>NC_136061.1:969395822-969995822 GCF_964261635.1 Lissotriton helveticus | reverse complement strand
TACTCCTCCCTTTCCCTCCCTCCCTGTCTCCCTCCCTCCCTCGCTCTCCCTCACCTTTCCCTCCCTCCCACGCTCTCCCTCTGTCTGCCTCCCTTTCCCTCCCTCCCTCGCTCTCCCTCCCACTCCCTCGCTCTCTCACCCCCTCTCTCCCTCCCCCTCCCTCCCTCGCTCTCCCTCCGTCTACCTACCGTTCCCCCTCCCTCCCTCGCTCTCCCTCTTTCTGCCTCCCTTTCCCTCCCTCCCTCGCTCTCCCTCTGTCTGCCTCCCTTTCCCTCCCTCCCTCACTCTCCCTTGCTCTCCCTCCCTTTCCCTCCCTCCCTTGCTCTCAGTCGCTCTTCCTCCCTTTCGCTCCCTCCCTCGCTCTCCCTCTGTCTGCCTCCCTTGCTCTCCCTCGCTTTCCCTCCCTCCCTCGCCCTTCCTTTCTCTCCCTCGCTCTCCCTACCTCCCCCTCGCTCTCCCTCCCTCCCCGTCTCCCTCCCTCGCTCTCCCTCAATTTCCCTCCCTTCTTTCCCTCCCTCGCTCTCCCTCTGTCTGCCTCACTTTCTCTTCCTCCCTCGCTCTCCCTCGCTCACCCTCCCTTTCCCTCCCTCCCTTTCCCTCCCAACCTCCCTCTCTCTCTCTTTGTGTGCCGCCCGTTTCCTCTCTCCCTCGCTCTACATCCCTTTCCCTCCCTCCCTCGCTCTCCCTCTGTCTGCTGCCCTTTCCCACCCTCCCTCGCTCTCCCTCTGTCTGCCTCCCTCGCTCTCCCTCGCTCTCCCTCCCTTTCCCTCCCTTCCTCGCTCTCCCTCTGTCTGCCTCCCTTTCCCACCCTCCCTCACTCTCCCTCTGTCTGTCTCCCTTTCCCTCCCTCCCACTCCCTCCCTTTCACTCCCTCCCTCACTCTCCCTCGCTCTCCCTTTCCCTCTTTCTGCCTCCCTTTCCCTCCCTCCCTTTCTCTCCCTCGCTCTCCCTCCCTCCCCCTCCCTTTCCCTCCCCGTCTCCCTCCCTCGCTCTCCCTCAATTTCCCTCCCTTCTTTCCCTCCGTCGCTCTCCCTCTGTCTGCCTCCCTTTCCCTTCCTCCCTTGCTCTCCCTCGCTCACCCTCCCTTTCCCTCCCTCCCCCCTCGCTCTCTCTTTGTGTGCCGCCCTTTTCCTCCCTCCCTCGATCTCCCTCGCTCTACCTCCCTTTCCCTCCCTTCCTCGCTCTCCCTCCCTTTCCCTCCCTCCCTCGCTCTCCCTCTGTCTGCCGCCCTTTCCCACCCTCCCTCGCTCTCCCTCTGTCTGCCTCCCTCGCTCTCCCTCCCTTTCCCTCCCTCCCTCGCTCTCCCTCTGTCCGCCTCCCTTTCCCACCATCCCTCGCTCTCCCTCTGTCTCCCTCCCTTTCACTCCCTCCCTCACTCTCCCTCGCTCTCCCTTTTCCTCCGTCTGCCTCCCTTTCCCTCCCTCCCTCGCTCTCCCTCCCTCTCCCTCCCTTTCCCTCTCTCGATCTCCCTCCCTCCCCCTCCCTTTCCCTCCCTCCCCATCTCCCTCCCTCGCTCTCCCTCAATTTCCCTCCCTCCTTTCCCTCCCTCCCTCCCTCTGCCTCCCTTTCCCTCCCTCCCTCGCTCTCCCTCTGGCTGCTGCCCTTTCCCACCCTCCCTCGCTCTCCTTCTGTCTGCCTCCCTCGCTCTCCCTCGCTCTCCCTCCCTTTCCCTCCCTCCCTCGCTCTCCCTCTGTCTGCCTCCCTTTCCCACCCTCCCTCGCTCTCCCTCTGTCTGCCTCCCTTTCCCACTCTCCCTCACTCTCCCTCTGTCTGTTTCCCTTTCCCTCCCTCTGTATCCCTCCCTTTCACTCCCTCCCTCACTCTCCCTCGCTCTCCCTTTCCCTCTGTCTGCCTCCCTTTCCCTCCCTCCCTTTCCCTCCCTCCCTCGCTCTCCTTCCCTCTCCCTCCCTTTCCCTCCCTCGCTCTCCCTCCCTCCGCCTCCCTTTCCCTCCCTCCCGTCTCCCTCCCTCGCTCTCCCTCAATTTCCCTCTCTCCCTCTGTCTGCCTCCCTTTCCCTCACTCGCCCTCGCTCTCCCTCCCTTTCCCTCCCTCCCTTTCCCACTGTGTGCCGCCCTTTCCCACCCTCCCTCGCTCTCTCACCCGCTGTCTACCTCCCCCTCCCTCCCTCGCTCTCCCTCCATCTGCCTCTTTCCCTCCCTCCCTTGCTCTCCCTCGCTCTCCCTCCCTTTCCCTCCCTGCCTCGCTCTCCCTCTGTCTGCCTCCCTTTCCCTCCCTCCCTGACTCTCCCTTGCTCTCCCTCCCTTTCCCTCCCTCCCTCACTCTCCCTCGCTCTCCCTCACTTTCCCTCCCTCCCTCGCTCTCCCTCTGTCTGCCTCCCTTTCCCACCCTCCCTCGCTCTCTCGCTGTCTACCTCCCTTTCCCACCCATCCTCCCTCACTCTCCCTCTGTGTGCCTCCCTTGCTCTCCCTCCCTTTCATTCCCTCCCTCACTCTCCCTCGCTCTCCCTTTCCTTCTGTCTGCCTCCCTTTCTCTCTCTCCCTCCCTCTCCTTTCCTTTCTCTCCCTCTCTCTCCCTCCCCCTCCCTTTCCCTCCCTTCCCGTCTCCCTCCCTTGCTCTCCCTCAATTTCCCTCCCTTCTTTCCCTCCCTCCCTCGCTCTCCCTCTGTCTGGCTCCCTTTCCCTCCCTCCCTCGCTCTCCCTCGCTTTCCCTCCCTCCCTCCCTCGCTCTCCCTTTGTGTGCCGCCCTTTCCCTCTCTCTCCCTCGCTCTGCCTCCTTTTCCCTCCCTTCCTTGCTCTCCCTCCCTTTCCCTCCCTCCCTCGCTCTCCCTCTGTCTGCCTCCCTTGCTCTCCCTCGCTCTCCCTCGCTCTCCCTCCCCCTCCCGCGCTCTCCCACTGTCTGCCTACCTTTCCCACCCTCCCTCGCTCTCCCTCTGTCTGCCTCCCTTTCCCTCCCTCCCACTCCCTCCCTTTCACTCCCTCCCTCGCTCTCCCTTTCTCTCTGTCTGCCTCCCTTTCCCTCCCTCCCTTGCTCTCCCTCGCTCTCCCTCCCTCTCTCTCCCTTTCTCTCCCTCGCTCTCCCTCCCTCCCCCTCCCTTTCCCTCCCTACCCGTCTCCCTACCTCGCTCTCACTCAATTTCCCTCCCTCCCTCCCTCCCTCGCTCTCCCACTGTCTGCCTCCCTTTCCCACCCTCCCTCGCTCTCCCTCTGTCTGCCTCCCTTTCCCTCCCTCTCTCGCTCTCCCTCGCTCTCCGTCCCTTTCCCTCCCTCCCTTGCTCTCCCTCCTTCTCCCTCCCTTTCCCTCCCTCTCTCTTCCTCCCTCCCCCTCCCTTTCCCTCCCTCCCCATCTCCCTACCTCGCTCTCACTCAATTTCCCTCCCTCCCTCCCTCTCCCTCTGTCTGCCTCCCTTTACCCTCCCTCCCTCGCTCTCCCCCTGTCTGCCTCCCTTACCCACCCTCCCTCGCTCTCCCTCTGTCTGCCTCCCTTAATCTCCCTCGCTCTCCCTCCCTTTCCCTCCCTCCCTCACTCTCCCTCTGTCTGCCTCCCTTTCCCACCCTCCCTCGCTCTCCCTCTGTCTGCCTCCCTTTCCCACCCTCCCTCACTCTTCCTCTGTCTGTCTCCCTTTCCCTCCCTCCCACTCCCTCCCTTTCACTCCCTCCCTCACTCTCCCTCGCTCTCCCTTTCCCTCTGTCTGCCTCCCTTTCCCTCCCTCTCTCTCCCTTTCCCTCCCTCGCTCTCCCTCCATCCCCTCCCTTTCCTTCCCTCCCCATCTCCCCCCTCGCTCTCCCTCAATTTCCCTCTCTCCCTCTGTCTGCCTCCCTTTCCCTCCCTCCCTCGCTCTCCCTCGCTCTCCGTGCCTTTCCCTCCCTCCCTCGCTCTCCCGCTGTGTGCCGCTCTTTCCCACCCTCCCTCACTCTCTCACCCCCTCTCTCCCTCCCCCTCCCTCCCTCGCTCTCCCTCCATCTGCCTCTCATCTCCCTCCCTCGCTCTCCCTCCATCTGCCTCCCTTTCCCTCCCTCTCTCGCTCTCCCTCTTTCTGCCTCCCTTTCCCTCCCTCCCTCGCTCTCCCTCTTTCTGCCTCCCTTTCCCTCCCTCCCTTGCTCTCCCTCTGTCTGCCTCCCTTTCCCTCCCTCCCTCACTCTCCCTTTCTCCCCCTCCCTCCCTCGCTCTCCCTCCCTCTCCCTCCCTTTCCCTCCCTCCCTCGCTCTCCCTCTGTCTGCCTCCCTTTCCCACCCTCCCTCGCCCTCTGTCTGCCTCCCTTTTCCACCCTCCCTCACTCTCCCTCTGTCTGTGTCCCTTTCCCTCCCTCCCTCTCCCTCCCTTTCACTCCCTCCCTCACTCTCCCTCGCTCTCCCCTTCCCTCTGTCTGCCTCCCTTTCCCTCCCTCCCTCGCTCTCCCTCCCTCCCCCTCCCTTTCCCTCACTCGCTCTCCCTCCCTCCCCCTCCCCCTCCCTTTCCCTCCCTCCCCGTCTACCTCCCTCGCTCTCCCTCAATTTCTCTCCCTCCTTTCCCTCCCTACCTCGCTCTCCCTCTGTCTGCCTCCCTTTCCCTCCCTCCCTCGCTCTCCCTCCCTTTCCCTCCCTCCCTCCCTCTCCCTCTGTGTGCCGCCCTTTCCCACCCTCCCTCGCTCTCCCTCTGTCTGCCTCCCTTTCCCTCCCTCCCTCGCTCTCCCTCCCTTTCCCTCCCTCCCTCCCTCACTCTCCCTCTGTCTGCCTCCCTTTCCCACCCTCCCTCGCTCTCCCACTGTCTCCCTCCCTTTCCCTCCCTCCCTCACTCTCCCTTGCTCTCCCTCCCTTTCCCTCCCTCCCTCGCTCTCCCTCACTTTCCCTCCCTCCCTCGCTCTCCCGCTGTGTGCCGCTCTTTCCCACCCTCCCTCACTCTCTCACCCCCTCTCTCCCTCCCCCTCCCTCCCTCGCTCTCCCTCCATCTGCCTCTCATCTCCCTCCCTCGCTCTCCCTCCATCTGCCTCCCTTTCCCTCCCTCTCTCGCTCTCCCTCTTTCTGCCTCCCTTTCCCTCCCTCCCTCGCTCTCCCTCTTTCTGCCTCCCTTTCCCTCCCTCCCTTGCTCTCCCTCTGTCTGCCTCCCTTTCCCTCCCTCCCTCCCTCACTCTCCCTTTCTCCCCCTCCCTCCCTCGCTCTCCCTCCCTCTCCCTCCCTTTCCCTCCCTCCCTCGCTCTCCCTCTGTCTGCCTCCCTTTCCCACCCTCCCTCGCTCCCCCTCTGTCTGCCTCCCTTTTCCACCCTCCCTCACTCTCCCTCTCTGTGTCCCTTTCCCTCCCTCCCTCTCCCTCCCTTTCACTCCCTCCCTCACTCTCCCTCGCTCTCCCCTTCCCTCTGTCTGCCTCCCTTTCCCTCCCTCCCTCGCTCTCCCTCCCTCCCCCTCCCTTTCCCTCACTCGCTCTCCCTCCCCCTCCCCCTCCCTTTCCCTCCCTCCCCGTCTACCTCCCTCGCTCTCCCTCAATTTCTCTCCCTCCTTTCCCTCCCTACCTCGCTCTCCCTCTGTCTGCCTCCCTTTCCCTCCCTCCCTCGCTCTCCCTCCCTCCCTCCCTCGCTCTCCCTCTGTGTGCCGCCCTTTCCCACCCTCCCTCGCTCTCCCTCTGTCTGCCTCCCTTTCCCTCCCTCCCTCGCTCTCCCTCCCTTTCCCTCCCTCCCTCCCTCACTCTCCCTCTGTCTGCCTCCCTTTCCCACCCTCCCTCGCTCTCCCACTGTCTCCCTCCCTTTCCCTCCCTCCCTCACTCTCCCTTGCTCTCCCTCCCTTTCCCTCCCTCCCTCGCTCTCCCTCACTTTCCCTCCCTCCCTCGCTCTCCCTCTGTCTGCCTCCCTTTCCCACCCTCCCTCGCTCTCTCGCTGTCTCCCTTCCTTTCCCACCCATCCTCCCTCACTCTCCCTCTGTCTGTCTCCCTTGCTCTCCCTCCCTTTCATTCCCTCCCTCACTCTCCCTCGCTCTCCCTTTCCCTCTCTCTGCCTCCCTTTCCCACCCTCACTCGCTCTCCCTCTGTCTGCCTCCCTTTCCCACCCTCCCTCACTCTTCCTCTGTCTGTCTCCCTTTCCCTCCCTCCCACTCCCTCCCTTTCACTCCCTCCCTCGCTCTCCCTTTCTCTCTGTCTGCCTCCCTTTCCCTCCCTCCCTTGCTCTCCCTCGCTCTCCCTCCCTCTCTCTCCCTTTCTCTCCCTCGCTCTCCCTCCCTCCCCGTCTCCCTACCTCGCTCTCACTCAATTTCCCTCCCTCCCTCCCTCCCTCGCTCTCCCACTGTCTGCCTCCCTTTCCCACCCTCCCTCGCTCTCCCTCTGTCTGCCTCCCTTTCCCTCCCTCTCTCGCTCTCCCTCGCTCTCCGTCCCTTTCCCTCCCTCCCTTGCTCTCCCTCCTTCTCCCTCCCTTTCCCTCCCTCCCCATCTCCCTACCTCGCTCTCACTCAATTTCCCTCCCTCCCTCCCTCTCCCCCTGTCTGCCTCCCTTACCCACCCTCCCTCGCTCTCCCTCTGTCTGCCTCCCTTAATCTCCCTCGCTCTCCCTCCCTTTCCCTCCCTCCCTCACTCTCCCTCTGTCTGCCTCCCTTTCCCACCCTCCCTCGCTCTCCCTCTGTCTGCCTCCCTTTCCCACCCTCCCTCACTCTTCCTCTGTCTGTCTCCCTTTCCCTCCCTCCCACTCCCTCCCTTTCACTCCCTCCCTCACTCTCCCTCGCTCTCCCTTTCCCTCTGTCTGCCTCCCTTTCCCTCCCTCTCTCTCCCTTTCCCTCCCTCGCTCTCCCTCCATCCCCTCCCTTTCCTTCCCTCCCCATCTCCCCCCTCGCTCTCCCTCAATTTCCCTCTCTCCCTCTGTCTGCCTCCCTTTCCCTCCCTCCCTCGCTCTCCCTCGCTCTCCGTGCCTTTCCCTCCCTCCCTCGCTCTCCCGCTGTGTGCCGCTCTTTCCCACCCTCCCTCACTCTCTCACCCCCTCTCTCCCTCCCCCTCCCTCCCTCGCTCTCCCTCCATCTGCCTCTCATCTCCCTCCCTCGCTCTCCCTCCATCTGCCTCCCTTTCCCTCCCTCTCTCGCTCTCCCTCTTTCTGCCTCCCTTTCCCTCCCTCCCTCGCTCTCCCTCTTTCTGCCTCCCTTTCCCTCCCTCTGTATCCCTCCCTTTCACTCCCTCCCTCACTCTCCCTCGCTCTCCCTTTCCCTCTGTCTGCCTCCCTTTCCCTCCCTCCCTTTCCCTCCCTCCCTCGCTCTCCTTCCCTCTCCCTCCCTTTCCCTCCCTCGCTCTCCCTCCCTCCGCCTCCCTTTCCCTCCCTCCCGTCTCCCTCCCTCGCTCTCCCTCAATTTCCCTCTCTCCCTCTGTCTGCCTCCCTTTCCCTCACTCGCCCTCGCTCTCCCTCCCTTTCCCTCCCTCCCTTTCCCACTGTGTGCCGCCCTTTCCCACCCTCCCTCGCTCTCTCACCCGCTGTCTACCTCCCCCTCCCTCCCTCGCTCTCCCTCCATCTGCCTCTTTCCCTCCCTCCCTTGCTCTCCCTCGCTCTCCCTCCCTTTCCCTCCCTGCCTCGCTCTCCCTCTGTCTGCCTCCCTTTCCCTCCCTCCCTGACTCTCCCTTGCTCTCCCTCCCTTTCCCTCCCTCCCTCACTCTCCCTCGCTCTCCCTCACTTTCCCTCCCTCCCTCGCTCTCCCTCTGTCTGCCTCCCTTTCCCACCCTCCCTCGCTCTCTCGCTGTCTACCTCCCTTTCCCACCCATCCTCCCTCACTCTCCCTCTGTGTGCCTCCCTCGCTCTCCCTCCCTTTCCCTCCCTCCCTCACTCTCCCTCTGTCTGCCTCCCTTTCCCACCCTCCCTCGCTCTCCCTCTGTCTGCCTCCCTTTCCCACCCTCCCTCACTCTTCCTCTGTCTGTCTCCCTTTCCCTCCCTCCCACTCCCTCCCTTTCACTCCCTCCCTCACTCTCCCTCGCTCTCCCTTTCCCTCTGTCTGCCTCCCTTTCCCTCCCTCTCTCTCCCTTTCCCTCCCTCGCTCTCCCTCCATCCCCTCCCTTTTCTTCCCTCCCCATCTCCCCCCTCGCTCTCCCTCAATTTCCCTCCCTCCCTCTCCCTCTGTCTGCCTCCCTTTCCCTCCCTCCCTCGCTCTCCGTGCCTTTCCCTCCCTCCCTCGCTCTCCCGCTGTGTGCCGCTCTTTCCCACCCTCCCTCACTCTCTCACCCCCTCTCTCCCTCCCCCTCCCTCCCTCGCTCTCCCTCCATCTGCCTCTCATCTCCCTCCCTCGCTCTCCCTCCATCTGCCTCCCTTTCCCTCCCTCTCTCGCTCTCCCTCTTTCTGCCTCCCTTTCCCTCCCTCCCTCGCTCTCCCTCTTTCTGCCTCCCTTTCCCTCCCTCCCTTGCTCTCCCTCTGTCTGCCTCCCTTTCCCTCCCTCCCTCACTCTCCCTTTCTCCCCCTCCCTCCCTCGCTCTCCCTCTGTCTGCCTCCCTTTCCCTCCCTCCCTCACTCTCCCTTTCTCCCCCTCCCTCCCTCGCTCTCCCTCCCTCTCCCTCCCTTTCCCTCCCTCCCTCGCTCTCCCTCTGTCTGTGTCCCTTGCTCTCCCTCCCTTTCATTCCCTCCCTCACTCTCCCTCGCTCTCCCTTTCCCTCTCTCTGCCTCCCTTTCCCACCCTCACTCGCTCTCCCTCTGTCTGCCTCCCTTTCCCACCCTCCCTCACTCTTCCTCTGTCTGTCTCCCTTTCCCTCCCTCCCACTCCCTCCCTTTCACTCCCTCCCTCACTCTCCCTCGCTCTCCCTTTCTCTCTGTCTGCCTCCCTTTCCCTCCCTCCCTTGCTCTCCCTCGCTCTCCCTCCCTCTCCCTTTCTCTCCCTCGCTCTCCCTCCCTCCCCCTCCCTTTCCCTCCCTCCCCGTCTCCCTACCTCGCTCTCACTCAATTTCCCTCCCTCCCTCCCTCCCTCCCTCGCTCTCCCACTGTCTGCCTCCCTTTCCCACCCTCCCTCGCTCTCCCTCTGTCTGCCTCCCTTTCCCTCCCTCTCTCGCTCTCCCTCGCTCTCCGTCCCTTTCCCTCCCTCCCTTGCTCTCCCTCCTTCTCCCTCCCTTTCCCTCCCTCTCTCTTCCTCCCTCCCCCTCCCTTTCCCTCCCTCCCCATCTCCCTACCTCGCTCTCACTCAATTTCCCTCCCTCCCTCCCTCTCCCTCTGTCTGCCTCCCTTTACCCTCCCTCCCTCGCTCTCCCCCTGTCTGCCTCCCTTAATCTCCCTCGCTCTCCCTCCCTTTCCCTCCCTCCCTCACTCTCCCTCGCTCTCCCTCTGTCTGCCTCCCTTTCCCACCCTCCCTCACTCTTCCTCTGTCTGTGTCCCTTTCCCTCCCTCCCTCTCCCTCCCTTTCACTCTCTCCCTCGCTCTCCCCTTCCCTCTGTCTGCCTCCCTTTCCCTCCCTCCCTCGCTCTCCCTCGCTCTCCGTGCCTTTCCCTCCCTCCCTCGCTCTCCCGCTGTGTGCCGCTCTTTCCCACCCTCCCTCACTCTCTCACCCCCTCTCTCCCTCCCCCTCCCTCCCTCGCTCTCCCTCCATCTGCCTCTCATCTCCCTCCCTCGCTCTCCCTCCATCTGCCTCCCTTTCCCTCCCTCTCTCGCTCTCCCTCTTTCTGCCTCCCTTTCCCTCCCTCCCTCGCTCTCCCTCTTTCTGCCTCCCTTTCCCTCCCTCCCTTGCTCTCCCTCTGTCTGCCTCCCTTTCCCTCCCTCCCTCACTCTCCCTTTCTCCCCCTCCCTCCCTCGCTCTCCCTCCCTCTCCCTCCCTTTCCCTCCCTCCCTCGCTCTCCCTCTGTCTGCCTCCCTTTCCCACCCTCCCTCGCTCCCCCTCTGTCTGCCTCCCTTTTCCACCCTCCCTCACTCTCCCTCTGTCTGTGTCCCTTTCCCTCCCTCCCTCTCCCTCCCTTTCACTCCCTCCCTCGCTCTCCCCTTCCCTCTGTCTGCCTCCCTTTCCCTCCCTCCCTCGCTCTCCCTCCCTCCCCCTCCCTTTCCCTCACTCGCTCTCCCTCCCTCCCCGTCTACCTCCCTCGCTCTCCCTCAATTTCTCTCCCTCCTTTCCCTCCCTACCTCGCTCTCCCTCTGTCTGCCTCCCTTTCCCTCCCTCCCTCGCTCTCCCTCCCTTTCCCTCCCTCCCTCGCTCGCTCTCCCTCTGTGTGCCGCCCTTTCCCACCCTCCCTCGCTCTCCCTCTGTCTGCCTCCCTTTCCCTCCCTCCCTCGCTCTCCCTCCCTTTCCCTCCCTCCCTCCCTCACTCTCCCTCTGTCTGCCTCCCTTTCCCACCCTCCCTCGCTCTCTCGCTGTCTCCCTCCCTTTCCCACCCATCCTCCCTCACTCTCCCTCTGTCTGCCTCCCTTTCCCACCCTCCCTCGCTCTCCCACTGTCTCCCTCCCTTTCCCTCCCTCCCTCACTCTCCCTTGCTCTCCCTCCCTTTCATTCCCTCCCTCACTCTCCCTCGCTCTCCCTTTCCCTCTCTCTGCCTCCCTTTCCCACCCTCACTCGCTCTCCCTCTGTCTGCCTCCCTTTCCCACCCTCCCTCACTCTTCCTCTGTCTGTCTCCCTTTCCCTCCCTCCCACTCCCTCCCTTTCACTCCCTCCCTCACTCTCCCTCGCTCTCCCTTTCTCTCTGTCTGCCTCCCTTTCCCTCCCTCCCTTGCTCTCCCTCGCTCTCCCTCCCTCTCTCTCCCTTTCTCTCCCTCGCTCTCCCTCCCTCCCCCTCCCTTTCCCTCCCTCCCCGTCTCCCTACCTCGCTCTCACTCAATTTCCCTCCCTCCCTCGCTCTCCCACTGTCTGCCTCCCTCCCTCGCTCTCCCTCGCTTTCCCTTGCTTTCCCTCCCTCCCTCCCTCGTTCTCCCTTTGTGTGCCGCCCTTTCCCTCCCTCCCTCGCTCTCCCTCGCTCTCCCTCCCTTTCCCTCCCTTCCTCGCTCTCCCTCCCTTTCCCTCCCTCCCTCGCTCTCCCCCTGTCTGCCGCCCTTTCCCACCCTACCTCGCTGTCCCTCTGTCTGCCTCCCTTGCTCTCCCTCCCTTTCCCTCCCTCCCTCGCTCTCCCACTGTCTGCCTCCCTTTCCCACCCTCCCTCGCTCTCCCTCTGTCTGCCTCCCTTTCCCACCCTCCCTCGCTCTCCCTCAATTTCCCTCCCTTCTTTCCCTCCCTCCCTCGCTCTCCCTCTGTCTGCCTCCCTTTCCCTCCCTCCCTCGCTCTCCCTCGCTTTCCCTTGCTTTCCCTCCCTCCCTCCCTCGTTCTCCCTTTGTGTGCCGCCCTTTCCCTCCCTCCCTCGCTCTCCCTCGCTCTCCCTCCCTTTCCCTCCCTTCCTCGCTCTCCCTCCCTTTCCCTCCCTCCCTCGCTCTCCCCCTGTCTGCCGCCCTTTCCCACCCTACCTCGCTGTCCCTCTGTCTGCCTCCCTTGCTCTCCCTCCCTTTCCCTCCCTCCCTCGCTCTCCCACTGTCTGCCTCCCTTTCCCACCCTCCCTCGCTCTCCCTCTTTCTGCCTCCCTTTCCCTCCCTCCCTTGCTCTCCCTCTGTCTGCCTCCCTTTCCCTCCCTCACTCTCCCTTTCTCCCCCTCCCTCCCTCACTCTCCCTCCCTCTCCCTCCCTTTCCCTCCCTCCCTCGCTCTCCCTCTGTCTGCCTCCCTTTCCCACCCTCCCTCGCTCCCCCTCTGTCTGCCTCCCTTTCCCACCCTCCCTCACTCTTCCTCTGTCTGTCTCCCTTTCCCTCCCTCCCACTCCCTCCCTTTCACTCCCTCCCTCACTCTCCCTCGCTCTCCCTTTCTCTCTGTCTGCCTCCCTTTCCCTCCCTCCCTCGCTCTCCCTCCCTCTCTCTCCCTTTCTCTCCCTCGTTCTCCCTCCCTCCCCCTCCCTTTCCATCCCTTCCCGTCTCCCTACCTCGCTCTCACTCAATTTCCCTCCCTCCCTCCCTCGCTCTCTCTCTGTGTGCCGCCCTTTCCCACCCTCCCTCGCTCTCCCTCTGTCTGCCTCCCTTTCCCTCCCTCCCTCGCTCTCCCTCCCTTTCCCTCCCTCCCTCCCTCGCTCTCTCTCTGTGTGCCGCCCTTTCCCACCCTCCCTCGCTCTCCCTCTGTCTGCCTCCCTTTCCCTCCCTCCCTCGCTCTCCCTCCCTTTCCCTCCCTCCCTCACTCTCCCTCTGTCTGCCTCCCTTTCCCACCCTCCCTCGCTCTCCCACTGTCTCCCTCCCTTTCCCTCCCTCCCTCCCTCACTCTCCCTTGCTCTCCCTCCCTTTCCCTCCCTCCCTCGCTCTCCCTCACTTTCCCTCCCTCCCTCGCTCTCCCTCTGTCTGCCTCCCTTTCCCACCCTCCCTCGCTCTCTCGCTGTCTCCCTCCCTTTCCCACCCATCCTCCCTCACTCTCCCTCTGTCTGTCTCCCTTGCTCTCCCTCCCTTTCATTCCCTCCCTCACTCTCCCTCGCTCTCCCTTTCCCTCTGTCTGCCTCCCTTTCCCTCCCTCCCTCTCCCTTCCTTTCTCTCCCTCTCTCTCCCTCCCCCTCCCTTTCCCTCCCTCCCTGTCTCCCTCCCTCGCTCTCCCTCAATTTCCCTCCCTTCTTTCCCTCCCTCCCTCGCTCTCCCTCTGTCTGCCTCCCTTTCCCTCCCTCCCTCGCTCTCCCTCGCTTTCCCTTGCTTTCCCTCCCTCCCTCCCTCGTTCTCCCTTTGTGTGCCGCCCTTTCCCTCCCTCCCTCGCTCTCCCTCGCTCTCCCTCCCTTTCCCTCCCTTTCCCTCCCTTCCTCGCTCTCCCTCCCTTTCCCTCCCTCCCTCGCTCTCCCCCTGTCTGCCGCCCTTTCCCAGCCTCCCTCGCTCTCCCTCTGTCTGCCTCCCTTGCTCTCCCTCCCTTTCCCTCCCTCCTTCGCTCTCCCACTGTCTGCCTCCCTTTCCCACCCTCCCTCGCTCTCCCTCTGTCTGCCTCCCTTTCCCTCCCTCCCACTCCCTCCCTTTCACTCCCTCCCTCGCTCTCCCTCGCTCTCCCTTTCTCTCTGTCTGCCTCCCTTTCCCTCCCTCCCTCGCTCTCCCTCGCTCTCCCTCCCTCTCTCTCCCTTTCTCTCCCTCGTTCTCCCTCCCTCCCCCTCCCTTTCCCTCCCTTCCCGTCTCCCTACCTCGCTCTCACTCAATTTCCCTCCCTCCCTCCCTCCCTCCCTCGCTCTCCCTCTGTCTGCCTCCCTTTCCCTCCATCTCTCGCGCTCCCTCTCTCCGTCCCTTTCCCTCCCTCGCTCTCCCTCCCTCTCTCTCCCTTTCCCTCCCTCTCTCTCCCTTTCCCTCCCTCGATCTCCTCCCCCCCTCCCTTTCCCTCCCTCCCCGTCTCCCTACCTCGCTCTCACTCAATTTCCCTCCCTCCCTCCCTCTCCCTCTGTCTGCCTCCCTTTACCCTCCCTCCCTCGCTCTCCCCCTGTCTGCCTCCCTTTCCCACCCTCCCTCGCTCTCCCTCTGTCTGCCTCCCTTGCTCACCCTCGCTCTCCCTCCCTTACCCTCCCTCCCTCACTCTCCCTCTCTCTGCCTCCCTTTCCCACCCTCACTCGCTCTCCCTCTGTCTGCCTCCCTTTCCCACCCTCCCTCACTCTTCCTCTGTCTGTCTCCCTTTCCCTCCCTCCCACTCCCTCCCTTTAAATCCCTCCCTAACTCTCCCTCGCTCTCCCTTTCCCTCTGTCTGCCTCCCTTTCCCTCCCTCTCTCTCCCTTTCCCTCCCTCGCTCTCCCTCCCTCCCCCTCCCTTTCCTTCCCTCCCCATCTCCCCCCTCGCTCTCCCTCAATTTCCCTCTCTCCCTCTCTCGCTCTCCCTCTGTCTGCCTCCCTTTCCATCCCTCCCTCGCTCTCCGTGCCTTTCCCTCCCTCCCTCGCTCTCCCGCTGTGTGCCGCTCTTTCCCACCCTCCCTCACTCTTTCACCCCCTCTCTCCCTCCCCCTCCCTCCCTCGCTCTCCCTCCATCTGCCTCTCATCTCCCTCCCTCTCTTCCTCGCTCTCCCTCCATCTGCCTCCCTTTCCCTCCCTCCCTCGCTCTCCCTCTTTCTGCCTCCCTTTCCCTCCCTCCCTTGCTCTCCCTCTGTCTGCCTCCCTTTCCCTCCCTCACTCTCCCTTTCTCCCCCTCCCTCCCTCGCTCTCCCTCCCTCTCCCTCCCTTTCCCTCCCTCCCTCGCTCTCCCTCTGTCTGCCTCCCTTTCCCACCCTCCCTCGCTCCCCCTCTGTCTGCCTCCCTTTCCCACCCTCCCTCACTCTCCCTCTGTCTGTGTCCCTTTCCCTCCCTCCCTTTCACACCCTCCCTCACTCTCCCTCGCTCTCCCCTTCCCTCTGTCTGCCTCCCTTTCCCTCCCTCCCTCGCTCTCCCTCCCTCCCTCCCCCTCCCTTTCCCTCACTCGCTCTCCCTCCCTCCCCCTCCCCCTCCCTTTCCCTCCCTCCCCGTCTACCTCCCTCGCTCTCCCTCAATTTCCCTCCCTCCTTTCCCTCCCTCGCTCTCCCTCTGTCTGCCTCCCTTTCCCTCCCTCCCTCGCTCTCCCTCCCTTTCCCTCCCTCTCTTTCCCTCCCTCCCTCCCTCGCTCTCCCTCTGTGTGCCGCCCTTTCCCACCCTCCCTCGCTCTCCCTCTGTCTGCCTTCCTTTCCCTACCTCCCTCGCTCTCCCTCCCTTTCCCTTCTTCCCTCCCTCACTCTCCCTCTGTCTGCCTCCCTTTCCCACCCTCCCTCGCTCTCCCTCTCTTTCCCTACCTCCCTTGCTCTCCCTCCCTTTCCCTCCCTTCCTCGCTCTCCCTCCCTTTCCCTCCCTCCCATGCTCTCCCTCTGCCTTCGGGTAAAGTCTGGCTAGATAAAAATGCATGAAATACAAATAAATAAATAATTTCTACCAACGACAAGGGTTCTTAGTCTGAGGGAATAGTTGCGCTCCACTGGATAATTGTCCAGGTAAGTGGTCTAGGTTTGCTGGTGTGGTGCTACTAGGAAAGGGGTGACCCTAGCAACCCCTTGACAATGTTATGCTACGCATACATCTACAATTTAGGCGACAAGACCTGTGCGCACACATAAATATCAATAACAAGTAATATTTTGTTCGTATTCTTAGAAAAAAAAATGAAGAAGGGCAGTTGGTTTTCGTTGGACGTGTTGCTTTTATTGTGCCAGCCGACACGTGTTTCATTGGAGTGCAATACACTCCATATCTTCAGCGCTAAATCCTAATGGATAGTGCAGTAAATCCCCCACAACTGGTGATAATTCTGACCCAGTCAGGGTGTCGGTGGATTGTTCGGCGGGTGATGGCCAGAAGAGTCAAAAGAATCGCTGTGGCGCATTCAGTAATGAAAAGTCTACGCCGATTCAAGGCTAGGACAGACGGTAAAGAATCTTCATGTATTAGATTATGCTGTTTTGAAAGGAATAATCTGTTCAGTGATAGTGTCAAAAGGCACCGCGATAGTCTATATTGGAAATAAATGTAAGTCTCTGTAGAAGAACCGCTTCCCGAATCGGAGCTGTGTTCTGTTCAGTAGTCTCTATGTCTGTCCCACAGCGAGTACGGCGTTTCACTCGTGGCGATGGATACAACCAACAGCCCTTCTTAATTTTTCTTCTAAGAATACTAACAACATATTACTTGTTATTGATATTTATGTGTGTGCACAGGTCTTGTCGCACAAATAAATACATAAATCGGGCTGAACATCAGTACAACATCCCCCCCTCTGATTTTGAGAAAGCCCCTTACCAGCAGTCCTTCTCAGCGAGGAGAGGCGATGATGGGCACACAGTCCTTCTCAGCGAGGAGAGGGTATGATGGGCACACAGTCCTTCCCAGCGAGGAGAGGCAATGATGGGCACACAATCCTTCCCAGCTAGAAGAGGCGATGATGGGCACACGCAGATCCCAGTGAGGAGAGGCGATGGATGGGCACACGCAGATTCCAGCAGTCCTTACCAGCGAGACGAAGGGAAAACGTTCATATAAAACCAGGAAGAAAAGGCAGCAAAAGTGGAATGCAGGGACTTTATGGCCGCAAATTTCGCGGCACTTTCTGCAATCTCAGCTGCTGTCACCCTCGTTGGTGGAACGTCACTGGTGACGTTCCTGCGAGCTGATTGGAGAAAGCGAGAGCAGTAGGCCAATCACAAATCCCCATTCGTAATGTGTGCATACTTGCGACATGGGACAGAGGAAAAACAAGAGAAACAAGACAACAAAGGTAAGCTTTTCGGGTGGAGTGCGCACCCCCCTGGGGGGCGCGCCCACAGATTGAAGAACACTTGTGTAAAATATGGCTTCACGCCTTCCATTGTAGCCTCACTGTAGCAGTGTAAAAAAAAAGTTTGCCCTGTCAAACTAAATCTTTTTGACAGGTTAAAAGCACCCTTTTCAATATTAATTAGTCGCCCCTATGTAAGCTTTGTTGCCCAGAAGAAAGGGCACATGGTATTTAAAAGTAGGACATGTACAAATGAAATGTTAACAAGTCTTTAGAGTGACTATCACCCAAAATTGAATCTTCACTTTGGCAGTTCTAGCTGTCCAATGTTGAAAATCAGAGTGCAGGTTAAAATCATAATACTGTATCTCACAAATAGGACTAGCTAGAAAAATAAATAAACAACAGTTTTTAATAATCACTACAAATCCAATTCAATTGTAAAGTCAGATTTTAAACAAATCTTAAGGAAAAGTAACTTTTAGAAAGTACCCTTTTGCCTCTCTACGGCTCCTGTATGCTAAATAGCATTTGCTCTCCAACTCCCCACAGCCAGCGATTAGCATTTGAATAGGTGTGAAATTCCTACCGGGAGCTATTCAATAGGTCAGCTATGACTGATATGTCTGCCTGAATGAGCAAAGATGACTCACTTGAATCTCATAAATTATGCAGGGTGAGGGTTGTGAGCATCCTTTTTGACATTACATTGTCAAATACTGCTTGAATCCTTCCTAGCGACCCACCTATGCCCAGACATGGGTCCCTTCCTCGCTGTGCCACTGGATTTAAGCTAGCCTGGCTGATGAGAGGTGAAACCCGGAAGCAGGTCCCATGATGCTTGTTTCCAGTCCAGGGAGGACTGATTTGCATAGAGCTGGGTCCAAACTGGGGTGGCATAGTGAGCAAAATAATGATGGATTAAACCCAGATCTCTAGACTGGGGGTGAGTTCCTGTCCATCATCTTGTTGTGTTTGCTATTACAGCCAAAATAAATCAATGTTTTGCTTTGAAAGTTGGGAGTTTCCCACCTGAATCGGGTCTATTGGCATTTATGACTTCATCATATGTCAACAAGTATTCTCGGTGACAGACTTCTAAACTGTGTATTGTCTGTTCTGTCCATTACATCTTTCAAAAAACTGGCTCCACATCACCCCAGGACCCCAAACGGATCCTCTCTAGTTGAATGTTTGGAGTTGCACTTTGTTGTCACAGACGTTATATGTTGTCTCGCTCCTTCATCTAGCTGGAGAACACATTTTCAGACTGTCTTACTGAAGCCTATATTACAGCTGAGCCAGAGCTCAGTGCATCTTAACGCTTTTGGTGAATCTGTACTATACACAGTCCCTACTGCGCCAGGTAAAGCAGAGCCCTGAGAAATCGGTAGATGCTTTAAATGCCAGACTGAAGGAAATTGCCAGCACATACCTTGCAGGACGAGAACAGACATCTGTTTCCAATTCATTCAAAACTGCAACAGCTTACCTTGAGAGAGCCGGGTAGAAATCTATTAGATATCCCTATGCAAGGCAGATCACTAGAACTCTCAATCTCCAGAGCATCCCATGGAAGTGGCCCGAAAGACTCTGACCAAGACAGAGCTCGTAAATCAGATTAGAAAAGCCACCACTTGATCCAATCCTACACCGTGCTCAATGAGAAGCGGTTGCTGTGAACTCCGTGGAAGACGGTTCACACATCTCTGTGTGACTGTCCCACACAAAGGAAGAAATTATCTGCTTGTGGCAAGTTAAACTACTTCGCCAATGTCTGCAACCTCGCCTGTCAACCGAGACTGACATCCAGAAAGGCAGTAAATGTAGTTTTGTGCACTCCACCCAAACCACAGGGAACAAAACAGAAGCCACTGCCAATCTCAACTAAAATGCCAAAATGGGTTAGTGACTAGCTCATAACAGCCCTCATTGAAATCGGACTTCAATAAATGTCATATCGAAGTCGTGGTTTGGCTCTCTGCAGACGTTTCCAACAGTCAAGCCCTTAAAAAATAAAATCTGTGCCTTCGGAATTCCTTGCACTACCTATATGTGCTGTGTTAACCGCAGAAGTTGCCCATTAGGACCATCATCTGATCACTAAGATCTATGCCACTCAACACAGAACTGGGACACTCATCAGTTGTTGAATGGCCAAACATTTCAGCTTGATGAGTTTTGCTTACATGTCTGTGATCTGGGTGATCTTCTAAAAGACCTTGAAAATCTGTTTGATGACATAGAATGCCTCAAAGGTAAAGCAATTCAATTCAGCCTTTTGCACTCTGCCAACAGTAGAGGCTGAACTGCTCCAACTAGAAACCATGAACATCACTGAGAGACTAAAAGAGCCCCATCCATCCGTGTCCTCTATTGTTGTTGCTCAAAAAACAAGAGTCAGGCGAAGAGCACATATCTGTTGACGTGTGCTTCCCAAATGTGACCATAAAAAGAGAACACAACTGTATGCAGACAGTTGATGAACAATCGGCAAAGGTGAAGGGGGCTTGTTGGTTTTCAAAAGTCTTTCTGAACTCTGGCGACCATCCGCTCCCAATAGACCTCAAATTCAGATATAAAATCTGGTGCAACCACCTTGGCCTCCAGAGATGCAAAAGACTTAATTTTGGTACCACTAGTTCCTCGGAGGTCTCCCAAAACACCATCCGTGATGTCCATGCCTGACTAACCAGTGTCATAAATGCCAATAATTACATTTTAGTGTCTGCTAAGACCCTCGATGAGCATAACACCTGATTTCTTGCCATCCTTCAGGGGTTGAAACACTTGGAGCTAACACTCATCATCAAAAGAACACAAGTTCCTGGAGCCTGCATCAGTTTCTTCAGGTATGGCTATTCAGCTGAGGGTGTAGCCCCAAAACCATTAAAGGTTGAGGACATAAAAACTGTGCCTCCTCCCATGTCAGTGTCATTGCTCATGAATTTTCTCGGTGTGGTCACTTATTGTCGAAGGTTCATCAAGAACATTATACCTATTAACAAATATTCTGAGGAAGTGGTGTATCCCTTTCCCACCAGGTTAGTGGCTGTTTTGTTACTGATGCAGCCCTGTTTCGAATGGGCACCTGTCATGTATGCAAGTTGAAATATGACATCCATAGAGTAGTGCTGCTCCCACATTGAGAAGGAGGCAATTGCAATTCATTGGCGATGGCAGCACTTCTATCTCTATTGGTATGGACAATCCTCCTGAGCTTCCACAGACCATAAAACTCTGATTCCTTTATTTCACAGATCATCATGAAAACCACCGCCATGCATAAGGGAGTGGCCCCTCCAGGTACAAGACCATTCGTTTTCAGTTGTATACCAGTCAAGGTTGTACAATACGGCTGACTATCTGCCAAGGCATCTGCAACCAGCCACATCTGCAGACATTCAGTTGAGACTGAGCAATATGTTTGATTTATTGTGGAATGCGCTCACCCATTGCCAATGGCCCTGGAAGACATCCAAAGTGCTACATGGGAGGATGTCTCCCTTCAAGTGGCCATCTTTGCAAACCCACACTGGGTTATAGAAATCCATAATATTGAACCATCGAACTTGTACACCAGAAATACGCCAAATCCTTCTGACTCTTTACAATGTAAGACAGGGGTTTTCCCTTGATGCTAAATATTGCCTACTTCGAAGTACCAGGCTAACCATTAGTCACGTCCCCACCCTAAAGTCCATCCTATCTGCCCACCCCAGGCACAAGGACATACTGAAAAAAATCAACTCCACAACAACGTCTGGTTCCTTCGATTAGATGAATTGGGAGGAACAACTGCCAAAGAGTGTCCATATTATCGAGACACTGGTCCACCATACCCACCAGTGCCTACAATCCCGGAAGACATACATCTGCACTCATGGGAGAGAACGAGGACAATTATTGGGAGATTCCCTGAGGTTCCGCATCTGCTGGCTGTGATCAATGTCTACTCAAAATAAACAGAAATAGATATCCTGAAAACGACTTCTGTGGGACATGGGGTTCGTACATTGGAGAAAATACTGTTTATTCATGGGTAATCAAAGAATCAAAGTCAGACAATGAACCTACAGATCACGGGCAGGAATTAGCAGAGTACATAGGTTCTTTTATATCAAGTACATAAAAATGGCACCTTTGTGGCCTCACGTGAATGGTGAAGCAGATCGTTTCATGGGAACCATCACCAAATCCATTTGAATAGCTCATGTAATTTCCTGGCAACCCATGTGAGTGTGCATTTTAAGAATGTGCATCACTGGGACAGTGTTGGTATATCAGTATACACGATGCAGAATTGCACTGGAACCCTAACCTGCTGGCGAAGCTTCTGCAGCTTTGTGGTCATGAGTGCGGCATCCCTTGTGTTTGGGGAGATTATGTTTTGTACTGTGTTGAACTTACTGCACCTTTCCCTTTGACAGTGTAGGTATGTTGGTGCCCTTAGAAAGGTTTCAGGGTCAAGCAGACCTTTCCTTTTCCCTCTCCCTAATTGATAAATGTACATGCAGGACACAGACTAGTAGAGTTTGGAAAATAGAGGGAATGAAAGATGGATGGAGGATAATGTATCTTGTGTGCTGCCCCCCTTCCCTCACTGGTGCCTTACTAATTAGAGCAGAAATAAAGGACTGCGTAGTGACTGGTGATATACAGAGGGCTTAAGAAAAAGCTGACCTTCTATTTGGAGCTCAGTAGGCCTGCCAAATACTGTGCAGAAAGAAATAAAGTGCTTGCATGTTCTCTGCCTGAAATATTCCACTGAAGAAACTTGGAGCCCTTCAATGTGCACTGGAATATGTGTTCTTTTTTGTTTCCACGGCTGTAAAATTTCCTACAAGTAGAGAAAGAGTTGCTTTAGTTCTGCATTTTGCATAGTGATCAATTGTTTTAAGTGTTGTAAGTGTACATACATTGTTAGTTTGGGGAGGAGGAATTTATTTAAGCAACAGTCAAGTGCAAATGAGATGATTAAAAAATATTATTATTAGTAAATCTACGTGTGACATGGTTTTAAAATGTGGTTTATATTTATACTGGAGAGGGAGGCCACTCTTTGGAAGTGTGTGGTATTTATTAAGATTGCCTAGTACCTATTGTTCTAGAGCGTAACATGGGGATTTTGTTATAGTTTCGAGTTTGATTTATTCCTGAACTCGTGATTTGGAGTTTGTATGAGCACTGATGTATGTGAATTCCGGAGTCTGGTCTGTGGTGCAGGTTTGGGAGGGAGCCCCACACCGCCTGCAGGACGCGGTGTTTGTAAGGTGGTTGTGTATGTATTATTAATGGTCTGACTGAGGCTCTCAGGCAGGTAGGGCCATAGGACTGAGTATAGTGTCCATGTAAATGTGATTGGCTGGTTATGAGATTGTTAGTAAGTACCCTTCTTTCTTTAATGTAATTAACAGCATTATGGAGTTATATCAAGCCTGTTTGCTGAATGTGTGGTTGGTGGTTGATGTACATCCAGCAGCTTTTTTAAGGAAATCTAGAACCAGTTTGGATGCTTCGCAGTGGTTTGATGTGCATTACTGGGAAATATATGTTGTTGGTGTAAGGTGAGCTAGATTTGAGTTGCCGTGTTTGTTTGCCGATTCTTGGTGCTCAGGGTTGTTGGTTGGTCTCTTTGTGAAGTCATTGATGTTATAGTGATGGTGCTGGGTAGAGTGTGTTCAGCCTCCTGCACCTTACTCTGTGCCATTTTCAATCTGTTGACAGAAATCTTCCAATGAAGGCTACATGGCTTCTTCCTAGAAACATGATTTCACATCATTGAAAGTTTCCATGTGGGGACTGTGTGATGTGTTGGTGATCACGATTAATGCTTCAGAGGATGGTTTTTCACTGTTTTCACTTATCACACCTTAGACACTATTTGACATTAGCCCGATCGAGCTTCATGGCTTTAAGAACAAGCCATGGGCACGGATGGTTGGCAAAACACTTCTTAGAATCCTCCCGAAATGATGTCTGTCTTTGGCAATGAGAGGGAAAACAAGGTTGCCCTCTGATCGTGTATACACCTTTTACTTGTGTCTTGGTTTTGGGAGAAGGTGAAGAGGTGATGTGCACTGGTATTTTGTTTTGTCTTCTGCACAAATATTTTCTATTGATATTTTATCACTTTACTCAAAATATTATGAAGGTTCCTGGACTCGTTTTTCTCCTAGAAAAAAAGCAAGGAGCCCTTCAACTGAATTTAAATGTTCGGGGAATGTTTGTTTACTGCTATACACTGCAGTGGGAGCTTATCTCAATCTGCCATCGAAAATGTTTGATATAAAAAAAATCATTCTGCTGAAGTCTGAAGAAGCACAGTAAACAAGCCACGGGACAGCAGAGGATTAATTATGTGTGATGTGGAGATGCCGACTTGGAAAACTTGCTAATCAAGGCAAATCATTTACCAAAGAAAGGACAGATTGACTGCCCCATTTCGTTTAAAGGGGAATACCAAGTCACTGTGACTACTTCATAGAAATATATAGCGTTACAGGCCTTAAATCATTGTCCAGCCACAGTTTCAGTCAAATTCAATCATGTAGTTGTTTATTTCGGTTTCCAATGCAAGAAAGGGTATGTTGAAGACACTGACCTTGGTTTTGAAATATGTGTTGCCCATTCCGTGGTTAAATGGTGAACCTTGTTGAGTCAGGGATGCAGTTTTCAATTAGGAAGGAAATGTGGCTGGGATATTTTAGGTTTCTGGAGATCTGTTGTGGTTTTAGTTTATTCTGTAGAGGGTCCCACATTAGACCTTAAGTAAAGAACTTTAACCCCTTCGATGCTTGTGACGGAACCATTCCGTCATCAGTCACGGTTGAGCTGTGCTGATGACGGAATGGTTCCGTCACGACCACACCCTGTTCTGGAATGTCCAGCACCGGGGGGAAATCGGCGCCGCACGCAAGGTGTTAAATCAGTATTATTGCAGCAATTGCAGCATTCCAAGCCCTTCCAAGTAATTGGATGGTGAAATTTAGCTCCTAAGGTGGAGCCAATATGGTAGGGCGCTGTGCCGCTCCCCTTGTTTGAGGCTACCTCCGCCTCTTTGGGCGGGTGCACGTTGTGTCAAATTTATAAGTTATGGGCCAGGAGTGAGCTTGATACTTAAGGCTGAGTGTGTTAATGAACTGCCTTGGATTCCTGGGTCCCAGATTTGATTCAGGAAGATGACCGCCATGATACAAAATTTGTTGATATTGGTGTTTATGGTTCAAAAGGCCTTGAGAGAGGTCATTGCACTACTCATTTGAGGATATCCCCACCTCATCCTGAAAGAAGTCTGTGAGCTGCCATTGCTGGCGCACACCATCATCTGCAAAGCCATCACAACCGGCGCTCCTGTCTCTGTGGCTGACAAGCTCACCACCTCTGGAGACTCTCATCACACCTGCAGCCAGGCCACCATCAGATGGGAGACAAAGCAGTGCAAAATAAAAAGGTAACAGACCTTCCCCATCCATGGATCCTGTATCTGGAATGACTTCACTGTATCCCAGAGGACATTTCCAATCCTCCACCAATTTGGAAGGAGTGAAGATACATTTCTTTAAACATCACTACATCACGGTGCAGTAAAAGTCCACCTCTGCTCTCAGACTGTATCTTTGCTATTGACCCTGCCCAGTGCTCTGCTGCCTTTCAGCTAGGTTCACGGTACCCATACCAGCTAATTGTAGGTCAAGAGAGTATTATGAAAAATGCTCGTGTGCTGGAGGTTGTCAAAGCCCTTGTTGTCATTCATTATTACACACAACCAGATCAATCCTCATAGACGATGCCCAATCCTTCTGACACAGGCAACATCATAAAGGCACGCTTTACCAACTATGTACTACAAATTCAAGAGTTTCTTACCCAACCACCCAGAAGTACATTGGGGCCTCATCAGGAGGTATGAAGCACTATACAAATGATTCCATACAAAACAGTACAATATAATACAAAACCTAAAATGAAACTTAGACCACCAGGGCCCAGCCTCGGTTTTATTGTCCTTTCACTTTGGGTGCCAGCAGGGATGTTTGCTCAGCTCTGGTGAAAGCAATGCAGGAAGAAAAGATGTCTCCACAAAGTTCAATGGTGAACACACGTGGCGCTCCCTTCTGCTGACCCTACAATCCTCCACAGTCATATTTCAGGTAAAAGGCTGAGATCTTTGTGCGTTTTGTCAGACCACCATTGGGTGGAATTGAGGCTGTACTCTTTGAAGGAGTGGCAATGTGTTTTCTGTTGCTCTACTTTCTGAGACTTTACATGGCCAAAACAATTGCGTTTAGATGCCTGTGTAAAGCCACTCTTCACAGCATAGTAAAATGATCCATGTCTACTGTATTAAAGGGGTCCTTGTGAGGCAGCAGACAACTTACGACCTAGAAACTGATTGCATGAAACATAATACAGTGGTGACCCGAGGCACCTCAGATCACTGTCAGGATTTGAGGCCTGTAAATCAGCTTTTCCGATGTAATCATTGTCATGACTGCCCCCAGGTTATCAACCGATCTGCACAACAATGCATATTTATGGCTAATCGGATTAACTCAGAGTACGTGTCAATCTGTTTTACAGCTAATTAATGGTTGGTCATTTTCGATTATTGTTAAGGGATGTAATTACCAAGTATATGAGTCACTTAAAAAAAATCTGTTTTATGTTATTTTAGGAGTCCAGAATTGAAATAGAAATGTGTGTCATCTCTGCCACTACTTATTTGAAATGATTTGCCCAACTCTGCCGAGTGTAAATATGTAATGGGCATACCTAAACAAATCCTGCCCTATGCACAGGTGATATAGGTACATGTTTTTTTTTTTACATTTCAGGCAGATTTTACATATTTTGGACATTTTACAAATGTTGGGAAAATGCTGTGAATTGCTTGCATATTTTCTATCTGTGCCTGCATTTGAAATTGTCAGCGTCAGAAAGGGAGGAGCAATGGCTTGCGCTAAAAAAGGGCCAAAGTGCTGCTGTCAATGTAAGTGGCACCGCTGCACACTGAATATGATACTATATGTGTTTGCAAGAGAAGCTTAGCTAGGTAATGGAGGCCTATGAGGGATGGGTGTGATGGGAACAGATGCACTGACATCAGGTTGCACAAAGAGGAGCTGAGGAGGGATGAGTGATGAGTGTGAAAGGAACAGAGGTCTTACATATTTGAATTAGCATGATTTCAGAATATTAAGGAATATTAAAAGCAAATACAGACATTGAGAGATATTTGGCGTAATTTCTTTTATTATATTTAGCATTAATTCGAGAAACATGAACATATATTTTACTGTAACTTCTGTATATTCCTTACATTTCCCTGCAGATATTACCTTCCCCCCACCCAACTTTGAAAATATTTCTGAAGATATTCACATATTTTCATAGGATTTGGCTACATCTCTTTGAGATGATTCTGCGTCTCTTAGTTGTACAGGTTCCACCCAGGGTTTAACTTGTAAAAGAATGAGTGCCAGTGCCCAAAACTCTACTCAGAAGCAGTGCTTAATTTGAGCCGGTGGCTTCCGGTGCTCAGCACCTGCACTTAATCATCAACACCGGCGCTTTTCATGAGCACCAAATAAGGACACGTTAATTTACGGGGAGATTAAGTGTTTTGCCCAGAATCACAGGATGCTGAGCTGATGCCGATACTCAAACCCAGTTCCAAAGTCGGCTGCTGTGGCCATTATGCCACATCGTTTCCACATTTTCATGTGGAAAAGGTTAGTAGTTGGTTCTGTTTTTCGCGTCACTAACAGGAGAAATGGACTGGTGCAAGGTGCCTCCTGCTGATAGCTTCTGCACTTATTTTTTTACAAATTAATCACTGCTTAGGAGTCTGTGACTGGTGCAATGAAATGCTGAAGTGCCGAATACCAAGGCTGTACAGCGTTAACTCGACCTCATGCGTCTTTAATTCACTATCAGACACTCCCTGTTACCCCTTTAGCTCACTCTTGCATAGAAATGGAAGAGCCACTAAAAGCTCGAGCCAGGCTTGAGCCTGAAGCCTGGCACTGCCTCGGATCGAGGTACTATTTGAACTCGAGCTCATAACGATCCAAGCTTTCAAGTGGCTTCTGCCTGCCACCCTCCATCTACCCGGGCTATGGCGTGATGGCCAGCACTGCAGACTTTTGAACTGGGGAACCAGGTTTGAGGCTCAACATACTGTTATTCTGGACAAAACAATCACTCTCCCCATGCCTACAAATAAAGAATATGACCTTGTGTAATGTAACTGTGCTTATAAAGGCTCTAATACCGCTATATAGAAACTGCAGAGGTGAACACAACGTGTTAGCATAAAAAATAAAAGAGAAATAGATACCCATTTAGTGACTGATTTGTACAAAGTGAAACTAGAAAACCTGGATAACTCGGCGTTAACCTGCTTAAATTGTGTGATCTTAGGCAATATTTTGTTTCACAAAAACTCTTTTTCTCTTCATTATCGCATATAAAATCACTTTCAAACATGGGCTCCAGAATACCTTTTTGTACAGAAACCTATTGTGCTTGATTGAATAGACTTGTTGCTCTGTAATAATCTAGGCCATGTACACGGTTTACTATCTTGGCTCTTAGTACACTAATGATTCATGTTTAAAAACTATCACTTTTAATAAGTACTTCTCAGTAAAGTGCTATAATGTGACGCATTATTGACAAAACTTCCACATGTCGAATAAATACACGTTTATGTATTTTGAAGAGATTTTATCATATTGTGGAAGATGTTGGTTGTATGACTTACATAGCTAACATTTTCAGCGCTCGGCTCGTACTTGGGCATTAGGAGCCGAGCCAGCTCATTGGCTCGGCTCTTGTTAGGCTCGCCCTGTTAATTAGAGCTTGGTGTGGGACTGCAGGGCTGGGAATTTTCCTAGCAGGGGGGTGGCATCTATTTCGTGGTGACACAGCTGCGTGGCGGGCTGCGCATACATTGTACCGGGAGAGAGACAGTGCTGGGGGGGGGGGGGGGGGAGGGGCAGTATAAACCTGCCCAGGTGTAGCCCCCAGGACAGGCATGGGAGATGTTGTCTCTGTGCTCTCATTCAGACTTCATACAAAATGGTGGTTCGTCGACTCTGGGGTCGGTCTGCAAAATTTGCGGCTATGTTATGTTATATAGACTAGTAGAGCACCAGCACAGCCCGTGAGGAGACATCACGCCTCCTTTAGGTGCTATGAGCGTCTGAGGCTCAACAGCCCCCCCCCTCACATCTGTGGTAACCGCTAGTTAATACATCTCAGTATCCACAGTAACAGGAATATTCATTCTAATGATTTACCCTGCATACCATTAGCGCAGTGAAGGCCGCCGCAACCCCCCGCAGGCTGCTGGGCAGCTCTGAGTCATGTTACAGACCAACCCTTGGATTAAGAGTTCGTGTTTTTATGTTTTCCGCACTCGTCTTGTTGTCTCTGTGTGTAGCCTACGGAGCTCCTCGAAACCTGACGTGGAGGCACCCAGTGAAGCTCGTAGTTGAGGAGAGACAGACAGAAACAAGCATTTGCAATGCACTAGGTCTCGCATTTGCGAGAGTTTGAGCTATTGGCATTGTAAATGACAGTGCCTTTTATTAAAATAAAATTAGTGCGTAAGCACGCACTTTGCACTTATAGTCCTTGCGTACAAGAAGCAAGGCTTGCTGCAGACAGGGGACACTGTCACTCATGCTGAAGACAGGAGACACTGTCACTCATGCTGAAGACAGGAGACACAGTCACTCATGCTGAAGACAGGAGACACTGTCACTCATTCTGAAGACAGGCAACACTGTCACTCATTCTGAAGACAGGCAACACTGTCACTCATTCTGAAGACAGGCAACACTGTCACTCATGCTGAAGACAGGAGACACTGTCACTCATTCTGAAGACAGGCAACACTGTCACTCATGCTGAAGAAAGGAGACACTGACAGGCAACACTGTCACTCATGCTGAAGACAGGAGACACTGTCAATCATGCAGAAGAAAGGAGACACTGTCACACACTGTCACTCATGCTGAAGACAGGAGACACTGTCACTCATGCTGAAGACAGGTGACACGGTCACTCATGCTGAGGACAGGAGACACTGTCACTCATGCTGACGATGGGAGACACTGTCACTCACGCTGAAGACAGGAGATACTGTCACTCATGCTGATGACAGGAGACACTGTCACACATGCTGTAGACAGGAGACAATGTCACTCATGCTGAAGACAGGAGACACTGTCACACACTGTCACTCATGCTGAAGATAGGAGACACTGTCCCTCATGCTGAAGACAGGTGAAACTGTTACACACTGTCATTCATGCTGAAGACAGGAGACACTGTCACTCATGCTGAAGACAGGAGACACTGTAACACACTCACTCATGCTGAAGACAGGAGACACTGTTACTCATGCTGAAGACAGGAACTGCTCGATTCGTAAGATTTATGCAGAACTGTCTACAGCCAAACCAGATGATTGCGAGAAATACGCCACTAAATGGGCAGAGAAATTAGGCATCACTCAGAAGGGGTTCCAGATTTCCCTGGGTCTGGTTTTTCAGCCTCCCTACAAGCACAACACTTCAAAACCCTGTACTTTGCATATGTCTAGCAAAGGAGTGGCTGGATAAGGCACCCCCTACATTCCATTTCTGGTTAGCTAGGGTGCTGGCTGCTTATAACTTGGAAAATGCAATATATGCCAGGAAAGGTCGTAGGGGCAGAATATTGGGTGGGAAAATCTGGAATCCTATCGAGCAATGGAAAAGGGGATTGAACAGTATTCCAGGGTAGGCATTATTGCTGTTGTATTATATTTTGTGCTGAGTTTTGTGTACCCCTTTTTTATTTTTTTATTTAATTGGGGCGCTGCTTATAGTACTGCAAAGAGATGTGTAAATTGTGTCTAAAGTTTTGTAAAATATGTCTAAGTTTTACTTGTGGTATAATGTGTTCAGATATAGGGTGTGCTGTAACACTAGGTATAATAATTAATTTCTTAAACTTTTAAAATAAAATAAATAAAAAAATAAAAATAAACAGAAATATGGAATTGAGAATAAACATTTTTTTTTAATATTTACAGATTAGGGACTTTCTCTGTAAAAGAACTGTCAATTGGACACGCATCCCGCTAATCGATTTGATTAATGGTGGTCAATCTTTAATATCATCTTTATATAAACTTGTAAATGAGGAAAGAAAGATGACTTAGCTAAGCATTTTCACTGGTGGCAATTGGCTTTACAAGCTGGACAAGGCGAGTGTGAAGATTCTCTCCTGTATAGCCAAACAGCGTGTATATCTACTAACTTACAGGTACAATGTTTTAAGACTTGGCTAAATCTTTATATAACTCCTGCTCGAATTTCTAAATGGGGGGGAACCTCTGGGAGAAATTGCTCATGATGTGGGCTGCTCGCCGCGGACAGTCTGCATATCTTTGCCACATGCCCTAGTGTGTTCACATTGCTTAGTAAAATTCAACTGCGCTTAGAACAAGTTTTGGGATATTCTGTATTGCTGACCCTTCAGGTTATTATGTTAGCATGGCTGAACCAGACCGTAAGATGGTATTTGTAGCAATGGCTGTACTGCGGCTTTGCTTAGCCACGGTGTGGCTTCACCCGACCCCTCCTTCGATTCATGTATGGTTTAGTAAATTTTTAT
Source organism: Lissotriton helveticus (assembly GCF_964261635.1). Taxonomy (NCBI): domain Eukaryota; kingdom Metazoa; phylum Chordata; class Amphibia; order Caudata; family Salamandridae; genus Lissotriton; species Lissotriton helveticus. The sequence goes on along the minus strand of NC_136061.1, from coordinate 969,966,078 downwards.
TTGTGTACCATTGGGAGATTTCTGTGTATAGTAGAAGAGGAAATAGGGTTTGGAGGGAGGGAGAAAAATATGGAGATCTCGAACTAATTGGATGAACCAGGAAGAATGTTGAATTTGATCGGGCTTATGTACTTATTTACTTACTCATTCATTTGTTTTTGATTCTATGCTTTCCTTTGTAGCCTGAAGGGATCCACCAGGGGGGCGGGGGGTGGGTGTTATATAATGAAAAATAGGACCTAAGGCTTAGTTGTTTACTGTTCGCTTTTTTCTCCTTTTTTGTTATATTGTTCCTATGTCTGACGTCCTAATAAAGAAGAAAAAAAAGGGAAAGTACAATAAAACAGTGATGTGCTCCATGATGAGTGTAAGCAGGTATTATAGGAAACTCTGCCAATGGATCACACTTAATCAATTCAGTTGGATGATCCATGCGAAAACATCTCAGATACTGTTTTATGGATTGGTTTAGTCTTTCAATCTGCCCATCAGTCTGGGAATGGCAGCTCATCAACATGTAATGAACAGTACTAAATTGAAGCGTCAGTTCATTCCAGAAATTGGCCACAAACTGGGCTACCTGATCTATGACTATAATGACTGGGAGCTCATGGCGTTGAAAGAGGAGGTTCTCTATAAAAATCTATGACAACTCTAATGTTAGCAGTTTCTTGAGGGGGACAAAGTGCCCTAACTTGGTAAATTTGCCAACTACCACAAGTAAGGTATTAAATCCATATGAATCGGGAACTGCAACAATAAAGTCTTAGGCCATCATGGTCCAGGGTTGTTGAGGAGAAGGAAGGGATTGTAATAGACCCACCTTGAATGAGAACTTTTAGCTTGAGCACATATAGTGCACTAAGATGTGAAGGTTTTAAGAGTGGTGAAAATCTTAGGTCATCAAAAGCAATGAGTTACCAGCTGTTTCATCTTCATTTGACCAGGATGCCTGCGCTGGAGATTGATGCTACTATCTGTTGACCTGTCTTTAAAGATCTTTCTCAGGAATGTGTATAGCATTTGCACTGAATAACTAATGTCCCAACTTTACATCACATAGCAGGATCTTCACTAATCCAGGCTGTTTTATCAATCTTTAGTAACTTTGTAGATCTTGTTGAGAAAGGTTTTGAGTTCTTGATTTTTTTAAACAGCTAAAACACTAGGAGCATTTTCTTTCGTGCACCCTTTTCCACCGGCCTTAATAACATGTCTGTTGTTCCTTGGTAGTGCCCCAGTCTATAGGTTATCCTGGAATGGAAACAAGAGAAAAATAGTGGACATTTATCATGCTGTGCTTTGGCGCACTTCATGGATGTGATATGTAACAAGTTCTTGTGGTCAGTCCATAATGAGATTTAATGTATTGCCCTTTCTAAATAGTGCCACCAATTGGAAAATACCTCCTTTATGGCAAGAAGCGCTATGACATATATCTTGTAATTTCTCTTTGTGCTTGTTAGAGTTCTTAAACTGGATGCAGGGCTTCAGTCCTCAAATGTTGTTGGGAGAGGATGGTCCGAATAGCTTTCTCAGCAATAAATGGTAGCGTGTATGTTGGAATCTTACAGAATGGGGGCTGGTGCACAAGCTGCTTCTAAGGGCTGGAAGGATTGCTCTTGGTCTTTTACAAATGGATGTTTGTTTTTCACTAACATAGTGCTGTTGTCCTATGACTATTGGTGGATTTTGGCCAATCTACTAATATTCTCTACAAAAAGTTGATAACCTAGAACCTCGTGCTTTTTTGCGCTTGCCCATTAGGAGCCCTTCGGTCTCCTAATGGGCGTGCTGTGGGCGTAGAGTAACCTGTGCCCCTCCAGCGCCAGGATTGTCTGAAATATGGAAACAATTAGTGCGGACATGGCAGCCTGTTGACACGAGCTGTGCAAAAGAGTGACCACACGCAAGTAAAGAGGAAAAAAGTGTTTTGACGTGTTTTATTTGTTTAAGATGCCCGACAGCACTGCAGTGCTGAAAGAAGAAAAGCGTGCAGTCTTAAGTAAAGAGTAAACCCTATACGGATGTGTGCAATGTGGCTATTAATCAACCGTAGACAGTGTGAAAAAAGTTCAGTGGGGATGTAAATCACAAACTTATAGCCAGTTTCTCGCAGACTCCTGTCAGGTCAGTTTTCCTCCAAAGAGACCACAGACGTTTACAGTAAGGGTAAAATGAATGTGAATATATTAGATGGTGGAGTTGGGGGACCCAGCTTAAACGTGATTGGCCAGTTTCTAAGAGCCGCAGCAAAGGAAAATGAACAGGGAGAGTGGGTGCATGGATGGATGCATGCATGATGGGTGGATGGATGCATGAATGATGGATGCAGGTTGGATGGGTGGGTGGATGGATGGATGGGTGGATGCATGAATGAATGATGTATGGATGCAGGATGGGTGGGTGGATGGATGGGTGGATGCATGAATGATGTATGGATGGATGCATGGATGCATGCATGATGGGTGGATGGATGGGTGGGTGGATGCATGAATGAATGATGTATGGATGCAGGATGGGTGGGTGGATGGATGGGTGGATGCATGAACGATGTATGGATGGATGTATGGATGCATGCATGATGGGTGGATGCATGATGGATGGGTGGATGCATGAATGAATGATGTATGGATGCAGGATGGATGGGTGGATGCATGAATGAATGATGTATGGATGCAGGATGGGTGGGTGGATGGATGGGTGTATGCATGAATGAATGATGTATGGATGCAGGATGGGTGGGTGGATGGATGGGTGGATGCATGAATGAATGATGTATGGATGCAGGATGGGTGGGTGGATGGATGGGTGGATGCATGAATGATGTATGGATGGATGCATGGATGCATGCATGCTAGGTGGATGCATGATGGATGGATGGGTGGATGCATGAATGAATGATGTATGGATGCAGGATGGATGGGTGGATGCATGAATGAATGATGTATGGATGCAGGATGGATGGGTGGATGGATGGGTGGATGCATGAATGAATGATGTATGGATGCAGGATGGGTGGGTGGATGAATGGGTGGATGCATGAATGATGTATGGATGTATGTATGGATGCATGCATGATGGGTGGATGCATGATGGATGGATGGGTGGATGCATGAATGAATAATGTATGGATTCAGGATGGGTGGGTGGGTGGATGCATGAATGATGTATGGATGGATGCAAGGTGGTTAGGGCTCGCTCGCTGCGGTGCAATATGCAAATTAGTTTACGCCTCACCACTTTCAAATGTCACCAGCCGCCCCTACTCTTCAATATTTTGTCCCTCAAACTTCTGATCATGATGTTGTGGCCCATCAATATTTTGGCTTCGATATTTCCTACCACAATCATGACCCAAGGTTCTGTTTCTAACTTTACATACCCAGAAGGTAACAAAGTACCATCTTGTCCTTTGATTTCTTTGGGTTGTCTCCTACTATAAACAATAATCCGTAATTTCTGTTTGAACTGTTGGCTCATAAATCCCTCAAAAGCCTCCACATCTACCAGGGCTAACATGTTCCTCCCACCCTCTGACAATAGCATATCAACTTGCAGGTGGACGTGAGCCTTGCACATGACAGATGTTGGATTGGTAGACTGCCATGTTTTTGTTCATGAATGGGCTGACCCGTTTCCTGGTTTCTTGGGCAACAGTTTCACAAAATGATCCAACCGATCACAATGAAGTAGAGGTGTGTGAGCCATTTAAAGAATGAGCCAGGCTTGAGCCTGAAGCCTGACTCTGGCTCAACTCCGGGTCCTGATGGAACCTCAAGCCCATAAACAAGCCGGGCTTTCATCTGGCTTCTGCCTGTCTCCCTCCCTTTACCCAGGATATGGTGTTAAGGCCAGAGCTGCTGACTGTTCAACTAGGGAACCAGGTTAGAGTCTCAGCAACAGCTCAAAATCCTGCGATTCTGGGCAAATCACTTAATCTCTCTGTGCCTATAAAAATTAATATGACCTTGTGTAATGTAATTGGTGCTCATGTAAAGCCTTTGGGTCGAGTTTGCGCTATATTTAAAAACTGCATAAGAGGTAAAAACAAAGCCTTCACAAATGGAATGACAAAGCGATAACCGCGTACTGGCTGCATTATACAAAGTGAATCCAGAAAACCTGGCTACAGCACAGCTTCTCTGCTTAAATTGTGTGATTTAAGGCAAATATTTTAGTTCAGCAAAACTCTTTTTTCTTCATTATCGTGTATGAAAGCACGTTCAAATAAGTGAGTCAGACTACCAGTTGTACAAAGCTATTACTTTTAATAAGTACTTCTAGGTGCAGTGCTATAATGTGCCCTATTAATGTCAAAGCTTTCACATGTTAAAGAAATACACCTTTTGAAATTTGAAGAGACTTTGTTGTATTTTATGTGATGTTTGTTTATGATTTACATAGCAAATATTTTCAGGGCATGGCTTGTGCACAGGCTCTAAGATCTGAGTCAGAACCTTGGCTCGTTAATTTGTTGGCTCGCCCACCCCTAAAATGAAGGCCCAGACCAGACTTTTGTCCCCGTTTCTTTTCTTCAGCTGAAAGCAGTTGTCTCACTCCCCCACCTGCATAGGCTCTCAGATAGAAACAATTCTAGTTCTGGAGAGCACGAAACATAAATAGTCAGGCTGTTGCAGGCGCGCGTCGGGCATTTCCCCGGGTGACTGGAAGGGTGGGGGCCAGTTTTGAACGGTGGGGGCCGATTTTGCAGCAATTCTGCAATATCATCCCCCAGTATCATAGGCAGCCATGCTGGGGGCCAGTTTCATTAAGCAGCAGTGCTCCACGCCTGCCCTCCCCACGCACACCCTGGAGGCTGGTCCAACAAAATTGCATGGCTGCTTTGGGTTCCCAGTCCGGCCCTGGTTCCCCTACCCTCTGCACTTCATTCGTCATGCTTTTTGTTGGATGTCGATCTGGAGGGTGCGGTCTATAAGAGCTGGGACTGTGGTAGGTCTATTGAACACCAGGATAAGATGTCCTTTAATTCCTCGTGCAGCCCCTGGTTAAATACGGCTGCTGCAGATTCGTCTGCCTAAGCTGCTTCCACCATTCTTGGCTGGAACTGACTGATATGGAAGGTCAGTGCGTTTAGTACTCGCTTTAATGTGACAAACTGGAGTGTGCTGTCGGTGTATTTGGTCTCATGTCAAAAAATTGCTTTAAACTGCATTAGAAACTTTGAATAATAGGTAACCAAGGAATCTGAATAGTAATCAGTTGTGTGGCACACATTAAGCATCTTTTATAAGCTACAACAAGACGAAATTCACTTTGGCTGTTCTAGTTACAAACTGTTGAGGAAAGACCACAAATTGCATCTGGCACTGAGCAGCCGACTCCTTAATATTAGAGGGTCTCCGGCACAGTTATCAGGGGGTGCGATGCACAAAGCACTGGATAACAAGGAGCTACAATTACAATCAAGCAGAGTGTGTGAGGGGAAAGGGGGAAGGGAGCAAGAGAGAAACACATACCAAAAGTCTGCATCTTGGAGTCAGTAAGGATGGGGCTGGCTCTGTACTAAAAGTGAGTCTTTGGGTGCGCTAGACAGATTATATACATGAATATAAGAGGCAAGTAAAACAAGGAGTCAGTAGTCACAGTAGGACGTATGGAGCATTGTTTACCGAACTCCTGGCAGAATGGTCTGTGTTGAACAGGATATAGTGTGACACCCCAGGATGCCAAGTGAGACAGTAACTGTAGGAGGCAAGGAACAGGAGCAGGTGATCAATCAATCAATCAATCAATCAATCAGTATTTGTAAAGCGCACTCATCACCACGGGGTAATCCAGGCGCACACCATGCCTACCCACACTAAACACAAGGGAACAGGGGAAATGGGAAAAAGAGATAAGGGCTGGGAGCAGGGTTTTAAGTGGGCCGGGTCTCACCGGTGCTGAGCACCGGCAGTTTTTTTAAGGGGGCCTCGAAACGGGTATCTATCGGGCTCTGTTTTGTGCCCTGGGACAGGCGGTCCATTTTTTTCCGGACTGCAGTGACAGCAGGGCTCGAGTCGGGGTACCACGCAGGTGGACGGCATCCCCCCACTTATTTTAAGGGGTCTTACCGGGTGGACGCCGTCCCCCCTGCGCAAAAGCTGGGCTTTAAATTATAGCGGTATTCGCCCTCACGGCCGGCCGCCCCGTCGATCTCCCAAGTCAGTCCTGCAGAGGTTTACTGCTCTGATGGGAGGCTCTCGGCCGCCAGTTGTGCGTGTCTGTGGCAAGTGGTTCATGACGTTCTGCTTGGGAAGGGGCACGCCGGTCTGTCAACTCCTGTGTGCTGCAGCAAATGGCGCTGGGGATTCTCTGTGAGGTAGCCTTCGGGTGCACCGCTCCTACACTCTTACAGGGTGTTGAAAATACCGGGCCTCTCTGCATCAGGGACGGCCAAGCCCCCATAACAAGGTCGGTACAGACAGCCATGCTTGGCATCTGGTATGAGACGGAAAACTAGGCCACCGGATGCTCTGTCTTAACAGTCAAAATAAAGATGCAATGGCCAGACAGGGTCGTTATTTAAGCGAAAGAACACCCCTTTAATAACCTCTGAAAACACATACACCATAAAAGCAAAACAACAGCAGAGGACCACAAAGTGTAGATCGAGTGTTTTTTTACCTTTCGTGACGTCACTTCACGTATTTGAGCACCCTCCCACTTCTAGGTGTTTTACCTTCCGTGACGGCACTTCCTGTCGTGACGTCACTTCCTGTCTCTGAGCGTCCCCCCACTTCTTTATTTAGGACTTGTGCCCTGAGTGACAGCAGGCACATTGATGTGCACCCGCTCATCCTGCTCACTTCTCACTAGTGGAGAAGTTACGGCATGACGTCATGCCAGGGGAGCGTGGAAGGGGAAGGAAAATCCTTTAAAGGGAGTCATTGTCTCTCTGGCTTTCCCTTCTCTTTTAGAAACTCAGGAGCAGCAACATTGTCATGGTGTCACCGGGCTTTAAGTGGAAGCTTTTTCAATATTATATACAAGCCACAGTTGCTGCTTATTTATCTTCTGAAACTAACAACCACTGACAAAGCCAACAGTCCTGACTTGTAGGTATGATGTTACTTGTTGTATCATATATCTGGATGCAATGATAGAAACAGCAAAATACAAGTCGGGCGGCACACTATGCTAAGCACAGATTTTTAGCTTAAGTGTTTTTAAGCCACGCCCTTAATTACATTGGCCGCACCCCTTTGAGACACCCCCCCCCCAGTTTTTTATCCCCCTTAAAATGCTGGCTGGGAGGGCTAATGGTGACAAACTATTTTAAACGGGAAGTCAAAGAAGCAATACTGAAACTTGCCGGGCAGCTTCTGCACGATATCTCTGAGCATAATATTCCAGCTGCTCAGCCTCTCCTATCCCAGGAGCGCTGGGCTCAACCCGGAAGTGACTTCATGTACAGGCTAGGTCTTGATCCCAACGTCCTGAGCCCGTGTCTCCGTGTCCACCACGTTCGCCCAAGCTTTCCGCGCCTTCTTTTGGTGCCTCTTAAAATGTAGTTTGACCGCTCCTTTCTCCGTATAAACCATGCTCGCCAATAATGTTGTTTCTTACTATTCTTTTCAGTGACTTTGTCCTGCCCATGCTTCACATTCCTGGCACCTGGTCACCCTAGTCAGTACTGAGAAGTGGGAGTGAACAGCTGTCTTTAAGATGTGATGAAGCATTTGGGAAGGGTAGTCCTGCCAACCTCGAAATGTTTTCGCTGTGTGAGAACTGAGGTGCGCCTGGCGAGGGTGGGGCTTTGAGACCGCCCATGTCTTAAGATACCATGCAGAGGGGTCATGGCTTAGTGCCAGACTCTGGCTGGAAAACCATGCAGGGTCATTTGAGGGGGTTTAGACTTAGGGTGCTTTGTGGCTTGACATGCCTCACCCTCTTTCCCAAAATACACAAATAAATGCATATTAGCCTCACCCTGTGTCCTGGGTAGATGCAAAACAGGGAGCAGCTGGAAACATACTTTTTTGTAGGCGTGTCCAGGTCACCTTGCTTTCATCCTGTGATATCAGCTCTTCATTGGTTATCCGGGCGAAGAAAGCTGATATTATGTGGCTACTGCAGACACTGTGTGCATTGGCGGATCTGGGGTGTGTGTGGTCCAGAGCAAGGGACCAAGTAGCCTGAAGTATCTAAATTAGGGATGGAGAAACTTTTTCACTTCTCCCAGGATGTCAGGAAACTTCACCTCGACAAAAATTGACAAATGGGGGCAAAGTTTATCTACCTTCTTGAGGTGAAGTTTAACCCACCCGTGGCTGGCAAACTGGAGCAGGCACCATATGAGGCTGCTATCAGGGCCGGCTCTAGGCTCATGGTGGCCCTGGGCAGGGAGCGTAGGTAGGGGGCCTGGAAGAGGGGGTCCGGGCGGGGCGGAGCGCGGAGGCCAGTAAAGAGGGGAGGGGGTCAGGGTGTTTAGAAGTGGAACAGAGCCGGAGGCCGCCAACTCCCTGCCAGGGGCCACCACGCAAATATGTATCCATCCTCAGAGGATTAATATATTAAGGATATATATTGGCGTGGTGGCCCCTGGGGTTTGGTGGCCCTGTGCAGGTGCACAGTTTGCACATGCCTAAAGCCGGCCCTGCTGCTATTAAGATCAGGTGATCTTGTGACTGGAAATTGCTTGAAAAAATGGGATGAGATGGGTGCGGGGAAGCCATGTGGGGCACAGGAGCTCGGCCAAGATGCAGGGTTCTCGGACAAAGCATCATTGGCCAGGGCAGGGAACATGCTACGGATGCTGGCTCCGATTAAGATGTGCTGCCAAGTGGCAGAAGTCCACCTTCTTCATTTTGTGACACCGAGAATTGTCCCCCCCGACGAGAAGGGCAGCTGGTTTGGCATTGTTCTTAATGTTTTTAAACCCTTGCACAAGCGTGGGAAGTTTAAAAAGCACACTATGTGAAGTAACAAATTGCTCGATTTAGCAACTTTGCACGTAACTACTATACATCTGGATTCACCCAGTAGCTGCAACAAAGGGTGCTGGACTAGTGAAGAAATGGGGTGTATTGAGGGTATATTTGGGAGTGTTACAGTGTTGCGCAGAGCTCCCCTATATGTCTTTGATTGCAGTAATACTCCTGAGGAATTTAAATTTGTCACTCATATACGTCCCCTCATTCTCTTCTTCTGTACTTACAACCATTAAGGTTCTTAATAGTTTCTCTGTTTTGCTCCTCCTTCCCTGTACATATTGAATGTCTCACACATATCCCTCCTCTCCCTTCTCTATTCAATTACTGCCCCATAGGCATTTAAATTTAAATAATGGAGAGGGATGTAGCCTAATGGCTAGAGTGTTCGATCTCAAATGTGGGGAACCGGAATCAAGTCTCGTCAATGAAGCTCAACATCCTGTGATTCTGGGCAAATCCCTTAATCTCTGTGTGCCTAACAAAAATGCTTGTGTAACGCAACTGGTGCTCATGTACAGCGCTTTATACCTGATACCTTCAGGTCAAGTTCGCGCTATATAAAACTACGAAGAAAAGAAAATGTTTCACCCCTAAGCCAACGTTCCCTCCTTTGTGGTTCTCATTCCTATGAGGTGTTTAAATGTCTGGCTCATTTTCTTCCCCTCTTCCTCCTCCCGTGAACTTCTATAAATGACTTCATTATATTTCTCTTCTTCCAGCTCTAGTGTACTAATGTCCCTAGGGTCTTGAAACATGTAACTCCTGCCCCCTCTACATCCTCTCTTCCACAGGGTACAGACTACAGCTCATACTTCACAAGACGATGGTTTACGCCTTGCAGTATATTACAAGCTCCTTTCTTGACCATTTCCAGGGCCTGACTAGAACAGAAAATAGGCCGTGGCGCCAAAATAAAAGTGGGCACCATTAGCGAAGTAGATAACTAAACATAGTGGCCCACATTCTGCAAATAAGGGCAGTTTTGAACTTGTAAAGTCACGATGTATAGGTGGTTTGTAAAATATTTGAGACTCCATGCATTTGTTCTTGCTGCAGGCGATATTTCTGGTAATATCAGGGACATCAACAGTAAACGTATTTGTGAAATAAATCTTTAATTAATGCAAATATATTAAATCAAATTACAATTATGTTTCTCAAGTTTACATTTTATTAAAATCCCACCTACAAAATCTTTTTCATTATGCTTTAATAAATGTTAAAAGTGGTGTATAGAGTTAATTAAAAATAATGTTGTTATATTTTAAGAGAAATTAATATTACATTCATTTTTAAATTTAAAATAGAGTATTAAAAGATTGTATAATTATATAATAAATATGCACTATCTTTCATATTTTTTACATTCAATTTTATTTATCTATATTTATACCTATTTAAAATTACTTACTTTAATTTAACATTATTTTCTATAAGGTTTTTTTTTGTTTCCTAGCTCTAAACTTTTCTATGGGAGGGTGTTGCGGTGGCAGTAGTTGGCTTTGTGTGGTGCTGGACTTACTACTGTTTTTTTTCAGTAGAAGTATAGCATACTCATTTTTTGTGAATAAGCAAAACGTACTAAACTTGCTTGTAAGTGTTAATTACTCTGAAGTGTATGTCACCTCTGTCCTTTCAGAGACATGGCCTCTCAGACTGGACACAGCTACTGGGAGAAACTCAGCCTTTCAATTCAATCAGTTGCTGGGTAGAGCTATCTTCCCTCTCCAGGAGTCAGAGCTCAAATTGCAGTTCTTAGAGGTGGACTCCACCCCTGGCAATATTGTGTAAGTGTTTACAGGAGCACTAGAAACACCACGTAGATGCTTGCCTGCAGATTAAAGCAATCCCCATGGAGATCGGGAGAGGTTTTAGAGGACACTCTGGCCTCGAGCGATTAGAAATAAAGAGGAGCCTGGTGCTACAATCAACAAGCATTTGCAATGCAATCAGACTCGCCTTTGGTACCTTATATGTATTTAGCTTTGCAGCTCATTCACCTGGCTGCTGAAACATCTACCGTTCTTTAACATGGCGGGGAAGTAAGCACCAAACTGCGTGACACGCCAGGTCTGGGAACACATGGAGATAAATATTGCCTTTCAGCGAGAAATGGTATAGTCCAAAGCTCTGTTTTTAATATACAATCAGGGCCTTTGGTGGTCATATCATAGAAAATACAAGATTTGAAAAAAATATTATTGTCTATGGGTGCTCGTGGAAGACAATTTATGTGGACTGGAATCTAGAGAATGCTAAAGTGATTCTGGTATTTTACAGACCTCTGCTGGTCGTTTTCTATCAAGTTAATAGAGGCAGTTGAACAGAAACAAAAAGTACCTACGCGGAAGCAGACAAGTCCTAGGGCTGATCTCCAGAGCCCACAAAGTACATACACATATAAGTATATACTAATATATAAGTATATACTAAAGTATATAACAAGAGGTCTTGAATGCTCAACCTAAAAAGGAACCTCAATTTGCCTGAAGAATGGACCTGGAGCACTCTGTGTGCTGTGGAAGGAGTAGGCACAGGGGCTTGGATAATTGGGTCAGTGTAAGAAGCTGGCACTTAGCCAGTGTGAAAAGCTTGTACAGATGGGCAGTGTAGGAATCTGGCACAGGTGGACAGTGGGAGAAGTTTGCACTGATGGGCAGTGTGGCAATCTGGCAGTGTGATGACATCACAATGCTAACGAGGATGTTAGTCTGAGTGCCCTCAATTTGGCACTTTTTACCACACATAAAACCCACATGATAAATAGACTACAGGCATTTAGTGCGAGCAGTACACAGTGCTAGAATAGAGTGGGAACAGCTGCCAGGTCATCCTCATCACTCTGAGTTCAGGTCTTCCTCGTCACAGTCATTGATGGGTAACCCAGGTGTCAATGATGTGCACAAACCTGGTGTAGGGAAGATCCACCCTCTATTATGCTAACGTACACCAGCTTACCGTGTGGACAGTCACGGCCCTGCCTTGAGGCGGCTACCCCGACAGCCTATATTTTGCCAGTATTGGGCGGGTACATTTCCTTCTTATTTTGCTCAGGGACTAGAACACCTACTTGTATGGTGTACTGCCTCTCAATGAACATCTGACATGCCCGCTTACTGTGCAGATACTGTTGAAATGTCTCATGTACTGTGATGTCGTTTTTTTCAAAATTGCTAAGAAACAGATTTGACAAAAAAAATTGATGGGTAACCCAGGATTGAGACGAGGACGTTATGGTCCCATCACTTATTGGTAATCTTCATTACTCTGAGTTCAGGTCTTCCTGATCATGGACCTAGGTTGCCCAGAAAGGACTGAGGTGAAGAAGGCGGACGAGGAGGTAATGGCCCCATCACTTATTGGTAATGGTCATTGCTCTGAGTTCAGGTCTTCCTGATCATGGTCCAAGATTACCGAGTAAGGACTGAGGCGAGGAAGACGGATGACGACTTGATGGGTTCTGGTTCCTGCAGGTTCTCTTATCCTGGAACCGGGATCTGGGTCCGACTCAGTGATTGACTGGAACTGTGGCCCGACACACATCCAGAGGCTCCGGGGTATGTCTGGTGTGTGCCCGCAAGGAGACACAGGTTTTGAGGTTCTTTTCTTCTGCCAACACTCAGCTCTCAGGTCCTCGTGTACAGTTAAGTTGCTCCTTCTGTCAGACTTGAGCTGGACCCTCAAGCGGCCCTTTAGGCGTGCATGTAGAGGAATCACTGTCAGTGAGCGCCAGGATACCCGTGGGTTGATAGTGCGCTTTAGAAATTCTGTTTACATTACATTACATTACAAGAACAACACAGTCTGAAGTCAGCAGAGAGATGAAGCCGAAGAGAGTTTTACATTCTTACACTCGGATTGTGAGTGAAGTGTGAACTAACACTAATTATGACTACCCGAATAGAAGACAGCACAAAATATTGCTTTGTAGGAATACTTTTTTGTATTACTACTACATATCTCAGTGGCACTCCTATCAATCTATGGAACGATGAAAGAGTTAAAACCTAAAAGGATTCAATATAAACCTTGCAGGTTGCATGCAACTGTTTTCCACAAGTGCATAACAGCATGAGCAATCTGACTAAAATTGGAACTTGTCGCCTGCATTGTTCACAAGGATGTCTGCAGGAAACCAGTGCACCCACTCACCTGGTAACACATACAGTGCTCTACAACAGTCACATTCCTCCTCCAAACTTTTCTATCACCATTCACTCCTCAGGCTTGAGAGTACCCAAGATCTATTTGGCAAGTGCATTAACCACCTTAGTTGCTTTGCCCATAAAATACCATGAGACTTGCTGGATACACATTGATTTGAACAGCAGGTGCCTTAACCGCACAGGCTAGCCTGAAATGCAATCTATTTGTGATCGTAGGGTAAGCCAGAACATCCTAACGATCATATTTTTTCATGTTTCAAATTATTTGTGGACACTTTTTCTAAAACAACATACTTGCAATTTAACAGCGAACAGCAGGCTGGCTCTACTTGGCTCCACCCCGTCTGCGCCTATGACCCCTGTCCTCACCCCCTTCCCAGTGGAACTCCGGGCAGTTTGTGGTATCCCTTAGTAAATAGTTTCCATTTCTAGCACAGTAAAGGAGCCCAAAGTCACTCCTGTGCCTGCGTCACCGTGGTAGATTCAAGACGCTTCCCACGGCGTCCAGTTCTTACTGGAAAGCCGCTGTTATTGGCGAGCTCGCACTGATCCTAAACAAAGTGGTATTCTCTGTGTAACTGGTCCCCCGGCCTGCTCCTGCCAGGGCAGACTGAAGTGGCTCTAACCAGATTCCTACTGCTCCTTGCTCAGTAATTGCTGCTTGTAAATGCCGGCTGCAAACCTGAAAACACCTGGAGGTTTTTTCCGTCCGTCTGAATTCCTTGAATGAATGTCCAGCGGCGCTAAATTTACCGGTTTGTGTTTTTAATTTGTTACATTAAAATATTAATGACGCACTCAACAACAGGAACAGTAAAAATACACAATTTACATTTGTTTCACAGCCCACGCGGGCATGCACATGAAAGCACCATATTAAAATACAAAAACAACAGGAAAAAACAGCAATCAATAGTAAAGGCCTGGCTCACGCCCAGTGCACCTCTGACCTCCGGGCCAATGAGGCGGGGAGAGCTCTCATATATTACATTTTGTCCGGTCTACCCAGGGCTTTAGGTAGAAGCTAGGACGTAACAAGCATTTACAATGCAACGGTCTCGCCTTTGCCAAAGTTAGAGCTATTGGCAATGTAAATGATTTTTTTTATTTATGTGTTGGTTTTGAAAACATAAATAAATGGCATTATCATTTACAACATGATGAACTCTGGGAGTTGTAGTCTTGCTGCATAAATGAAAACAATTGGATCAAAAAACACAGACCACAAAAGTTGCTGAAAAGAGAGCTGGAGACAGGAGCATCTCCCCCTTGCTGCCACAGCGTCCACTTACAACCAGCCTCTCCCGAGATAAAATAAAAGGTACCATAAGTGACCTCCAAAAAATGTCTGAACTATAAAGCTCATGGTTATCCGTAAAATGGTGATTATTTGTTTCTGTAAGTCCAATAAAAGGTCTCCGCGTGTCCTAGTACCTGGTAAGCAAGGCAGTGCATGGCTTAATGAACATGAGAGGGCTCTCAGGGGGACAATCTGCAGAAGGCAGGCCTTATACTCTCTCTCACACAGACCGTCTCCTCCCCCTCATTAATAAAACTTTAAGAGGCAATTAAGCTCATTAAGAAGCTATCAGCAGCATGCTCCCTTGAGGCTGTTAATTTTGCTGGAATTCACAGGCACGTGTCCCACATTTCCATGCAGATGCACCGTGGACCTTTGGAACATGGCACATTTCCTAAATCCAGCAGGAAGCTGCGAGTTGTTGACCTCTTCAGTGCCTGTTAGTTCGCAAAAGAAGAGGCCATCTGGTCGACTGAACAAGCCCGCCAAGTGTCCTAGGTCCATGTGTCATGCGCTGCTCCAGTTCAGGGTTTTCTTTGAATTCTGGGTCTTGTAGTCTTTTTATTCTATTATGAAAGAGGACTACAAGTCCCAGGATTCGACAGAAGCACAGCAGCACATCAGACATTGACCTGGGAAATTTGGCCGCTAAGCTGAACTGATCGAGCCCTACTACCCATCTCTGATGACCCCTTTTCAGTGATCAAACCTTACTACCCATCTCTGATTACCCCTTTTCACTGATTAAACATTACTACCCATCTCTGATTACCCCTTTTCATCGAACAAACCCTACTACCCATCTCTGATTACCCCTTTCCACTGATCAAACCCAACTACCCATCTCTGATTACCCCTTTTCATCAAACAAACCCTACTACCCATCTCTGATTACCCCTTCCCATTGATCAAACCATTCTACCCATCTCTGATTACGCCTTTTCATTGATTAAACCCTATTAACCATCTCTGATTACCCCTTTCCTCTGATCAAACCCTACTGCACATCTCTGATGACCCCTTTTCATTGATTAAACCCTAGTGACTGTCTCGGTTTACCCCTTTCCATCGATCAAATCCTCCTGCCACCCTGGCGAACAGTTGCTTAGGGCTATACCAAGGTAAGTAGGTCTCTCTATCTAAGCCCTCGGCCTAACTTCCATCTGTGACCAGACTGATCGTGAACCTCTTACAAAAATACCTCCCGCGTCAACACAAACCCACCATGAAAATCTTCACTGACAGAAAGTAAGGTAAGGGGATATTCTACCACCAGGGTTGGTCTTTCATACCTTACACAAAACCGAGAATATGAAGAGACATGGTTAAGATGGCACCTCTAGGAACAGTAACAAACTAAGAGAAGTTCACAGAACTTCTAAAGGATGTATAAAGAAAACAAAAGAAACGGAAGTCAAAATAATGGAAAGAAAATGTGGCAAAGTAAGCAAAAACAAAAGACTAACTCAGATAAACATACTCAACAGAAGGTATGGCATACTAAGTCAACACGGAACACACAAAGACTATCGGGATGAGGAACAGGGGGCTGGGGGGTGCGAAAAGCGAGCGAGACGAGGAACAGGGGTGTGGGGGGGCCGAAAAGCAAGCGAGCGGGACGAGGAACAGGGGGGTGGGGGGACCGAAAAGCAAGCGGGACGAGGAACAGGGGGGTGGGGGGGCCGAAAAGTGAGTGAGACGAGGAGCAGGGGGTGGGGGGGCAAAAAGCGAGCGAGACGAGGAACAGGGGTGTGGGGGGGCCGAAAAGCAAGCGAGCGGGACGAGGAACAGGGGTGTGGGGGGACCGAAAAGCGAGCGAGACGAGGAACAGGGGGGTGGGGGGGGCAAAAAGCAAGCGGGACGAGGAACAGGGGGGTGGGAGGAGGCCAAAAGCGAGCGGGACGAGGAACAGGGGGGTGGGAGAGGGGCGAAAAGCGAGCAGGAGGAGGAACAGGGGGCTGGGGGGGCTGAAAAGCGAGCGGGACGAGGAACAGGGGAGAAATGGAAGTCAAAATAATGGAAAGAAAATGTGGCAAAGTAAGGAAAAAAGCAAAAACAAAAGACTAACTCAGATAAACATACTCAACAGAAGGCATGGCATACTAAGTCAACACGGACCACACAAAGGCTATCGGGACGAGGGGGGCGAGGAACAAGGGGGTGGGGGGGCAAAAAGCGAGCGGGACGAGGAACAGTGGGGTGGGGGGGCGAAAAGCGAGCGGGACGAGGAACAGTGGGGTGGGGGGCAGAAACGCGAGCGGGACGAGGAACAGCGGGGTGGGGGGGCCGAAAAGCAAGCGAGCGGGACGAGGAACAGGGGGATGGGGGGGCCGAAAAGCAAGCAAGCGGGACGAGGAACAGGGGGGTGGGGGGTCGAAACGCGAGCGGGACGAGGAACAGGGGGGTGGGGGGGCCGATAAGCAAGCGAGCGGGACGAGGAACAGGGGGTTGGGGGGGCTGAATAGCGAGTGGGACAAGGAACAGGGGGGTGGGGGGCCGAAAAGCAAGCGAGCGGGATGAGGAACAGGGGGATGGGGGGCCGAAAAGCAAGCAAGCGGGACGAGGAACAGGGGGGTGGGGGGCCGATAAGCAGGCGAGCGGGACAAGGAACAGGGGGGTGGGGGGGCTGAAAAGCGAGCGGGACGAGGAACACGGGGGTGGGGGGGCCAAAAAGTGAGAAAGCAAGCACTCACCGGCTGGGGCGGAGGACTCAGCGACTTCTTCCGGCAGCGGACGGGCAGAAATGGCGTATGAAAAGCGCTGCCATTTTCACATTCGGGGGCATGGTTTTTGCAGTTGAGTGACGGATGACGTCACAGAGTTAAAAACTGCAAAAAACACGCCTGAATCCGAAAAAGACGGGGCTTGAATGAGTGACGCCCCTCTCCTCTAATGGCTGGCCAGCATTTACGAGGCCAGCCAATGGAGAAGAGGGGCGGGTTCAAGCCCCATTCTCTGAAAACATCAGTTTCTCCCAGCGAGACTGCGCAAGCGCAGCCAGCCAATGGAGAAGAGGGGCGGGTTCAAGCCCCATTCTCTGAAAACATCAGTTTCTCCCAGCAAGACTGCGCAAGCGCAGCCTTTGCTAGGCGAAACCTAAAGAGTGTGTGTGTGGGGGGGTCTCTAAAAGGGGCGTGGCCTAGGTAGTTAAATCTCGGCCAGATATCTCCAGTACCTCAGAGCACCGACAAACATGACTATCCGGAGATGGGGGCAAGACTGGCTCACACTCTTTTTTCATCATTGGGAAGAATTTGTGTAGGTCCATTGGGCCTTCCAAATTATAAGGGATGGTTACAGGATTCTTTTTTTCCAGCCGCTTCCCAGAGACATTTCAAATCTTCACTGTGGCCAAAAGACAATACAAGGGCTCAAGAGATCACTTTGGGGATACAAGAACTCTTGCAAAAGAAAGCTATCCTTCCGGTCCTTGAGGACCAAAAGGGACAATGCTTTTATTCAACTCTTTTTTGGTGCCCAAGCACAACGGCAAACTGAGGCCAGTCCTGAATTTCAGAGATCTGAACAAGACTGTCAGTAGAGACATTCAAAATGATTTCCCTGCAGACAATCATTTCGCTGTTGGCAAAGGACACATCTCTGGTAACATTGGATCTCCAGGATGCACACTTCCATGTCCCAATCCGTCATTCCAGTCAACAGTTTCTTTGATTTGCGGAACAAGGTCTGCACTTCCAATTTCAAGTGCTGCCGTCTGGACTAGGCATATGGTTTTCACCAATGTACTTGCTCCAGTTGCATTAAGTTGGTATCTCTACCTTTCCATATCGTTTTAATTTTGGCTTGCTCAGATAGTCAATTTCTTTATTTTTTATTTAAATGTGTTTATTGGTGAACATCACAGTCATGTATACAGAAAGGACAATATTTTCGACTTGCAGAAATATAATATATGGACATCCAGTATACAAAGATATACATTACATCACATCTGCATTTTCTGTACGTCTATGCATTTCCAATTCCACCAGTGGGGACAGCATTGGATCTCCTCGATACTTATTCCAGAGCGACCATTTCCGATCCCACTTTTTTGGGCACCCCCTTGCTAAGAAGACTTCAGTTTCCGCCAACATGCATCTATCAAGCTCTTTCTCCCATGCGTGGATTCGTGGTATGTGCACTCCCCCCATCCTTTCGCTATCTCTCGTTTAACTAATGTGTATCCTATCGTCGTGAATTGCTTTTCCACTTTCGTGATGTCAGTCGCCTCCCAGATATTCAACAAACCCAGTTGTGGTGTTAATACAATCTCCTTATGTAAGGCTGTCTGCATGCGTTCCGAGGCCTCTTCTCATGAGATACGAATCCTTGGACAGCTCCAGAGAGTGTGATAAAATGTGGCCTGATGGCCACAGCCCCCTAGGCATAGGTTGTTAGCTCTGGACCCTATTTTCGCTAGTGTCTGCCCTGTCATGTATGAGCAGTGTAGTATCCTCAATTGGATCAACCTAAACTTAAGTGTAATGGCCGCCTCCCGAGGGGACATAAGGGCCTCCTGCCAATCCTCGTCACTAATCAATCCCAAATCATCCTGCCACCGCTCCCTGAGTCTTGGAAAGGTATCCGGGAGATTATTACATAGTTTCTTATATGTGAGAGATATTGCCTTCGAATTTAAGGGCCCATCCATCAGCCTATCCTCGAGTGGTGAAGATTCTGGTCTGTCTGTAAAGGACGAAAAGGCCGCCATTAGAGCATGCCGAATTTGCAGGTATCTATACGTTTCTCCCCGAGCCAGGTGATACTGTTTCTGGAGGTCCTCAAATGTAAGTATAGCTCCCTTCCTGACTAGATCTTTTACTGCCGAGATACCTATAAGGTCCCACTTATCAAACCCGGGCTGGTAGCACAGCATGCTCAATTTCTGTGTATACCAAAGTGGCGTTACCTTAGTGAGGATGCCAGCCCAGCCAAGGCGAGAAAGCACAGTTCGCCATATCTCTAACGTGTGCAGGGTGGGCCCGAAGAATCGCCCCTTATTTTTCCTATCACTTGTGTACAGGGCCCCCAAATAACCGGATCGATCAGTTTGGTATCGGTCAAGAGCATATGCAGGGTCATCCGGAGGACGATATATCCAAAGATTATCAGTTACTAACTGTGCTGCCCAGTAATAGAGTTGCAGGTCGGGAAGCGCAATGCCTCCATCGTACCAGCTTTTTGTCAGCTTCTTCAGTGCCACCCTCAGGCCCTCCCGTCCCACAACAACATACGGACCTCTCCCTCCACTGCCTCAAAATACGAGTCTGGAACTCTATATGGGCAGTTATGAAGGATATACAAGAAGCGAGGGAGGGCCAGCATCTTAAAGAGCGCAGCTCGTCCCATCAACGAAAGTGGAAGGGATCTCCAATGTTTCACATCCGCTCGCAATTTAGCCAACGGGGGGGGGGGGGCAAGTTAGAGCTGTAAAAAAGGTTCGGGTCAGATGTGATAAAAACTCCCGAGTACCGAAACCCATCCTCCGCCACCACTATGGCACATCCTGCCGGAAGCCTAGGACCCGGGCCCTGCAGCATGAACAATACGGACTTAAGCCAATTAATCACAAACCCAGAGTATGTACCAAAATGTGTAAAGATATCAAGCACCACCGATATAGACCTGTATAGGGAGGCCAGGTACAGCAGTATATCATCTGCATATAGGGATATTCGATCTTCCATGTCGTCCGCCCACCTCATCCCTAAATGTAGCGCCTCGGACCATGACATCTCTGCGTATCCATGCCGCTAGGGGCTCTAGTAAGAAAGAAAATATCAGCGGGGATAGAGGGCCCCCCTGTCTACACCTCTCTGGAGCCTAAATATCCGGGACGTATAACCGTTTACCCTCACTTGTCCCAAAACATCTGTGTATAGCAGTCAAACCCAGGCTATAAACTCGGGCCCCAGACCCACCCTTTTCAAGACTTCTAACATGTATGGCCATTCTATGGAATCACAGGCCATTGAGGCATCGAGAGACAGCACCGCGGCGTCCTCCTCAATGTATTTTCTACGGGCCATCACGTTATGTAGGCGCCTTAGATTGTGGGCCGTATTCCTTCCAGGCATAAACCCAGACTGATCCGGGTGGGCCAATGTTGCGATAATCGACACCAGCCTGTTGGCCAGAACTTTCGCTAGTACCTATGCCTCCACATTGATCAGCGAAATCGGCCTATAGGAGCCACATGCGTCCGCCGGTTTGCCCGTCTTATGAACTAATACAATAGTACCACATTAGTTATATTTGGCCCGTTGTTTGTTTGTTGCCGTCTGTGTCCTATGTAGGCAACTGGCCGTATGTCGAGCGATTTCTATCACATCTCAATCAGAATAGCCATATCTTGCGCCCTTTATGTTTGCTGTTTTGTGTGCATTTACCATGAAAACCGCTACACATTTGGCAGTTGATAACATACGATAAAGCGAGACTCCCCATGACAACTGCTACATGTTTGGCAGTTGACAGTATACGATAAAGCGTGACTCCGCAAACATACACAGTCGAGTGTGCTGGATGCGTAGATGTCCAGGCATCGGGCTGGATTTTTAAACTTTGACATATATACCAGAGAGGCTTGGACTGTTTATCAGCCCTTTGAAATCGACATCTCTCTGGTTTTCTATCTTGCAATATAAAGGGGCACATAGGTCGGACTCTTCATTATGGTGTGTAACTGTGACCATTTTGACACCAAGTGTGCTGTGAAGATATGTAAAAGAAATTAGTAGGAATACACATGAGAACCTTGGGTTTTACTACCTCACCTATAATATATTCCTCAGTGAGGGGTCTGGGGATTTAGCTATGGTCGTTTGGTGTTTTAATTAGCAAAGTTACCTTTGATGGTTGTATGTGAGTTGGGGGATGAGCATAGGTGGAAATTGCACCTTTGTGACAGTTATGTCTATCCACATTACAGAGCGGGGCCTCATCAACTGACGCAGATGCCAGGTGAGGTGAGGCGTAATCCCACAAAAAGTTGGGTGAGTACTGATAATTTGACCTAAGTATGTGTTAATAGAGTGTTTCCTATTACTTGTCACTCTATTTGGGCTAATATAGTATCTACATTGTGATAATATTAATGTTGAGACGATGATTGTTTTGGAATATGTGAACTGGGTCCAATACTTAACACCGCTACACTTTCTCTAGGAAAGAAGATACATCGCCTGTGATAGCTGCAAACCAATATTCAACTCATAGGTTGTGGTAGGATG
The DNA here is from genome assembly GCF_964261635.1 of Lissotriton helveticus. Lineage (NCBI taxonomy): Eukaryota > Metazoa > Chordata > Amphibia > Caudata > Salamandridae > Lissotriton > Lissotriton helveticus. The sequence continues at coordinate 969,944,438 of NC_136061.1, read as the reverse complement.
TATCGTACCAATTATTGAAATAAAAAATTGATATATAATTTGTGCACAAGTTTTTGCAATATTTGCAGTAGCATAGGTTACATCTGGTCCTGAAGACAGCCTGGTATAAGTCACCTGTAGGGCTGAAACATGTAGGCCAATCTCACTCCTATTGCTTATGATAGTTATTCTTTCAGACTATCTGCATTTGGTTTTAATATTGACACGAAGACAGCGTTTATTAAAGTTATTTCTGTCTCAGTAGTCAATTTTAACTTTTTGCACTTTTCCTTTTTCACTATTTTGCACTGCAAATCATCAGCACCACTGAGCAAAAGTGGTTGGGTGCATTTGTGACACTGACTGTAATGTAGCTGCCCCCCCGGATAGGTGTGGGCTACAACAGTTAGATCAAGCACAACCAATTCTAAATGACGATGCCCCGCAACTGTGGTGGGCTGATGGGATTTATTTTGCCTTAATGATTGAAGGTTTGCTTTGACCCTGTTCTCCCTATTTCACTCTCTCTTTGTCTTGATTTTGTCAGACCGACAATTCCTTTTTGTTGTTTCAGTTGCGATTTGGGGATCGGATATTGCTGTGTCTTTAAATATTGTTCCCTAGGACCCTCTTTTGAAAATTATTTAGTGTGTTAATACAATAGTAGCCAGTCTCTGATCTACTGGCAGCCGGCCCACCTCTAGACTCTCCTCATACATGGCCTTAAAGGCGGGATCGTGCGGGAGGCAGTGGTTTTCAAAAATTCAACTGGGATGCCGTTGGGCCCCATCGCCTTCCCGGATTTGATCTGTCTTATAGCTTTGCCAATCTCTTCAGCTGAGAGAGCCTCATCCAACGTTTCCCTGTCCACCTCTGAGAGGGCTGGCACGTCACTATACTGGAGAAGCTGGAGTGATTTTTCAGCTGCGTAGTGAATAGAGGGGGAATATACCTTTTCTAGGTGAGTTGCGAAATCCTCTGTCATTTCCCGCGGATGTGACACAGAATCACCCCCTGATGTCGTCAGCTTATGCACCCATCTCAATCCCTGTTCTCGCCTCTCTAGCCAAGCCAGTGGCCCACCCACCCTATCCCCCATTTCATATATCCTATGCTGGGTGTGGCGATACTTGGCCATCATGTGTTCCCTGGCTTTGATTCGATACTCATCCTCTTTCAGTAGAAGCATGTGTGCTGTGTCAGTCGAAGGATTCTGTGCATGCTCCCGTCCTCTTCCACCTGTGCCAAGAGCTCACGCTACTTAGCGATGTATCCCATCTTCAGAGATAAGGCCTGCCCTTTCAGAACTACCTTATATGCCTCCCATATTGTCTGAGCAGATGTGACTGAACCCACATTTTCAGCGAAGTAGTTCTACGTTTGTGTGCGAAGTTCCTCCCTAATGTCCAGTATTGTCAAAGCCAGGGATTGATAACGATAGTGGTACGTGTCTGTTTTTCCCAGTGTGTATATTCCACCCAGACCGGGGAGTGGTCAGATATGCCCCTCGGCAGAACTCGGGACTTAACAAAATTGCCCACATATGACAGATGTGTGAGGAAGTAATCAATACACAATAAGCTGCGGTGCATGCCTGAAAAAAAGGTGAATAGCTTGTCCGTCGGGCTGTAGCGCCCGACCTACATCTACCAATCCCAGTGCTGTCACAAAGTCAGCCATTAATACATTGGATTTCGCTTGTGACCTCGGTGGATGGCGATCGATTGTGTATCTAGGGTTATGTTATAGTCTCCTCCCATAATCAATGCTCCTTCCTGGAGTCCCATCAGCCTCCCTCCAAGATCTTCCAGAGCCACTTTACCCAGAGCGGGCGGTAAATAAACCGAAATTATATTAAGAACCCTACCATCCCACTGGGCCTCCACCACTGCGAATCTCCCGGCTGGGTCCGCCCATATTTTATGAACTACGAGAGGTAAGGATTTCTTTACCAGAATCACCGTTCCCCTGGACCCCGATGTGTAATCTGCATGGACCAGTAGTTTATACCCTCATCTAGTGAAGGCTTAGTCTTCTGCCCCACCAGATGCTTCTCTTGCAGCAAATCCACATCAGGAGAATGTCACTTCAAATCCTGTTGACCTTTCCATATCTTGATGATTGGTTGGTGTCTGCTTCTTCTTTTCCAAGCCCAAAGAATGTGGAAGTGAGGAGAACAGCCGTTCAGCACATGGGATTTATGGTCAATTACCAGAACTCCTGCCTCCATCCTTCTCAAGAAAATATGTTTATTGGCACATGCATTAACACTCAGCTGGGCCGTGTTTTCCTGTCTGCACTGAGAATATAATCCATTCTCCAAACCATTTTCACCTGTTAGCCCAGTCGTCTGCAACAGCACAAACTTGGTTGAGGATCCAAGGATTGTTGGCTGCCACAACAGCAATAGTTCCTTGGCTCAGAATCATCTGAAAACCAGTGGTGAATCTTATCCTGTCATGCTGGTCCTCAGCTACAAGGGATTATGAGTTTCTATCCAGGTAACTCCAGAAATCAAACTGAAGTTGTGTTGGTGGTTGGTGGAAGAACACTTGTCTGTGGGGTTCCACTACAGTATCCAGTTCCACTTATTTTGACCACAGATGCCAACCTTTGGGGTGAGGGCACCACTTTGTGGGAGATGAAAGCAAGAGGGCCATGGACTCAGGCAGAGAGTCTCCACTCTTCCAATTAGAGGGAGCTTTCAGCAGTTTGGATGGCTCTGCTGGCTTTTGTCTTTCATCTGGAATAGCCGATGTGTTAGTGAGGATAGACTATCTGGTCACGAGGTGTTATCTAAATTACCAGGGTGGTACCAGCTGCAGGGAATTGAATCAAGTAGCATAACTAATCTTTGTGTTGGCAGAGTCCAATCTCCTGGCTCTGGGAGCAGTATAGATTCAAGGTCGGTTGAACTTCCAGGCAGACAGACTGAGCCAGAATCTTCCTTTCTCAGTGTCTTACCATCTATCCGTTCAGTTGCATCTGTGTTCAATTCGGATCATCCTGGATGGACATGTTTGCGTCTGCTCCTAATGCAATGCTTCTGACATTTTGTTCAGAGATCCCATGTCCTCAGGCTTGGGCAACAGATGCTCCATCTACAGGAACAGGAAATCTAGAGCACATACTGGGAAGTTGTGTTTTCTCTGGAGAGGTAAATCTCTGTTAACTGACTCTGAAGATCGCCAGAGAGAGGGACATGCCTTGAGATGAGAGGATCGCTCAGCTCAGCCTGTCTGCTTGGAGGTTGCCTTGACCTTTGATGTGGACAGTCTTCAGAGATAGCAAATGAAGTTCCACCCAGGCCCCCAACTTCATTGTCACCAGATTAAAAGACTATGATTCGGTGACCTCACCTCGTTATATAGGCCATAGTCACCAGATTAGCTGTTTGAACAAGCATATGTTGATATGTTAGAAAGGTTTATAATAGACTAGTGCTTGACGAACTACAGACAGCTGCCTCCAGTATGACAAGAGCTGACTATCCTTGAGTTTCCCTCCCTGTTGAACAGAAAAATCCCGTAATTTTGCTCCCCATTCCTTTGCACTGACATTTTATGATACTACCAAAGGTAGATTAGGTTGAATTCAGCCAAGAAGATATACCAGCCGTTGAGGAAAAAAAAGACATGATAAGGGAGGAGAAACACACATGAGGCCGTTTGTCCCTGTGCTCTTGCCCAGAGATGTGCTGGAACTTGCTGATGGGCTATCAAAGAGGAAGTACCAGTCTTAGAGCCTTCTATAGAGTTTGCCAGACAGACTGCTCCATCACAAACGTGGCAGATTTCTATTTGCCGCAACACAAGTGCTTTGGATGTAATGCAGTTGTAATATGGGTGAAGAGATGTTTACAATGTTTGTGACAGAGGATCCCATCAGGCAAACTCTAAATGAGGCTGTTAGTCTGTCTGTTGTCTCTGTTTGAAGGCACAGCGTCCCCACCTCTGTCTTGAAGTGGATGCCATTATAATGAAGTCCTCTGTAGAAATCAGTTGACACTTTTGAAGATTGAGGAGCGGCCCTTGATGAACCAGACAGCCCTGATTCATCAAGGGAGCGTCTTCTACCCAGAGCTTCTTCTGTTGATGAAGCATGAAGAAACCAGTTGGCCAGGTATGGAAGGACATGCCAGTCTTACAGATGTAGCATGGCAACAGGTGACTCCATTATCTTGGCAATACCCCTGCGGCACATATGATTCCAAAGGGTAATGCCTGGAACAGAACCTCACAAACCTCTAAAGACATTCCACAATAGGGATATGAAAGTACTGGTCCATAAGGTCTATTATGGCCGACTGGTAGGAGCGCCACAGAGGAGCTCCAAGCACTTGGGAGTCCTTTCCCAGGATATCTCTGTTAGCGGCAGTCCCCAAGCAAACCACAATTAATCAGCGTAACAGGATTTCTATAGCGTAACAGGATTTTACAACGCGCTACATCTCTCACCTGGCTTCCCTCTGAATCAATGATCTATTCCCGGAGGAGACCACCATCTTGTCGGAGCTTTGCCGAGGAACACCACCCTTGGGGACGGAATCGAAATCCGAAGACTACCGGAGGTGCCGAGGTGAGCTTGCCAGTTTGAATTACCCCGATGTATGGGGTGCTGGCCAGTTAGAACAGAATCCCCCGGGGCGAGCCCTGAGAACCGACGGACGAGGTCATTCCGGGCAGCGTGCTCCCTCCCTCTCTGCATCTCAGCGCGTGAGGACAGACACCCGGAATTCTAGAGTGCTTTCGGGTCCTCCCCGCGGGGAAAATAAACGATCATCACGCCGGCGCCTGCATGGGTTGAGGGTCTGGAAGCCTGGTAGGATCACTGCATCGCTCGGCGAATCTTGACAAGGCGCTGACATCCCGCCTAGAGCTCCGTGGGAGGGCCAAGCGATTTGCGGTCTGTCCGTGTATGGTTGCCCCTTGATGGTTCTGGGAAAGCGTGGTCGTCGCGCTGCAAGGAGGACCTGGGGGCCTGGCTGTACGCGAAGGCTCTGAGAAAGGACACGCTGTCCGGCCCACCGCCCCCTCCCTCCCCCCCACCCCTCTGACATTGTTTTCCGCTTGACATTATCGAGTGCTTTATCAACTGCTCTGGGGAATTTTTTGTGGTTGGTTTATGCTTTCCTCCACAGCTCTAATAGAGCCAACGATCATTTCATCTGCATCTCATTTAAGACTTCGCACAACGACCTCGCGCTAACCTTACTGCCTCTATTTGTAATTCGTTTTTTTCTATTTCTGATGTTTTATTTTGTGCTCTTATTTGTATATATATTACTGAGCTGGCTTGTTGGGTTCTTCAAATTTATTCTTAATAATATGGCCGACTATTTGGACATCTGAGGAGTTGGATCCAACCCATATGCTTAAAGGAAAGGAAAAAAAGACTACCTCATTGGTAATAAACACAGGACTACATAGTAACCACTGAGAAAGGACTTTTCACTTCACTAGATAGATGGAAAGTAAAACAGGACAACAGGCTTAGAAATAGATAAAGGACTACATAGCCACCTTCTAGGACCCCTAGAAAGGACGCAGCCATATTGGAATGGGCAATAGACATGGGGATTTCACTTAAACCTCGACCAATTACCTCTCCACCGCCTATTTTCAGGTTAGTTTCTCTCTGCCTTTTGTCCCTGCCCTTTATCGAGCTTACGCTTCAGTCTACCCTGCACCTGAGCCCCCTGACTCAATCACCAGCTCTATTCCTCCATCCTAACACTGCACACCACACAACTCAACCCCCCTTTTTGAGAGCCTTGTTCTCTTTAGACTTTGTCCTTTTCTGCCTCCCTCTTTTCCTCTTCACCCTCTCTCCTTCTTTAGACTCCCCCCTGGCCCCTGCTTTTCCTGAATTCCTGTGTCTCTTTGGGGCTCCTCCAGTTTCGCCTACCCTCCCACTCTTACCATGGAGCGCAAAGGCATTCCCACATACAACATCATTTACCCCCCTGGCCTGTCAAAAAAATCGGCCAAACGGTTCAAACACAACATCATCAAATCGCATCCTGAAACCCTCTTCGCAGATCCCTACTTTTCACCACGCAACGGACACTCAACCATTGACATCATTTTTCACACTAAATGGAGAGCACAATGGAGGAAAGTATTCCTTTCCACTTTTTCCGTCTCCTCCACCAGAAAATCGGCACATGGTCTTTCTATTTATATTGCCCCTTCCCAACTCTTCCAAGCTACAGCAACAATCACTATCTATAACAATGGTACCATCCTTTTACAAGCCTCTGACCGTAGTTTAAACCTCCTAGACAACATCTTCCCTATCATCAAAGAACTAGTGGATAAACCGCAAATAGCCCCACTTCCCACCTACTATCTCACCAACACTAGTATGGATGACACAGCCATAGCCCTCCCTCCTCCCCCCAACTCCCGTCCCCCGCAGATTTCTGGTTCCTTTGAACTGGGGGATGCCACGCTCCCAGTTCACTCGACGTTCACCCCCAACTATACAACCAGCAGTACCGCACCTATTCAGCGCACGCGCCCCCCACCCATCATGACCGTGGACGAGACCTCTCTTGCACACCCCACTCTTACAGATATCACTCTAGGACGGACCATAGCACCCCACCATCACTCATCACCTTTCCCCCCATTTCTGAACCCTCTCATTCACCTACATCCGTGACCCCAGTTACCTGCACGTCCACCCCCACACCCACCCACACTACTAACCTCTCCTCACCGATACAGCTCATTCTCCCCTACCCATCATGGCTGAGACCATCCTTGCACCTCACACTTCTATGGTTATCTCTCTCTCTCCGTGCCTGGCACGCCATAGTCCATCCCCTGAATTCACAGACACGAGCTCACCCTCTGAACAACATAAGCCCCTTTTCACACCTCCCACCTCCGCCCACTGGCCTGACAAATCCTCTACCCAACCAGCCTCATCCATATCCCTACCACACACGCACACAGCTATACAGATGATCACACGCTCCCCGGCACCAGCACTTTCACCCACACTGATGACACCCCAGCCACTAGACTGGATGAGATCATCTCCACACTTCATCTAATCAAAGAAGACCTCCACGCCTTTAAAACCATCCTTTCGAATCATCCCTGTCTCCCAAGATCCAACACTCTTAACAAGTCCCTCTAACACACCCAGAGCACCAAACACATGGCCCGAGATGGTTATCTATACCCTCTCGCAACCTACCTTGCGTACTAACAATCATCTCTCCGAGACAGATCTTCTCTCTGTTCTTCTCTCCTACGAACCGCCAGCTACTACCACCGACCCTCACACACACAAGTTCATCCCTTCTATACTAGCAAACCCCCACAGGCCCTCAACTCACAACAACAGAGGAGTCATCGTCAATAATCTTTGTAATGTCCCACTCACCCTGGAACACACATCATCCCTTGCCACCCCCCGTCTTAAATGCTCACTACTGAATTGTAGATCGGCATCGAAACGCGCAACTTACATTGCCGAACTCATTTCCTCGGCTAACCTTGACCTCATCATTCTCACTGAAACATGGCTTACAGAGTTTTTCTCGCCCCTCATCGACATCCTAGTTCCCCCTAACTATGACATTATCAGACTAGATAGGGAAGGGGGCAAGAGTGGAGGAGGTATTGCATGTATACACCGGAGTAACATTTCCATAAACAGAGCTATACCCTTGTCACTCCCTTCCTGTGAATACTTCAGCCTCGACCTCAACAGTAATGGTAAACCTATCTGCTCGCTCCACATCATGTACCACCCACCTGGAGATAACCTACTATTTACCAAACACCTCATGAACCTGATCACATCACTCACCGGTCGACAAAATACACAAATTGTCCTTGGGGACTTTAACCTCCACTGGAACGACCCTAGTGACACAGTGGTCAACAGCCTTAAAAACTTCCTCAACGCCTTAGACCTCATCCAACTATGCAATAGTCCTACACACAACAAAGGCGCAACCTTGGACTTAATAATCTCTAAGACTGATTCCATCCATCCTGAATCAATTCTCCCTTGCGACTGGTCTGATCATCACATCATCACCTTCTTCATCAATGAATCTATTAAGTTGACCTCTGCCCAAGCTATAAAACCTAAGGTCTGGAAAAGGGACTGGAGAAAGCTAAGCACAAGCACTTTACCCAACTCTAGCAAGGATCTACTTCTACCCCCTGCTGGAACTTCTAACGTAACCGACCTCTCCAACCACTACCTAAACTCCATGACCACGATAATTAACGAACTTGCGCTTCTGCAACTAAAGAGAGTCTCCACAAAAGACTCTAAACCATGGTTCAACAGTCTCCTTAACGAGGACCGACGTTCCCTCAGAACTGCCGAACGCAACTGGAGATCAGTACCAACCGCCAAGCACCTCCTGACTCTAAAAAGAAAGAGAAATGCTTATTTTCGTACGGTCAAACTCACTAAAGCAGACTTCTATACCCAACAACTTGACCAGGCAAGAAATCGTCCCCAAAAACTTTTTGAATTAATCAAATCGCAATCGAAGGACCAACCTCAACGACCTCTTGATCTAACTCTCCCACAACCATCTTGTGATGACTTTTCTAGCCACTTTAACCTCAAGACGGAGAACATCAAGAAAGATCTCCTCAAGGACCTAATCTCTCATTCGTACCCCCTCACCAACTCCCCCCCACCCCCTAACGCTTCGCTACAAATCCTATCCAAGTTTACAGTGAAAAATGATGCAACATGGTCACATTTTCACTCCTATTCTGAAGAATCTATAGGCAAATTTCTCAGTATCTTGAAACCATCTAACCACCACACTGACCCTCTCCCCGCTAAGGCGGTTAAAGATCTGACACCGATGTTACTTCCTCTGTGGACCAAGATCATCAACAGCTCTCTTCAACAAGGCTGCATCCCTGATGCACTAAAGATTGGACAAGTGTCTCCCATCCTTAAGAACGCCACAGCTGACCCCATGGACCTCAACAACTACCGCCCTATCTCCAATATTCCCACCCTGGCCAAACTTCTGGAAAAATTTGTTCACCACCAACTTACAAAACATATCGACCATTTCAACCTCCTAAACAAACACCAATCCGCTTCCACGCAAATCACAGCACTGAAACAGCTATGACACACATCATTGATGATGCGCTTTAACTCCTTGATCACAACGAAGCATGTCTCCTCATTCTATTAGACCTCTCCTCAGCGTTCGATACGGTCAAACACGAACACTTAATCGATCTGTTGAAACACAGAATGGGTCTTTCAGGTCCAGTGCTCGATTGGTTCTCCTCCTTCTTACAAAACCGGACTCAAAAATTCAAGATCAACAACACACTGTCCAAATCAGTTCCGGTCACACTAGGAGTCCCACAAGGCTCCTCATTATCCCCTACACTCTTCAACCTATTCATGGAACCTCTTACCGATCTGCTACAAACATCCAATGTGCAATTCCACATGTATGCAGACGATACCCAACTCTACATCAAGATCAATACCTTGGACGACATTACTTTGCTCAACAATACTCTTAAGATCACCCAATCCTGGCTGGCTGTGAATCACCTCAAATCGAATGCCTCAAAAACTGAATTCCTCCTCATTGCTCCCCCCGCCAAAGTCCCCACTATGCACAATCTTATAAAACACCTCACATTTCTAGATGCTCAACCAACCATTGTTGACTCGGTGAAATCACTAGGAATAACCCTGGATTGTAACCTCAATATGCAGAAGTATATTAGTAATGCAACAAAAGGAGCAAACTTTCAGATCAACACACTAAGGAAGCTTAAGCCCTTCTTACCCCCAACTGACTTCAAGTTAGTGGTGCAGGCCTTAGTTCTACCGAGGCTGGACTATGGCAGTGTCTCGTTATGCGGACTTCCCAAAACCTCCACAGCTCCTTTTAGAGCCTTCATCAACGCTGCAGCGAGACTCATCACTGGCTCGAAAAAAAGGGACCACATCTCCCCGGATCTGAAATCCTAAAAACTGGCTGCCATTTGAAGCCAGAATTCACCTGAAAATAGCTTGCATGACGCACAAGACCCATCATCATAGTGCCCCAAGCTATCTCACACAAAAACTCACAATTTCTGGAGGATCAAGATCAACAAGAAGTGTGGAAAACTTCCTTCTGAAACCACAAAAATTCATGAAGAAAAAAACTTATAATCGCTCCTTCTCCGGAATGGCACCAAGGATATGGAATGCCCTGCCACCACAAATTAGACGAAACCCATCCATCCGTTCCTTCAAACTGGAAGTAAAAGGCTTTCTTATGGCAAAATTTACATAAACATTACTTAACTGGTCAGGGGATAACCCTTATTCCATTATCTTATCTACCAATCGAATGCTTAACTATTATATGTACAGCTTTATTCTACTCATTTTGTGACTTTTAATCATCAATGTGCTACCCCTTCATTTTTGTATGGTTTGGTCTTGCATACTATCTGACCTGCTCCTTTATCTATGTTTGTCATTGTAGCCAGTCATTTTTATCTTGCTTTAGCCATAATATCCACAATGTCTGATCTGTCCTAGGTTTATGTATTCAGCATCTTGACTCTACTCTTACGGTCCTACTTATTTCTTTTGTTTCTGTTATGCCTATACACTTTTGTTGTAATGCGCTCTACTCTACTCATAATGTTCGACCTGTGCTTTGTATCTTATCGTTTTGCTTATTCTTTTTTTGATTTGTTATACCTATACACATTTATTGTAAAGTGTTCTGATACCCGTAAGGGTCTTGTTCGCGCTATATAAAACTTTCAAATAAATAAATAAAGGAATTATTCTCTGTAGAGTTTTCCTTTTGCATGGACTCTTCAGGAGCCATTGTTGACACATCTTAAATTGGTAATTATTATGAACCCTCCCGTCATCTTGGAAAAATGGAAGAGGATAGACTGCAGTCCTCTGCTCCTGATGAGGCAATGGAATGATGGCTTCCTCCAAAAGCAGAGACTGGATTACTGACAATACTGTAGATTTCATGGCGAAGTTCTACATGTATGTCCCAGAATGAGGTGGAATGGAGGAAAACTCTATTGGTGTCAAGGCCAGAAGCACGCGTCAAGAGGATCCGCGCTCAGATATGGCTCCCAACCACCACTCTCATAACCCCATGATAATTACATAGAAATCAAGAACAAACAAGACAAGGTAAAGGGGAACAAGATGATGAAAGATAGGGGGAAAAAAGAGAGAGAAGTTCTCTGGAAAATCAAGTTGTTTTTTTTGCCAGTTCATAGTTTGGTTCCTGCCTGAAGTGTCTGAGCCTTTGACTTCTGCAGTCTTGTGCAGGTTGCCAAGTGTTTTTCTTTGCCCAGTATCCACATATGTTGGTGTCAGACAGTGCAGGTCAGGGAGTCATGGCGTCTGGTGTTCCTCGCTTGCATCGATCTAGGATGAGTTCATCGGACATTTTCCTTCACTCTGCTGGTGCTCCATTCCCATTGACAAAGGAAAGCTCTCTGAACCTTCCTGAATAGCCTTAAAGAATAATTTAAACTCCGAAATAAGACACTGACTGGCGTGAGCTCCACAAATGTCTGTCTTTTATCAATATTTAATGCTGAGTCTATTTTTCTATCATCTCCTCGCCACTGAAGTACATTGGACGAGGCCGCCCACCAAAGGCTCTGCTGACATGGATTCTAGAATAGTGTTATCCATATTGTCAATGGGATCTAGACCTCGACATAAACCTTGGAACAATGATTCAATATGGATCCTCTGATTCTCTAAGGATCACATTCCAGAACAATCCGATTTAGAGGAAGACCCAGGGACCGATCCCACTAAAATTCTCTTAACACTGGTCCAGCAGCAGTACAAGTCAGCTCTTCAGCAGAAAATCCAATATTATTCTGAATTATTGATTGCAATTCAGGCAAAACCTTTTTGTCAATATATTTTTCCCTTTGTTCAGAAGAAGGGATTTCCGCCTCCTCCCCTTGAGAGGCAGACGCATCCGACTGAAAATCCTTCTGTGTCTGAGGTCTGGAAGCTGGAGGGACAGAGATCTGAATTGAAAGAAATAGTATCAAAAATTATCCTTCGAAATTTATCTTGAAATTCTTCCTCAAAATGATTCTTGACATCCTTGCCAGCTTTCTAGGAGAGCAGGGAGACCTAGAATGAGAAGATGAGTCTGCCACACAATGTCTATTTTAATGTGCTTGTCCATAATTACAGCCTTCAATTACAGAACATAAATCCCAGCAGTGTAACCACACACCACCACTTACTTCGAAAGCACACTCCCAAATAACGCTTATAATGCTTGTAACGGAGGTGGGTTGAAAGTGAAAGGTTGCATATGCACACGAACAAGGAAATACAGCTCAATACTTCTGCAGGTAAAAGCAACATTACTGGGCTGCAGGAAACACTACCCTTTCCTCCTGCCGCCCGCACTACACCAGGCTCTGCCTACCTCTGCCAAACTACATAGTGAAGTAAAAATGGGCAAAACACTTACCTTATGAACACTGCTTACCCATTCTCAGCAAGGGTCAAGTTAGCATAATCCTAAATGGCAGACATCATCGCCAAGCATCCCGCCTAGTATACAAGCGCATTGTGTGACCCTGACTATTCTGTGTCCGGCACAGAAGGACTATAGGCGTGGCATAGTGGATACAAGACCTGCCGGGATACCACACCCCAGGTCCTTCCTCTCAGTCTTGAAACAGGGTAACCGAAGAGGAAGGATGCTGGGTAACCTATACCTTTTTAGCAACCAGTTGGGTGGGTGCAATCTGCTACCAGTGTACTTCCAGCTGTTATTTCCTCCTGTGTCGAGGTGGGAACATCTAAAAAGTTATGAAAGGGACGACAGGTGCAGGGGATTATGGACCTGGAAAGTCCTGAGTGGTGGGCTTGTTTCAATAACGAGAGAAAAGAGAAAGCCCCCTCCCCAGCCATTGATAAGGTCACACTTTAGAGTCGAACAATGTTGGATGATTTACTTATGCGGCATTGGATCTTGAACAACATACGTGTTCATTTTTCCTGACTCGTGAGAGCGCACACATGCTCCCAGCACCTCCAGTTACTGCCACGGGTAAAGAGCAATCTCGCCCAGGACCTGTGTTGTGTGCAGGTACATAGTTTGAACTGCACACTGTTTCATGTGCGCTTCAATGCACAAACTGATTAATATGATATACCTGTGCAACACACTCTGAGCTGGATTAGGTGTACAAGGTAATACTTTCATAGCCCTGAAAGATGGGTGCGCTGTTCCAGTGCTGTAAAAAGGGAACAGTGGAGACCAAATACCAGCAGAACAATTTGCACAGTGCTTGCCCTGGCTCCCTTCGACCTGCAGTAGCCTCTTCCTTTTCTCCTGTTCTAATAAGATCTAAATCCTGCCTGATTTGATAAGCCTTCACCCTGCCTCAGTGCTTGAAATGGAAAAATAGTAGTGTGGGTACTCTGTACCAGAGTGCCTGCTTGTTTCTGTGAAGTGCCGATACTCTCCATTTATAAGTATAGCATTTCTCTTTAGAAGTGCCGGTACTCCTCTCTCAAAATAAAAAAGTGCTGGTACTTTGTACCGGACAGTACCGGCCCATTTAAAGCCCTGCCCTGCCCTGCCTGCCACCACAACCACATTCTTGAACTTTCTGACTTCCTGATGGTTCTTGCAGGGTTCAAGGCTAAGGGATGGGCAATAGATTTCACCCAAACACAACCTGGAATAGCAAAATCTTTCACATGTTGGACAATCTGCCTGTATTCTACCTACATATCCATCAATCCCTTAGAGGAAGAAGATCCTTTACATGCTAGGGACATCTCTCAAGCAGGACTTAATTTGCTAAAATGTAAGTGTCAGGGTTCTTCTCAGGAGGCTACTGCAGCTTGCGCCACCTTATGCCCCGCCAGTGCTGCAAATACCAAAAAGTTCCAACACAACTATTAACCATCATACTTGCTACAAGTGGGACAATTCAGACTATTCCAGGCTCCCAAAGCTTTAAGAATGGCTTGGACGGCAGATATTATCCATTTTAATGTATATTGAATTAATAAACTATCGAGTGCTCATCTCTAAGTTAGATAGTCAGCACCACCATGTGGCAGACAGTCATAAGTGCGGGTGTTGACTATAAAGTGTTGGTGCCGAGTATCAGAAACCAGCCGCTCAAATTAAGCACTGCTCTCAAGGAAAGCCTGAAGCACCAAATATTCAGGGGAATAGGCTGCACCCACCTCCTCAAGATCACTATTGCAAGGTGCAGTGTAAGACATGGAGCCTGCGCTGTATACTGGCCTTCATTGGGCAGATTTTACAGAGGTGACTGTAGCATCAAGGAGCACATCCTGCTGTGCTGTCCACTGCCGCAGGAACTTTTCCAATATTCAGAGATACTGGAATACTAAGCCCAAACAAATCAACATCTAATAAAAAATTCATCAAAAATATCTGTATAGAAAGGTAGACAATGTTTTTTTAAGCTTTTATTTTTTAGGTTCAAAGAACAAATGACAGTAGTTAGTGAAGCACAGTACACATTACATGTCAAATCGTATTGGAGAGGACAGTCAATCAACCATCGAACACTCTGTCGGCCTATCTCCAGCACCCAATGGTGCTTTCCAGTGCATCAAGCTTGTGGACAGATTACCTCCATACTTCTTGGGTTAGTCCCCACAAACCCCTTTTCCTGAAGCCGAATCATCATCTACACTCACACCCCTCATCACTGTCAGCAGAATACGTGTCTGCATATGGGAAGGGAATAGAAATGTAGCACATACGTCTCTCCGAACCGGGAGGTCTTCTTCCAATTTTTCATCATGCCTACTTATCTTCTTGTGCACCTCCTCTGCTAGTTTCCACTCCTGTACGTCCCTGTACCATTGTTCGACTGCGGGTGTGCGCTGGCCATGAAGGTGATGGCTACTCTACATCTGGCCAATACCACCTCCAACTGCAGAAATGTATTGGCCATCTTACGACCCTTTGGTCACCTGACATAGCACAGTAAGCAATTAAGCAATGTGCATACAATTCATAGGTGTGTGGTCCTCTTTAAATCCATCACCAACTGAGCCCAGTAGTCCTGCACTGTCCGGCACTGCCATGCCAGTTGCAGGAAGTCCGCCCCACTGTCGTTGCAGTGCAGGCCACTGTCCTGTCGGGTGGAGGATATACAGTGAAGGTTCTTAGAGGTTAAATAGGTCCTGTGGAGGAAGTTGTAATGTCAAAACACGAAAGAGGGAAAGAGATTTACAAAATTCTGAGGATGGTACTCCTAGTCCCTTGAAGTTAGGTAAATAAACAAACATGAGGAGTATACCCATGAGACAGAGCACTGTCTTTGTGGTGTTTAGGAAGCAAAGAGCACAGCAAAGGAAAATCTCCTTTCTGTAGAAGACCCCTCACTCACCAACCTAGTTGGTGACATGCTTCATCATTGGGGTCCCACCCGAATAGCCGAGTGCCATCCGGGTGTGCTGCGACACCTGATTACAGTGGAGCTGGTTAATTTCTTGGTGTGAAAAATGTGAGTGAAGAGAGTGTGAATTAAAAATTGGCCTGATATAACCGGCTAAACATTTTTTATTCTGAGGCAACTGGACAATATTAAAATAATTATTTGAGATGCCGTACTAGGTTAGATTGACCCTCAGCACCCTCCAGTGAAAAAAGTGCAATTAAATGGTCTACATGTTTCAACCCTTGGTCGTAATTCTCAGGTTTTGGTCAGGACCAATGAAAGTAACCCGGGGGTGTACACATGCTAAGGTGTACCCTGCCCTAAGTCACTATGATCTACCCATTTACTCACGGTAGGGTATCCTTTCGTACCATTACTAGAAAGGAAATATCTGTAAAGACAACACAATTCATAGACACATAATTAAAATCGCTATTAATGTGTTGTCTTATAGGATAAGTGTTCCTAAAGTTTCCTATTTCAATTGTGTATAGCGTGGAAGAATGCCTCCTCAATTATGAGGCAGTCACCTGAAGTACTCAGGCATTCAATCGTGACATATATAGTCACCAGAATATAAAACATACCCACTTGACACATTTAAAGTGGGTGTCAACGCACTCCATGCGAAAAGACAGGGTGCAAATGCCCCGGTGCTTGTGCCACAGGAAATACCTTGCGGCTCACAAATCATTAGTGACATAACCATCACTCATTCGTAGTGGGTATCGCGCACTCTCATCCAGTCAAGTGTGTGCACAAAGGCAGTAATCCTGCCGAATTCACAGACGTGTTGCAAAAGAATCTGGTTCGTGGGAAAGAGAGGCCTGCTTACTTAAAATGCGGTATTAGCGTGAGTCATGGGAGTCGGGGTCACAGTGTGTGGCTCTGTACACG
Source organism: Lissotriton helveticus (assembly GCF_964261635.1). Taxonomy (NCBI): domain Eukaryota; kingdom Metazoa; phylum Chordata; class Amphibia; order Caudata; family Salamandridae; genus Lissotriton; species Lissotriton helveticus. The sequence continues at coordinate 969,928,086 of NC_136061.1, read as the reverse complement.
ATCCATATAAAATAAGGCAGGACAGAGTCAAAATGTTGCCCATGAATGTGGTTCAAGGGTGGGCAAAAAAAAAAGGGGACTCCCGAGATTCCACCGGGTACTAGTACGACATCTCAAATAATTCTTTTAATATTGTCCAGTTGCCCCAGAATGACATTTTTTACAGGGTTATATCTGGCCAATTTTTAATTCACACTCTCTTCACTCACTTTTTTCACACAAAGAAATTTACCAGCTCCACTGTAATCAGGTGTCGCAGCACACCCGGATGGCACTCGGCTATTCGGGTGGGACCCCAATGATGAAACATGTCGCCAACTAGGTTGGTGAGTGAGGGGTCTTCTACGGAAGTTGTAATGTACCAGCCTAAAGCAGGCATTGCAAGATACTATAGGCGTTAGTCCACAGATTTCAGTCCATATCATGTTCAAAGGGGTGTCTAAGTCAGCATCCCACGCCACGTGTGCCCAAAGTGGGGGACCCGCTGCATGCACTCTCATCGCCTTATATAGTAGTGTAATCAAATGTCTTCCTGCACCACAGTAGTACATACAGAGTATGTGTGTGTTGAGGCACAAGGGATGTATGGGCCAGGTCTGTTTGGCCACCTCTGCTAGTCCAGCATGGTGTAAGAAGTGCCCAGGCCTGAGTTTGAAGCCCTTGCAGGCGTGTTCGAAAGAGTTGAAGATCTCACCGTGATATAGGTCTCCCAGTAGGGCACAACCACCATCCTTTCAAGCTTGGAAGGACATATTGTCCATCATTTGCCTCACTGGCACTAGTGTCCAGATCGGAAGTTCTCGGTGGAATGGGGCTCGCCTCAGGACCACTACTGCAAAGTATTATGATATTAGTGCTGTCTGGTAAATGACATGTCCCTCGCAACTCCTGCTGTCGAAAAATGCAATATCCTGATTACACTTACCAACTTGTATTTTCCCACTTTGTTCTGTATATCACCACTCTCTGCTAAACGGACTCAACTAGAATTTACCCAAAGAACGGTATTTTACATCTGCACAAATAATATGTCAAGGTAGGAGTATAGTTTTTCAAAAATAACTGTAAAAACAAGTTTCCACCAGTTTATGCTGTTTTTTTTTAACTTTTTCCAGTCTCCCGTTTGTTAGCTATTTCGATAGTGAGGACCTTCTGTGGCCTTTTCAATCAATCAGAATGCAAGGATAGTGATGGGGCCTGTGTGTCTACCCCACTTCGGTTTTATCATGATCGGGAACGCATTAAACAAATAAAGCACAGATTCCTCGTTGAAAATAGTAATCAGTTACTTATTAAGACTCACTGATTAACAAACATAATCAAGTTGAAATTATAGGGGACTAATGTCTTAAACGTGCAGGTACATCGATGAGTTCAACTTTATCAATAGATTAGAATCAGAACCGTATTCCAGTGGCGATCCAGATAACAGCAAATGTACCAACCAGCTAGAAGCTCAATCCTGGCCTCTGAAAGGGCGAGATTTTGATCGATACCTTATATCTATTGATCCAAACCTCGATCTGGTCGACTGAACCTTTATTGCCTGTCTTGGAAGGAAACAGTACACCTATCTGCAAATTAGTTCACCCAAGAAAGGACTCTACTCTCAAAGATCACGGACAACTTCTAGGTTTCAAAAGTTTATTGTAAAGATATAATGAGCTGCAAATACAAGCATCTCAGAATGAGATTCACGAGATACACAGGTCCAATTACATACATGTGCTCTCGAAAAGCCCTCAGACGAGCAACAGAAATCACTAACACAAGTTCTAAAAATAGCAAAGCTATCAGCATAGACGCATATCTCTCCTTCATTTAGGTTGGAGGAAAACAAACACAGGTTAGGCGTCCCTACCCTGTTCTAGATGGTATCCCTACTTAACCAAATCCCAACCTAACAAAGGTGTCAGCAATGAATGACCCCCAAGGGAAGTCACCCACTCTAAGTCTCTTGGTGAAAACCTAAAGTTCTCCAGTCATGACCCCTCACTGCCTACCCATCCGCTCTCTAAAGGGTCCTCAGGTCTCTGCTCTAACTCCACCCAGGGGTGCTGTCCCTAATACAAAACAGTCAACAACATTTGAGACGCCCCTTGCGAAACGCCTCTCACGTGGTGCAACTTCAGGCTTTTTCCATGATGCTTTGTATTGGGCCTCAGACGTTAGAGTTGACCTTGCTTCTCAGTCTCTTCTCCGGCCCGCTGATACCCCTTAAACATTCCAGAACCCTCCTCCATGTCTGGGCCGTCTACTGAACAGACCTCTATTCATTCACTTATAATTGGATCCCCCCTTTCCTGTTGCAGACAGATATCTGCCGCCAAGAACCCAACTCTCATAGACTTCTAAAAAGGCTTGCAACATTTCTCAGCCCAGACATGTACGTGTAAATCAATGCTAAAACATTTCAGGCCTACAATATTTCACATTATGATTATAGCATTCAATTTCTTCATTTAATTAAAGCATGTTAAAACTCTTATTCTATTATTTAGAAAACATTACTCTAAATCATGGCCCATTAATGCAATGACCAAAAACGTTAAACAATCTGTGTCGTGAAAAGAAACACCTTCCCTTTTAGCTCCAACTCTGGCCCTGAGGCCTACCACGTTCTGCGTTTTACCACAGACCATCTTATGTGTTAACAGCTACACGACATAGATTCAAAATAATCACGTCTAATAAAATCATATAATGTCACACATTTCTGTATTAGTTCCACTTCTACTTAAATCTCTATATTAGCTATACATTTAGAATATAATTTCAGATACTATTAGCACTCATGGCATTTCTCATCATGACTTGTGCTTACTATAGGTAAGTGTGATGTACTCATACATTTATATCAGTTTGCGCTCTCTCAGTTCCCCCCTTTGATGACCTCTCGGGGTCATCACTAACATTTAAACTGCAGTTATTGCTGGCATTCTCTGCGCTTCCAGAGCTCTCAGGCTCCTGTACTGATTATCTTGTATGGCAGCCAATCTCTGCAACTGTTCTCTTTGGGCCCTTTCTGACCTTCTTGCTCTGTACCATTTGAATACCCTCACCAATCCCCACAATATTATCCCACAGATCAATATTATGATGATAGGCTTTAGGATATACCAAATAAAGCTTTTGCCTAAGGTGGAAAACCACCCTCCAACTGTACTCATTCCGTGGCCCACCTTTTCCCAGACATTTTCTCTACTCAAGTCTTCGATCTCTTTGTGTATATTAGTTATGTTCTTAATAACTTTCTCAAGGGGTTTTGAAAGGTCTGGAATGTAAGTGCAACATTCCTGAACCTTCAAAGCCTTACAGACTCCGCCCTCTTTTGCTAATAAGACATCTAATGCAAGCCGATTTTGAAGAACCATAGCCCTTATCGATTGCATCTCTCCTTCTACCAGCATTAAGGACTGAGCAGTGCTGGCAGACAACCTGTCGACAACTGTTGCCAGTCGTCTAATTTTAACATCATTAAGGATTATTCCCAAAAGAGGGAACATAGCTCCAAAGACATCTCCAACCATTTCTGCATCGCCTAAATCTCTCCTTCCCCTCGATGATGTCTGGCCCTCAATGATCAATAAGTCTTGTGCATGATATATTTTGGGGAAGACAATTGCCAAGTAACATGATCCATACCAGTTGTCAGGTAGTCTCACGTAAGCATTTCTTCCACATACAAAATACACATTTGGAATTACTTGCATTCCCTTCAGGAAATCCTTAGTGTAGTACTCTAAATTAAAAGCATGTTCACAGTCAACTTCACCCACGTATACATTTTCATAATACGTTTTGGCTCGGTGAAGACATAACTTTCCTTTCTGCGCTTTATCTAAAGCTATTGGACCACTACTACCCTTTCTCTTATGTGACTTCTCTTCCTCGGTCCAATCTAATTTCCCTTGTCCTGATTTTTTCAAAATCTTTTGTCTCCTGTAACGATCATCCACCTGCCCTATGAACTTTTTCTCGACTTCTGACACCTTGCATGTCAGATTATTTCTACGGGCATGTGAAGTATCTAAGGTAATCCAAGGAATGAAGAACTTGGCCAATCTGTCTTCACTCTTCCAGTAATCCCATTTATTCATCTGCTTATAATTCGGGACTTCTGGCAACACAGAATCATAATTGGAGAAATAGTATTCAAAACTATCTCTCTCATAAAATATACTAAGCAATAAGCTACATGTAATGCCATATGTCAGAGGGAGGTGATGATATCGAATTCCTTCATCTACAGACGCAGGCAACTGCATGCAGACGTAGCAATCCTTAACCTCCATGGCATCCACGTATTCATACAAAAGTTTAGCATAAGCATTTGACCTAAAGTCTCCTTGGGACTCGTCCACATGTAACCTGCGGGCTTCTGCAGCCAATAACGCTTTCTCTTGAGTGTTTTCCCTTTTCTCACCTGCAACAGTGGGTGTAAGTGTTACTACAGAATTCGCATCAGTTACCTTTACCTCTTCCTCATGTCCCTTTACATAAGAAATTGTTACCACTAAAGCTATTAATATTATCACTCCTACTATTAGTGTACCTATTATACATTTAGCTCTGCGGTTCGGGGTGCCGGCCTCCATTTCGTCAGACAATCTAGCTTTTCCCTTTCTCTTTGCAAAAAAAGTTCTTTTCCTCTCGTTCCTTTACAGTCTCTTTCAATCCTTTTTTTGTCTTTAGAATCCACACAGCTGGAGGCTGACAGCCTTTTTCGCAAAAAGTCCTTTCACAGTTCAAAAAGACAACCCTAGCCCTTCTCCATCCACTCAAGGGGTTCCCTAAAATTCTCTGCTTCCTGGGCGCTAGGTAATCTTCTTTTCTTCTGCTTGCTTTATTTACAAAGTCCTTTAACAATCGACTATTAGATTTGTGGTTGCAGCTTCAATAGCATAGTTCAATATTTCCATGCGAAGAGTATGCTCTTCATGTGCTGTTATCGTGGTACCAAAGTCGGGGAATTTCAATTCTGTAAGAAACATGTGTTTTAACTTGCTGAGGCGGGGAGGTCTGGGGAGCACGAATGTTAGTGACCCTTCTTGTTCGACACCGGGTACCAACAGTTGTATTTCCACGGTGATAATGGGCTCAGAACTGGACACCACCACCGCTCGGATCCTCCCTGTCTCCGGTTTCACAGACATTTGTCGCCAGATATGTCCACTCAGGTGTGGAGTATCTTCTGTTAGGCACACGCACTCTTCTTGACCTTCTTCGGTCTGATGCTTCAGCGCCCTGAGCACCTTCTTCTGGGTCTGAGTCTTCTGATATCGGAGGAAGGGTTGCTTCTGGAGTTGACCTCAGGCTAGAACTTCTTCTTTGCGGCCAATTTGCTTCTCCACGTGCCCTTCTACTCCTTCTCCTTCTGGTCTGTTCTCGCTCTCTTTCAGACCTGTCAGGGTCAGACTCGTACTCCCAGCTGTCTTCTCCTTCTGTAGCGTCTTCTGTTTCGCTGTTGTACTGACCGTCCTCAGCTTGGTCAGACTCGTTCCCTGCTTCCACTGGCACCTCTACAGCTTGGCTAGCCCCCTCTATGGCTTCTTGGTCCTCAGCTGGACCTCCATCCGAGAGAGGAGCTGTTTCCAGAGGTGCTGGAACCCTTTTCGTATGCGACGCGTGTATCCAGTTGGGCAGGCCTCCCACCTTTACAGCTGTACTTGTGATCAGGATGACCTGGTAGGGCCCACGCCAACGAATATCCAAGCAGCTTCTTCTCACATGTTTCTTCACCAGGACCCAGTCCCCAGGATACAGGTCATGGCAAGGGCCCTGGCACGCTGGAACCTCTGCAGCCTGCACCTGAAGGGACACAGAACGCATGGCGTCAGACAGCCCCTTACAATAGTCCAGGATCATATCATCTGTGATATTTAACAGTGCAGTAGCTGGAATAGATGGCAGTCTCATTGCTCTCCCCATTAACACCTCATGTGGTGACAACCCTGTTCTTCTGTCTGGGGTACTACGAAGGCTCATGAGTACTAATGGCAGGGCGTCAGGCCAATTCAGGGTCGTTGAGGAGCAAACTTTCGCTATTCTGGACTTGATCGTGCCATTAATTTGTTCCACAATTCCTGAGGCTTCTGGTCGGTAACTGCAATGGAGTTTTTGGTCTATATTCAGTGCAACACAAATCATCTTCACAAGCTCGCTGTTAAAATGTGTTCCCCTATCTGATTCCAAAAAGGCCGGCACCCCGAACCGAGGGATAAGTTCTCTAAGCAGTAACTTAGCCACTGTGAGGGTGTCGCACCTACGTGTAGGGTATGCCTCAACCCATCTGGAGAACACACAAACAACCACCAAGACATAGCGGAGGCGGTTGCATCTTGGCATTTCAATGAAATCTATCTGCATTCTGTTGAATGGACCTCCAGACCTTCCTATGTGACTTAGTGCAACTGGTGTTCTTTTCCCTACATTCAGCTGCTGGCAGGTCACACAACGCTGGCACACTGCTTCTGCTGCTATTCTAAACTTAGGATTGTACCAAGTCTGTCTAAACACTCTCAGCATAGCATCTCTCCCTAAGTGTACGGGACCATGTATGAGTCTAGCCATTGGACTCACCATCTCATTGGGCAACACTGCTCTGCCGTCTGCTGAGACCCAAAAATGAGTCTCACCCATTACACATCCTGCCTTTTCCCATGTTTCCTTTTCTGAATCAGGAGCATTTTCTTGCATGGTTGACAGTTCATCCCAAGTATCAACAGTTTCCAGTATCATGGCTAATTCAGTTCTCACATTTATTCCACCCACATCCACCTCTGTGAAAGAGTAACCTTGTTCTGCGCAATACCGCGCAACTTCATCAGCATATCTATTGCCTTTCGAAACAAAGTCCTCATTTTTGGTATGTGCGATGCACTTTACAACTGCGATACTTGCTGGACATTGCAATGCTTCTAACAACAAGCGCACAAACTCTCCATTGCGAATGGGAGAGCCTGAAGAAGTCATGAACCCTCTTTGAGACCATAACTGCCCGTAATCATGAACTACCCCAAACCCGTATTGGCTGTCGGTGTAAATGGTGACTCGAATTTGATTGCCTGCTAAGCAAGCACGTGTTAGGGCAATAATCTCGGCTACCTGAGCGGAGTGTACTCCTTCCAGGCACCCTGCTTCCACAACTCCTTCAATTGTACAAACAGCATAAGCTGCTCTCAACTGCCCAACTTCGTCTCTTACACATGAGCCATCGACAAAGAAAACTTCGTCTGGGTCGGTCAGTGGCTCATCTACGATGTCGGGTCTGGGTTTGGTGCATAGTTCAGTCACATCGAGACAGTCATGGTCTGAATATTCATCATCATCATCAATATCATTTGGAAGTGGCATTAAGGTAGCAGGGTTCAAAACAGAGCATCTCTTGAGGGTCACGTTCTCTGCAGCAAGAATAACTTGCTCATAGCGCGTGAGCCTGCTATTGGTCAGATGCTGTGTTTTGGTCCTGGTCATCAACAGTTCAACAGAATGTGGCACGCACACCTCTAACGGGTGCCCCATAACGATATTTTCACATCTCTCAATGCTGACACCCGTTGCAGCAACGGATTTGAGACATCCGGGCAACGCTGCGGCTACTGGGTCTAAAGTAGCTGAAAAATAAGCAACTGGTCTACGGGCATTCCCATGGATTTGGACCAACACAGACAACGCACAACCTTCTCTCTCACAACAGTAAAGAAAGAATTGTTTATTGTAATCAGGCATTCCCAATGCCGGAGCACGACACAGGTCCTCTCGCAACTGTAGGAACGCCATCAAACAGTCTTTGTCCCATGGTACCGGATCACTCACCTCTTTGTGCGTCAGTTTTTGCAAGGGCTTTGCTTTCAGTGAAAAGTTCACGATCCACTGTCGGCAATAACCCACCATCCCTAGGAACATCCTGACCTCTCTCTGTGTCTGAGGCGCGTTCATTTTCATGATCGCCTCTATCCTGTCTGGTGACACCTTTCGTTTGCCTTTCTCAATTCTGTGTCCCAAGTACTGTACTTCTGTCAGGCAGTACTGCAATTTTCCCGGGGACACCTTGTGCCCATTGGCAGCTAGGTGATTTAACAAAGCAATGGAATCTTCCCTGCAAGCTTCTTCTGTTTCTGACGCCACAAGGAGGTCGTCTATGTACTGGACCAGAACTGACTTCTGGGGCAGCACTAGACTTTCAAGATTTTTCTTCAGAAGCTGGTTAAAGATCGATGGACTCTCTGTATACCCCTGAGGGATACGACACCATGTTAGGACGCGATTTTCCAGCTTAAATGCGAAAAGAAAATGGCTATCTTCGTCCAAAGGGATCGAAAAGAAAGCCTGACAAAGATCTATCACAGTGAACCACTCAGCTTGGAATGGAATCTGAAACAGTATCACTGATGGATTCGGTACCACTGGACAACATGAAACGACTATGTTATTAATCTTTCGAAGGTCCTGCACTATCCGAAATTTCCCATTTGGTTTCTGCAGACCCATAATCGGGGAGTTACATGGACTACCCACGATTTCTTTCAGTATTCCCTGTTTAATCATGGACTCGATCACGGGTTTTATGCCTGCAATCGTTTCTGGAGTCAATTTATACTGGGGCGTTCTTGGGAACTCAGCATGCGGTTTCACTACAATTTTCACTGGGTCCACCCCTTTGACCAATCCAATCTCTTCCCCAGTGAAATCCCATACCTCTGATGCCACTGTCTCTCTCAAATCCCAGGGAAGCTCGTCTACTGTCAAAGTAGGGTACAGCTCCACACATATTCTTGAGTTTGCAACTTTGAAATCTGCATCATCATCATTAGTCAATACCTCCACTCCCTGGGGTGTACAATATATAGTACAATTCAATTTGCACAACAGGTCTCTTCCTAGCAGACACACAGGGCTTGAATCGCAAACCACAAATTGGTGCTCATCGCTGTACTTCCCTATTTTCACCTGTACCGGTTCTGTCAATTGGCTGGTTATTCTCCTGTTTGCGACCCCTACCACCTGTATGGTCTCTCCAGACATGGGCAGGTCTGGAACTGCAGCTGATCTGATCGTGGATCTAGTGGCTCCTGTGTCCACCAGAAATGTCGTAGGGCACCCTGCTACTTCTGCTTCAACATAGGGTCCCCTCTGATCTACCTCTAAGGCTGCCCCAAGGGTGCAGTCTTCTCTTTCCACTCTCTGTCCGGTTAATGGGTCCACATAATAGCATTCTTCACCTTCCACAAACAGGGGCATTTGTCTATAGGTCTTACCCATACTCCCTACTCGAGGAGGTTGCGGGAACTGGGCTCGGGGAGGAGCCCCCCCCCCTTTGAGCACCTTTCCTTGGTATGGCGTCGCCCCTCTCATAGGTGCGCTCTGGACCTCTTCCTCCTCTATCTCTTGCTCTCCTATCTCTACATTGTAAGGGCACTCGCGTTTCCAATGCCCCAACTCGTTGCACTGGTGACACCTAGTCGTTTTCTTCAAGGTAGCTATGTCTACTCTGGGTCTGAAGGTAGTACTCTCCTCATTACCCTTGTTCTGACTGTACTGCTTCTTACCTCCTGTACCTGTCCCTTGCTGCTGTTGTTGCGGTCCCCCCTTTCCTGCTGCCTGCAATTGTACCACCATCAGCTTCTCTTTTAGTTTCTTAGCCTTGGAGTCTACCTCATCACAGCAGTACCTGGCATATCTCAGTATTTCATCTAGGGGTCTACTTTGCCAACAAATCGAGTGTTGCTGAATCATTAAACTAATATCCGGTCTCAGTCCCAGGACGAACTTGGACACGAATTGCCCTATGTCCTTTGGATCCATTACATCCAAGCCGCTATACTGTTTAAACGCCTTCAGCAATCTCTCGTAATATTCATGGACTGTCTCTTTGGGTTCTTGTCTCGTTCTGTCTATTCTGACCCAATCTATGTCTTGCATTGGCACCTTCTCTTTCAGCCAAGTCATCACTCTCTCGAATTTTGCCATCACGATCTCGGACGGCCCATTAGTCCTAGCATCTCTCTCTGGCTCCGTTGTGGGCCACTCAGCGCTAACCTTGCATGCTGTCCACAGATCTCCTGGTACTACAATGTCAAACAGCGTGTTCAGATCTATCCATAGGACTTTTGAGATCTTTACAAACCTCTCGACTTGCTTGTACCACTCCACGGGGCTCTCTCGTAACTTGGGGAAAGATGTGGTAAAAGCAGCTAAATCTCCCCTACTCCAAGGGACATGTACATAGCTCCCATTGGCAACTTCACGCAAAGGGTAAGCTTCTATTCCCTGCTGTCCTGGTGTTATACCAATCATGCTTCTTCTGCCGGTCCCTTTCTTGGACCACCTCTCTTCCCATTTATCTAGTGCCCTCCATGTCCTTATTCCAGTAATCAATTCCCTTATGTGTGTTTTCAGCCCAATCGTTCTCCTCTCATCTAGATCTCGATCTGAGTAATGTAGCCTGTGGTTACCCTGTAATGCTTTGGTTCTTGACAAGTCCACCATATATTTGCCTGCTAGTTCGACTAACTTCTCATGGACTGCTCTCGCCTTTCGTGTGATGTCCTTTGCCATATACAGTATTTCATCCTGTTCATACATTTCCATTCTTTCTAAAGGCAGGGTACCATCTACCATGTCATCCAGATCTGACCTTAAGCTGGAGACATCAAGTCTCTTGGCTTTTATCTCAGCTCGCAATATGTCTTTTGAAGGGGGCTCACTGGTCTCCCTACCATCCCAACTTCGAGCTCTGCGTTTGGGCTCAGGAGAATTAATGGGTGGCCTCCCTTGCTCCCATCTCTCCAGGTCCCATGCTCGGCCATCCAATCTTGGAAGGTGATGGAACACGGGCCTTTTATCCCTACTCTCTCTCTGCCCACTCTCGTCTTCTTCTCTCCTCTCACCGCACATCTCTCTGTTATTTTCCCTCTGGTCGCTACACTCCCTTTGCCTCGTATCGCTCAGTATCCGATACGATCCTTCCTGGTTCCCCATATTCCCTGGGCTGCGCTCATTTCTGTCATCACAGGGACTATGGTGCGACCTCTCACAACTCCCATTCTGTTCTCTGGTGCCAGGCACACAGTGTGGACACTTAAAGCTGTTCCTGTACTCTTGCGCTCTCCTCTCCCCTTCACTGAGTATTGGGCACGCCACCCCTTCACTCCCGGGGCCCCCGTTTTCCAGGTCTGTTCTACCTCCATTCCGGGCCCAATGGGTGACTCCCCTACTCCCTCTACAGTCCCACTCCGGGCTACTCTCCCCAGCCCCGCAGTGAGTTCGTGCTCTGCTGTCCTGACTTTCCCTTTCTGCTTCTGCAGCATTGATGCACTTTTGAGCCTTCACTGCCTCATCCCACTGCTTCATGTACTCATTTAGCTCTTGAAAGGATTTTCGTCCAGATCCCCTCAGATCCATTGGCCATCTAGGGCCCCCAGGATCTCCTCCTGGGTCCCCTGCTGTGTGCATCGGGGTGCTCCACTCTCTGGGTATTGGCATCTGACTTGGGGAATTAGTGGTATCGTTCCTCCTTGCCTGCTCTGCTCTTTCTCTGTCTTTCCGTTTCCGTTCTTCCCCTCTTGCTCTCTCTTGGTCATATATCGATATTATAGGACCTATGGTAACAGGTACCTGTAGTGCATCTGGCAATGGGTAGGATGTGGCGCTTTCCGTTTCCGGCGCTCTTTGTACCACAAACCTACCGACCACCTGTTGCACCTGACTAGGCTGGAGCAACTCTTTCTTTGGCTCAGGATCCCACTCTGAACTGGGAAGCGGTCTATGCTCTCCTGCATTGCCCCCCTTTTCTCCTTCAGTATTCTCGACCTCTCCCCCTGCTCTATTATACGGGGGTGGCCTGTCTGTCAGTAATCTGTTTATCAGGCTGTCCTCTGTTTCGCTCTCATCATCTTCTTCTAGGGGGCTTTTATTTACTGGCGCCTCTAACACTGGGTACAGTTTATTTATTTCCAAATTATGCACTCTCCATCTTTTAGCATCCGCATCCCACCTGGCATCCTGTACTGCCCTTACCGAGCGTTTCACCCTTTCTTGTCGTCTGTTCATATTCCTTTCATGCGCTGCCCTAAGCCATGCTTCAAGGGCTTCAAACTGGGTTGGTCTAGGCAAGGGTCTCTTTGAGGTCATGACTGATTTCAATCGATGTAACACCTCTAATCTGAACGTCCCGTACTTCGGGAACGTCAGTTCCTCATTTCCTTCAGTAATCTTACTCCACTCTGATATCCAAAGGATCGTATGCAACCCAACATTTACTGCCATATAACGAGCTGGCGTACCCTCCGGCGGGGCTTCTTCCCCTTCATACGATCCTCTCCTCTCTTTCTTAAACAGCGCTTTCAACCATTTAAAACACTTCATAATTATGCGCACAAAATCCAGCCTCGCTACTCTGTTTACTTCCTGATGACAATCCACCAATCCTGTCGCGGCTTTTTTTGCTTGGCCTATCACAGCGCGGTTTTTCTCCTGTCGGCCAATCACGTCGCGACCCTGTATGACGTGTTCGCTAGCTGGCCTATCACAGCGCGGTCTTTCTCCGGTCAGCCAATCACTGCGCGACACCACCTGACGTCTCTTTTCTCCGCTTCGCAGCAGCACCCCTCCTTTCTCAACTCGTCTCCCGGTTATGCATGCGTCCCATTCATACACTGAAAAATGACTACTTCCGACCAAGCGGTCACTTCTCTCGACTGTACGTCCACAGTCTATCTGTAATTGTCAACACAACTGACGAGATGTCTATCGTCTCTCTGATAGGTTACTTACACACACAGTAACTTCCGACCAGCGTCCGTTACTCACGCACTCACTCTTACGTTCCCCCTATCTCGGTCTCTCGGGTGATCAATGGTACCTCATGACCCCCTTCACACTAGTTGACAATTACTCTGGGTGTCCGATACACCCGAACCACTTAAGCTCTCCTTGAACTTAAGATTTCCACCGGTTGCGCGCGCTCACAACCTGTTCCACAGTCACTCTACAGACATTCAACTCCGCCAGACATTACAACATAGATACAATACAAAAACACCGCAATCTAACACGCATAACCCTTTATACTCACTCTCTCTGATACTGCTGCTTTTTCTGTCTCACGTCATCCGGATCTTCATCTGCGGGCTGTTCTTCCGATCATCGATTTCTAGGGGCCTTGGGGTAAGCTAACCTGGCCTAGGTCACCGTCCTCAAGAAGGCAACCATCCTCTGCTACCAACTGAAAGGGCGAGATTTTGATCGATACCTTATATCTATTGATCCAAACCTCGATCTGGTCGACTGAACCTTTATTGCCTGTCTTGGAAGGAAACAGTACACCTATCTGCAAATTAGTTCACCCAAGAAAGGACTCTACTCTCAAAGATCACGGACAACTTCTAGGTTTCAAAAGTTTATTGTAAAGATATAATGAGCTGCAAATACAAGCATCTCAGAATGAGATTCACGAGATACACAGGTCCAATTACATACATGTGCTCTCGAAAAGCCCTCAGACGAGCAACAGAAATCACTAACACAAGTTCTAAAAATAGCAAAGCTATCAGCATAGACGCATATCTCTCCTTCATTTAGGTTGGAGGAAAACAAACACAGGTTAGGCGTCCCTACCCTGTTCTAGATGGTATCCCTACTTAACCAAATCCCAACCTAACAAAGGTGTCAGCAATGAATGACCCCCAAGGGAAGTCACCCACTCTAAGTCTCTTGGTGAAAACCTAAAGTTCTCCAGTCATGACCCCTCACTGCCTACCCATCCGCTCTCTAAAGGGTCCTCAGGTCTCTGCTCTAACTCCACCCAGGGGTGCTGTCCCTAATACAAAACAGTCAACAACATTTGAGACGCCCCTTGCGAAACGCCTCTCACGTGGTGCAACTTCAGGCTTTTTCCATGATGCTTTGTATTGGGCCTCAGACGTTAGAGTTGACCTTGCTTCTCAGTCTCTTCTCCGGCCCGCTGATACCCCTTAAACATTCCAGAACCCTCCTCCATGTCTGGGCCGTCTACTGAACAGACCTCTATTCATTCACTTATAATTGGATCCCCCCTTTCCTGTTGCAGACAGATATCTGCCGCCAAGAACCCAACTCTCATAGACTTCTAAAAAGGCTTGCAACATTTCTCAGCCCAGACATGTACGTGTAAATCAATGCTAAAACATTTCAGGCCTACAATATTTCACATTATGATTATAGCATTCAATTTCTTCATTTAATTAAAGCATGTTAAAACTCTTATTCTATTATTTAGAAAACATTACTCTAAATCATGGCCCATTAATGCAATGACCAAAAACGTTAAACAATCTGTGTCGTGAAAAGAAACACCTTCCCTTTTAGCTCCAACTCTGGCCCTGAGGCCTACCACGTTCTGCGTTTTACCACAGACCATCTTATGTGTTAACAGCTACACGACATAGATTCAAAATAATCACGTCTAATAAAATCATATAATGTCACACATTTCTGTATTAGTTCCACTTCTACTTAAATCTCTATATTAGCTATACATTTAGAATATAATTTCAGATACTATTAGCACTCATGGCATTTCTCATCATGACTTGTGCTTACTATAGGTAAGTGTGATGTACTCATACATTTATATCAGTTTGCGCTCTCTCACCTCCTTGCTATAAGGCAAGCAATCTTGCATACGGAAACGCGAGAAAAACATTTTTGGAAAACTCTAGCATAATGCTTAATGAAGGCCTGGTAGCAGACGTCAACCAAATCTTGGAAAAATTTAGTTCTTTCTAATGTCACGCTTCTGTATGCATCAAGAACAGAAAACAGTGTGCAGAAAACAAAAATAAGAATTGGCAAAGACAATAGTCATGACTTCCTTACATACTACAGACCAATTGGCTTTTATGATGCTTATTTGCTTTGGTATCGTTTTTGGTAAGTATACAAAAACATTCAGATGTGGCTGCCAGTGCTAACGTGTGCAAGCTCACTTATGGCCAACCAACCTTTATTGGATTTTGCTGTAAAGCATTCAAAGATGGTTGTCCATTTGTGAGTGAATGAAAGGCAGGAGACAAAATACCACTCATGCGCCGGAATGCAAGGATTCCATAGGAGGCTCAGGAACATAGAAACAGTCAATAGAATGAGATGAGAGCACAATCACCTGTGGGCTAATCTAAAATGTGATAGACAATGTCTCAAGCCAATGGCTGTAAGAGGAAGAACATAAACGCCCACGCTAAGTTTATGTTTAAGTATTAGATACAATAGGTATGTCCAAAGCAACTAGAGTTGTCTGTAGGTGAGAACTAAAAGGCAAACGAGTAGGAAGGAAAGTTGGTGAATTCAACAATTCTTTTTTTGAACGACTAACTCTGGACGAGGTTTGCGCAGGCAATATAAGAGACCATAGGCCACAATATTCTTTCTATTAATCCTTTACAGCAAAACTAAATGGAGAATAGACTTTTGCAATGAGAAGAATCCAGGTGGGGATTGTGCACTTGGTGACATCACAAGGGCCCTCAGCTCCGATACCTGTGAGCATGACACATGCTTTTATGGGAAAAAGGAGGGGAAATGTAACACCAACACTAGATACGATACAGTAACTTCTCGTTGGTCAGGTAGATGGGATTCTTGTCATGGCTTCACCGTTTGTGGTCCATCCATCTGTCTTCATCCCATTTGCCAAAGGACAGGTTCATTATCTTATTGGATCTTGATTGTTTTTGTTATCATCATTTCCGTCAAAGGCTAAAAAGAATTGTGCTTGATCAAGCCTCAGGCACATTATAACGGGATCAAGTTGAAACATGTCCACCTTGAGCTTGGTTGGAAAGATATCTAGTCACAGTTTGGACGCAATTGCCCAAACAAGGCCCTGCGTGACGCGATGTTCCCTATTGGCCGTGCCTCATTTATTCACAACTAGCTTACCCGTCGCGCGTTGCTGCGATCTCCGAAGAAAGGAAATTCAAGGAAACTCGTCATGATAACATTCAATTTACATTGTGTCATTTTTATTGAAACGTTTATGGAAAACCTTTCAAAGTGTTGTTTTAATTCTTTTCATGTATTCGAGTGCTTGTGGATACACAATTTTTTGTTTTTTTGTCTGATGCGTACATAAGTATTCGAAAGATTATGAGGGCCCTGGTGGGTCGATATTTAAAAAAATTTTATGCCGGAAACCTTCGCAGTAGTGTACTCAACAACTTCCCAAAGTTTCCTGGCGATTGGATGAATGGTGTTTCAGTTCTATTTATTTATTCCAGTGCTTGTGGATACACGATTTTTAGTTTTTCGGTCTGGTGCGTACATCAGTATTAGAAAAATTATGAGGGCCCTGGGGGGCCGATATTTAAAAAAATGTTATGCCAGAAACCTTCGCGGGAGTGTACTCAATAACTTCCCAAAGTTTCATGGCGATCGGATGAATGGTTTAGTAATGCATAAAGGACAAACAGACAGACAGACATACTTTCGGTTTTATATATATAGACACAGTAATTTCTTCCCATCAAAACGCAGAGCAGCTCTATTAAAAACTTTTTAAATTCAGATGGATGTCAGAATTAAGGAATAGATTCATGTACCAGAAGGGGGTGATGATTCGAGGTTGCATATCAGAGGTGCAGCTTGTTGCCAAGTTTCGAGGGCTCACTCAGCATTTATTTCAAGACGTGTAAAAGAGCAGCAAAAGGTATGGAATGATCAGTGAAGTAGTATAAACTAGGAATGTGTTGCGATTTGGATGTTTTTTACATTCACAAACTTTGCAAAGTACAGAGGTCGCAAGTTTCTTTTGAAAGGGACAGTTTCAGCAGCTCTTTGGGGCAGTGGGAAAACATTCCAGCTGCAATAGGCCACATATGTTATACTGCCACCCCTGTCAGAGGTCACCATCCACCTCTCCTTGCAGGGCATCCTGCCACATTGCCCTCTGCTCCTTCCTTGCCAGGGATACAGCCCTTAAATTCACCCTACCGTAGGGTCTGTGTTGTGTGGTTCAGCCCATGACCACATTTGATCGCTATAAATAAAGGAAGCCCGATGTGCCTGGGACAACGTACCATGGATGTCAGTTAGAGGTCGACAGGGATCAACGTTCATTCTGAGCAGGCATCTCTCCAACTGGTACTCCTGGAAGCTTGTACCTGTTGAGCAGGTGGATTGACGGATTGGAAATCCGATTGGTGTTTTGCAACTCCTGATCTCAGAGACAGCAGGGGAAGTGCTTTAGACAGAGAGGAAGAACATAGTCGGAATTGAAGCAAAGTTAATCGTACACTTTTGCAGCTCATACCACCTGGCTGTAAACAAATAGGGCCCGATTCGCAAAAGTAATCTGAGACAAAATCCTAAAACTTTCGGGGGCAGATTTATGTTGGGAATGCGCCACGTTTGCGTCACGCAACTGCGGCGTAAATGTGGCACATCCCTATGACCCATTTATAACGTGACGCATCTAGGCAGATGCGTCACGTTGTAAAGCCCTGCGCCACTTGTGGGCGTTTCGGGGCAGGTGCGCCTCGCAAAAGTGGCTGAGTGAAATCTATAAGATTTCACTCAGTCACTTTCAGGCCAATGCTGCGTCAAAACCCTGCGCCTGCTTGAAGCAGGCGTAGGTCTTGATGCAGCATTGTAAAGATGGGGCACCCCCGAGCCTTGCTGGAGATGCGTCGCGCTTGCGACGCAACTCCAGCAATGCGCCACCTTTACGGCACAGATGCATCACGCATCTGTGCCGTTTTTTCCCCATGGTGCGCCGCATTGTAAATGCGGCGCACCATGGGTGGCGAAGCAGCGGCGCAAAATAACTGGCGCATCCCTGGGGATACGCCAGTTATCATAAATCTGCCCCCAGGTATTCACAGAAGGCATTTAGGAGTACTAAAGTTAGGATTTTGTCTCAGTTAAACTTAAGTTTTGGTCTTAAGTTAAACTTAAGACAAACCTAAGTTTAACTTAGACAAAATCCTAATCGTAAAGTTAGGATTTTGTCTCAGTTAAAGTTAATGTTTGTCTTACGTTTAATTTAAGACCAAAATGTAAGATTAACTGAGACAAAATCCTATCTTTAGTACTCCTAAATGCCTTCTGTGAATACCAAAAGTCGTAAAGTTAGAATTTTGTCTCAGGTTACTTTTGTGAATTCGGCCCACTGTTTCTTTCTCCTTAAAAGGGTTTGGGAAGCCATGGGGCACAGGGTGGGGGAATTCTGCACTGATATGATTTTTTTTAACACAATTCGTCTTGTGCTAATTACATGATTTTCTCAAAAATACTCTGAGCCTGAAAGAGGAGAAAAAACAACAGGAGCGCAGCGGGAAAACACTATGTAGGTAAATACTCTAAACAGGGCTTTAATATTTATATATATTGCATGTTAAAGCTGAATTAAAAATAAGAAGCAGCAATGTTTGCCCCAATAAAAGCTAAATTTGATAAGCCATGTACACAGAAAGCATGATTCCATCTTCCTTTTCAAATCTGCTGCTGCTGGCTTCTTCACGTGGAGCAGCTACATTGTTACAAACTTGTAATAACCCAGGAATGTGCCAGTGGGCTTGTGGTGTGGTTTGCAGGGGTCATGTGATCTTGTTTAATGCGGGAAGAGCCACCCAAACCCAAGGCTGTGTCTGTACGGCCCAGTCAGAGACAGACACACACGAGAGCAAGGAAGCAGTCGACCTTCAACCTGCCCAGTGTTTCCTCAGTGTGTCTGCTGCTCAGTGAGAGAATGACCGCTTCTCAGACTGCAAACCAGGTAAATAAAGGGGCATGTTATGTCGGGACACCGCAGGCCTATACAATACGGACAAATGTTACCCACGTGTGGCTTGGAACCTCTGGGGTTTAATCATGAGCTCAGGGCTTTACACTCGAGGCACACCAGGGAGACTGTCTTTGTTTTTCTTGAGTTTCCAAATCTATTTCACTGAATTTACCCACAGCTGGGATTGTTGTTTTTGTTATTCTACACCGTAGAGTGGTAGATTATTGGAGATGGGGTTTGCAAGACAGGGAAGCATGTACTTCAGATGACAGGTGCTCAACTGGAGAGAAGGATATTACAGAAAATGTGCTTCACTGTGGGGAGATCCATAACAGGAGAGATGTGTTTTTCAGAAGGAGAATGCTTTTTTTCTTCTTAAAGTGATGCTTTACCAAGTGGATGTGTTTACGTGAAAGGGATGCTTCGCCAAGTTCTGTGACGCAGCGGCGGCGTAAACCCTGCGCCACGTTGCGACACACTTACATTCTGACGCATCTATGGAGATGCGTCACGGTGTAAGGCCCTGCACCACATGAAACCTGCATCAGGTTTCATGTGGGCATTTCCACGCAGGGGGGGGGGGCGTTCCGTCGCAGGAACGCCCCTGAAAAGTGACTCAGTGAAATCTACAAGAACCCTGCGCCTGCTTGATACAGGCGTAAGGCTTGACGCACCACGTTAGAGATAGGGCAAGTTAGAAAAGTGCTGGAGTTGCATGCCGCACGCAACACAACTTCAGCACTGCGCCAACATCACGCCCTAGATGCGACACGCATCTGTTTATTCCTGCGCCATGGTGCGCCGCATTTATAGGTGGCGCAAGGATAAACTTGTGTGCCGTATCTTTCCTGGCACATCTCTGCTGATTTGCAGAGATGCGTCAGGCAACATAAATCTGCCCCATTGTACTTTACAGGATTGGCATCCTTAACAAAAGAGAGTGTTTACTGGAGACAAGTACGTTATAAAACAGTTGCTTTACCAAAGAGAGAGGTGTTTAACAGGAGAGAGCTACTTTACACAAGAGGGATTTTTTTACAGGAAAAGTTCTTGACAGGGTGCGTGATTTACAGTGGGTGTACTTTATAGGAGCGGGATTACAGAAGAGATATGCGTATACGAGAGTAGTACTTTATAAGACAGAGAGGTGTTACGAAAGAGAAGTTGTTTATAGGAAAAGTGCTTCAAATGGTGTGTTCTTTACAGCCAAAAGGTAATTTAGAAGCAGAGGTGCGTTGCCAAAGAGGGATGCTTTACCAGAGAGAGGTGCTTTACAGCATAGATGAGCTATGGAGAGGTGATTTGCACTGAAGTAGATAATTGCATAAAAGAATTAGGGCCTAATTCCGTGAGTCGGAAACTAAACCGCCCGACTCCTTGTCGGATTCAGTTCCGCCCGACTCGCGGTCAGCGGTTCCGCCCGACCGATTATGATGCTTCCGAACACCATTCAGAAGGACTCCCATTGACTTCAATAGGAGCCTGTGTTCTGACAGACAACACAGGCTTCTCTGGAGAAACTGGGTGACTGCGGAAAACCTTTCACCCTGTGGCAGGCATCCCATGATGCTTGCCAGACTGTGAATGGTTTTACAGGGGAGGGTCCCTTGGGTATCCCCTCGACCTCAAGCCAGAGGACTCAGGAAAAAGGGGGTCTGCTAGGGGTCCCCAAAGTCAGTTTCTGACAACCTTTTTTTGTCGGAGAGACAGAGTCGGAAAGGCTGTTGGAACCCGACATCCTAATTGGTCGGTCAGAAACGCTGTCCGTTGAGCTGTATGATTCGGCCTCGACCGACTTGGATTCTCTAAATGCCGGTCGGCACCTATTCGGAATGACCGAACGGTTCCCCTTCCGACAGCGAGCACCGTAATCGGTCGGTCGGAATTGTTTCCGACTGAGTCGGGCAGATGGGTTTCGACACGGTCCAGGGGAATCTGACTGTTGGTCGGAGGCTTTCCGACTGACATAGTAATCAGGCCTGTAGTGTATAATATAGTAGATTCTTTATGTTAAATACTTATCTTTAAGGTGGCCGATGCTTTAAAGGGGGAGAAAAGTGTTTTGTAAAAGTGCTTTAAATTGGAGACATACTTTGTATAACCAAGAGTCTTTAAAATAAATCAGTAATGTAAAACATAATTGTTCATATTCATGTATAACAGCTGCTGTCTGCACACACACTTTTGTCAAGTGCATCCATGTTGTGACACCTTCAGACAGTCATAGCTGTTCACCAACTGCACTTTGCATTCTGTCTATTATACTTTTATTCTTGCCATTATGTGAATGCACTTAAAATGGCATGCAAAATTATGTTGGATAAATACCTAAGACGGTTCCCCGCATGATGCGGCGGTAAGCAGCAATTGTACGCATTGAGCCCTGAACCTGTTTTGTAAGGAGGCTTACCATGCTGATTGCTTTCTGTGCTGTACTCCTTTATACGGTAGGCTGTGCTGCTTCCTCTACTGTACCTGTTTTGTGTGACAGAGGCATGCAGTGTTATGTACCTGTTTGGTAAGGTAGACTTTTCTGCTGTTTGTATGTTACCAGTATTGTACAAAAGATGCCTGATTTGTTATTTACAGTGCTTTTGAGCACCATTTGAGACAGCACATTGCTCTCTACCCCCCAAAGGCACTCCTGTTACATTGGGCCCTGCATCATCCCACTTTTGTCATCTGTTTTTTATCGCGTTATCCAGCAGACCAATTGGCCGCTCTGGTGACCCCATCGCCCCTATGATTTTGTAAATCCACCTACACCACCACACAGACCTGAAGAGTCACGGGTTACTTCCCGCTTTGTGACGAAACACGTGTCGACTGGTCTCTTGTTTGTTGTTGCATCATTAAAACTTTCAAACTAATCTACTGGTGTAGACCGTTGGAATACAAATACGAGACATTTCTACCAGTGCTTTATCCTCATTCCGTGTGCCCAGGACCTTGTTCTTATTTACTGGGGTGGGTTTTCGCGACCCACACATTCACGGGGGTTACAGGGTATTTCCCCCGACCTGGTTGCACCGGGTTTACTCTCCTCATTCACACACATCATGCATATCAGCCTGAGCGCCAAGCTTCCTGTTTATTAACAAGCATTTGCAATGCAATAGGTCTCGCACTAGAAAAGTTTGAGCTATTGGTATTGTAAATGACACATTTTTTATTTATGTGTTAGTTTTGAAAATACCGAAATTAGTAACTTTGTCATTTACAATGACAATAGTTATACCTTTCACAAATGTGACGCCTATAGCATTTGTAATGCAATATGTTGTATTTACGTGACTTAGATGTATTGATATTACAAATAACAGTGGCTTTTAATTTTTTTTAATAATACTTAAATAAAAGGTATTGTAATTTATAATGGCAATAGCTTAACCTTTTGTAAATATATTTTGTGAAGATTATGTTCAGTGTATTTTATTGTGACGAAAATCCAAGAACAGAAGTGAAATATTAACTTTTTTTGTGACATTTGTAATAAAGCTTGAAACATTGAGAGAACATATTTGAACCAGTTGTTGAATGGTTGCGGAGTGATGTGGTGGTGCTGAGTGATAATGTGGTGGCGCTGAGTGATGCTGGGGTGGCGCTGATTGATGCTGGGGTGGCGCTGATTGATGCTGGGGTGGCGCTGAGTGGTGCTGGAGTGGCGCTGAGTGGTGCTGGGGTGGCGCTGAGTGGTGCTGGGGTGGCGCTGAGTGGTGCTGTGGTGGTGCTGAGTGATGCTGTGGTGGTGCTGAGTGGTGCTGTGGTGGTGCTGAGTGTTGCTGTGGTGGTGCTGTGGTGGTGCTGAGTGGTGCTGTGGTGGTGCTGAGTGGTGCTGTGGTGGTGCTGTGGTGGTGCGGAGTGATGCTATGGTGGTGCCGAGTGGTGCTGCCGATTGATAATGTGGTGTTGCTGAGGGGTGCTGTGGTGTTGCTGAGGGGTGCTGTGGTGGTGCTGAGGGGTGCTGTGGTGGCAGCTTCACTCTCACTGATAGTAGCCTTATCGAAGGTGCATTTAAGAAGAAGTGTATGTACAATGGCTATGTCAACCCCCCCCCGCCCCGGTTGACTTTGTGGTCCAATCTCAGGATGCCATCATTTTGCGGGAGGGCTTCAAGTATGTCAGGGGCAGACCCCATCTTTAGCCAGGTTTCCGTGAGGAATAAAACATCTGGCTGGCTGTCTACAATATAATCATGTACTTCATGCTTATGTTTATTAAGGGATCTGCAATTGGTAAGTGCAAAGCAGAGCTTTGGCTTAGACCCCACTCCTCTCGTGTGGGCGGATGTATTCAAAGAACAGTGGGAGCATTGTAGGGGGTGGGTGATAGCAAGCACAAGCTGTGCCTACACTGCCCTGTGCATTTCTGCCTTAATGTGGAACGGGCAGGGGTACTCCACGCCAGGTCTGAATTATCACTGGTTACACGTTGATTTAACCGTGTTATCTGCAAACACGCTTATGGGTTTTGCGAGATTTTTGCCCTTTCATTTTTTCACTCACTTCACGCCCTTTCCCTTTACAGGACCTCTACCCATTTTAGTTTTCAGGTATTACTCTTACTTCCTTGCCGCGCCACCGTGCACATTTTCTCTACGGTAGCCTTAACGCTCCTTCTCTCTTTGACTGATATAAAATGTGATAATACTTGCCTTTGGATGGTGTGATTACTCAATGCTCTAGAACGTGTGTTGTTACTTCATATAAATGTTACACTTTGAAGTTGTCATCCCCGTTATCTTGACACAAATGACAAGCTAATTCTGTGAATTTACTGCTTGGGTGTCTAGATTTTTCTATTGCGGTCTGTTTGAATTTATTGCTTGGGTGTCTCAACGCTGTTTATTTGACGACTAAAAGTAACTTTCTAGATATGAGACATGGGTGAGTAGTGTTCACCACTTTTCTTTTAAGTCCCTCATATAGGATACTTTGACCAGTGTTTACCTTCTGTTGATTAATGTGTTTGCTTACTGACCGATCCTTACATATACAGTTTGGTATGGGTTCCGATTTACGCCATGTGATTAGCATTATGTGTAGAATGATTGGCAACAAGAATCTTACGAATATGTTTGTATATCACTTTATTAAATATTTTTTCATCCATGTCACTTTTCATATGTTTCACCCACTCACGCGTCACATCACTTTCTCCTTCTTGTCTCAATAGTAGGCCATTGAACATTTCCCACCCAGTCGTCCTCGCTTAATTTGAGCCTATCCTATCAAATCTTCATTTATTCTGAACAGTACAGAACTGTGCTCCCACACTTTGGTTTCTACTTATCTTTTGTGTGATGTCACCATAAATATTTTATGTTATTTTGCTTTCACTACCATAGGGTTTCCACTCACGTGAGGTGGTTTTCTACGCTATTCACTTCGAGATAGCAAATGCCTCGTGTATTTAGACTTTTGCACACTGTACCATGTCTTTTTCTCTACCCCCAGCCCTGAAGAGTCACGGGCGCCTCGCTCGTATGACGAAACACGTGTCGGTTGGTTGTTTTCTTTGATGTTACCCTTCCAGAAAGGAAGGCCCAATACTATTTTGAGAAAGAATCATTCATTGGTGTCTACCTGGTTTCATTTTTACAAATTGGTATTCGCTTATTTACGACATTGATACATAAAGTGTGCACAGGACTTTGTGTTCTTGTGCAATATAATATTTAGGAAGTTTAGCACTAACTCATAAATCCTGTCTCTAAGCTTGTGCAGACAAGCAGTGTTGGAACACTCCAACTACGTGTTACACCCAGAGGTAGGTAGCACTAGCCATGTACTGTGCCAGTGAAGCCACAAATGGCCAGGTTCTGGTTAGAGGTTAACTTTGAGACTATAGCCACACTTATCAGAGATCTTACAGGGTTGCTGGTGTGCTGTATAAAAGTGGAAGTCATTGCATGGTGTCAACCTCCACTGTAAGATTTTAGGAGGCCAGCTCTAGCTATCCTCCTAAACTGCAGTTGAATCTTCAAAACAGGTGAGACCAAGCTGTAAGGGACTGGTCAACACCCAGATGTTGGCAGAAGTGGTCTTTTGTTCAAGTGCAGAAGCAGGTGGACTGTGCTCAAACATTTGAGTCGTCCCGTGTGAGATCAGTATAGATGAAGGAAGTATTGTATTGTAATTGCATTTATATAGGGCTTACTACACCTGACGAGGCGAAGCGTTTTTCGTCGAGTAGCAAGCGACAAAAGGAAAAGGAAGAGTGTAGAAACTTTTTTCCAGCTAAAAAACATAAATAGCCCATTCAACACCAAAGTTGTGCAGCAATTCCCCTCTGAAACGAAAGAAGGGCGAGCAAATGAAAGATGGTGTAAGATTCAAAGATGTATATGCCTACAATATAGTGATGCATCCTGCAATCAGAAAGACTGTTTTTCAGAGCAGCAGCTTCATTTCACTACAAACTATTTGATTGAAAGGCCTATGCATCATACGAGAAAGAACCAGGATGACAGGTCATCTGACAGCAGGTCACAAGATAGGGTAAATATAGGTAATAAGGCAGAAAATGATTGAAGCACCCTATTTTTGAACACCAAAACATCCACCAAATGAGTAATAGAAGTGTTCATCTGTACACCTGGCTTAGCCAGTTGGCTGGAGAATTGCATGACAATGTCCACAGAACAGGTGAAGAGGTGGAAGTCCCTAGGAAAGATTTAATCTCAGTACTTCAACCATTTGCTCTTGTACTGGCACAGGGTGGACTTTAGACCGCCAAGGAGATGCCTAAACAGGCAAAGTTTAGCTCCTCATTACCTAGTCTCTTAAACTGAGCAGTGCAGAGAAGAGTGGTAGACTCTTGATTCGTACATGGATTAAATGACTTGCTTCAGGGATAGCTGGATGGCTCCCCTCTCGAGAATGAAGGATGCATGGTATAATAATTGCTACAGACTGTCCATAAAATAAAAAACAATAGATGTTTCCTCTATGCGACAGGCTGCTGTTGCAGTATCAACAAAATTACTTCAATCAGAAAAGTAAACTACCGTTCAAAGAGGTAGCATTAGTTTGCAAACAGGTGGACCAGTTTGCTATGCTTGCATAAATATGGAGTGTGGTAGAATGAACTGCAACATCCAGAATTCTGAGATGGTAGACAGTGGCAGAAAAAGTTACGTGTGCTCTAACGTTTAACCTATGCCCAATCTTAAACTACTGATGCAATAGTTTGCTTCAGTGCTACTGCTACAAAGTTGAAAAAAGCTAGCAGGAGATGATCTGAATCACTAATCTGGAAGATCAAGGGAAAAGGACTTCAGTGTCAGTGCTCAGAGATACATAGGGACCGTCCGTCTCTTCAACTCACATACACTATGAAACAAACTTTTCAAAATCTATTCTTTACTACTGTGGAAATGTGCAATCAAGTCCTAAAGTAATCAAAGTCCCCGCACATCTATAGTTGTAAGTCCATCGGGTGAATTGTAACCTCCTCCCTCCTCCTCCATACACAAGGCTCTTCGGATGTTATACCACTTCGCCAATCCTTCAAAAACGAGGATTAACTGACAAATTCTCCAAAATGCTTGTTCTTGTTCTCTAGATACTAATTCAATTCAGAACAAGTGTCCACTTTCTCTCCTTAAGGAACGGTGAGTCGGAGACTGATTACTCCATTCAGGCCTTGCAGGAAAATATTTATATGCACAGGGCACAAAGTACATCGCCTAGAATATTTTCACAGTTCGTAAGAGAGCGACATGACATTAGAAGTTACACGAGATTCACCCTTTAGTTTCTTACAACAGAATAGGAATTGACAAAAACATTACAAGGGTTCGATGTACATGAAAAGAAAATGATTTTCAGCAAGTTAGAAGTCCTTGCTTGTTAGCGCCAAAAGCAGAGTAAACTATTACATCTTAGCAAGGTATGAAATGCTAGGAGTAAAAACTGCACGCGTATTTACATATAATAAGAGTGACAGAGGTGATGAGGAGGCTGAGCAACAGACCAGACCAGGTAAGAACTGAAAAATAAGGCATGCAGAGATTTGTGATACTTCACAGAACAGGTTTTCTATAATTTTTCAGTTACATTTTACATTATTGCTACTTGCTTACTGAAGAACATATTTTTTCAAAACACAATGAAATAAAAGAGACTTGAATATGTGGCATAACTGACGTTTCTAAAAGAGGCAAAGCCAACATTTAAATGTTCGCAGCCATGGAATACACAATCAAAGTGCATGAACAAAGGTTGATTTGATCTTCGAGTAGCACACTGTTTTCAGCGTGAAACTGCAACATCACCAAACAATTGTCAGCATTCACAAGATGAACCAATCTTATCAAGAATCACTGAACAACAGCGGTCTTAATGGAAGCATGTGTAGGAGTAAACTGCCTTGTAGTTAAACTGCCTACACTGTACAGAATTTCTCAAACAACGCTTGCAGCCAACTAGGGTTTGTGAATTGAGTTATTAACATTTTAAATGTTCTTATAAGTTGTTAGCTCAGTCACCTTTCTAACCAACACAAAAAGTTAGGCTCTGAAAAAGTACCACTTAAAGTAAGGACGGCTTTTACTGAACTGGAGCTGGATAACGGGGAGATACACAGTCACAATGTAGATACAGTGCACATGTTAGTTTTGAATAACGTACTAATACCCATCACGGTAATATCATCTAGGTTCCAATAATAAGCTAAAAAAAAACACAAACGTGATACAGGTACAAAAACAGATTACTTTAGTTACTTTGTGGAAAAACCTTTTAAAACACAGACATATTAGGGCAGTGAGTGATCCCGGATAACAGATTACCAGTAAATATTGAGATTTATATTCATCATCAACACCAAATGCAACCAGGGTGCCACAAACTTTTAGTTGTTTTTGAGCTTATCGTGAATCAGCACATCTCCTCGAGACTCCTCGCCAGTGGTATAAATTACACAGCAAATGTATGTCATTATACAGGGCAAGTCATAGTTCTGCACACGTTTCTGTACCAAAGATCAGTTATACATATCTTTAAAAGAAAAGCAAGAAAAAGAAATCAGCGCCGCAGCCCTGCTCTGTGAAAACCGGAAGTCAGGCACTTTTGGCCGAGACGGGGGCGGGGCCTGCATTCCGGCAGGAAGTCCTGCCCCCTGGTGCCGCGACGAGATGAGACTGCCGCAGCGAGGAGCCCGATCCCCAGCAACAGCCCGGTGAGTGCCCACGGAACACGCCGAAAGAGCCCGGTGAGTGGGGGGGGGGGTGTACGCTTGTGTGTCTGTTCGAATGTGTCTGTCTGTGTGTGTGCGCGTGGGTCTGCATGTGTGTATGCAGTGTGTGTGTGCCTGTGTATGGCTGTGTATGTGCGCATGCGTGAGTGTGGAGTGTGTTTGCCAAGGGAATGAGGCAGGAGAGGGGCACGGCGCCGTGCGCGCTCACGAGGTCAAAACTGAGCAAATCTGCGCTCGTGCACCCTCTCCTGTCCACATTCCCAAAAACGGGTAGCAATAGTTGTCGAAGCACTGCAATCAATGCTTACGCATTGAATGCAGGTCGTGCTTCGACCTAAAAAACCCTACATTGAGATAGTTTTCCAAGGATTGCCTTAAACTTTGGATCTCTCCAGCTCCTCCTTGATTTAAAATTTCAATACATTACAAACCTTAGTTTCCAACCACTTGGGACTGCAGCACTACAAGAGTCTTAATTTTGACATATCTAGGGCAAAAGAGGAGTTCTAGAATTGGATTCTTGATATACTGTCAGGACTAGTAGGTAATAAACTTCAACATTGACTAGCAAGAACAATCAATTACAACAACAAGGGACTCCAAGCCACACTTCAATGAACAAAAGATGGCGTTCTCACCTTGGACAGAGGTAAATGCATATTCCTGTAGCCCCAAAAAACCTTCTTGGGATGCCACTTCTCCTCCTATGGGGTAGCAACCTATACCCCTAAATTGACCGATGTAAAATCTGCTTCTCCACAGACAGCTTCTTGTGGGTGATGACCTGCTGCTGTAGCTTGATCAGGAACCTCATATCCCTGACTGGTCCTCTCATAGACCCGATGAAGTGTGATGCAGCATGGGAATGATCAGAAGGCATGTTAGGTCACAAAAGATGAGTTTTCTGCTGACTCCACTTTAAAGTATCTCAAACCTTTGAAGGACTCTGTAATGTCAGCAATGCCAGTCCCAGAGGTGTGGGAAGTATCCTGCTACAGTGGCAACCATGTGGAGAGCACATGCCCATTGCTTTTGTGAGCTGTGCTTTCACAATGACAGAGCAGCAGTACTCTCACACTCCACCTGTTTCCACCTGTTCTTACATGCACACTTGTTTCAGGTCTCCACGGAACAGAAATCGCTAATACTCATCTGCAATAGGTTGCCGTACAAACCATCGCCAATGAGAGAGAAATTGATCCTTCAAGAGTATTATTTTCTTTGTAGCATACAAGACTGGCACATCAATTACGGTTGACACCTCTCCGGGCACCCCCGCCTGCCACTCCGCGTGAGGCGCAGTCCACTGTTGAAACAGACGCATTTATGGTGATGATTGCTGAGAGATCTCGACTCCTCCCAGGCTTACTGAAAGACACTGAAGCAGCATCAATGGCGGATCCTCCGCTAAGGCGGAGGAGCGTCGCCTTACTGAACAAAAGGAAAAATAAAATGATAATAATTAATGTTATTATCATTTTATGTTCCCTATATACTTCAGTGGCTCTCGGGTGGGGCTGGCGGAGTAGGGAGAGGAGTGGTTTTCACTCCTGAAGTGCGCAGGACTCTCGGGCCACCCAAGCAGTACTGCGCACTTTGCATGTCCCCCACCAGACTGCATTACACAGCCTGGTGAGGAACATGCAAATCCTCCCAGTCCCCATCTGAGCGCCAATCCACGGCGCTCAGACCAATCACAACGCTGTGTTTGTTTTCTTTTTTTGTCCCCCACGCCACCCCCACCCCCTGTCCACCACTCGGGTCCGGTAGCAGTCGCTACTGGAATAAGCAAAAGGTGAATGTGTGCATCTGACATGTGGGTCAGCCAGAGTGGAAAGTGGAAGCTCCTACTTCAGAGCCATGCTATTCAGACATCAGAAGCTCAGCAAACACTTACTTCACTACATCATCTAAGTCACACACTTGCCGTCACTCAAGAAGGTTGCTTACACCATGGGAACTGGCAAGTCACCCCATCCTGTCTCAAGAATAAATCCTGAGAATGGTACCAACTGGCCATCAATGCATCATTAAATTATATCAGACAGTAAAACACAGTCATAATTTGGGTGCTTTAGATCCCTAACATCCTTGAGCCGTGGTGCAACTGCACCTGCTGCACTATTGTTAACTACACCCGCAGATAGAGAACCCATGGGCCTCTTAACCATAGTGTCCACTGCTGCTAAGCTCATGGGTGGGTTCTCCCCTTAGTGTCCAGCCATGGCTGCTAGGGCCAGGGAAAGGATGGCCTCTTCCAGGCCTCACAGCTCTGGAGCATGGCAGTGAAGCCGATTAAAGAGAGGGTAGAACCACAGCAATGGTGCCATGGTGCAAAGTAAAAGTGTCCCCTCACCCTCGTCCACTTGCTGCCGAGTACAGTAAAGTCATAATTTGGGAATTTTTGGGCTCTTTCTATCCCTGAGCCTGGTGCTGCTGCACTACCGATTGCTATGCCCCCGACATAGACCCATGCACAAGGCCAGGGTAAAGTGCTGTGAGACAAATACAATTGGGTCCACGGGGTAGGGTCCCACACAAGCCACCCCACTCTCCAGGGCCTATCAATCATGCTGTAGCATTGAGAGAATTAGGAGAGGGATCCCACTACCCATGGGTCTGGCAGCACTGAGCCATGGCTGCAAGGCCCAGGGAAAAGTGGCCCTCTGCAAGGTCTTTCATTTCTCCACCATGGCTATGAAGTGTAGAGTAGGGGCCTCCAATCCCTTAGGCCTTGCAACCATGGTCTAGTGATGCAAGATCGAGGGGAGGAGACCCAGAATAGGGGAGCCCTCTTCCATGTGCCTTGCAGCAATAGTGTAGAACTGTAAGCCCAGGGAAAGGGTGTTCCCTTCTCTGAACTATTCCACTATGATCCAAAGCGGCAGGGCACAGGGGAGGTTGGTCCCTTCCCCTTGTCCTCACAGCTGCGGTCTAGTGCTGCAAGCCCCATTGGATGTGGCCTACTGCCCCGGGCATCACATCCATGGTCTGGTGCTGCAAGGTCCAGAAGAGGAGAGTCCCCTTCCCTAGGCCTCGCAGCCTTGGCCTCCAGACATCGCTGTGAGGGCCAAGTAGGGTGACCAATGTTCCATTATCACTTCACTGGACAATTTGTGCCTTTCAAAACACACTGCACGAGTGGAGACACATTGTGGGTGCAGGGGCACCAGAAGCTGTCTCTTGGGAAATAGGGGAACTATGAGTCACATAGTGGATTTTGGGGATTTTAATCAAAATCCCTCCTTTTAAAGCAGGCCATATTAAAAGATAACTCAGCCTGAGATTGAGTTCATCAAGCTTGACTACCCCTCACGCTATATTAAAGTTTTGCACCTCCTGGAGTAAGCCTTGACAAGTGGCTATTGCACATTTTGAGCAACATGTTTAAGAAATGAACTCTGGGACCTAAATGGAATGAAATAATCTTAAGCTTTGAAATATCAGTGGTAAATATCTGTATCTACCATGCATTCAGTCCAGTAAATACCTCTGCCACAGGATATAGTCCAGTGCATTCACTTTAGCCATGGATATTTTACATCTAACCTCAGCTTTATGATGGAAATAAATAATGTGTTTTAAAGCTAGGAAGCCCATAACAAAGTGACGATTCCCTCAGAGGGGCAGTCTCTTCATCTTGCCAACAGAATCACTGACACCGCAGTTGCGGTCCTGTGGACTAGTTGGAAATGTGAAAGCAGGAGATGAAGTTTTTAATCCCGGCCTTCCATTTAGCCAAACTGTGTGCTCTTGGGCAAACACTTTTCTGAACTTATTGTGCCGCTGTTCCTTTTCTGGCAAGATTGGGAGTATTTGGATTCAATGTAAAAACTACTAGTCAGTGCGATTTTTTAAATAGCTGAATATTAACTTAGACATTAGAGGGTGCCCAGTCACATGGTATAGCCACGTAAACGCACTACAGTGGTAAATATATAGCCTTTCCCCAAGTGGGAGTGCAATGCAGTCCTGTGTCTACTAATGTAACCAACTGTTTGATCCTGGACAAATAATTATTTTGCTGTGCCTCATCCACTGATTTGACAATATGGCAGCACTTTGAAACCTGCTTCATGTATGAAGTAGCTACTAAGAGTGTACTCCATGGACAGATCCTGAGCATGGGTAGAGGGGGCGAGAAAATGGAGCTTGAGGTCAGAGCTGCCAACTTTGGAACTGAGGAATCAGATTTGAGTCTGGTCTTGGCTCAACATTCTGTGATCCTGGGCAAATCACTTAATCATTCCGTATCTAAAAAAGGAATATGTCCTTATGAAATGCAATTGGTGCTCATGTAAAGCACACCAATACGTTTGGGTTGGGTTTGCTCTATATAAAAACTACTGGGAAAAAAATGGTTTCACTTACTCGTTTAAGGCTATTTTCATCTAAATAACGGAAGGTGCTTGTGACCTCACAAGGAGCATGACCTCCTCCTGTGCTGCAACGCCTTCCTTTCTGCCACTGGTAGGCATCTCTTGCACAGCTCATCAGCATCTGAAAGAGAGTTGCTTGTCTTTTTAAATGGTTAAAACTGCCAGGCGCCAAAATGTGGGATTAAGGGCATCATGTTTGCCTTTGAGTAGGAAGTGGTCTGGATCTTCATTCGCAGGCCACACCCGCCAAATGCAGGCGGGCCTCACAGTCACCTCTGGGGCTTTAAGGCCCCGAGGAGAAGGGGCCCCTCCTCGGGGTTTAGCAGCCGCAGTGGAAGTGTGCCTCTTTCCTCATTCCTCGCAGCGCTACACATGCCTGTGATGCCCAGGGGAGAGAGAGCCATTCCCTGGGCCTCGCAGTGCTGCAGCACAGGTGTAAGGCCTGAGACAGGGAAATACTTTTGCGAGGCCCCACGTTGGTGGGCTGAGCGCGGGGCCCTGAGCAGCTGCCCATGCTGCCCATGCCTAGCGCCGGCCCTGGGTGCAGGAGCTTAGACACACCCGCACCATCTGTCAGAGAGATTGCCCAGGGCTGGTGAAGTCCCAGCCCTGACCTCAGAGGCCTGCCACACCTCAGAGGACCCACCATCAGTGACGTGCTGCAGCGTCACCGGTACAACCCTGGAATCTTTAGGCTTGAACCATGCAGCGCCCAAGGCTATCTGTCAATTAATCTGTCACCTTAGCATTTCCATAATCACCACTGGATGAAGTGGGGTCAGGAACCTCAATGCCCTCCACCCGCCCTGGGATGTGACACAAGAAACTGAAAGATGGAGCCTGCACATCACTGTGGAGACTCCAGCTTTCACTTTCCTGCTTTAGTTCTCAAGGCTGAGGAAACAGTGTTCATGCCCTAAAGTTCTACCTAGTACCGACAGCTGAAGTTGGCCCGTGCAGGCATCTGAACCCTCTGAAATATTGTTTGCATACGTGTGTGTGTGTGTGTGTGTGTGTTAGTAACTGGAGGATCAAGTGAGAATAAGTGACAGGTAGTAACAGTGAAATGCGAGTTACAATGACTGAGTCACAGAGAGTGAAATTCAGCAAGACTAAGTTAAAACTATAGAGTAAGTGTGAGTAAGAGTGAGTGTGTGTGAGAGTGACTGAGTAAGTGAGAATGAATGAGATTGGGGAATGTGAGTATAAACTTGAATGGGTCTCTGAGTGCATGTAAATAAGGATAAGTGTGTGAGAGCATGTGTGAAAGAACGTGCACATGTGTGTGAGTGAGAATAACCTATGGGTGAGTGATTGAGAATAAGTGAGAATGAGTGTAACTGTAAGTAAGAATTAGAGAGTGGGAATGAAAGAGTGAATGAGAGTGATGATTGTGAGGCAGTGTGGGAGAGAGTGAAGAAGTGAGAGTGAGGGAGTGTGTGTGAGTGAGTGTGAATGAGTGAGAATGGGTGTGTGTAAGTGCAAGTGAATATGAGTGGGCATTGCAGAGTGAGCAAGAATGAATGAGGGTGAGGAAGTGTGAGTGAGAAAACATGTATGACTGAATGTAACTGAGCATAACTGAGTGTGTGTGTGTGTGTGTGAGAGAGACAGAAAGCATGGAAATGTGTTGGTAAGTGAGTGTGTGTGTGACTGGCAGCGAGTGAGTAAGTATATGTAAGAGTGAGCACAGAATGAATGAGAATGCACGAGTGAAACTGAGATAAGAAAGAGAGTCTGTGAGGGTGAGTGAGAGTAAGACTGACTGTAAGTGATAGTGAGTGAAAATAAGAGCATAAAGTGTGAGAGTGACGTATTGAGAGCGAGTGTGAGAATGAGAGTACGTGTGAGTGAGAATGTGTGGGTGCGTGAGTGAGTGAATGTTAGTGAGCATCAGTAAGTGAGTGTGTGTTGAGTTTATAACATTTGTATGTCTGCTGCTGATTCTGGAACAGTGGGGTTAATTATTGGAATACAGAGGCACCAATGACAAAATACTGGCATATTGGAGGTAATACTTGGTAATAGGGGAACCGGTGGAAAATGATGCACTCGTGAACTAAATGTAATTTTTGGCATCCAGAACATACATGTGAAAATGCTGGTCAGGGCATGCTCAACATAATTCCTGGCATAAGGGGAATGTATAGAAAATGTTGATGCTGACGTATTAGAGGTAATATTGGCATAACAGGTATCCATAGCAAAATGCTGTCTCTGGCACATTAGAGGTAATTCTTGGCATATCTGTGGCAAAATGCTGGGCTTCACATATAAGACAATTTTTGAGGTAAGGTCATGTTATGCTTGGTATAAGCACTTATAGAGCGCATGGCTACCCATAGGCATCCCAACGCTGATAGTACCGCACATAATTCTTATCAGGGGGGGGGATCCTATTACTGGGGTGGGTTTTGAAAAAGCCAGGTTTTGAGCCTCTTCCTGAAGGGAACCAGCTGTCTTTCAGAGCGAGAGAACATGGGAGGGCATTCCACAGTGAAGGCGCTATATACGAGAAGGGTCGTCCTCCCATTCTCCCCCTCCTAATGCGAGGGATGGTCACGAGGTGGGCAGTGGAGGACCGCAGTGCTCTGTGAGGAAGATAAAAAGAGAGCAAGGGCAGATACATTGTGGGGCCATTGCCCCACAAGGCTTTTGGGCAATGCAAAGAGACTTGAACCTGAGTCTATCGTCCACCGGCACCCAAGTGAGGGAGTTCAAGGCTTCTCTGGCAGATTGGTGTCTAGGGATTTCAAGCAGAAGTCTGGCGGCACATTTCTGGAGCACCTGAACTTTCTTAATCTTTCCCTTTGGAGCACCAAGGTACAGGGAGTTACCAAAATCTAGTCTGGATAAAATGAGACTCTGGATCATCAGTCTCCTGCCGATGAAAGGGAAGGAGTGGGAGAATTTCCTCAGTAACCTGAGGAACCGATAGCATGTGCCAGTCAGCTTCACTGCCTGAAGGTCGAATTTGAAAGAGTTATCTATCCAAACCCGAGGCACTTGATGACATTTTGTGGCAGGGGATGGGGCCTAAGCAGCTTGGCCAGTCTAGCTTGCAACTGAGCTTAGAGCTATTGCCCAGAATCATAAGCTCCTTTTTTTCTCCGTTCAGTTTAAGGCAGGAGTGTTCCATCCATTTGGCAACCTTCCTGAGGCAGTGCTCTAACATGGGGGTGGGAATTTTGTCCATGATTGAGAGCGTAAATTAATTGCGTGTCATCAGCATAAGTGACTATCGAGATTCCAAACGGGGTAACGATGCCTGCCAGAAGTCTCATTTAAATGTTAAACAGCATAGGGCTCAGGGAGGAGCCCTGAGGTACTCCACACTTGAGTGGAAGAGGGTTGGAAAGACCCTAGTCTTCAAAGACCTGAAAAGCCTAATCTTGCAGGAATGATTTAAGCCATAAGAGTGCAGTTCCTGATATTCCAATTTTCATCAGTCTTTGCATAGGGCTGTTGTAATTTATGATTTCGCGCGCAGAGCTCAGATTGAGAAGGATTATGGCAACCGATCCTTCCTGGTTGATTAATCTCTTGGATTCTTCAACCACTGCTAAGAAGGCAGACTTTGTGCCATGACAGGGTCTAAACCCTGTTTGGGTAGGGTGGAGTAGGTTGTGACTCTCTAAATGATCGGAAATAATCTAGTTGGAGTATTTTGCAGCCATTTTGCTAATGAAAGGAAAGAGAAATGGGCCGAAAATTCCCCAGCGCAAGGGGGTCCACATTTGTTTTTTTCAGTAATGCTTTGACCATAGCGAGTTTCCATGCCACAGGGAGGTCACCCGAGGTCAGAGACAGATTTATCACTTTACCCATAGCAGGGAGTATCTCATCAGTGGATATAGCTACAATATGTGGAGGGGCCAGGTCACACGGAGAGACAGATTTAATTTGTTGGAAGATCTGTTAGATTGTGAGAATCAATTTTGGGAAACTCCATTAATCCTAAGCCACAAGGAGACAGGTGAGCGTTATTGCACAGAGGTGATGAGATGGGGGAGGGAACGTGAAATAGACCATAGATATCTTGAATTTTCTTGTAAAAAGAGTTGGCTAGGTCATTACACTGTCCGGGAGGTGGTGTTGGATTAATACAGGTGGACAGGGGGTTAAGTAAAGTTTTGGTAATGCAGAATATTTTCCTTGGTGAGTTGTTTGCCAGAGGGATGCTTGAGCTTTTTCAATTTCTGTTTTGTAGGTTTAGGTTAGTACGTCTGTAGCTCTGCTTACTTGCTTCTCCATAGTCCTTCCTCCATATTCTCCCTACTTGTTTACAGTGATGTTTAAGTTCATGCTGCTTAGGAGTATATCAAGGCCATCCATATTGTATGGATGCAGCTAATGGCAAAATTCTGGCACTGGGATTTTGTATGTAATTTCTGGCATAAGGGGTGATTCATGACGACAAAATGCTTAACCCAGCACCACAAAGGTAATTATTGACATATGGGTGGCACCCACTGAAGATCTTTAAAAATTGGGGTCAACTCCTTGGGAGGGTCAGGCTTCATTGGCTTGACACACTCTAAATGTACTTCAATATTTAAATGAGTACCCATTCAGAGTTTATGCTTTTGACACATTTGCATAAAACTTGTGCTTTAAAATACACTATTTGATGCCATTGTTTTCAAAACTTTCACTGGGGTAAGACCCACCCAACATAAAATACAATAGTCTTCAAAACAAAGAGTCAAAGCAAGACTAAATCGATGTTACAGTGTTATTTAATCACACTGAAACTGGTTAGCATTTTGTCCAAAAAGTATTAAAGGACATACATTTTTGTAAAAACATCATCATTGCAGTGCCCGAAAGGGGTGGGAAGGGAAAGAAGGTGATTCAAGTGCATTGGTGAGGTAAGTAAAATATAGGTGGTGATAAAAAATATCACAGTCAAACGTTAAGGCATATAATGTTGACATGCTCAAGAAACAATTAGATATGTATCACATTTCATAACATCTGTACATATTTAGCCATGTAGCACCCAAGTCCACAGTAAAGTAAGTACTGTTGAAGAGACTGGCATTATTGAAGTGTTGACATTTCGACCCCTGTGTGTGTGTAGGTCCTTCCGACCTGTACTGGCGGGGTCTTCCTCAGGACAAACGTGGGGGGTGCATGGGGGCGAGACACCGTGAGTGGTTAAGGGGGGGTGGTCCTCTCAAAAATCGATGTTGGAAGGACAATGGGCTCCGTGCTTCCCAGAAATACGACGGAGGCAGTGAGAGAACACTCGAGAAATTCTAGTAGGTTTGGTCCAGACAATGCATAGATCCAAACGTTATGTGGTACGAATCCCATATCAATCTGATTGTCTGAGATCCCGAATGAATCAAGGGATTCTGCAGGTCATAATCATCTCCGTTGGTCTCAGAGTGTAGAGATCCTACTCACAGATAACAGCATTAAGATGTATCAATATGCTAATGATACACAAGTCTACTTGAAAATATTATCTGCTTCAGACATCCAACACCTCAAAGACTGCCTGCATATCACCCAGACCTGGTTGCCCAGTGCCTGCTTGAAGCTCACAGCAACCAAGACAGAATTTTAGTTAGTTGCCAAGAATAACAAGTAAGAAACAACACAGACCTGGCTCAATGACATGAACATTGACAAGTGTGAACCACAAATTCCACACAATACCAAGTCACTTGAATTTACCCTGAGAAAAACAAAGACAGCCTTGTACTAGCTCTCTCTTCTAAAGAAAGTGAACCCATTTCTTAGGTTTGGACTGGGACAGGAAATCGACATGGGCACCGAAATAAAACTAGCCCACACTAATGAATTAGATAGCTAAAAATTTAGCCCATGTT
The DNA here is from genome assembly GCF_964261635.1 of Lissotriton helveticus. Taxonomy (NCBI): domain Eukaryota; kingdom Metazoa; phylum Chordata; class Amphibia; order Caudata; family Salamandridae; genus Lissotriton; species Lissotriton helveticus. The sequence goes on along the minus strand of NC_136061.1, from coordinate 969,889,903 downwards.
TGCAAATTGTGGCAGTTTTTTTTAACAATATATTTTATTACGTTTTCATGGTACATACTGGGCGGTGGCCCCATGTATACGTTTTGAAAACAATATATATCAGGAATATCATTACCAACATAAAAGTGTAACCCCTGCATAACCTGCAGGTAAAACAACAGAAACATTGTACAGTTAGTCTCAAGTCCCACAAGTCTATGATAGTCTAATTGAATGAACACACAAATTGATGTTATATTGTAGACCGGGTTGTTCAGTGACCGATAACATGAGGGGAACATGTCCTATCAGGGGTCAGGAGAGTGAAGGAGGAGTAACTCCATGCCCTGGTAATTCGCCCAGCGGGACCATATTTTCCTATGCTTCTGGGGGCAGCCACGAGCTTGGAACACTGCGATCTCAGCACCCATGCAATCATCAATATCCTTTTTCCACCTACCAGTCGTGGGTGGTGACTCACCTTTCCACAGCTGGGCGATATCGCGTTTAGCAATGGTAAGGGCTAGGAAGAGCAGGTGCTGCTTGTACTGGTTCCCACCTATCTCCTCAGTGCTATGCAGTAAAGCTCCGGGTCAAATGGGAGATCCAACGTCAACACCTCACCCAGACAGGCCATGATCCTCTGCCAGAATGACTGCAATGCCCCACAGCTCCGGACAGTGTGTATGAAAGTCCCTTCTTTCACCCCACATCTCAGGCACATGGGGGACTGAATAGCACCCATCTTCCAAAGATGGGATTGCGCGTAATAGATGTGGTGAATAGGTTTAAACTGCGTGAGACGGTAGCTATATAGGAGCTGGAGAAGGGGGGTGCCCTCCATTGCCATATGTTCAAGCGCAAATGCTGGATCTGTTGGCGAGTTATACCACCACTCATTTATAATTAACAAATGGAAGGCAGCGCAATAGGCATGCTGCCGCAGTGCCTCCACAATACGTCGACTGAGTACTCAGTGCAACCCGGACAGCCCCATTGCTCCAAAATAATTTGTTGTGTATGGCATTAACTTGTGCAAACCAGGCCTACTGTATAATATACGGGAAGTTCTGTAGCCTGTAAAGTATTCTGGGCAATGAGACATTTTAAAGATCGCCGAGCGCCCGTACAACGAGAGGGGAAAGGGAGTCTAGATTGCTGTCTCACCTTTAAGACAAGTGATGAGCGGGTTAATGTTGTGCGCCCAGGAGATCTTTGGGCAGGGCGACATGAAGAAGTCCAGATACTTAAATCCTACAGTCACATGAGATAACTGCATTGTCCATGTGTCACGTCCCTGACTCCCACAAACCGGAAACAGCACTGACTTGGAGGGGTGATTATGGAGCCCAGTGGTCTGACCGAACACCTGGAGGAACTTCAGTTTATGAGGTCCCGAGAACCATGGACGGCATGAAAAACAGGACATCATCTGCGTATAACGCGATGTGTTGAAATCGGGACTGAGACCATTCAAAACCTCTGAGCACCAGCCGCTGCACACCCGTGCTGCCAGAGGTTCTACTGCAAGGGCGAACAATAACGGAGACAGGGGGCAGCCCTGTCTCGTTCCACGGCAGATGGTTAAAGGGGCAGAACAATGTTAAACCTGTATAGTGCAAGCGCATGTAGGCTATGAAGCGCGGGCCGAAGTTAATAACTTCAAGAAGCGGGAAGAGATACAACCAGATGAGGGAGTCAAACGCCTTGCAAATATCAGCTAGGAGAATAGCCGGGGGCATCCCAATTCCGGGGCTCTTGCCATGGTATTATGCACTTGTCTGATGTTATGACGTGTAGAGTGGTGTGTCCTGAAGCCGTACTGATCTGGATGGCTCAGGTCCTGCACACAGGTCCTTAGGCGGTCAGCGAGGATTTTGCCAGAAAATCTGTGCTCAAAGGTAATGAGGGAGATAGGTCGATATGACGAAGGATCGTGGCGACCCGACTTCAAGAATAGGACAATCTCCGCATGTCGCCAGTCTTGAGGCAGCATGCATTGGTTGAGAGCTTCATGTAGTGCTTCTAGCAGGTGTGGGCCTAATCTGTTCATGTGTGGGCCAAGGAATTCCATGGGGAATCCGTTGGGTCCCGGAGCCCGACCCGGGGGCATGGCAGCCAGGGAGGCGCTGAATTCATCCATTGTAATGGGAGCGACTAGTTGGTCCCGGTTAAAATCTGTGAGCCTACGAGGGGGAATATCGCAAAAAAATTCGGCTATCAAGGCCTCTGAAAACTGCTCTTGGTGCATAAAATAGAGAGAAATAGCGCACAAGCTCTCCAGCATCTACCTTGGGGGACGAGCACAAGGCGCCATCGACGCCATGCAGCACTGGGACCTCTGTACTTGTCATAGCCTATGTAGCATTTTACTAAATTTGTCCCCCATTCGTATATACGGTGATGCGATGCTAACCAGATTTCCTCTGCCTCCCCAATAATATGTTGCTGTATGTGCTGTTGTGTCTGGAGTAGGTAGCTGTTTGAGAGGCGGACTTGGGTCTATGATAAACTGTGCTTCCAGGACCCTCTGAGAATTTTATAATTTGTTCGATTGCGCCTATCGTTTACGTTTTTCATTGGCGTGAAAACTAATATCCACCCAGTGGATGGTGGGTTTTAAGGCTTCCCATAGAATACACTTAGAAGGTGCATAAGCCACATTGGGTTCAAGATAATCCAAGACTGCTCTAGATAGAGTCTCCTGGTATTCTGGGTCCCGCAGATGCCATGGGGACATCCGCCACCTAAAGGGTGGTTTATGGGAGTGAATGCGGAGCCTACATCTGACCGGACAGTCCTCTGGGGAGATGGGATATATGGGAGATCCGGTGGATGCAGCTGTGTGGTGTAAATATATAAACCAGCCGGGACAGAGATCCATGGACAGTGGAAATATATGTGTAGCTCAATTCGGAGGGATGGTACTCGTGCCATATGTCCGACCATCCCAGCCTAGTGGCCTTGAGGTGTCATTTGGATCTAACTGTTTGGGGTTCTCGTCAGGGCCCACGCATGCTATCTATTGGTGACATAGTGTCATTCCAGTCCCCCCAGAGGAGTCTCAAGCCCTCTGGGAGTTCTCCCTATAGTCAAAATAACTTTTCTACAAATGTGGTACTCAGTGGAGGAGGGGCATATATGCTGCCAAGGTTGATGTGATCCACATGGAGGGTACCCGAAAGAAGGACACATTGTCCCCCAGGATATAGCCAATGCCTGGTGTGGGCAAATGGGATATGGCGGTGTATAAGGATGGCGGTCCCTCATGATCCCCTGTTAAACCCTGCATGATATATTGTGTGATATCCAAACCTGGCAAGGCAAGGAGCCTTGGTACCCAATAGGTGGGTATCTAGCAAAAAAAGAATGTCAGCCTCATATCGCTTAGCTTGGCGAAGAATAGCACCCCTTCTAATTTTATTAAGCAGCCCCCTAACATTCCACGATACTATGGTCAAGTCCCCAGGCGGGGGAACCCATGACTGTGTGGTCATCTACCTTCTGTGTATGTGAGCTTTGGGACTGACATGGTAAAATCAAGACTGAACCTCTGCGCACATGCTAAAACTGGTAAAATTATACTAAAATAATACCCAGGGAAACCCCCAAGCCCCACCCCGATACTGCCATAAATAGAGCATCGGTCGTGGCGAAGGAAACTCCAAGTCCCCAGCGGGGGAGCCTAGAGCACCTCCTTCAGTGATTTCAGAACCACCCATAGAACATTAACATAAGGTGAAAATGTCTGGGGAAGAATGACCTTGTGGCTGGAAGTCCACGTCATCTTAGAATTTAATATGGAGTAGGATATTACCAATAAATGGTCGACAGTCTTGAACCGAAGTCTGGGAGACAAAGCCTAATGTTTAGGTTAGGATGCTTCTTCTGGGGTGGAGGAGCGCCAATCAGAGCCAGATCTGTGCCTTCTTTTAGATTTATTCCTCTTTGATCTGTTCTGTTGCGAGCTCTGGGATGAGTCCCATTCCAGTGGTGGTGGAGTATGGGACCTCAGACGTGTTCGCTCATCCGTCCAAGCGAAGACGTCCTCCGGTGAATCAAAAAAATGGGATTTAGGGGGCATGGCCAAGATGGCGGACTAGTCGGATGTGTTTTCACAAGGCTCTCTGCTCCAGGCTTCTTCCCCCGGCCACATCTAGTTTAAATGCCCCCAAAAGTATAGATTTATTGGCCCCTGAGTGTGGGAGAGTGGGAGCTACTTATGGAAGTGGTCTCTGGGGTGCTGAGAGACGACACAGCGGCCGTGGGGCCTCCTGCGCTGTGCATCACACTGCCCGCCATCTCAGAAACGGCGGGGCGGTGGACTCCGGCTCTGCGGAGGTACCCCTTGGCCTGGCCGGCTCTCCCTCGGGGTGCCTTCCATCGCGTGAGAGGAGGTGTGTGGTTGGCAACGAGTCGGTGGTGGGGTATGCTGTTGATCCCGCTGCCGCCCAGCACGAGAAGCTAGCGGGTCCTGCTGACTCCCATCGCCGGAGCCGCGAAAATCGAGGCCGAGGCTGCTGGGCTGGCCTGTAGATGACCAACGCGCGGCCCGCTGGGTTTTTGGCCGAGCCTATCCTGGTGCGACACCCCGAGGTGAGGAGTGGGCACCCATCGAGTTTGGGGCAGGAGACGTCAACACAGTGCAGCTACATACCGAGAGGGCCGGCAACACTGCACTCAGCCGTAGCCCGGTGCCGCGAACCACGAGGCAGGAGGGGCCCGGGCCAGCGGAGCTGACGCTGAGGCCTCTACTGTCTACACAGTGTGGACGCTGCGAGAGGACTCAGGAGTGGTGGCCGGCTGGGGGCCGGGGCACTGCTGGACTGGGCCCTCACACCACAAAATGGCACCGGGGGTGCGTAAGCGGCTTGGCGACCAGGCCCTGTGAAGAGGCCCTGCAGCACAGGTGGGGGCCTTGCTATTCCCCCCTGCCTAGGTAGCTCTCGGCAGCGCCGAGGCGAGCGGCCTGCTGGAGCGTGGCTGGGCGGAGGAAGAGACCCCAGTGCAGCGGCGTATTGGTGGAGGCTGGGGCTGGGTGCCCGGCCCGGAGAGAGAGAAGGACCCGCTGAATCGGAACAGCACGATCTGCCCCACGGCAGTTGCAATTGCCCTGCTTAAGGCCCCACAATATCACTCCCGGTTTGGCAGGGAGCAACGAGGAGCACAGCGCCACAGGTGAGTGCTTAATTTGTGAAGTTACCACCGGTAGGGACGCCCGGAAGACAAACGGATGGGTGCCCGTGACCGGGCCTCATGAGCGGAGGGCGGAGGGCGGGGGTCCCGGCAGGGGCCTGCTGCCCGGCGGCCGGACCATCTTTTCGCCGCTTCTTTGCGGGTGCAGATGAGGGGGGGTCCATTGGGATTCTTGCCCCCCCCCGCATCGCCACACCACAAGCAGCCAGCAATTGGAGGGACAGATGGGGGCTGGTACCCAATTCCCCGCACTGCCGGCCACCCGGCTACACCCCACAACAGTAGGGCACATAGGGGAGGTGTCATAGACCGGTGGTGGGGGTCGGGGCGGGCGCCTTGTGTGGGGCCACAGCCTACTGCCGAAGGATCACTGCAGCTGTTGGGCACCCGTGTCGACCACCAAGAATACTTGGCAGCAACCTTGGGGGTCTTCCCGGGGCTCACAGAAAGAGGCACGATACAAGTGAATCGAGCACCTGCCGCAGGTGGTGGAGGGACAATTATGGCCTCGGCGCGTAAAAAGGGAGAGCGCACCCTCACGGACATGCTTGTCAAGGGTCCCACCAAAGGTGATAAAGGCCCCCCGGCCACATCCCCATCCAAGTCGCAGCTGGAAGACGCTACGGGGGAAGCTCCAATTACCCACACATTCCTTCAAACGCTCTTTAATTCACTCAGAGAGGACTTTCAGACGCTCAAACAAGAGGTGGCAGGAGAAGAGAGGGAGATACGACGAGATGTGGATGGTCTAGGCAAAAGAGTGGCCGCTCTAGAAGGCAATGATCAAGCCAGGAGTGCCGAAGTGGAACAACTCCAACAGGAACTGATCTGTCTCAAGGAGCAACAGGTGGATCTGCCAGCCCATGCGGAGGATCTTGAAAATAGATCACGGAGGAACAGCATACGAGTCCGAGGAGTTCCACCGTCCGCAGAAGGAGCAGACGTTGCCTCATATCTACAGGGCCTCTTCAGGGACATCCTGGGCAGAGTTAGACATTCGGATTGACAGGGCGCATAGGGTGGGCCAGCCAAGACGGGTCTCGGCTCCTCCGCCTAACAACCTCGCTTTTCTACCTGATTTCCCCTGAAAGAAAGGATTCTCAAGGAAGCTAGGCTGAAGCAACCATTACAATACCTGGGTCATACAGTGGTACTCTTTCAAGACCTCTCCACCATAACCCTTCAGAAAAGGAAGGCGTTCAAGGAGGTCACATCCTTTCTCAGAGACAAAGGAGTTGCCTACGCCTGGGGCCATCCCTTCAGACTGATTTTTAAGTGGAACGGCACGCTGCATCAGATGAGGTCCCTCCGGGACACACCTGCGACCTTTTGGGCCTCGATCACACAGATTCGGTGGGCTCGCCACCCCGGTCCCAGCAACCCCGCAGCGTTGGATGGCAAACGGTGCACAAACGACGATCCTCACCGGCGACGAGCTTGAAGCCTGACCTGGCCACTGTGTCGCAAGAACGAGAGGCTGCAGTGACGACTGTACTCAGAGACACCTCTCCTGAAGCCTGAATGAACACCTAGCGGGGGCAACAGTAGCATTAAGTCATAGCCGCTTGGGGGGGGGGGGGGGCGCGCTAGGGGTTGAGGTTGCACGCGCTAATAGATACCTTTCCACATGTCTGCGAGGTTGGATGGTAGACATGGGACTTTGACTGTTGGGGACATTCAGTTGGGGCTAGGGTGGGGAGGGAGAGGGGAGTTTGGAAGAGGTTGGGGAAGGGTGGGGGAGGACTAGGGACTCTGTGATACCGTCATTGATGTCGTTTACAGAGCTTACTTCTGAGTCTGCATTGAATCTGTTTACCCAGTGCAAATCTGGCTCCCCTTTAGACCCGGTCCCTGCTAAGGTCATGGCCAACTTGGCTCCCCTTCTGGTCAGACCACTTCTCTCAATCTGGAACTCATCATTGCGAACGGGCCAATTTCCGACTGTTTGGAAGGAGGCCATGTTAGTTCCCATTCTAAAGAAAGCGGATGCGGACCCGGCGCAATTTTGCAATTATCGCCCCATCTCCCTTCTCCCGAAACCGGCGAAAATCCTGGAAAAGGCTGTGCAGCTACAACTGTCAGACTACTTAGAATCCAATTCACTGCTACACGATTCGCAGTCGGGATTCAGAACTGGATTTAGCACTGAGACTGCTCTTTTAGAGGTCTCTGAGACGATCCGGGAGTGTGTGGATAGGGGCGAGGAGGCCATGCTGGTCCTCCTCGACCTATCCGCCGCTTTTGACACGTATCCCACGACATACTTTTGGATCGTCTGAGGCAGATTGGATTGGGTGGCGCCGCTCTGTCTTGGATTGGCTCCTTTCTTAAAGGACGAACTCAGAGGGTTCTTCTCAAACCTTTTGAATCAGAGGGTAAACCCCTCCTTTGTGGCGTGCCACAGGGCTCTGCGCTGATCCCTTTATTTTTTAACGTGTATCTTGCCCCACTGGCTAAGGTGGTGGAATCCTGGGGGGTCAGAGTGATCTCTTATGCTGATGATACTCAGCTTGTGTTTTCCTTTAGAGATCACTCTGACTCCAGCTTCGACAGTTTTCGCCATTGTCTTGGCGACATATGCTCCTGGATTACCTCTAATCATCTCAGGCTCAACACTGATAAGACGGAGGTCTTATTTTTTAATCAGAAAACTACCCTTCCTGCTATTTTGTGGTGGCCAACTGTGCTCAATCCTCCCCCTACTCCTGTCCAAACAGTTCGCAATCTGGGCTTTCAATTCGACAACGCTCTTTCCTGTAAAGCTCAAATTAATAAGGTCACGGCAGCCTGTTTCGGGAAACTGCGTATGATTAGAAAGATCTCTCCGTACCTTCCTCTGGACGCCCGCAGAACTGTCGTTCACGCCCTGATCACGTCACATTTAGATTATGCCAACAGTCTCTATGCCGGTGCCCCCTTGTACCAAATTGAACGTCTACAGATCGTTCAGAACTGCGAGACTGATAGGCAACATCCCTTACCGTCAGTCGGTCGCATCCTACCGTAAGAAGCTACATTGGCTTCCTATTTCCCGTCGCATTCAGTTCAAGATGCTGACTCTTGCTTTTCGGGCCCTTAATGGGTTGGGCCCGGGATACTTGAGAAAGAGACTTGTACTATCCCAATCGGTCAGATCCTTGCGGTCAAACAACCTTCGTCTTTTGACTGTTCCTCACTTCTGCCGTTCCAGAATAGGCGGAAGAGCTTTTACTGTTATGACTGCTAAACTCTGGAACAGCCTCCCTCTAGATCTTAGGTTTACTACCTCAGAATCTCTCTTTCGTAGTAAACTGAAAACGTGGCTGTTCTCTATCTCTTAAAATGCTTTTCCTTTCCAAGTCAGCAGTCTACAGCGCCGGGACACCCCATTTGGGGGTAGCCGTGCGCTTTACAAGCCTCATAAATAAATAAAAATAAAGAAATAAGGTGTGCGTCAGATCACACAGGCATGACGCTCCCGGCTGTGACTGTGTGTTACAGAACCCATGCACAGACACAGTAAATAAAGTGTATACCACAGCCATGGCGCGCCGTGCTGTAACTCTGTATGTTGCAAAACACATGTAGTGTAGTAAGGTGCAGAGGCATGCTCATGGCGATTAATGCTTTATATTGAGAATGCACAGGTTACAATCCCCATACATGACCTGGCGTGCTGTAACAGTAATAAGATGTGCATTACTTCTAGAATCTATAGGCATGTTGTACCATTCTGTAGTCATGCCATGCCAAGGCGTGACTGCGGTAGTTTGTGTGTTGCTTGCTACACACATACCTAGGGCCGTACCCGCTGAAGTGGGTGTGAGGTGCTTGTAGCTTGGCCTCTTGCCCTGGCACCCCTGGCACTGTCTCCTGAGCTTGCGCTGATCCCTGGCATCGGCTCGCGGTGGCACAGGAGGGGCATGTTACCCCCCAGCGCGTGCCACGCAGATGCAGCGCGTGCCCTTGGCCTGTTTCGCAGAATAGCACACACACAGCCTCAAGTATCACATATTCTTTCCTGATGCCTACGCACAATAATACTGCTCTAAACTGAGCATCACTGCATGGCAAGTTCAATGATTCCTTAACTCCTGGGTTTTTCAAAGGCCAGAGTTGTTTCTTTCACTCAATCCAGGGCCATCCAGATCCTGTGTAGATTACAGGCGCGCGCACTTAGAAACCTGTAGGCCTTGAAACTCATCAGTGAGGTCAATTAGTCGACATTGGCTTCGCTAGCAGTGTTCACTCCATGACTTTAGAAATTGTATACAAAATGCATTGAGCTGGTTTCTTGCATGTAGTGCTTGTATGCAAGGGCATACCTCACAAAAATGTTCACGCATGCAACTGCTCAGGGAAGTTTGCATATTATGATATTGTACAGCAATTGGAGATTTGGCAAGGGAGTACCTATATCCTCCTTCATTTTCATTTTTGGACGCATTCCATTTTCCTTTAAGGAAAACGGACTGCATTTAAAAAGAAAAAGATTGCTTTCATTAAAATAAATGGCCATTAAATAAAGGATAAATTACACCCTCAATAGCATATTTTTGGGCATCTGATCTGTTGCCTGGATCAATTCTGAAGCAGATTTCTTACATTCCAAATCCAAGACTCACTAAGATCTTACATTCATTCGACTCATACCTTAACAAATAAGACAATGTGCAATGGTGGTGGGTAGAAACGCCTGTACAACTTGACTCTGAAGTCACAGGATGAATTTATTTTATGCATGATACGAGCCCTGGGGTTCTTTACAATTAACAGTCTGTGACACAACTACATTCTGTTGTATTTGCTTTTCAGCATCTGGTAAAGCCTCAGGCTGCCAAACTAATTTTTGGGCAAATAAGGCAAAGAAGAAGAGGCACCAACCTCCTTTTCTGCTACAACACAGCCAACAACCCCAGTGTTTAAGGTAAGGAAACTGCTGTTATATTTTACATTCTAGTAGTCAAGGGCTATGTAAGTTTTGTACATGATGGGTTGCGTCTAAATACATGCACCAACCTCATACGTTGTACTTTGATTATTGACAGGTAACATTAACATTGGCAACACCATGAATACAGTAAAGCAACTACTTGCAAAGCCGTTCATTGGACTGAAACGTGAAGAGAAACTAATTGTAAAACAATTAGGACCTCCCCGGCCAGACCTAAACCTACAACAAAGTTCCCTAGACAGAGAGAAGATTTACACACGTTCTTTCTCAAACACTTGGTACACAAAAGTTGATTGGCTTATAGGATGTCCTTCAAAAAATACTCTGTTCTGCTTCCCCTGCCTGCTGTTTGGTGGTGAAACTCCTTGGACCAAAAAAGGAGTAAAAGACTTGAAGCATTTGTCAGATAAAGTAAAGAAGCATGCACACACAAAAATACATATGGAAAACCTGACAAGGCTGGGAATGTTGGGAGATACACCGATTTAAGCCCACATAAGCGAGGCCTACCGCAAAACAATAAAGAAACACAATGAAGCAGTTGATAGGAATAGACACGTACTATCAAAAATCATTGATTGCATTAGTTTCTGTGGTGCTTTTGAACTGGCTTTACGAGAGCATGATGAATCTGAAGGTCCCGCAAATCCTGGGATATTCAGAGGCCTTGTGGACTTAATAGCAAGCATAGACCATGAAATGGAAGTACATCTATCAAGTGCTACAGTCTTCAAGGGCACCTCTAAAATAATACAAAATGAACTGCTTGAGTGCATGCTAGAAATTGTAAAAAGCAATATCGTACAAGAGTTGAAAAACACAGACTTTGTGGCTATTCAGGCTAATGACAGTATTAGTCTTTGGGTACGTTGACAGTGACAGCAAAGTTGTTGAAAGGTCCTATGGTTTCACCCATTTATGAGACTCTAGTGCAGAAAGCTTTTCTTCAGCTATTCTACATGAACTAAACTTGATTTTTCTAGAGCAGCCTCAAAAACAAAAACTGATTGCACAAAGCTACGATGGTGCTGCAGTAATGAGTGGAACCTCCGGTGGAGTACAGAAAAAGAATTAGAGATGTGTACCCTAATGCCCATTACTTGCACTGTTATGCCCACCAACTAAATCTGATTATGCAACAAGCAGTAGGAAAGATCTCTGAGGCACAGATATTCTTCATGGATGTAGGAGTAATGGCAGCATTCTTCTCGCTCCCCCAAAAGAACGGAGGTACTTCATACCATTGTTAACAGAAGGATTCCAAAGGGAGGCCCAACTCGTTGGAATTTTCACATTCGTACAATCAGCCTAATATGCCAATATAGGCTTGACCTTGAGAAATTTTTCGACACCATTGAAGCCAATGGAGTTTGACTACAAAAGCCGGAATGAGGCCCGTGGCTTTGCTAGAACACTGCAAGACAGGGAGTTTCAGTTTTTGCAGTTTTTTGTTTTATGGAATAATGCCTCATGTTGACGCACTGTATGAAATAGATACTGTCTATGTGGAAACACTACCACCGACTTTGTCACCAGCATGAACAAAGTCAGAGAAGGGGTTGACAATTTAGACAGCAGACTGCCAAATGATTCTAGTTTGTCTAACCGCAGAAAAAACATCAGCAGTCTGGTCCGAATTTCCAAAGAGATATGTGACACTATCATTATGCAGGCAAAGGAACGCTTTTCTTTTACAAAGCATTTGGTGAGCGCCACATTACTACAAAGTGGTCTGTTTGGAAAATATGATAATTCCTTCCCTGAGCAAGCACTGAATACCACTGTGGATGCTTATCCTATGCTCAACAAAGAGGATCTGAGAACAGAATTAACTGTACGGTATGGAATGCATGTATACCGGCAGGCCACTGGTGCAATTTCTTTGCTTGCTTTAATTCAGAACCTTAACATGGAAAAGTCACTTACAGAAACAGTGGTACAAAAGGGGGTGGTGATGGACGGAGAATCTGAACCAATCAAACACTCACACCCAGTCAACAGATCTGGGTTTAATCCATCACCGTTCTTTAGCCCACTCTGCCACCCCAGTTCAGACATGGACATATGAAAAACAGTCTGACCCTGTGCCTCATGGGAACAGTCCAGCCCGAACTGCCAAGCCATGCCTTTCCTCGATCGGAAACAAGCTTCCAAAGACCGGTTTCTGGCATTTCAGCCGTCTTCAGCCCGGCTTGCTTGAATCCAGTGGCAAAGTGAGCAAGGGACTCACGTCTGAGCATACCCTGCCAACTTATAGCGAACAAAATGGTACAAAAGGGGGTGGTGATGGACGGAGAATCTGAACCAATCAAACACTCACACCCAGTCAACAGATCTGGGTTTAATCCATTACCGTTCTTTACCCCACTCTGCCACCCCAGTTCAGACATGGCCATATGCAAATTAGTCTGACCCTGTGCCTCATGGGAACAGTCCAGCCCGAACTGCCAAGCCATGCCTTCCCTGGACCGGAAACAAGCTTCCGAGGACCGGTTTCTGGAATTTCGGCCGTCTTCAGCCCGGCTTGCTTGAATCCAGTGGCAAAGTGAGCAAGGGACTCACGTCTGAGCATATCCTGCCAACATATGCTCCGTCCATCACCACCCCCTTTTGTACCATTTTGTTCGCCATAAGTTGGCAGGGTATGCTCAGACGTGAGTCCCTTGTTTCCGGTCCAGGAAAGGCATGGCTTGGCAGTTCAGGCTGGACTGTTCCCATGAGGCACAGGGTCAGACTGATTTGCATATGGCCATGTCTGAACTGGGGTGGCAGAGTGGGCTAAAGAACGGTGATGGATTAAACCCAGATGACCGCTCCGTCATCAGCACAGCCCCTGGGGCATCGATCGTCGTGTCTGAAGCGGGGGTGGCAGCGGAAGAGTTTCCGCTGCCATCCCTGGGCCCCCCCACGCTTCCTGATGACATCAGCACGCACAGCGCGCGCCGACATCATCAGGAAGCGCTTGACGCGCTGGAAGCCATTTCTTTCCAGCGCGTCCAGGAGATAGAGGTGAGTTTGGGCCTCTGGTGGGGCGGGGGGGCTTTTTCTCGGTGACTTGAGGCATCGGGGGGGGAGGAAACAGTGTTTCCTCTCCCCTGATGTCCCAATGCAGGGCATTCCTTGTGCACGATCGCGCACAGCGTCGCGATCGTGCACCAGGAATGCCTCCAATAGACCCTGGGGATGATTTTTTGGGCAAAAAAGAAGCGACCCCTTGGGCAAGGGTCGCTTCCTAGGGGGCACATATGAAATCAGACTTTTCTGCCTCCCCTGTGAAGAGATCGGCCGTTTTTTGGCCGATTCTGGACCCGGGGGGGGGTAGAAAAGCCCACTAGACACCAGGGATTGTTTTTCTTTTATAAAGGAAATGCCCCCTTGGACAAGGGTCGCTTCCAGGGGGCAATTTAAATATTTTAGACTTTGTGGCCGTTTTTTTGGCCGATTCTGGACCCAGGGGGGGTAGAAAAGCCCACTAGTCACCAGGGATTCCTTTTTTAGTGAAGATGAAGCGACCCCTTGGGCAAGGGTCACTTCCTTAGGGGGCCAATTAATTTTCAGACTTTTCTGCCCCCCCCCCCCTGGGGGCAGACCGGGGATTTTTTTTCTGACTCTGGACCCAGGGGGCTGGGGGGCGGGTAGAAAAGCCCACTAGACGCCAGGGATTGTTTATTGTGTGTAAAGGAAGCGACCCCTTGGGCAAGGGTGGCTTCCAGGTGGCAAAAAATTATTTTAGACTTCTCTGCCCCCCCCTCCCCCCTTGGGGGCAGATCGGACTTTTTTTGGCCGATTCTGGACCCAGGGGGGTAGAAAAGCCCACTAGACACCAGGGATTATATTTTGTGTGTAAAGGAAGCGACCCCTTGGGCAAGGGTCGCTTCCAGGGGACAAATAATTGCTTTAGAATTTTCTGCCCCCCCGGGGGCAGATTGGTCGCTTCCTTGGGCCCATTTTTGTTTTAAAATATATTCTGCCCCCTCTGGGGGCAGATCAGTGTCTTAATTTTGCCTTTCTGCCCTCAAGGGGGGGGGGCAGAAAACCCCCACTAGACACTAGGGAATTCTTTTATTTTTAAATGGAAGCGACCCCTATGTCAAGGGTCGCTTCTTGGGGGCCCAATTGTTTAAAAAATGATATTATGTGCCCCCTGGGGACAGACAGCCTGATTTTTTGGACGTTTCTGGCCCCAGCCCACTAGTGCCAGGGATGTAAAAATTAAGATTGTGCTTGCTTCCAGGGGACATATATTTGTTTATGTGTATTCAGCCCTTTCTGCCCCCATTTGTGACATACCCTGTGCATTGCCTGTTATGATGTGTATTGTTTTTCTTGTAAAGTGTAACGTTTCATTTCCCCCTTTTTTGTTCTTGTTCAAGGCTTTTGCTCCTTAGACTGTTGGAGTGTGCGGTTTCGTTTCTGGTGGTTCTGCTGTTTGTGTAGTTGCATGTGTTTGGTAAGAGACCTTTTTTGGACTATTTCAATGTAAATGTGTTTTTTGCAAAGTGTGTAATAATACCAGTATGTTTGGTTTCTGTTTTTTGTAATTGTAAAACATGTTTTGCATTTGTGCTTGATGTGTATTTTGTTTTCTGTAGATTTATGTTTTTTTTCTTCTTTCTAATGGGATATTGTTGACTATTTGCTGTGTCTTTGCAGAGTAGGTACTGGTGAGTGTAGCTGTCTCTTTAAAGTAAATTGTATAGTTTTTCAGTCTATAGATCTTTGTGATAAAGGCTTACATGTTTTACCTACTTTGCACAGTGTTTGTTGTTGAGTTGTTTGTGCAGTCTCCTTTGTTAGTACGGATAATGGCTAGCCGCCGGATTACTGCTCAGCAAGTTGTTGGAATGCTTTTTGATTCTTCCTCTGACCATAGTCCAGAGACTGACTCTGATTCTGAGGCAGAGGTGGGAGGTGAAGATTCTGGTAGTGAGTTTTCTCTCCACATGGAATCATCTGGTGATAAAGATACTCTGAGTGCTGATGAAGCTACTTTTGGTGTGGATGAAGTGCCTGTGTTAGAGGAGGATATTGCTGTGCCGATAGTGCGGCAATAGGCATCTGGGGTGCAGCCTGGGGCTGTTAGACTTCCCGTTGGTATAGTGAGACAAGAGGCAGCTGGGCGGCAGCCTGGGGCTGCAAGACTTCCTGTTGGTATAGTGAGGCAAGAGGCAGCTGGGCGGCAGCAGGAGGCTGCAAGTCTTCCCGTTGAAAGTTCTGACCTCTGGGTTGCCCCAGGCATGGTGCAGCCGGCATTGCCAGACTTTACTGGTGTTCTAGGGTGTAGGGTGAACACTGAAAACATTTTGCCAATTGATTTTTTTTAGTTGTTTATGGATGATGTGTTTTTGGCAGAGATTGTTGAGCAGACTAATTTGTATGCAGAACAGTTTTTGAGGGTGAACAATGCCAGCCTTAAGCCCCATGCTAGAGCTATCCGGTGGACTCCCACAAATTTGGAAGAGATGAAAAAGTTTTTGGGTTTATCTTTTTTGATGGGCTTGCTTAGGAAACCATCAATGGCTTCATATTGGTCTACTAGTCCCTTGATGGCAACTGCTATATTTCCGGCAGTCATGAGTCGTGATAGGTATTTGCTTCTGCTTCGCATGATGCATTTTGTCGATAATGGTTTAGCTTTGGCACGAGATCACCCTGATTGTGACAGTCTTTTCAAGATTCAGCCTGTCATTGATCACTTTGTTGATCGATTTCCTGAGATCTTTGCTCCTGGGAAAGAAATTGCAGTGGATGAGTCTTTTGTGTTGTTCAAGGGCCGCTTGGTTTTTAGGCAATACATTCCTAGTAAGAATGGAATTTAGCTGTATATGCTGTGTGACAGTCGGACTGGATATGTCTCTAATTTCAGGGTGTACACCGGTAAGGAATCCAGGATTAACCCCCCTGGTTCTCCGTTCACTTTTGGAGTGACTGAGAAAATTGTGTGGGAACTTGGTAGAGGATTTTTTACCAAAGGCCATCATTTATATGTAGATAACTTCTACATTGGTGTGCGGTTGTTCAGGGAATTGGTCAAAGTGGACACTGTTGCTTGTGGCACAATCCGCTCTAACCGTAAAGGTTTCCCAAAAGAACTTGTTTGTCAAAAACTTGCTCAGGGACAGTGCAGTGCATTGCGTTGCGAGGAGCTTCTAGCTGTGAAGTTTTCAGACAGGAGAGATGTCTACATGTTGACTACCATACATGATGAAAGCACTGAACCGGTGACTGTTTGGGGTCAGGTTGCAGAAGCGCGCAAACCTGTGTGCATATTAGACTATAATAGGCACATGGGTGATGTTGACAGAGTAGATCAGAGGTTGGAACCGTATGCTGCTCTTCGTAAGGCTTACATTTGGTACAAGAAGTTGGCTATCCATCTTTTCCACTTGGCAACCTTTAATGCTTTTGTTGTGTTCCAACAATCTTGTCCTCAGTCAAAGATGACTTTTGTAAAGTTTCAGGAGTCTGTAATAGGCAGCCTCGTTTTAGTGGAACAGGCAAGTGTTCCTAGAGTTGGAGTGGTGGAGGATGATGCCAGATTGAAAGATCGCCACTTTCCTGATCAAATTCCTCCTACATCCTCAAAAGACTTTCCCAGTTGGAGATGTAGAGTCAGTTGGCGAGGAGGTTTGTGGAAGGAGGCTCGTATGTACTGCCCCGAGTGTCCTTCTAACCCTGGGCTGTGCGCACCTGCTTGTTTTAGAATGTACCACACGCAAAATAATTTTTGGGAGCATCCATGAGTGGTAAAGTGAACTGCCTGGCCTCTATTCTTTAATACTTATTGTTCAGTTTCAAAGTTGGCATTTGTGTAGTATATTTAGTTTTAGTTGTTGTGTTAATAGATTTGTATCAATTTGCAATTTGTTTGTGTTTTTTTATTTATATTAAAAAAATTCTAAAGTATGATGTTGGTTTGCGTGTAGTGACGATTGTCTGACGGTGTGCATGGTCTGGCGCTTGGCTGGCGGTGTCTGTAGACTGGTGTTTGGCTGGCGGTGTGTGTGGACTGGTGCTTGGCTGGCGGTGTATGTGGTCTGGTGCTTGGTTGGCGGTGTGCGTGGTCTTGCGCTTGCCTGGTGGTGTGTTTGGATTGGTGCTTGGTTGGTGGTGTGCCTGGGCTGGTGCTTGGCTGGTGGTGTGTGTGGAGTGGCGCTTGCCTGGCGGTATGTGTGGACTGGTGCTTGGCTGGTGGTGTGCGTGGTCCTGTGCTTGGTTGGCGGTCTGCGTGGTCTTGCGCTTGCCTGGTGGTGTATTTGGATTGGTGCGTGGCTTGTGGTGTGCCTGGACTGGTGCTTGGCTGGCGGTGTGTGTGGAGTGGCGCTTGCATGGTGGTGTGTGTGGACTAGTGCTTGGCTGGCGGTGTGCGTGGTCTGGTGCTTGACTGGCGGTGTGTGTGGTCTGGTGCTTGGCTGGTGGTGTGCGTGGACTGGTGCTCAGCTGGCGGTGTGTGGGAAGTGACTTAATGCTGGTTACTACACACAGTGCTAGCTGAGCGCCACTCCATGCACTCAATGAGTTTGTGTAGTTGCTGTGTCAGGAATGTGGACGTGTGAAAGTGATGGGCCCTTGAATGGCGCTGTCTGCTGGTGGAAGTCTTGAAATGTGATGGGTCACACGTATGAAAGGTGTATGAATAGCCTGTAAAGAGGTTGGTGCCTTGTCGTGGCTTTACAGCTCACGAGCTGTGAGTCAATGGTTCAGTTTCTCGTCCTTTCAATTATTAACAGTGCATTTCATTTTTTGTGAAATCACTTGATAATACAATTGTATATACTGAACCATCACTCACCCTCGTGCCAAATCCAACCAGTATGTGTGTGTGTTTGAGGACTTGATGTCTGTGTAGTAATTGATTTTTTTTTTTAATGTTTGAAGCAGGGTGCACCTTGTCACTTTTTTGTAAATGTTGTGATAAGTTGCTTTTGTGCCTGGTGGTGTGAATGGTCTTCTGTGTATCAGGTATGAAAGGTGTGTGAATGGCCTGTAAAGCAGTTGATGCCTTGAAGTGGCTTTACAGCTCACGAGCTGCGAGTCATTGGTACAGTTTTTTTGTCCATGTATTTGACAGTGCATTTCATTTTTGTGAAATCTCTTGTTAATAAAATTATATATACTGAACCATCACTCACCCTCGTGCCAAATCCAACCAGTATGTGTGTGTGTTTTAGGAATAGATGGCTGTGCAGGGATCTTGGTCTATTTAGTCTCTCTGCCAAGGTGTACATTCCACCTACGAATAACCTACCAATTGTAGATATTGTTGAAAACCCATGGGAGTACATGGTGATGTCTCTCTGGTGAAATCTAACAATTCATTTTATCCACAATATCCTGCAAAACTCACAATGTCCGTCATATTTTCCTTGCAATATTGCGCCCAAATTGTCACGCTGCAGAACTAAACAACTAATTTTGTCACAACTATTTGGTTTAGCTAGGGGGGTCACATGGGTTTTTCACTCCTTGCTCGGTTGTCATCTAGGAAAACCTAGCAAACCCACACATTTCTGGAAAGTAGACACCCGGGGTCTTCCAAGGGAGTATGGCTTGCGTGGATCCTCCAGCGTTCCTTTACCCAGAATCCCTAGCAAACCTCAAATTTAGCTGAAAAAAATCATTTTTTCACACATTTTTGTGTGTGAAAGCGTGGCATCAGTGGGCTCACACAAATTTCCTCCCACCCAGCGTTCCCCCAGGTCTCCCAATAAAAATGACACCTCACCTGCGTGGGTGGCTCAAGGACCCGCAACAGGCAAGGGCCCAAAACCTAATGACGCGACATCAAAATTACCTATCACAAACCAACCTGGTTTTGCAAGGGGGTTCCCATGAGTTTTTGGCCCAGGGTTCGGCGGCCATGTAGGGAAACCTACCTATCCCATATATTTCTGGAAACTAGAGACCCGGGGGAGTCCAGTGTGGTATGGCTTGTGTGGGTCCCTCATCATTCTCCTACCCAGAATCCACTGCAAACCTCAAATTTTGCAAAAAAATGTGCTTTCTTCTTACATTTCTGTGTGTAAAGTTGTGGAATCTGTGTGGATCCTCAAAATTCGTCCCACCCAGCATTTCCCCAGGTCTCCCGATAAAAATGGTACCTCACTTGCGTGGGTGGCTCAAGGACCCGCAACAGGCAAGGGCCCAAAACCTAGTGAGGCGACACCAAAATTACCTATCACAAACCAACCTGGTTTTGCAAGGGGGTTCCCATGAGTTTTTGGCCCGGGGCTCGGCGGCCATCTAGGGAAACCTACCTAACCCACTAATTTCTGGAAACTAGACACCCGAGGGAGTCCAGCGAGGTATGGCTTGCGTGGGTCCCTCATCATCCTCCTACCCAGAATCCACTGCAAACCTCAAATTTCGCTAACAAATTTGCTTTTTTCTCACCTTTCTGTGTGGTAAAGTTGTGGAATCTGTGTGGATCCTCAAATATCCTCCCACCCAGTGTTCCCCCAGGTCTCCTGATAAAAATGGCACCACACTTGCGTGGGTAGGCATAGTGGCTGCAACTGGAAAAGGCCCAAATCGTACGGTGGAGACATAAAAATTACCTATAGCAAAACTACCTTATTTGGGGGGGGGGCACCTGATTTTTTTGCCCCGGGCTCGGCGGCCTTCTTGGGAAACTACCAAACCCAAACAGTTCTGAAAACTACACACCCGGGGGAGTCCAGCGAGGTATGGCATGCGTGGGTCCTCCAATGTTTTCCTACCCAGAATTCCCTGCAAACCTTAAAATTAGGTAAAAAAATCACTTTTCCATACATTTTTGCGTGGGATCTCCGTGCCGGCACAAATGTCCTACCACCCAGCGTTCCCCTTGTTCTCCTGAGTAATATGATACCTCACTTGTGTGGGTGTCCAAAGCAGAACTGGCTAAAAATGTATTTCTAACAAATTGTAGCGTTTAGAATTCTTGGTGCTTTCTAGTAGATACCACTGTTTTGGGGTCCTCCTAGTCACAGGCCTTTGGCCACCCACACAAGTGAGGTATCATTTGTGCCGGCATGGAGATCCCATGCAAAAATTTATGGAAAAGTGTTTTTTTTACCTAATTTTGAGGTTTGCAGGGAATTCTGGGTAGGAAAACTTTGGGGGACCCACGCATGCCATACCTCGCTGGACTCCCCCGGGTGTCTAGTTTTCAGAACTATTTGGGTTTGGTAGTTTTCCAAGATGGCCGCCGAGCCCGGGGAAAAAAACTTAGGTGCCCCTCCCCCAAAAATAAGGTAGTTTTGCTATAGGTAATTTTTAATTCTCCACCGTACGATTTGGGCCTTTTCCAGTTGCAGCCACTATGCCTACCCACGCAAGTGAGGCACCATTTTTATCGGGGGACTTGGGGGAACGCTGGGTGGGAGGATATTTGAGGATCCACACAGATTCCACAACTTTACCACTCAGAAATGTGGGAAAAAAGCAAATGTTTTTGCAGTGGATTCTGGGTAGGAGGATGATGAGGGACCCACGCAAGCCATACCTCGCTGGACTCCCCCGGGTGTCTAGTTTCCAGAAATGTGTGGGCTACATAGGTTTCCCTAGATGGCCGCCGAGCCCTGGGCCAAAAAGTAATGGGAACCCCCTTGCAAAACCAGTTTGGTTTGTGATAGGTAATTTTGATGTCACCTCATTAGGTTTTGGGCCCTTGCCTGTTGCGGGTCCTTGAGCCACCCACGCAAGTGAGGTACCATTTTTATCGGGAAACCTGGGGGAACGCTGGGTGGGAGTAAATTTGAGGGTCCACGCTGATTCCACAACTTTACACACAGAAATTGAGAAGAAAGCAAATTATTTTACGAAATTTGAGGTTTGCAGTGGATTCTGGGTAGGAGAATGATGAGGGACCCACGCAAGCCATACCTCGCTGGACTCCCCCGGGTCTCTAGTTTCCAGAAATGTGTGGGTTATGTAGATTTCCCTATATGGCCGCTGAACCCCGGGCCAAAAAGTAATGGGAACCCCCTTGCAAAACCAGGTTGGTTTGTGATAGGTAATTTTGATGTCGCCTCATTGGGTGTTGGGCCCTTGCCTGTTGTGGGTCCTTGAGCCACCCACGCAAGTGAGGTACCATTTTTATCGGGAGACCTGGGGGAACGCTGGGTGGGAGTAAATTTGAGGGTCCACGCTGATTCCACAACTTTACACACAGAAATTGAGAAGAAAGCAAATTATTTTACGAAATTTGAGGTTTGCAGTGGATTCTGGGTAGGAGAATGATGAGGGACCCACGCAAGCCATACCTCGCTGGACTCCCCCGGGTCTCTAGTTTCCAGAAATGTGTGGGTTACGTAGATTTCCCTATATGGCCGCTGAACCCCGGGCCAAAAAGTAATGGGAACCCCCTTGCAAAACCAGGTTGGTTTGTGATAGGTAATTTTGATGTCGCCTCATTGGGTGTTGGGCCCTTGCCTGTTGCGGGTCCTTGAGCCACCCACGCAAGTGAGGTACCATTTTTATCGGGAGACCTGGGGGAACGCGGGGTGGGAGGAAATTTGTTGATCCACGCAGATTCCAGAACTTTCCACCACAGAAATGTGAGGAAAATGCATTTTTTTTGTCAATTTTTTAGCTTTGCAAGGGATTCTGGTAACAGAACCTGGTGGGAGGCAGTCGAGTCACCCCATCCTGAATCCCCCTGGGTGTCTAGTTTAAAAAAATGTATAGGTTTGCTAGGTTTCCCTAGGTGCCGGCAGAGCTACGGTTAGAAAACGACAGGTAGGCACTTTGCCAAAAATGGCCCATTTTTCACTGCGAAATTGAGGTACGACCACGTTGCGTTTTGCGCCGTTTCCTGATGCAGGCACTAGGCATACCCACGCAAGTTAGGTAGCATTTTTCTCAGAAGACTTTGGGGAACGCAGGGTGGGTGGAAATTCGTTTATCCACGCAGATTCCAGAACTTTCCACCACAGAAATGTGAGGAAAATTCATTTTTTTGTCAATGTTTTAGCTTTGCAAGGGAATCTGGGTAACAGAACCCGGTGGGAGGCAGTCGAGTCACCCCATCCTGAATTTCCCTGGGTGTCTACTTTTCAAAAATGTATAGGTTTGCTAGGTTTTCCTAGGTGCCGGCAGAGCTAGGGTTCAAAAACGACAGGTAGGCACTTTGCCAAAAAAGGCCAATTTTTCACTGAGAAATTGAGGTGTGACCACGTTGCGTTTTGCGCCGTTTCCTGATGCAAGCACTAGGCAGACCCACGCAAGTGAGGTACCATTTTTCTCAGAAGACTTTGGGAAACGTGGGGTGGGTGGAAATTTGTTGATCCACGCAGATTCCAGAAGTTTCCACCACAGAAATGTGAGAAAAATGCGTTTTGTTTTGTAAATTTTTTAGCTTTGCAAGGGATTCTGGGTAACAGAACCTGGTGGGAGGCAGTCGAGTCCCCTATCCTGAATTCCCCTGGGTGTCTAGTTTTCAAAAAGGTATAGGTTTACTCGGTTTCCCTAGGTGCCGGCAGAGCTAGGGTTAAAAAACAACAGGTAAACACTTTGCCAAAAAAGGCCCATTTTTTACTGCGAAATTGGGTTGCGACCACGTTGCGTTTTGCGCCATTTCCTGATGCAGGCACTAGGCAGACCCACGCAAGTGAGGTACCATTTTTCTCAGAAGACTTTGGGGAACGCGGGTGGGTGGAAATGTGTTGATCCATGCAGATTCCAGAACTTTCCACCACAGAAATGTGTGGAAAATGCGTTTTTTTGGTCAATTTTTTAGCTTTGCAAGGGATTCTGGGTAACAGAACCTGGTGGGAGGCAGTCGAGTCACCCCATCCTGAATTTCCCAGGGTGTCTAGTTTTCAAAAATGTATAGGTTTGCTAGGTTTCCCTAGGTGCCGGCAGACCTAGGGTTCAAAAACGACAGGTAGGTACTTTGCCAAAAAAGGCAAATTTTTCACTGTGAAATTGAGGTGCGACCACGTTGCGTTTTTCGCCGTTTCCTGATGCAGGCACTAGGCAGACCCACGCAAGTGAGGTACCATTTTTCTCATAAGACTTTGGGGAACGCGGGGTGGGTGGAAATATGTTGATCCACGCAGATTCCAGAACTTTCCACCACAAAAAATGTGTGGAAAATGCATTTGTTTGTCAATTGTTTAGATTTGCAAGGGATTCTGGGTAACAGAACCAGGTGGGAGGCAGTAGAGTCACATCATCCTGTATTCCACAGGGTGTCTAGTTTTAAAAAATGTATAGGTTTGCTAGGTTTACCTAGGTGCCGGCAAAGCTAGGGTTAAAAAACGATAGGTAGGCACTTTGCCAAAAAAGGCCAATTTTTCACTGTGAAATTGAGGTGCGACCACATTGCTTTTTTTTCCGTTTCCTGATGCAGGCACTAGGCAGACCCACGCAAGTGAGGTACCATTTTTCTCATAAGACTTTGGGAAACGCGGGGAGGGTGGAAATATGTTGATCCACACAGATTCCAGAACTTTCCACCACAAAAATGTGAGGAAAATGCGTGTTTTTGTCAATTGTTTAGATTTGCAAGGGATTCTGGGTAACAGAACCAGGTGGGAGGCAGTCGAGTCACCCCATCCTGAATTTCCCTGGGTGTCTACTTTTCAAAAATGTATAGGTTTGCTAGGTTTTCCTAGGTGGCGGCAGAGCTAGGGTTCAAAAACGACAGGTAGGCACTTTGCCAAAAAAGGCCCATTTTTCACTGTGAAATTGAGGTGTGACCACGTTGCGTTTTGCGCCGTTTCCTGATGCAAGCACTAGGCAGACCCACGCAAGTGAGGTACCATTTTCTCAGAAGACTTTGGGAAACGTGGGGTGGGTGGAAATTTGTTGATCCACGCAGATTCCAGAAGTTTCCACCACAGAAATGTGAGGAAAATGCGTTTTTTTGTCAATTTTTTAGCTTTGCAAGGGATTTTGGGTAACAGAACCTGGTGGGAGGCAGTCGAGTCCCCCATCCGGAATTCCCCCGGGTGTCTAGTTTTCAAAAAGGTATAGGTTTACTAGGTTTCCCTAGGTGCCGGCAGAGCTAGAGTTAAAAAACAACAGGTAAGCACTTTGCCAAAAAAGGCCCATTTTTTACTGCGAAATTGGGGTGCGACCACGTTGTGTTTTGCGCCGTTTCCTGATGCAGGCACTAGGCAGACCCATGCAAGTGAGGTACCATTTTTCTCAGAAGACTTTGGGGAACGCGGGTGGGTGGAAATGTGTTGATCCATGCACATTCCAGAACTTTCCACCACAGAAATGTGTGGAAAATGCGTTTTTTTGGTCAATTTTTTAGCTTTGCAAGGGGTTCTGGGTAACAGAGCCTGGTGGGAGGCAGTCGGGTCACACCATACTGAATTCCCCTGGGTGTCTAGTTTTCAAAAATGTATAGGTTTGCTGGGTTTCCCTAGGTGCCGGCATAGCTAGGGTTCAAAAACGACAGGTAGGCACTTTGCCAAAAAAGGCCCATTTTTCACTGCGAAATTGAGGTGCGACCACGTTGCGTTTTGCGCCGTTTCCTGATGCAGGCACTAGGCAGACCCACGCAAGTGAGGTACCATTTTTCTCAGAAGACTTTGGGGAACGTGGGCTGGGAGGAAATTTGTTGATCCACGCAGATTCCAGAACTTTCTACCACAGAAATATGAGGAAAATGCGTTTTTTTGTCAATTTGTTAGCTTTGCAAGGGATTCTGGGTAACAGAACCTGGTGGGAGGCAGTCGAGTCACCCCATCCTGAATTTCCCTGGGTGTCTACTTTTCAAAAATGTATAGGTTTGCTAGGTTTCCCTAGGTGCCGGCAGACCTAGGGTTCAAAAACGACAGGTAGGTACTTTGCCAAAAAAGGCCAATTTTTCACTGTGAAATTGAGGTGCGACCACGTTGCGTTTTTCGCCGTTTCCTGATGCAGGCACTAGGCAGACCCACGCAAGTGAGGTACCATTTTTCTCATAAGACTTTGTGGAACGCGGGGTGGGTGGAAATATGGTGATCCACGCAGATTCCAGAACTTTCCACCACAAAAATGTGTGGAAAATGCATTTTTTTGTCAATTGTTTAGATTTGCAAGGGATTCTGGGTAACAGAACCAGGTGGGAGGCAGTAGAGTCACATCATCCTGTATTCCACAGGGTGTCTAGTTTTCAAAAATGTATAGGTTTGCTAGGTTTCCCTAGGTGCCGGCAAAGCTAGGGTTCAAAAACGATAGGTAGGCACTTTGCCAAAAAAGGCCAATTTTTCACTGTGAAATTGAGGTGCGACCACGTTGCTTTTTTTTCCGTTTCCTGATGCAGGCACTAGGCAGACCCACGCAAGTGAGGTACCATTTTTCTCATAAGACTTTGGGAAACGCAGGGAGGGTGGAAATATGTTGATCCACACAGATTCCAGAACTTTCCACCACAAAAATGTGTGGAAAATGCGTGTTTTTGTCAATTGTTTAGATTTGCAAGGGATTCTGGGTAACAGAACCAGGTGGGAGGCAGTCGAGTCACCCCATCCTGAATTTCCCTGGGTGTCTACTTTTCTAAAATGTATAGGTTTGCTAGGTTTTCCTAGGTGGCGGCAGAGCTAGGGTTCAAAAACGACAGGTAGGCACTTTGCCAAAAAAGGCCCATTTTTCACTGCGAAATTGAGGTGTGACCACGTTGCGTTTTGCGCCGTTTCCTGATGCAAGCACTAGGCAGACCCACGCAAGTGAGGTACCATTTTCTCAGAAGACTTTGGGAAACGTGGGGTGGGTGGAAATTTGTTGATCCACGCAGATTCCAGAAGTTTTCACCACAGAAATGTGAGGAAAATGCGTTTTTTTGTCAATTTTTTAGCTTTGCAAGGGATTTTGGGTAACAGAACCTGGTGGTAGGCAGTCGAGTCCCCCATCCGGAATTCCCCCGGGTGTCTAGTTTTCAAAAAGGTATAGGTTTACTAGGTTTCCCTAGGTGCCGGCAGAGCTAGAGTTAAAAAACAACAGGTAAGCACTTTGCCAAAAAAGGCCCATTTTTTACTGCGAAATTGGGGTGCAACCACGTTGTGTTTTGCGCCGTTTCCTGATGCAGGCACTAGGCAGACCCACGCAAGTGAGGTACCATTTTTCTCAGAAGACTTTGGGGAACGAGGGTGGGTGGAAATGTGTTGATCCATGCACATTCCAGAACTTTCCACCACAGAAATGTGTGGAAAATGCGTTTTTTTGGTCAATTTTTTAGCTTTGCAAGGGGTTCTGGGTAACAGAGCCTGGTGGGAGGCAGTCGGGTCACACCATACTGAATTCCCCTGGGTGTCTAGTTTTCAAAAATGTATAGGTTTGCTGGGTTTCCCTAGGTGCCGGCATAGCTAGGGTTCAAAAACGACAGGTAGGCACTTTGCCAAAAAAGGCCCATTTTTCACTGCGAAATTGAGGTGCGACCACGTTGCGTTTTGCGCTGTTTCCTGATGCAGGCTCTAGGCAGACCCACGCAAGTGAGGTACCATTTTTCTCAGAAGACTTTGGGGAACGTGGGCTGGGAGGAAATTTGTTGATCCACGCAGATTCCAGAACTTTCCACCACAGAAATATGAGGAAAATGCGTTTTTTTGTCAATTTGTTAGCTTTGCAAGGGATTCTGGGTAACAGAACCTGGTGGGAGGCAGTCGAGTCACCCCATCCTGAATTTCCCTGGGTGTCTAGTTTTCAAAAAGGTATAGGTTTACTAGGTTTCCCTAGGTGCCGGCAGAGCTAGAGTTAAAAAACAACAGGTAAGCACTTTGCCAAAAAAGGCCCATTTTTTACTGCGAAATTGGGGTGCGACCACGTTGTGTTTTGCGCCGTTTCCTGATGCAGGCACTAGGCAGACCCACGCAAGTGAGGTACCATTTTTCTCAGAAGACTTTGGGGAACGCGGGTGGGTGGAAATGTGTTGATCCATGCACATTCCAGAACTTTCCATCACAGAAATGTGTGGAAAATACGTTTTTTTGTCGATTGTTTAGATTTGCAAGGGATTCTGGGTAACAGAACCAGGTGGGAGGCAGTAGAGTCACATCATCCTGTATTCCCCAGGGTGTCTAGTTTTCAAAAATGAATAGGTTTGCTAGGTTTCCCTAGGTGCCGGCACAGCTAGGGTTCAAAAACAATAGGTAGGCACTTTGCCAAAAAAGGCCAATTTTTCACTGCGAAATTGAGGTGCGACCACGTTGCGTTTTGCGCCGTTTCCTGACGCAGGCACTAGGCAGACCCACGCAAGTGAGGGACCATTTTCCTCAGATGACTTTGGGGAACGCGGGGTGGGAGGAAATTTGTTGATCCACGCAGATTCCAGAACTTTCCACCACAGAAATGTGAGGAAAATGCATTTTTATTGTCAATTTTTTAGTTTTGCAAGGGATTCTGGGTAACAGAACCTGGTGGGAGGCAGTCGAGTCACCCCAACCTGAATTCCCCTGGGTGTCTAGTTTTAAAAAATTTATAGGTTTTCTAGGTTTCCCTAGGTGCCGGCAGATCTAGGGTTAAAAAACGACAGGTAGGCACTTTGCCAAAACAGACCCATTTTTCACTGCGAAATTGAGGTGCGACCCCGTTGCGTTTTGCGCCGTTTCCTGACGCAGGCACTAGGCAGACCCACGCAAGTGAGGTACCATTTTTCTCAAAAGAATTTGGGGAACGCAGGGTGGGTGGAAATGTGTTGATCCACGCAGATTCCAGAACTTTCCACCACATAAATTTGCGGAAAATTATTATTTTTTGTCAAATTTTTAGCTTTGCAAGGGATTCAAGGGATTCTGGGTAACAGAACCTGGTGGGAGGCAGTCGAGTCATCCCATTCTGAATTCCCCTGGGTGTCTAGTTTTCAAAAATGTATAGGTTTGCTAGGTTTCCCTAGGTGCCGGCAGAGCTAGGGTTAAAAAACTACAGCTAGTCACTTTGCCAAAACGTGGTCATTTTTCACTGTGAAATTGAGGTGTGACCACGTTGCGTTTTGCGCCGTTTCCTGTAGCAGGCATTAGGCCGACCCACACAAGTGGGGTACCATTTTTCTTGAAAGACTTTGGGAAACGCAGGGTGGAAGGAATGGATCCACGCAGATTCCAGAACTTTCCACCACAGAAATGTGAGGAAAATGCGTTTTTTTGTCAATTTTTTAGCTTTGCAAGGGATTCTGGGTAACAGAACCTGGTGGGAGGCAGTCGAGTCATCCCTTCGTGATTTCCCATGGGTGTCTACTTTTCAAAAATGTATAGGTGTGCTAGGTTTCCCTAGGTGCCGGCAGAGCTAGGGTTCAAAAACTACAGCTAGTCACTTTGCCAAAACATGGTAATTTTTCACTGCGAAATTGAGGTATGACCACGTTGCATTTTGCCCCGTTTCCTGTCGCAGGCACAAGGCCGACCCACACAAGTGAGGTACCGTTTTTATCGGGTAATTCAGATTTGTAAATCAACTGTTATTACCTATTGAGTTTTCACGCATTTCTCCCTTCAAAATGAAAGACATTGTGTAAAAAAAAAATCATTTTGAAAAATGACCAATAATTCTCATGCTAGTATGAGTATTCCCAATTTTGAAAATGTGGAAATATATACTGTTTCTAAACTCTATAATTTGTACCCAATTCAGAAATACATAGGTGTCTTTCATACCGATTTTTCCAGGTATACATTTTCCCAGAATAATTGCTCTATACCCGGTACATAATAAAATACCATTGCAAGTTGCTGCTCAGTTTTTGGCTCTGGGTTCATCGGGTTCTTGGCGAAACTACAAGTCCTGTATATGCCCACAACCAGGAACGTCTAATGGATGTAACGGTATATTGCTTTCAAAGAGTTGTCAAAATTACAAGAAGTTACAGGTGAAAACGTTGAGACAAAAGGCTGTTTTTTCAACTAATTTTCAATTTTTCCAATATTTAACTGTTGGTTTCTATAATGGAACCTCATGGTTTAGACAAATGACCCCTTTCTGAATTCAGAATTCTGTCTACTTTTCTAAAATGCTACAGCTTTCCAGGATCCATTATTGCTTTCAATCTCATTTCTACCATTAACTGGAAGGAGGTTGAAAGCACTAAAAATAGCAAAAATAGGCTATGTCCCAGAAAAATGCCAAAACTGTGTAAAAAATGTTGGTTCTTCGACAAAAGACTGTCATTCCCTAAAAGCTGAGAAAATGCTAATTTCAGCCCCAGAAACCCTTTTTTGATAACATTTGCAGGGAAAAACCCAGAGGCTTTCCTTTGCAACCCGTTTTTCCCATTTTTCAGCAAAAAACAAAATTTTTACTGTATTTTGCTTAATTTTTGGGATTCCTCCAAGGGAATCCACAAACCCTGGGCACCTTTAGAATCCACATGATGTTGGAAGAAAAGGACGCAAATTTGGCATGGATACCTTATGTGGTCAAAAAGTTACAGAGCCTAAGAGCGCACTACCCCAAATCGCCAAAAAAAGGCTTAGCACAGGAGGGGAAAAGGCCTAGCAACGAAGGGGTTAAAGACAGACGTGCTGATTTTATTTACAACAAGCATTTACAATGCAATGGTTTTGCCTTTGTTAAAGTTAGAGCTATTGGCATTGCTCTTGACATTTTTTTTATTTATGTTTTTTTAACATAAATAAATGGCATTGTCATTTACAATGGCAGGGCACGGGGAAGGGGGGCGAGGAGAGACAAAGGAGAGCTGCGGGCTCAGGGAAGGGGGGGCGAGGAGAGACGAAGGAGAGCTGCGGGCTCTTGTTGTAATGTTGCATGGATGAGTTGGTGCATGCATGGGTGCATGCATGGATGGGTGTATGGATGGGTGTATGGTTGGGTGTATGGATAGATGCATGGATGGGTGGATGGGTGGATGGATAGATGCATATATACAGCCAATCCCTCAACAATTTATGCAATCCACCAACCCATCCAACCAACAACCCATCCATGCATCCACCCATACATCCATGCATCATGCATACATCCATCCATCATGCATCCATCCACCCACTGCGTCCCACTCCGACCCCTCTAAATATAACTCATTTTTTCTGTATATAGAGATGACTGTATTCACTAGTATATGCAGTAGACCTTTCTACTCTAACATTCCTATGTGACTCTTGCAGTACATCTATTCATATCCCTTCCATATGTATATAGAAATATAACGAGAATCAACAGTCTCTTCTTTGTGTGACTACATCTAGTACATTTCAATTGTTTTCCTGTTTGTATCTTTTACTTAACGCATGTAAATCAAAGTCCTTAGGTTTGGCAACTGGTTCTTATGTAAAGCGCTGTGACACCTTCGGGTAAAGTTTGCGCTACATAAAATCACATTAAATAAAACTTTACCCCACAAATCCAACCATCCATTTGTGCCTAGGCTTACATTTTACGGCCTCGAAGCACACAGAGAAGGGACAGTTTACTAAGTCGAGGCGTTGTAGGGTGCATGGCAGGGGACAGTTTTAGGCGCCAAGGGAGGGTAGGGAGCAGAGTCAGAGTACTTCACGGAGGTAGGGGGCAGTTTTTTATGGTTCAGGGCAGGGGGCTGCGGTACTTTTTGGAGCATGGCCTTATTTTAAAGGGCTCAGTTCAGGTGGAGGAACGGCACAAAACACCAGGCAGACAGAGGGCAGAAGGACACAAAAACGAGGGGAAACAATTCACAGCATCACTCAGCACCACCACAGCATGACTCAGGGGCACCACAACCTCACTATGCGTTACCACAGCATCACTCGGCGCCACCACAGCATCAATCTGTGCAACCATTCAACAACTGGATCAAATATGTTCTCTAAATGTTTCAAGCTTTATTACAAATGTCACAAAAATATGTTAATATTTCACTTCTGTTCTTGGATTTTCGTCACAATAAAATACATTGAACATCTTTCTGAAGGCCCTAACGGATTATATTGTGTGTCGGGTTGGCAAGCCCAGCCCTGCGCCGTGTCACCTTTGTCATCATGACCGTGAGACTATGGCAAACAGAAGAGGAGTTCTGTCACCGCATCCGAGAAAAAACAAAGCAAACCTCAACTCCAAAACAAGGTCTCCCTCCCTCCCCCCCTCTGGGGCCCGAAACGCATCTGAACCACTGCATCCCACGGGCGGCGGCCAATCAATGGCAATGTCCACTCTCGAGCGCCATGACCGGGGCTAAAATGCAGCGCTGAATGAGCGACCGATTGAGCTATCAAACCACATAGATTACAATACATACGGTGTATGTATACA
The DNA here is from genome assembly GCF_964261635.1 of Lissotriton helveticus. Lineage (NCBI taxonomy): Eukaryota > Metazoa > Chordata > Amphibia > Caudata > Salamandridae > Lissotriton > Lissotriton helveticus. The sequence goes on along the minus strand of NC_136061.1, from coordinate 969,858,642 downwards.
CACACAAACACACACTTAAGAGACATAAGTAACGCAATAATACCGCAATACAAGACACCAACAGTGAGTGAACGTTGAGTTTTTTAATGACATTATCAAACAAAGGTCACCATCTGGGCACCACGACCAATCCCTGAACATATGATAATGTAACACTAGCAACAGACAGAGCTGCTGTCGATCTGACGGGCACACATCCCAGATTCAGCGTGCATGAAGCAGTCACAATATTTTTAGTCTAGACGTCTGACACAATTGGCACCCTGAGCAGCATTTCCTTTTGATGCCCTGCCACAATCATTCTTAAATTTGTGCCCCCCTCACTCATCTCCAGCCTGCATAGGCAGACACAATTCTTAACAGGGGTACATGAAGAGAAAACACACAGCTGCTAAAATGAGTGAAAAGAAATCAAATTGTGCAAATCCTCCAGTTGGGCTTCCGACAAGACAGAGGCACTGAATCTTTTTAGCAAGTACATTATCATCTAACCACCCGCCATTAATGCCAGGCCACCATCTCAAGGATTCTCAGCAACCTATGCAGTAGGCCACGCCATTCTGCTAAAGAGGCTTTAGGTCTGGGGAGGGGAGCTACGTATGGCCTATGAGTAGATTCAACACTTCCTCCTCAACTGCAGCCAGAAATCTTGAATTAGATCAACAGAAATATGTTCTCAGAGTTTCACAGGGAGTACAACAGGTGCCTTCCCTCTCACCTCTGCCCTTCAATGGCTACACCCACCCCAGGCTCAAATATCAGAACAACATCAGATGCACTTGCAAATGTCTGATGACACCCAAGCACATCTACTTGAAGAACAGAGAGGCGGGTTCTGCTGAATACCTTGATTACACCCACCACTGGATGAGGGAGAGATTGCTCCGCTTGTAAAAATGTGTAGACTGTAGCGCAAGTTCTGGGAATTGGTGTCGCCAAATCATTCCTGTTAGACTTGCTTTCATCCTTGGGGCCTGGGTCCAGCTGACCTACAGGGCAAACTGGCAGTGCAGAAGAACTGGTCCGACAAGTCAGTGTGTGAGCTGGTTGTTTGGCTGTTTGTGGGCCTTTTTTATGGCCTGGCGAGCCTGGCTTTACTGTTAATTTGACAACTTTTTCCACAAACATTGCCCGCAGCGAGTACACATGCATGCAGTCTCCCATCCATTGCAAAACATCCACACAGCTGCCCTTCACAAGTTAAAAACTGCCGCGATCAGCAAATGGGGTGGCGTATTTTCTGCCCCAGTCAGACACAACCATGCACAGGGTAAAAGACACAGGAATCACTTGTGTTCCTATTTTTGACACAGGTGAAGGCTCCTGTGGCAGAGCTCGGAGCAGTGCGCTGCATTCGGCACCAGCCTCATTACAACATGTCCACACTCACTCAGTGCGCCTCTTGGGTAGAATGCGGGGAGTGGCACACACACACTGAGTATGTTTGGAATTAATGCATTATTTACATGTAACATGGTTTCTAATATTCATATAGTTATTTACCTCCAAGTCTGGACACTGGTATGAGGGGCCTTTGGAAATGCATGCTTTCGTCTAGAAAACCCAAGATCTGCTGACAAAGACATCTAACTTATAAAAGATCTCAGAGTGCCCTTTTTGGCAAAAACAGGCTAGAGTGAAACCACAATGCCACTCTCCCGAGTGCCAGGATGAATGAAAAGCGAAACTGATGGCAACGCAAAACTAGAACAATGAGCGCAGGACATGGGTGCAGTTTGTTTACCACCCCCTCCATCCTTCACGTCCGTCTCTCTTCCCATACCACATGTGACGTGTTGGAAGGACGCATGCCAGGGAAGCTTTCACAGCTACGGTCTGTGCAGCGTGTGAGTAAAGTATACACTGGTACTGCGAAGGAATCACACGGTGAAAAGTTTGGGGATTTTTGAGTGGAACGGTGCGTGTATGTGTATGCTGTGCTCACCAATGACGAATGTATGGTATGTCAGTAACATGCCGTGAGGGAAGCTTGCTTTGATCCTGTTTAAGCAGAACGGTGTCTATTAGTTACTAAAACTGGAAGGTGGAGCTTTTCATTGCTCAAAAGGGTACATTTTCCGATATATATATCTCTTTCCATGCTAATGGTCGCTCGGTTTTACTCACAGAAAAGTGTCCCGCATTTGGTAGTTGAACGTCACTGAAAAAAACTTGGCAGCTTTAGGATGTAAAGTGTTGGGGATTCCAGTGCCGCGCCTGCCTCGGGTGCCCTAAAGCCTAGCTCTGGATTCTGATGCAAGGTCCCGAATGTGGCATCAAGCGGCCACAAACTGCTGTTCTGTGAAGAAGTAAAACACGGAAAGAGGCTGGCTGGACACAATAAGCATTGGCGCCTGGGCAAGGAGGTAATGAAGACTCGCTTTCCCACAGCAAAAACAAGCGCAGGGGGGGGGGGCTTCCCTGTCCACGCTGAGAATAAACCACAGGGCAGCGCACTCGGACCCTTTCCCCAGACACAACAACACCGCCGCCCGGCGAGGGCTCCAGGCGCAGAGCGGCATGGGAATGGCAAGTGGACTATATCAATCCTTGTGGGGTGAAGCGGGGGAGCGGGGTTCAATGTACACATGGCCTTTAAAAGCACGAAGGGTTGCCACTGAATCACAAATAAGCATTTTTGTGTTCCAGATTAAATTAGCAGCGCCTTAAAACGTAGCTGCATCGTTATGAGTGGGACCACCCACCTCTCACAATAAGTCGCGAAAGTGCCCCAGCCCCTACTAAAGTCAGCAAAAACGCAAGTGCGACAAAGAGGGGTTAATGGTTAATGCATCTCAGCCACAGCGAGGAGCCGAGCAGAGGGGGCATAGCGTCTCCCCGGCCGGGCTTGCTGTTTAGAACTTGGCAGCTAAATGTTTTCTGTAGAGTTTCTGGTGGGTGTTGACATGACATCTTGTTTCCAGTCCTAGGCTTACATAAAAACCAGTGCATTCTGGGAATTGTGGTCTTGTGTGCTCCAAAGCAACTGACGCCCCTCAGCGACATGGCGCTGCTACATGCACCTTTACCCATCACAGGGTCCCCCTCTGCCTGGGCCAGTGCAGCCCGCCCACCGTGGTGTTGACAATCCCCCACTGCCTGCTGGGGTGTCGGCGGGACCCAGGCTTCCCGCAGTGAACAGACCCTTCCCTTCTCTCGGCGATAAGGCTGCCTCGGTGCGCATGTGTTATGGAAACTCCGGTGCGCGAGGCCCCTGCTGTCAAGGAGACACCCCTGAGCCCCAAGGTAAGCAGCCCCTGGGTCCTGCTTCTGCAGAGGCAGCTCGACCATTAGTAGGCACGCACCCCTTGGGACCCGTCACAGGCAACGGGCCCTTCCACACACCTCCCGTTCATCAGCGTACCGCAGCGCAACCACACCCTCGTCACAGGAATTCATTTCACATCACCACTGACGAATCCGGAGTCCCAACCAAAGTCATCACCCTCAGTTCTGCAGTCACCTCACCCCTACTGCACACGTGCTGCACTGTGTGCACAACGTGCTTCAGCACTTTAACTCCCCTCACTCAACACGGGCAGCTACAAGTCACCACTATCACGGACTGTCTAGACACCCGCCGAAGTGACTTCCAGCATTACTTGATGCCTCTGGGACGGTGTCCGTAAAGCTCACATTTTGCCTCCCGCGTCCCCCGTAATCCCTCACTTTACACAAACCTCGGCAGCGGAGGCAGCGGATTTCGGCTTAACTTAATTGCTTTACAACATTCCCACACACCCCTCTTTTCCCACGTCATTGCTTTTAATTTTCAGGGCTCACTTTATAACAGTGCACGATGAAAGATTTAACCTTTTAATGACCGCGTTTTTATGTAGCACTCCAAACCGGCCCTGTGCTTTTTCTTAAGAATTGTAAACTGCAAATGTTTTTATATAGCGCTTACGACCCCTGTTGAAGCATTAAAGCACTTTTTTGCACGAGTAGCACACTACCGCGGAACCCAAGATTAACAATTAGTAGGTTAGTACAATTTTTAACAACAGGGGTTACCATTACCCAAGTTAATGCAGCTCCAGCCGTCTACCTCACCAAGAGAAGGGCCGAGTCATCCTTTGCAGCAATTTGAATTGGTTCCTGCAGATCCCAGCAATGTCGGTGGCGAGCATCTAATTCATGGAGCCAGCTTATTAGCGTATCAAGATAGGCAGTATGCAAGAGACATCATGGAGCACACCGCCACAGGAAGTGACATCATGGTGCACATCACAGGACGTGATGTCACATGTCAGCAGGTCTATCATTTGAGCGTTTTAGGCGGTATTGAAAGCTGCTCAGGTCCCGGTCTGAAGGCATGAACAGCCCAAACTGCCGGGACTTGCCAAACAGAAGCGCTGCAGTGCCACCCAGTGGCCAAAAGCAATACTGCACAGAAGTCAGCCCTAAAACGAAAAGCAATGGACGTCTTCTGGGTGCCGTCAATGCCGGACCAGATTCGGGGGCGTTCCCGAGAACAGGCTTCGGCTGACGTCGCCAAAAGCCAAAAATTCTCGGGAACGCCTCCGAATCTGGTCCTGCATTGACGGACAGGCCAGTCTTCCAATGGATAGCCTCCATTTATGGAGCTAACCAATGGATGACGGGGGCGGATTCCAACCCCTATACTATACTCAATAGGTTTTTTCTAGCGAAAAAACCTAAAAAGTGAACACTCTGTTTGAATGCTGCTAGTTTGTGTCCTGTTTATTTGTTTGTTATTAAAATACATCTGCGAGGTACTCAGCAATGCATTGTGTTTCAAACTCTGTTATGAAGCTCTGTGGTTATGCTGAATAAGCAGCTACCTATGTTATATGACACCTCTTTATTAATGTAATAACTGCACTTTCACAATTGCTTTATTAACCTTCCTGCTTTCTCAAATTTGCTTGAAAATGCACCATTTGTCCACTCTTTTTAAAAAAAATTCTCGGGGAAAATCCCCCCAAACCCTCCTTAGGGGGTTCTGGCTCGCTCGCTACGGTGCAGTATGATTATCATTTTACGCCTCACCACTTTCAAATATCACCAGTCGCCACTGTTCGTATAGGGGGAGACCACAACCTTGTTATGGACCGGGACAGGGGCAGGTCGGGGCATCGCTATGGCATGACTGGAGCGATCTCACTTGACGGGAGGGCTTGGTTGAGCTAGAGAGGGCTTCTGGATGTTTGGCGGGAGGCCCACCCCTAGAGTACTCAATATACATTTTACTCACACGTACATCACACGTATGCGCGGCTTGACCATTTCCTCAGTTCCTAAGAACTTTACCCGTTGATAGATGATGTGGAAATACATCCTGATGCCCTCTCAGACCATGATGCCTTGTCACTCTCCCTTACAGTCGCCCGTACACATAGACCTAAGGGCAGATGGAGGTTATGAGAATCCTTATTACACAGGGAAGGGGTGCTCCAGCAGCTTAGGAAATGTATCACCGACTATCTCTCAACCAATGATCAGCCCGACGCACCCCCCCAGCACTGTGGGGGGCACTGAAAGCGGTGGTGAGGGGGGAGCTTATAGCACTTTCCGCAGTGGAAAATAGGGAGCGCACGGAACAGAGAGGACTCCTCACGGCCAGGGTTACAGAACTCGAGCGGGTTCATAGCCGTACGGGAGCCCCTAGGGTCTTGTGCCAATTGAAGGCGGCTAGGGCACAGCTCAAACACACCTATTATGTGGGGGGCAACAAAACAGGGCGCCTTCTGGTGAGCGAACTCAGGGCCCGTACCCTACAAGCCAAGATTACTACCATCCGGGATGCTCGGGGCACATCGGTCACCTCCGACGATCATATTGCTGATGCTTTTAGGGAGTACTGCGCGTCCCTGTACAGCAGGGATCAGACCATAGACACGGCGGAGAGGCCTATCTTAGTCAAGCGGCGACCACGGCCCTCAATACCGCCGGGGCGGCAGCTCTAGATGCACCTATCCGGTTAGAGGAGGTCATCGGAGCGATAGCTAGACTCACACCTTTGAACTCCCCAGGGCCCGACGGCTTCTCTGCGGGCTTCTACAAGTCATTTTGCCCATTGCTAGCGCCAATTTTAACCCGGCTCTTCAATTCTTTCCAGGGACCGGGCTCTATCCCGCTGGATATGTTAGAAACGGACATTGTGCTGCCTAAACCAGGTAAGGATACCGCCCAATGCTCCGCGTATAGACCCATCTCCTTACTCAACCTTGACTTAAAATTGTTCACGGAGGTCTTAGCCTCCAGGCTGGGTCCGCGTCTCCCTGGCATTATTTAGCCGGATCAATCTGGTTTCATTCCGAACTGCCAATGCAGCGACAATATCAAACGCCCCCTGCATCTCATTGATAAAACCCATTATAATCAATCGGATGCCAAGCTACTATCAATTGATGCTGAGAAGGCATTTGATCGGGTGGACTGGGGGTTCCTAGACAAGACACGAGCTCACTTTGGCATTGGGGATCGTTATAGGGCCTGGGTCGCGAGCTGCTACTATCGGCCGAGGGCGACGATCCTGGTGAATGGCACGACTTCGCGCCCATTTGACATCCAGCGGGGCACGAGGCAGGGGTGCCTTTTGTCCCCCCTCCTGTTCGCGCTCTATGTGGAACCCCTTGCCCAACGATATCTTCAAGGTACATAGATGTGGAGTTAGGAATAGTGAGTCTATATGTACTTATCTTTCAGTATTTGCTTCATCGATATTTTTCCCATGATAATATTGTATATTGGTATTCTCAGCCTCGATATTCAGTAGTACAATCAGCACAGACCACTTTACCCTCCCCCGACAGCCACAAAACCAAAAGCTGGCATAGCTAGAAGAATGTATGCACAGTTCTAAAGATGAATTAAGCACAATGGGATGAATGCATTAGTTTTGCTCATGGTGCCTGATTCATGAAACAGTGGTAAATCTGAACATATGCATGAGGATGCTGATTTACTACTTTTTGGAATTCACATTCAGTGGTGCTGTAGTACACCTGGAAAGGTGCTTATTAGGAGGCTTGAATGCATAAGACTGGCAATGTCATGGCGATGCTATTTCTTCATGGCTGAATTGAATGTACTGTTAAATTCCACATTGTACATTACTTTTTGGTTCTCCTTGGGTAAACCTCTTCCCTAGGACCTTTAGGGGTGTATCACTGCTCTTGCCACCATCAGGGTCAGGCAGGGACAACAAATAGGCCCTACCACCAAAATAAGAGTGACCCCAATTAGAGAACCAGCTAGCTAAAATAGTGACAAATCAGATTGCAATTTGTAAATACACAGTTTATGGGTATTTTGCAAGTTGTAGGAGTCTGCATGGGTTTCTATTTGTTATAGGCAATGTTTGTAGGGATATCAGGAAAATTAATAGTAAAAACCGGCCCACCAGGCAACAAAACAGGCCTACAAACTGCTAACAAAAATGGTTCACACTGACTCGTAAGATCATCCCATCGGGCACTGCCTGGCTGCTCTGTAGGCCCGTCCGACTTTGGCCACCATGAAGGGTGGTTTACTCCATCCCTTCGAGGGAGTTATTTCTGACCATTTGCAGGGTGGTAAAGTTTATTTGTGTTCCCAAACTCTTAGCGTGAACCACACTTTAATTTGCCCACTCTCTGTTACTTGCGTCGATTTTACTGCGGTGTTATTGTACTCAGTTGTGGCATACAACTACAGCGTACTAAATGCATTTAGCCTAGTTAGTAAGTACTCTTTTCTGGATACCTGACAGACGGAAATTGAGCCATTTTTAGCTATAAACAAACCCTTACGGAAAAAACTGTCTTCTTAAGTTGGGCCCACTTGGAATGGCAAGTTTCAACTCTGAAGCAAAAGCAGCATTTGCGGGCCGACCGACTCGTCCCCGCAGGGGACCCTCATAAGAGGGCATCCCCTTAGTGCCACAAGATGGCACACGGAGCAGCCTAGTGTCTCCGGACCCCAGTGGGTCCCGCTCATCACTTCCGGCCGGGGCCGGGGGGCGGGGAGTAGTATAAAGTCCTCCCATGCCCCCCTGGTGACCTCTTTGCCCCCTCACCCTGAAGCCGTTTAGGTTCCCTCTGGTCGCTTGTCCAGAGGCCTGGTCTTGCGTCGGGGTGTTGTGCTTTCTGCCGGTCGCCGGATTGCTTTTCTCCTGCGGTGAGTCGGGGGTAATTGGTTGGAAGAGCGAGAGGTCGTGGCTGAACGGCCTTAGCAGCCAACCTCAGAGCTGGGGACCCGGGTTCGAGCCTCTGCTCTGTTTCCTGTGTGTCGCGTTCCCACGGAGAAGCCTTTGATGGAGAGAAGCATTGTTCGGGGGCATGTGGGGTCACCGGTGCAGGCCCACGCTTTTGTAATGAGCCTGTTTCCCCGGTGAGGCCAGGTTTGGCGGGGGAGACTTGCCGATCATCTTTGGGGAGAGCCTTGTCTCACGCAAGTTTGGCCTTGTTGCAAGGGAGGCAAGAAGTTTATGTTTCTAGTTTCGCTCCATGGTACAGTTTTGTTATATGGTGGTCGCGGGCGTCCCCGGTAGAAACAGGACACAGTGTTGCCACGCGAACGAGAAAGTAGGCAGATTAAAACAATATTGTTTGTTGCGTTATCTGGCATTTTCTATTTTAACTTCAGGGAAGTACGGTTCCCAACTCTGCCATTTCTTTCATGGAAGGCCTATGAAAGAATACCCGATAGATCTCCAGTGTAGCACAATTTTCCTTCTGTGCTCAGTACAAGGGATGTCAGTGCTGGGTTCCAGGTGTTTCAGTGTTTTGGTGGCTGGGGCTCGCTAGCCTTCCAGCGGGTGCGAGACACGTTTTATCTACTGAGTAATATTGTACAAGGAGGGCCGGTCCATGTGGCGAGCATTGTTAAGGACCTGACTTACCTCAATCGAGTGAGCGTTAGCTGGTAGTGCTTTGGTCCCTGGTTCGACCGCGGGTATCAGCATGATGAGCACATTTTGCAATTATGGTTCCCATGTGCCCGGGTCCACAGTTTGGGGGCGAGAGCAAATTAGAAACAGGGTCCACAGGAACGAGGCCCCTGAACACTGCCTAGGGTCCACGTGTTTTTCACGGTGGTGCCCACTTGTATGAGGCCCCCGCCTCCTCCGCGGAGCTAAGAATTTTACAAAAATGGCGCCCAATTATAGAGTATGCTCGGGCGTGTTCTGGCCACCAGCTGTGTTGCGCCTTTTGGTATTGTAATGTAGATTGAAGGAGCAATCGTGACCCCAGGGTCATGAGGCGGAGGAGAGAGCAGCACATCCCGATCCCTTCGGGGCTCACATTATGGGTTGAAGGCCAGTGTGCTATTTCGGTTTGTTTCTCCGTCAGCGGTCGTAGTTTTACAGTTTTAGGGGCTACCGAGTCCGGGTAGCTCTGTGGTGTTATACCCTGCTATTGCGTTTGAAATGAGTTGTTTTGAATGCACCTTCATGAATCAGCTTGTCTGGTTTTTCCCGATGCTCCTGCGGGCTGAGCAGTCGATAAAACAGGCACGGCACCCAGGGGGCAAGAGCAATTCAAAATGGCGCCACAGGAACGAGGGCCCCGAACTCTCTCAGGGGCCCGCGTGCTTTGCATAAGGGTGCCCACATGTTTGAGGCCCCCGCCGCCTTCATGGAGGAGATAAAATGTTAAATTGGCGCCTTATTTTAGAATATGCCCGCAGCTCTTCCCGGTGCGTGTTCTAGACAACTTTGTTACAACTCTTGGGTATCGCAACATAGGTTGCTGGAGAAGTATTTGTCTTTCTTTCTCCTTTTGTAACTAATCAGCATTCTCCAGTTGAGGGCACCGCCCGTTGCGCGCTCGTCAACGTGCTCGCATCGCGGGGTTCACAGGTTTGCGGCTGCGGGCCTCCGTGGTAGTTTGTTTGCCGCATCTTTAACGTTTGCTGTGACCTCGTGTATGGCAGCGTCGGATACCTACTTGGATATCCGGTGCGTGGGGGGCGCAACGCATTCGGCGGAGGCTCTTCCTCCTAGGAGTGTATTTTCGGCGGGGGCCGCGCAGCCTGTCTTGGATTTTGGTGCTTTGTTTGACTGTTTTCCCTGTTTGACATCTCGCCCCTCCTTCTGGCCACTCTCGGTTCGGACGGCCTTGGGCGGGTACAGGGAGCTGCTACTTTGTCGGGAACGGCATCTTTCAGCCCTCAGCGGCGGTGGCATTTCAGCACTCTTGGGTGCTAGGGCTTCTGGGGCGGTGACTTCGGCTTTTTAGGCGGTAGAGCAGTGTGTCTCACTTGTGTTACCCGTTGTGCACTATTTGCTGTCAATACGGGGAAACCGGGTTTGAGTATTTTATGGATGCTCCGCAGCCTTCCTACACACTTTTTAGCCTAGGAGGCAGTGCAAAGGCCAATGGATGAGTACAAATATCACAATATCGTCACCTTTCGACCTTCACATGTAACCCTTGGAAGGCAATAGGGATGGTTTTCACACAAGTAACACGCCCAGAACTCGTCCAGGTGTCTACTGCTCAGAATTGCATAGGTTTGAAATGTTTTCTTGGGGCAGCAACACGAGGCTCAAATGCGGCAACTCTGCTTCGCAAAATCTAACTAATCCCAACCTCCTTCCTCTGCTTCCCACAGGAATGCTGTTAGACATTTCCTGTCCAGGGCTTTGCACTTGTGGGCACAACCTTTTGCCCATTATTTCGCGCGGACGTTACGCGAAGGTGTCGGAGTGCTTCGTAAAAGGATCAGAGCTGTTGCTTGAGTGCACCACAAGTGAACGCCTCACAAAAGAAAAGGCTCAGTTACAGGAAGATAAGTGCCAGACGTGAGCAATCTAGACAAGAAGTAGCAAAGTGTGCATTACAGGAGGAAGGAGTGAATTGAATGCTAGTTACAGAAGCGTACAAGTACAAGGGGAGGTAATTTACTGGGATACATGGCAGGCAGTCAATGACAAATACGGTAGATTGCGTAGGCAATGGTGGCACTGGTGCAAGTACCGGAAGCAAAACCAATGTTAAGAGGTAGTTACAGTGTGTTACAAGAGTAAAGTGACGTACACTCACATGGCAAGGAGATTAGAACTTGCTATAACGATAGGTCTTCCTTCTGATATTAGAGAGGGCTTATATTGAATTTGGAAGTGCCTCTCTAGGAGGAGAACGGTGAGGACAGTTTATAGGCCTGGAATGAAGAGTTGTTCTGGGTAGAAGGGTAGGGGGACGAGGTATGAGGTGATTCTAAACACAAACACCTAAGTGCTTGGCCATTTTCAGATTTGCATTTTCTAATTGACTTAGTAACAAGACACGTCACTACACTACTCCTCAGGCGCAGGAAGTACGCAAAGGCTTGCCGCGCCCAACTCCGCGAGAATGTAATAGGGACTAAGTAGTTCGCATATCTGACAGACAGGCTTGACCTTGGCAGCAGGGGGGCAGTTATAGCCCCAGTCTCATTTTAAAGAATTCATATTGTTACATGAGGGGGGGGGCGGGGCACCTAAGGGTTGCCATGCCTCACATGCAGGAACCGTGCAGGAGAACCACCCTCTTTCTTGGGAGGCCGCCGAGCTATCAACAGGTAGAAGGGTCATAGCACACTGGGCAGTGAGCTAGGGTCTGGGACACCCAGGTTCTGCCCTGGAGACATTACTGCCCTGTTTTGGGGCGCACAGGGTACGCTTCATGGTAGTAATACATTGGTAGTCAACTGGTGAGTGTGAGGAGAGCAGGTAGTTCCTGTGCAATAAGGGGATGTTTCTCTGTTAAACATCTGATGAGTCTAGGCAAGTTGTTGAGGTACTAAGCAAGTATTGGGGCATTCTCTCGGTAAGCGGTGGCAGAGTGTGGGCAAACCTTGCATCCCCTGTGACAAAACCGGGACACTTTTCTTTTAACAGGGGTGTGGCGGGACTGAGCCTGCACCCCATGTGCAGTAATGGAATGGGCTTTTGCAGCAACTGGTGCGCAAGTAAGGGACTCTGATCCTGGTGATCGAGGTAGCAATAGGCTTTCCGGTCAATGCTGATTAGGGGCTATGTTCATGGATTTGTTCTCTCTTCCAGAAACGCACAGGTTTCGTCACATTATGAGCTAGCAACGCCTAGTAGAAAGGCCTTCCGGGGGTTGGAGCAGGTCAGGGTGTCCCGTGCGCGAGAGGGGGAGATCGGGCCTCCCATCCCCGGGTAGGGGAGGACAGTGCTCTCTCTACGTACAGCTGTTGCTTGGGGGGACTTCGGGTTGCAACTTGATGATGGCATCGTGGGTCAGGAGTGGCGTGCTCAGTAGGAGGCGAAGCCGGCACCAGCCGTTTCCCCCATTAGAGTTTATTCAGTTCAGAATGGTGGAATTTTGTCTTCTGCCACGATACCCACAGTTATTGCTTAGCAACATTAGGCAATGACCAAACAGCAACAAAGTCTTATTTTCCTGTCGGGCCACAGATCCTAGGTGAATGGAGAAGTAACCTCATGGGTAGTATGGTAGAAGACTGGTCGGGTCCTCTTTGTGGGGTACATGGAGGACTTCTATTAAATCTCCGGTCTTACGGGGCCAGGCAGTTTAGACTGACTGTGTAATGTTGTGATACTCCGTTCCATCTGAGCTACGCAGTCTCATTCCATACCAGGCACTTTGACTCCCAATGTATCGTGCATAGGTTACTGTCTCACACATGGGCACGCCAAACTATAGAATGTCTGACAAAAGCAGCCTTATACCTTGGTCTTCTTAGAGTTCTTGTGGGTCAGATGGGCGCAATTACTGATTTGGGTCTCCCTCATCTTCAGTGTTTGTGTGCTAGCAAGAAACAGTCTTTCTTAGTCTTTCAATGTCACTCATCGTGCACTGAAATATTGGAAATGTCACACATAGCAGTTGAACCCGTGTAGCTCTGAAGGGGGGTGGCTAATTAGTGGTTGGCTATGCAAGAACGCTTTAATTGTGGCTTCTTTATCTTGAGCAACTAAGCAGCACTGACTATGTCAACAGAGGAAAATCAATATAAACAATGGTTCTGTCGGGTATGATACTCAATTCCTTCAGTACATGAAATAAATTCTATATTACGTATGGTTTACAGTCTTTTCATTATTTAAGACAGAACTCCAGTCAAAGAGATTGCTCACCACATAAATCCAACATCAAGAACGTTAAGGGTATTCATTCGTTTTTAATCTTCTGAATTGATTTTTTCATTCATAAATGACCCTTATGCATATCATACTTTCTTAGAACTTATTTACAATTCATAAATATTTCTCAAAATACAGCGCAAAACAGTACGAAGTGATTATGGTGTGACATAAAGTGAAATAGTGACATTCAAACATGCGTATATACAAATCAGTGAAGAAGGAAAGAAAAGAAAAATTCTTTTGGCCAGTTTCCAAATTTAGTTAAAAATTATCACGGTAATCCACTTCAATTAGATGTAATGAAACCGGATATTCTGTGCTGATCCACTGATATTAAACTCATCGACGTTTCGACCCTACGGACGCCTTAATTATGGGTCTATAACGGGTCTTCTTCAGGACAAAGGGATGTGGAAAAGGCGCCAACGGGCTTGCGTAAGTTTGACCCAGGATAGCGATCTAGAAGTTATTTCGTCCTCCTAGGATTTTATCCCTTAATTGACACACACAGTGCCAAATGAAAATTCCAAAGGAGTGTAGACACACGGGGCTAGGAGTACTTAAATTGATCCTCAAGCCCAAAAGATGTCGTATTTAATCAGGGAGTCAAATATTCAGTTTCTATGGCTCCTACATCGTATTCCAACACACTAGGCGTGGATCCTGTATGAAACTCCCAATGATTCAAACCGCCGTATTAATCAGGCATTCTATTCTACTTGGCACTATGGGGTTGTATTATCATTTTGCACAGAATTTTGGGCCTGCATTAGCCACACACATATCCCCCCCCCCCCCAGTCTGATCCCTCTCAGCTCTGGCTCCACTTGGATCAGGCTGATACATTAAGCCTCTAACTTGTTTATTTCATGGGACACATGTTGGCACATATGTGACCATGTAAGCGTTTGGTTTGGCTGGTTCTCCGTGAAGGGTCCGGAATTGGGCAGGCAATTTCAACAGTCTAATATTCAACAACAAGGGTTGACACGCTGTGGAGGGCGCTTGGCGAGGTGCTCGGGTAAGCTTTCACCTGTACAGTTTTATTTAGTTGTTTTCAGGTACGAAAGTAGGGATTCCTTTGGCAGTGTTCACATGCCAGGAAACAAGAGTGAGGAAGGAATAGTTCCCCTAGTTGCACAACTTGTATTTACAGTTGTATAGGCTGCTTGTTACATGCTTCATAGGTGTAGGAAGGTAGATCCCTGACTATGGTTGCCCCCAACTTTTTGCCTGGTGTTTTGCTGGTTTTCTGACTTAGTTGACCTGGGGCCCTGCTATTCAGGACCCCAGGCCTACTGCTCTCTCTGTAAAATGGATTCCATGTACCTTAGGTACATATCTAATTGGATACTGAGTCACCTTATCAGTCCCTGTACAGAGTACCTTAGGTGCCCAGGGCATAGGTGTACCCAGGGCCTACCAGGGGCTGCAGCATGTATTATGCCACCCCTGGCTGGCCATCCAAATCTGACACAACTGGCTGCACGACAGCTGGGGCAAGGTGGTGTAATCACCCTTTGCTGTAGATATAGTATTCCTATATCTAAACCTAAATGGACACACAGATCTCCTATCAGTCACTCCTATGGCAGGCCTTAACAATCCTGAAGGCAGAGTGCTTGGAATCGTGTGAGATAGTGCTCTGGCATGAGCTGAGCCTGTCTGCGGCTTTCGGGATCCATCCCTTAGCCGTTTCCATGATATCGCATACCATATACTCTTAAGTGCATTATAATCCTCGCGGTTATATGCCAACTCTGGTATCGCTTTATCAAAACATGTCGAGTAAGGTGTCATACGAATTGGAATACTAACCCCTCGCCAATTCTGGCGACGGGGTTAGCATTCCACCCTTCTAGAGGGACACGACATGTATGTAACCTATAACCCCGGTTAAAGTCAGACATAGCCTCAGCTCCACAAAATGGATGCTGCCACCGAGACACAAGTCTGCCCTCCTGCTGCTGGGAGTCCTCCCAGCCCAGGAGGCAAGGACAAAGGGTTTCCTGCCAGGGGCGGTGCCAGCACCGTCCCAGACAGGATTTTGTATATTCTAGGTAGGCAGGGCTTTAAGAGGAAGGTGACTGCAAGTGGCACCCCGGTGCTCACTGTGCATAGGCCGGCTGGAACCAGTTCCAGGGGCACTCCAGCCCCTGATCTGGGAAAAGCCCGCCAAAGGAGAGGGGTGTAACCACCCCCCTCCTAGTCCCACCCATAGGGCAGGACTTAGTCGCGTGCCAGCCCCTTTTTGAAGGATAAAGGTAGGAACTGGCCCCCTTCCAAATTAGATCATCTTTGAATCCTGAAACTACTTTCCACGAAAGGAACTCAAGACTTCTTCCCAAGATTCTCCCTTGTGACTAAGGAGTAGTCACCCTGCAGCAGCAGGCACCAACCAAGCATTGCGGTTTGTTGCTAGTCTCTCCTTCGGATCAAGACTGCTCCAGCATGACGGGAACCGGCTTCCCTGGTACCTCTGACCTCAACCTACATCATCAGCCCAGCTGTGATCCGTGGGTGTGACGAGACCTCGAGGGACCGGCCATCTTCAGAACTGCACGACGCTTGTCCAGCACGACCACCGAGTGACCCTCGACCGAGTGCTTTGGGGTAAGAGAAGCCCCGACCCTGAGCAGCTCCAGCACCGAAGGTCAGCCCCCCTGCACCCACGAGGTCTGCATGGGGCCCTTCTGCTCTTTGCTGCCAACCGCGTTGTCCAGGTCGCTTGCCCGTTGGCTAGTGGCCCTCTCACGACGCTCCACGACGACAAACACTGCTGGTCTGGTTGCTCCAGACTAGCCCTTGCTCCCCTCCAAAAGAGGAGCACCCTGGACCCTCCTGGTCCACTCAAGACGCCATTTTAGGTCCACCGCGTGGGCCTTGCATTTGCCAAGACTTGTTGCCCAATCCTGGGTCCAGCGACGTCGACAGCAAGAACCTTTGTGGGACAGCTCGCACCTCCATCCTGGTCGCCGACAACGCCTCCTGGTCCGAGAGACTGCAGAGCCCAGCAGCGCCTACTCACCTGGCTGAGGTGACTTCGTCCGGTGCCATCCTGGTGCCCACTCAAATCACTGGCTAGTGATTCAGAACTTGGTCCCCTCTGCTTACAGGTTTCTTGTTCCCTGATCCAGGCTTGGATCACCACGAACTTCTTCACTGGTCGCCTGCCAGCAACTTCTTTCTTCAGGCTCCTGGATCTTCAACGAGGGTTTCCGACGCAACTTCAACCCTATGCGGCCGCAGCCCCTGGGCTAGGTAACCTGAGTACTCCGGTGCTCCAGCATAGTCCAACACCCTAAGTGTTCGGATCCACTCCCGTTTTCGGCCTGGTCACCCCCACGCTCCTGTGCCTGCTGCCGCTGCCGCAGCCCCAGCCTCCCGAGGGCCGCCGAGCCCACACCAGCTTTTCCCGCCGCCCCAGCCTCCCGAGGGCCGCCAAGCCGGCTCCAGCTTTTCCCGCCGCCCCAGCCCGTGGCCCCGCCCCCCCCGACAGCCGATTGGCTCGCGCTCCCGCCTCCCCGCAGACCCTCCCGACCGGCTCCCTTCTTAAGGGGAGCCAGAGTAAGCTCCAGGGAGTGACCACTGCGCCTTCGGCCTGGTCACCCCCACGCTCCTGTGCCTGCTGCCGCTGCCGCAGCCCCAGCCTCCCGAGGGCCGCCGAGCCCACACCAGCTTTTCCCGCCGCCCCAGCCTCCCGAGGGCCGCCAAGCCGGCTTCAGCTTTTCCCGCCGCCCCAGCCCGTGGCCCCGCCCCCCCGACAGCCGATTGGCTCGCGCTCCCGCCTCCCCGCAGACCCTCCCGACCAGCTCCCTTCTTATGACGTCCCCAGAGCGAGCGCGCAGCGGGAGCACCGATTGAGCGCCGAAGGTGCGCCAAAGGTAAGCCCATCTACGCCCGTCCGCGCCTGGACCGCGCCCAGCGCCAGGACCCCTGGCCCCCGCAGACCCCAGCCCACCCGCCGGACGTACGACGCCGCCACCCTCAACGCACTCAACGCCAGCCGAACCCCTGGATGCTACCGAGCCACCCCGAGACGCACCCACGGACCCTTCATCTGCCAGTCCTGCAAGTTCTCCTGCACCCGGACCTGCACTGCACCAGCGTCCACCAAGCAGAACACCAGCAGCAACCACCTGAAGTGCATCCTGCTCAACACCCGCTCCGTCCACAGACACGCCGTCGAGCTCTGGAACCTGCTCGACACCACAACCCCAGACATCGCCTTCCTCACGGAAACCTGGATGAACGCCTCCTCAGCGCCCGACATCGCCATCGCCATCCCGGACGGCTACAAGATCATCCGGAGAGACCGCGTCAACCAGACAGGAGGAGGCATCGCCATCATTCACAGGAACACCATCCGCATCACGACCAACACCGACGACACCATCGCACCCGCCGAACACCTGCACTTCCAGATCCACGTCAACCCCAAGACCACCCTCAGAGGCACCCTCATCTACAGACCCCCGGGACCACGCACACAATTCAGCGAGGACATCGCCGACTTCATCAGCCCGCTCGCCCTCCTCTCAGCCGACTACATCCTCCTCGGGGACCTCAACTTCCACCTGGAGAACAACGACGACCGCAACACCACCACCCTGCTGGAAAACCTCGCAAACCTGGGACTCAAGCAGCTGGTGACCACCCCCACCCACCTCGCCGGACACACACTCGACGCCGTCTTCTCATCCAGCATAGACATCGCCTTCAGCCACGCCACAGGACTCCACTGGACGGACCACAGCTGCGTCCACTTCACCTTCAGAAGAACGACGACCCACCACCACCAGCAACAGGTTGCCCGAAGAAGCTGGAACAAGATCACAGCCGACCAGCTCGCCGCTTCCCTGAGTCAGCACCCTCCCGCCAGCTCAGCGAACCCCAGCCAGGCCGCCGACAACCTCACGAAGTGGATCAGCAACTGCGCGGACGAACTCGCCCCTCTGAGGACCCCGCCCAGCAGACCCGGCAGCAAGAAAGCCCCATGGTTCACCGACGAACTCAAGAGCTCCAAGAAGAACTGCTGAGCCCTCGAGAAAGTCTGGAGAAGGGAACAAACACCGGACAACACGACCACCCTCAAGCTTGCCACCCGGAAGCACCACCAACTGATCCGCGCCACCAAGAAAACTGCATTCAAGGACCGACTGGACAACAACTCACACAACTGCAAGGAACTCTTCAACATCGTGAAAGAGCTCTCCAACCCCAACGCCGGAAACAACGACATCACCCCATCGCAAGACCTCTGCAATTCCCTCGCCTCCTACTTCCACAACAAGATCGCGGACATACAAAACAGCTTCAGCATTCAACCATCGCACACAACGACCGCTGCAACGCCGCCCACCATCACCCTCCGCGCCTGGACTCCGATCAGCACCGATGACACCGTCCGCATGATGAACTCCATCCACTCTGGATCTCCGACCGACCCCTGCCCTCACCACGTCTTCAACAAGGCCGACGCTGTCATCGCACCCCACCTGCGGGACATCATCAACACCTCCTTCGACACCGCCACCTTCCCGGAGAGCTGGAAGCACGCCGAACTCAGCGCTCTACTAAAGAAACCAACAGCGGACCCCACCGAACTCAAGAACTACCGCCCCATCTCGCTCCTCCCGTTTCCAGCCAAAGTCATCGAGAAGACCGTCAACAAACAGCTGGCCGCCTTCCTCGAGACGAATGGATCCCTCGACCCCTCACAGTCTGGCTTCCGAGCCAACCACAGCACCGAGACCGCCCTCATCGCTGCCACCGATGACATCCGAGCCCTGATGGACAACGGAGAAACAGCGGCCCTCATCCTCCTAGACCTCTCCGCGGCATTCGACACTGTCTGCCACCGCACCCTAGTGCAGCGCCTCAGCAACGTCGGAATTCAGGAGAAGGCACTGGAATGGATCGTCTCCTTCCTTGACGGAAGAACACAGAGAGTCCGTCTACCACCGTACAAGTCAGAGGCCACCGAAGTCATCTGCGGCGTCCCTCAAGGATCCTCGCTGAGCCCCACCCTCTTCAACGTCTACATGAGCCCCCTCACGCCCATCGCACGCCAACACAACCTGAACATCATCTCCTACGCCGATGACACCCAGCTGATCCTCTCCCTGACCAACGACCCCGCCGCTTCCAGGGCCAACCTTCACGAAGGGATGAAAGATGTAGCCGAGTGGATGACGACCAGCCGCCTGAAACTGAACTCAGACAAGACGGAAGTCCTCATCCTGGGCTCCTCGCTCTCCGCCTGGGACGACTCCTGGTGGCCCCCCGCCCTGGGCACCGCACCCAAACCGACAGACCACGCACGCAACCTGGGCTTCATCCTGGACTCCTCCCTCTCCATGACCAGACAAGTCAACGCCGTCTCCTCGTCATGCTTCAACATCCTGCGCATGCTACGGAAAATCTTCCGGTGGATCCCCACCGAGACCAGGAAGACGGTCACCCAGGCCCTCGTCACCAGCCGACTGGACTACGGCAACGCCCTCTACGCCGGAACCACCGCCAAGCTCCAGAAGAGACTCCAGCGGATCCAGAACGCCTCAGCCAGACTCATCCTCGACATCCCCCGATGCAGCCACATCTCCGGACATCTGAGAGACCTGCACTGGCTCCCCGTCAACAAGAGAATCACCTTCCGTCTCCTCACCCACGCACACAAAGCCCTACACGATCTAGGCCCGAGCTACCTCAACAACCGCATCAACTTCTACGCTCCCAAACGCCACCTCCGATCAGCCAGTCATGCCCTCGCCGACGTCCCCCGCATCCGAAGAACGACAACAGGAGGAAGGTCCTTCTCCCACCTGGCCGCCAAGACCTGGAACTCCCTCCCTCCCGACCTGCGCCTGACCCAAGACCACCTCTCCTTCAGGAAGAAGCTCAAGACCTGGCTGTTCGAGCAGTAGCAGCACCCCCCCCCCCCCCCCCCTAGCGCCTTGAGACCCTCCGGGTAAGTAGTGCGCTCTATAAAGGTCCTTGATTGATTGATTGATTGATTTTCGACCCACCTAGTCGGGTTCGCCCGAGAACAGTAACTTTGTCTTTACTAGCTTCCATAGACTTTTTCCTGCCTTACGCGTGAGAGTTCCCACTCTGCACACGACGTCCACAGGCCTCCTGCTTCTAATCTAAGGGTTTAGTATTGTAGGCCAAGCGTTTCTAAAGTCTATGAGAATAGTTACTTACCTGCTAGTAATTCGCATTCCACTTTTGTAATATATGGTTTTTCGTGCCCCTCGGGCATTTGTGTAAATTGTGCGACTTAAAGTATTTTCGTAAGAGTTTTGTTGTGTGCTGAGCTCCCTGACTCATAAAGAGTTCAGGGTAGTCTTGTTATAAATAAATATCTGTTTATTTTCATAACAACTTGTGTGGTGTCCTTTCACTTGGTGTTCAAGGGGTAATGTGATGGTAAAACAGCTGGCTTAACACGCCCTCTAGAGTCTTAGCCTTAGACTGCTCGTATCCATGCTACTAGGATAGCTGGTCTATAAGGTTGACTTACAACCAATCATCAATAAGGGTTGTTTGGACTGATACAGAGTGCTCACTAGAATAGTGAACATTATATATCAGGCCAACTTCTCACATTGGTGAGCAGCGGTTGGGATTTGAGCTTGCTGTTGTTTTACCACGCATATCCTAAGAATATCATTTGAAAGATCACATAAGTACTAAGGTACATATAACTTAGCTTAGAATACTCTGAGTTCTACTGAACCAGCTGTTGTAGCTCCTAGGGCCTAGCACACCCTAAACTACAACTCTAGCAAGGGATCAGTAGGTAAACATATAGTGTAGGTAAGTGCACCACTTACACCTCACTAGAAAAGCATGTCTACCCATGGAGAGTCTACTGAGACTCCCCTTGTGGCAGTTGACCCTCCACAGGTCACTTCAAGATATGCAGCTCTCAGTTTCCAGGAGATGAGACAAGTGTGTACCTCCAGGAAACTGAAACAGGGGTCTAACCCCACCATTCCCTTTCTGATAGGTCTCTTAGAGACATATGATGCGAGAAAGATTTCTCAGCTAGATGGGAATATGCCAGCCTTAGAGGGTACCACTGGGGATCCAGACCTCCACAACACTGTAAATGCAGTTGAGGAGGAGGATCCTGAGGAACTCTCTGGGGATGAGGCAGACAAAGGTCTTGAGGTAGTCAGAAGGCTAACTAGGGCCAACATAGACTTGCTTGGGCTAGGATCTGGGGGACCCCCAGTACTGACCCTAAGTAGGCCTAACCTTGGAGTTAGGAGAGATAGATCTCTTTCTAGGGACTCCAATAGATCTCTGCACTCTAATGCCTCTTCTCAGAGGAGAAGGAACTCTCCCCAGAGGAGATTGACTTCCCCTCAGAGAAGAGAGCATAAGGCAAGGATGAGACAAGCTAAACTGAGGATTGAAAGGGAAGAACTTGCCCTGGCCAAAGAAAAGCTTGCCTTTGCTAGAGAGCAGCAGATGAGTGGGACAGTTCCCACTGGTGGCAGCAATCTCCCAAGAGATAAAGAGAAGGGTTTAGATACTAAACACCTGACAAAAATAGTGCCCCCCTTTAAACAAGGGGATGACATCCAGAAATGGATGGCTGCTTTGGAGAGGGCCTGCACTGTACAGTGCATCCCCCAAAGTCAGTGGGCAGCTATACTGTGGCTCTCCTTTGATGGCAAAGGTAGAGATAAGCTCCTCACCACTAGAGTTGAGGATGCTAATAATTACCAAGTCCTGAAAAATACACTGGTTGATGGGTTTGGCTTAACCACTGAGCAGTACAGGTTGCTGTTCAGGGATGCCCAGAAAACTCAGTCTCAGGATTGGGCTGACTTTGTTGATTGTGCCACTAAGGCTCTGGAAGGCTGGCTACTGGGTAGCAAGGTTACTGACTTCACAGGATTGTATAATCTTATTATGAGAGAGCAAGTCTTAAATAATTGTCAGAACCAGTTATTACACCAGCACCTGGTAGACTCTGATCTGACCTCTCCACAATAATTGGGTAAGAGGGCAGACAAATGGGTCAGAACCAGGATTAGGCCTAAGAACCAAGGTGGTGACCAGAAAAAGGAATCAACCAAGCCTCAAGAGAAGGGTGGGAATAAATCTTCAGATCAAACCACATCAGGGCCCCAAAAATCCTCTGAGGGGGGTGGGTCCCAGAATCCTTCTAATGCCCAGAAGAAACCTTATTGTTATCCCTGTAAACAGGTGGGTCATTTGAAAACTGACAGCAGTTGCCCAAAGAACAACAATAAGGAGAACATACCCACAAGTAACATTCCCAAACCTCCTGTTACTACTAGTAGTAATCCCCCAGGTGGTGGGAGTGCCCCCAAGAATTTGGGTGCATTTACTTTGGGAGTTCCTGGGGACTCTGGCCTAACCAGGTCCCCAAACTTAGATACTCTTGTCTGTGAGACTGGCATGGGGTTTGCCAACTTCACAACTTGTCCCAACACTTTGGGCAAGTACAGTCAGGAGCCCCTCATCAATGGTATAAAAGTTGAGGCCTATAGAGATACAGGGGCTAGCATCACTATGGTGACTGAGAGTCTAGTCCCCTCAAGGCAACTTTTACCTGGTGCCACATACCAGGTGACCAATATTGATGGAGTACAGAGAGATCATCCCATGGCAGTGGTCAATCTCAGCTGGGGAGGTGTCACTGGCCACAAGAGAGTGGCAGTGTCACCAAACTTGCCTGTAGATTGCCTACTGGGGAATGATTTAGAGCTCTCAGCCTGGGCTGAAGTAGAGCAAGAAACCCATTCTAAAATGATAAACTTCCATGGTAAGGTTAGTGGGGCAGTGATAGCCACAGCCCCAGTCCAAGATGTCCTCCCTGGACAGGTCAGG
The DNA here is from genome assembly GCF_964261635.1 of Lissotriton helveticus. NCBI lineage: Eukaryota > Metazoa > Chordata > Amphibia > Caudata > Salamandridae > Lissotriton > Lissotriton helveticus. The sequence continues at coordinate 969,835,703 of NC_136061.1, read as the reverse complement.
AGAGCTGTGCCAGTCACAGCCCAATCTCAGACAACTTCCTTCCCAGAACAGGTTGTAAAGGCTGTGATGGTCACAGCCCACACCCAAACTGAGCCCCCTCCTGAAAAGGTTGGGAGAGTTGTGATGGCCACAGCTCAAACTCAGACAGATGATAGTGTTGTGAAGCCTGAAACTATGGATCACTCCACTCAGACAGAGAGCATTGAGGAGGAAGAGAAATCTCCCTCCCACCAGACTTTAGGAAAGGGTCAGCCTCCTCAGGGAACTGATCTGACCCCTTGTGAAGAAACTGCCACAGAGGTAGTCAGGCCTAGCCTGGCAGAACCCCTGACGTCAGTGGACCCTTCCAAGGTGGGACCCAGTCTGGAGAAGGTAACCTGCCCCTCTCTACCCTGCCTCAGTCAGCCCAGGGCTGTAGAGGTCAGGGAGGCCAGTGGTGGACCCCAAAGGGCCCCCTGTCCAAAAGAACTTCCCAATCAGCAGATTAAGAGCACTGAAGCTAGTAATCCTAGCCAGGTGAAAATAAAACAAACTCCTGAGGGATCCCCCTTAAACCTAGTTAGGGAACTCCCATAGATGGACACTGTTGGGCACAGCCAAACCTGGGACCTGAGGGCCCCAAACCTGACCTGTCCCCCCAGTAAGCCAAACAGAGGGACTCAGCCTCCAGCTTTAGGTAGCCAGAGGTTGACCCTGAGAGCTCAACACAACTCAATCTTGGAAAGAAAGGCCTCTATGGTGGATAATGATTGGAGGAAGCTGAGCCCAAAATTAGTGGAGCCTCACTTCAGTACTCCATCTCGGCACCAGCCTTTTACTTTGCCAAAACACACCACAGGTAGAGATTCCCTATGGTGGAGACCCTCAGACACCCTTAGGGTGAGGGATTGCTTAGTGGACCATGAGATAGGGGCTAACCATGCCAGTGCTGGTACTTCCTTATATGGCCACTTAGGCAATATAGGCTTACCTGTCAAGGATAGCCTTATCTCCTTTCGTTTGGGGGGGGGGGTTATGTAGGAAGGTAGATCCCTGACTATGGTTGCCCCCAACTTTTTGCCTGGTGTTTTGCTGGTTTTCTGACTTAGTTGACCTGGGGCCCTGCTATTCAGGACCCCAGGCCTACTGCTCTCTCTGTAAAATGGATTCCATGTACCTTAGGTACATATCTAATTGGATACTGAGTCACCTTATCAGTCCCTGTACAGAGTACCTTAGGTGCCCAGGGCATAGGTGTACCCAGGGCCTACCAGGGGCTGCAGCATGTATTATGCCACCCCTGGCTGGCCATCCAAATCTGACACAACTGGCTGCACGACAGCTGGGGCAAGGTGGTGTAATCACCCTTTGCTGTAGATATAGTATTCCTATATCTAACCCTAAATGGACACACAGATCTCCTATCAGTCACTCCTATGGCAGGCCTTAACAATCCTGAAGGCAGAGTGCTTGGAATCGTGTGAGATAGTGCTCTGGCATGAGCTGAGCCTGTCTGCGGCTTTCGGGATCCATCCCTTAGCCGTTTCCATGATATCGCATACCATATACTCTTAAGTGCATTATAATCCTCGCGGTTATATGCCAACTCTGGTATCGCTTTATCAAAACATGTCGAGTAAGGTGTCATACGAATTGGAATACTAACCCCTCGCCAATTCTGGCGACGGGGTTAGCATTCCACCCTTCTAGAGGGACACGACATGTATGTAACCTATAACCCCGGTTAAAGTCAGACATAGCCTCAGCTCCACAAAATGGATGCTGCCACCGAGACACAAGTCTGCCCTCCTGCTGCTGGGAGTCCTCCCAGCCCAGGAGGCAAGGACAAAGGGTTTCCCGCCAGGGGCGGTGCCAGCACCGTCCCAGACAGGATTTTGTGTATTCTAGGTAGGCAGGGCTTTAAGAGGAAGGTGACTGCAAGTGGCACCCCGGTGCTCACTGTGCATAGGCCGGCTGAAACCAGTTCCAGGGGCACTCCAGCCCCTGATCTGGGGAAAGCCCGCCAAAGGAGAGGGGTGTAACCACCCCCCTCCTAGTCCCACCCATAGGGCAGGACTTAGTCGCGTGCCAGCCCCTTTTTGCAGGATAAAGGTAGGAACTGGCCCCCTTCCAAATTAGATCATCTTTGAATCCTGAAACTACTTTCCATGAAAGGAACTCAAGACTTCTTCCCAAGATTCTCCCTTGTGACTAAGGAGTAGTCACCCTGCAGCAGCAGGCACCAACCAAGCATCGCGGTTTGTTGCCAGTCTCTCCTTCGGATCAAGACTGCTCCAGCACGACGAGAACCGGCTTCCCTGGCACCTCTGACCTCAACCTACATCATCAGCCCAGCTGTGATCCGTAGGTGTGACGAGACCTCGAGGGACCGGCCATCTTCAGAACTGCACGACGCTTGTCCAGCACGACCACCGAGTGACCCTCGACCGAGTGCTTTGGGGTAAAAGAAGCCCCGACCCTGAGCAGCTCCAGCACCGAAGTTCAGCCCCCCTGCACCCACGAGGTCCGCGTGGGGCCCTTCTGCTCTTTGCTGCCAACCACGTTGTCCAGGTCGCTTGCCCGTTGGCTAGTGGCCCTCTCACGACGCTCCACGACGACAAACACTGCTGGTCTGGTTGCTCCAGACTAGCCCTGGCTCCCCTCCAAAAGAGGAGCACCCTGGACCCTCCTGGTCCACTCAAGACGCCATTTTAGGTCCACCGCGTGGGCCTTGCATTTGCCAAGACTTGTTGCCCAATCCTGGGTCCAGCGACGTCGACAGCAAGAACCTTCGTGGGACAGCTCGCACCTCCATCCTGGTCGCCGACAACGCCTCCTGGTCCGAGAGACTGCAGAGCTCAGCAGCGCCCACTCACCTGGCTGAGGTGACTTCATCCGGTGCCATCCTGGTGCCCACTCAAATCACTGGCTAGTGATTCAGAACTTGGTCCCCTCTGCTTACAGGTTTCTTCTTCCCTGATCCAGGCTTGGATCACCACGAACTTCTTCACTGGTCGCCTGCCAGCAACTTCTTTCTTCAGGCTCCTGGATCTTCAACGAGGGTTTCCGACGCAACTTCAACCCTATGCAGCCGCAGCCCCTGGGCTAGGTAACCTGAGTACTCCGGTGCTCCAGCATAGTCCAACACCCTAAGTGTTCGGATCCACTCCCGTTTTCGACCCACCTAGTCGGGTTCGCCCGAGAACAGTAACTTTGTCTTTACTAGCTTCCATAGACTTTTTCCCGCCTTACGCGTGAGAGTTCCCACTCTGCACACGACGTCCACAGGCCTCCTGCTTCTAATCTAAGGGTTTAGTATTGTAGGCCTAGCGTTTCTAAAGTCTATGAGAATAGTTACTTACCTGCTAGTAATTCGCATTCCACTTTTGTAATATATGGTTTTTCGTGCCCCTCGGGCATTTGTGTAAATTGTGCGACTTAAAGTATTTTCGTAAGAGTTTTGTTGTGTGCTTAGCTCCCTGACTCATAAAGAGTTCAGGGTAGTCTTGTTATAAATAAATATCTGTTTATTTTCATAACAACTTGTGTGGTGTCCTTTCACTTGGTGTTCAAGGGGTAATGTGATGGTAAAACAGCTGGCTTAACACGCCCTCTAGAGTCTTAGCCTTAGACTGCTCGTATCCATGCTACTAGGATAGCTGGTCTATAAGGTTGACTTACAACCAATCATCAATAAGGGTTGTTTGGACTGATACAGAGTGCTCACTAGAATAGTGAACATTATATATCAGGCCAACTTCTCACAATAGGGTCCTACGAAGGCCAGGCACAGGAGGACGAGTTGTACAAGTGTCAAACATGAGGAGATCCTCTACACAGTGTTATAAGGGAGGTTGCCTAAGCAAAACTCAATCTGGCCTTCTACGCATAATGGAGAAGCTTGCAGTCAGGCAGTGGGTTGTCCATCTAATGTAATATGTTATGGAGGCAAGCATGCACTAAGAGATGGATCCTCGACAGCATCCAAGACAGTCAAAAAGTCCCGATGGCGTTCTCACTGCTTATGAAGGGGCAAGTATTCGTCTTGTAGTCCCCCTCTTACCCGGCAGGTCCACTGGGACACCCGTGCATATGTCACACATCCCATGGCAAGATAGTCACCAAAAGGTGGGAACGGCCATTGATAAGCCTTGACAGGACAGGGCTGGCCACTCTCTTTATCTGGTAACTCTAACGAAAATGCATGTTTCAAACACTGACTGGGTGTGCTGGGCAAATGCCATTCACCGAGCTTGCGAGGGGGTCAGGCTGTCAGATGTTTTTGAGGGACAGGGAAAGGAATTAAGGGCCTAGTGTGTGACGCAGTATTTGCGGGGTTTTAGAAGGGTCCCAGCGGAGCCCCCCAAAGGGGTTTCAGCGAAGCAGGTGACACAGAATCTGGTAGTCCGACACCATTCTGGTGGAAGTATCAAGGGACACACAGGTTGATAGCAGGGACCGGGCATCTGTGTCTGGTCGAAGGTTCAGCAAGCAGGGTAGGCTGCGTCTGTTGGCCCTTCAAGTAAGATTCAGTGTCTAATAACAGGCAACACACTCTCATTCCCTCCATCATTTGTGACACCATGCTGTGTCCGCCAGGGAGCAATAGAAAAGAACTGTGAACTGGTCTGGGCATTGGGGCAAAGTATGCACCCTAGAAGAAGACCACAAGGGGCAATTGGCAACCAGTTGGGGACAGGTGAACTTCAGTGGTCTGATTTTGCACCCTTTGCTCCCATGGCATGGACCTCTGTAGGGGGAAGTGAGGCAGCTGGCATACAGGAGGTTCATATGCGCTTTACGAAAATTATCGAGCAGAGATTTGGCTCTGTTAGACTCGTAAGCTACACGCCAAAGTCACAGGGTGTTTCAGGACGATGGGTACAGCGGTCCACGTTTTGCATGGACCTGCTTTTGCTTAATAGGAAGGAGGCCCTAGTAATAGCAAGTAAGGAGGAATGCCGGCCTTGGTGGGGGGTCCTGGCTGCGACGGTCGCCACACCCAGGGCTGTGGCGGAGTTACAGGGCGATCCAGAGGCGGAAAGGTACTCAGGGGTACCCTCTTCAGGAGCACAAAGGATGCTGAGGCCTAATATCCCCAGGAAGTCTGTGCGATGGACCCTGGGGTGCGACGGCGCCCCGTTATCCTACAGGCGGTTCGAAACCTGTACAACCGGGGGTTGCTTGAACAAGAGCAAGAGGGTGGACCGATGGTTCACCGGAAGTGGGAGTGGCTACTTCCTCACCACAACCGCTAAGCACCGATTGGCTAAGGCCACGATGCAAGATTGGCCCATCAGTTGGTAGGCCACGAGGGGCGGCTTGCCTTTGGATCGTCTGTAAGATAACCCACCTTGTTGGCATATTGTTATGCTAATAAACCTGCAGCAAATTTTTCCCAACAAAAAAGTTGTCTTGTCTGCTTATTTATGCTGCATGTATGTTGCTGCGGGAGGGATGGTCAGTGGGCCGATATTGGCACTATGGTTTCTGAAAACAAGGTCTGCTCCTATTCCATACTCAGCTGCAGTTGGTGCACGTCTGATTATAAAACTCCATTCCCTCCCATCCTCTCTTGGAATGTGTAATCCTTGCTCCTGCGCAACAGTCAGACATTGACGGAACCAAACATCCTGCTAAGCCCCTGGACGGATTACTCCCGAGAACACGTCTCAGTAAGGATCAGCCCTCGGGTCCTGGGAGAGCCCACTCTGTCTCAACAGGAAACGGAAGTAACGTGCACGTGAAGGTTTACGGAAGGGATCACTATGCCGCAAGTCTCGTGCATGAGGTCTTTGAGCATGATGGGAAGCACTGCTGTCTAACGGATCCGTGCAAGAGGTGGGTCCTGACGCTGATTGAGGCAGGGTGGGCAGCGTTGGTCCTAGATGTCTGGCTTTACATCACAAATGTCAGATATTTACCTCTGATTTGCATTGGTTGGTGTTGACGATGTTGAGTTCCTGGGTACCAAGATTCGTCACTTCCTGAACAGCACCTAAGCTTCTTAAGGGACCACCTCCCAGCGCTAGTGAGTTTAAAAACTGCACGCTGCTCGTGGGATTTTCTCACCTCTTCTGTAATTACTACAAAGACTTAGTTATTTTTAGATGTGCGACGGGTCACATATAGGTCAGATTTAAGTCTACGTTTTGTTGTTGTGATCTTTCTGTTGAGTTTCAAAGCAGCAGGAAAACGTCTTGAGATAGACAAAAAACATTACATCACATTTCCCCTGCCAGCAACAAAGTTGGACTAACAGTATCCGTCACCAGGTCGCCTAGCAACACCCCCTTTAACAACCAAGGAATATTACAACTTAAGTTGGAACGACATCACTCAAGTCTTAAAACAATCACCCTCCAAACTTCCTCTGTTGATAATTACTTCCTTAGCCTCAGCTAACAGGATTACATCATTGTTTTAGTGCTTAGTGGAAGATTTCTAAAATATTCGATTCCAGGGCTGTGAGTGAGGGCGGGCGTGTTACCTCCCCCGCACTCTACTGACATATGTTGTAGGAAAAGTGACTAAATGCCTTCCATTAAGCTGTTCGTCCACCCACAACACATGTAAGTTATTTACAGGCAGTTAAGTCCCAGATTTTTTCAGCCACATCTTTTTCGATGGTGGCGATGGCTGTTGTCTCGTGGGTTCAATGCACAGCTCTTCTACAAACAAGTAACAGCCATTAGCAAACCCAATAGGTCAGGCTTTGGCAAGCATCCAACAACAGGCATAAAAAGGCATAACAAGTAATAAACAGTAAAAATGCCACCTTTTACAGATTGTGTGTATATGTTTGCCACAACAAATTAGTAAAAAATGACCAATCACATTTTTTTAATGGAATAATTGCAATATGAGACTACAAGCAAATGTGAGCACCCTGACTTTGGTTATCACCTTACAAGCAGCTTCAGGGAGCGTTGGTTCTTTCGGAGATCAATAGGTGATCATTAGGCAATTTATCTCAGCATTTTTCCCACCTAGTCCTTAATCAAAACTTTGAGCTATGCCTAAGAAATAATTGCAGAAAATATCTACCTAACAATTCTTCGATGTTGGAGATCAGGTCTTTCAATCACTCTTCATATACAGCAATGTTTCAAATAGTTCGAAATTGAAAAGTCTAATCTTTGTTTTACTCAATGCTCAATACTCAATGCTGAAGCTGCATGATCTTCGGAATCTATTAGGATCACTGTTTCAATATCCTGCTCCGAGTACTGAAAATCTATGATCTGGCCCATTAAAAACTCGTGCTGAGAGTTTTCATATCCCCAGTTTTTTCATTTGCAAAATTCCATCATATCAGATACTGTATGAATGTATGACTGGATGTTATTGTTGTTCAAAAGCCCTAAAGTTAGGTTAACTTGTTCCTGAGTTACATTTTGTACCCTTAAGGTAATCTCGTGCTGAAGTGGCAGATGCCCTTACACCTTTGGTGACCCAAAAGAAATAGCAAAGGGTGCTCCTGATAACTTGGATCCCCGAGGACACCATAGTCTCGGTGATTAATCTTCTGCCGTTCTTTAAAGTGGGCATCCTATCATTTTGGGGAGGTCAAACTACCCAGATTACCTGCCAAAGACATCATTGAGCATCGATGTTCTTTCTCTGTCTTGTTACTTCACACCTGTAGAGGTTGCATAGGACAAAGGTGTGGTTTAGAGTCCAGGTGGCTTTCTGACCGTCCGGGATTGCACTCTTGAATATCGAGTACAAGAATATTGTGGCACACTAATATCGTGGGTAACATATTGAGGGACAAACTATGGAAAGGTAAGTGCACAGAGGGAAGCATTGGTGCACTATTCTTAAATCCACATCGATGTGCCTTGCGGATACGTATATTATCAAAGCATATATGTGGAGTTTAGTATAAAAGATCTACAGATACTTACCTTTCTGTACTTGGCCCTCAATATTTTGTCCAAGATATTAGTGTCCCACTATGTTCGCTACTCGAAATTTAAGAGCCACTTCACTGGGGGGCAGTGTAGGCTCAAGACTGATTAGAAAGCTGGTGTCTACCTATCCCATTGTTTGTGTTTGTGTCTCCCTTCATCATCTGTTGTGCTAGCGTCTCCCTACAACATAGTTGCAGCCAGGGCCAGCGCTAGGCATGGGCAGTGTGGGCAGCTGACCAGGGCCTGGCACTCTGCCTGCCAGGATAGGGCCCCCCACAATGGCAATTAACACCCCACTAGTCCTCGTGTATGTCTGACGATCAGAGTGAAAGAAATGCTTCACAAACGGGCTCATGGGAGGGGCCCCTCCTCCTGGGGCCTCTAAGGGATGGTGTGGGAAGGCCTAGGGGGGGGGTACGCCTCTCAGGCAGCCAGTTCAGAGACTCGGCAGGGCACCCATTGCCAGCACTTTAGCCCACACAGGTTTAACTCAGCCCCCAAGCAATTCTCACACCTTCATTTCGAAATGGGCTGTACAAGAGTTGCTTGGGGTGGCTGAGAAAGAGGAGCCGTGGCCCAAGTGGAGTCTGCACAAAGCAGCTTCCCCGAGATCAGAAGGTGTCACTTATGTAGATTTCAGGGGCCTCCCACATTCCCTTTTGCCCAGGGCCCCGAAAATCCTAGTTTGCCTGGTATTAGTGTCAATGTGTCCCTGCATTAGGTTCACTGTGTCCCTGTCCTAGAGTCTCCATGTTCATGTGTCAGTGAATGAGTATTCCTGTTCCAATGTCAGTGTATTTGTCTCCTTGTCCCAGTGTTACAGCGACACCCGTGCCCCACTGTCACTGAATGTGTCCCGCTGGCCCATGGTTCATCAATATGCCTCCTTGTACCAGTGTGCTTATCTCCCTGATCCTGTGTTGTTATTTGTTTCTATTCTTCACTCAGAGTTTGTGTCTTCCTGAGTCAGAGTCAGTGTCTCCCTGCTCCAGTGGCTACCTGTCCATTGTGTTTCTTTTTCCCTCTCCCAGTTTAGGTGTCTCCTTGACACCAGTGTTGGTGTCTCTTGTTCCCTTCTTTCTGTGTCTCCTGCTCCCATCATTAGTATCTTCAAATCTCCAAAAATGTCAGTGTCTTCCTGACATTGGTACTGACATCCAGGTGCTAGAGTCTCCCTCTTACAGTGCAAGTGTGCCCACATCTTCAGGTTCAATTTCTTCCTGTCAACAATCTGCCTCTCCCTGATCTCGTCTCCCTCCCCCTATTTCAGTGCGGCTCCTATTGTACTGTAAGAGTAAGAATATCTTTCTACCTCCTTAAGGCCTCCATGTTGTGATGTATGTGTCTGGTGGTTCTCTGTGTCTCTTTGCGTCAGGGGGTCTCCCAGCCACTAGTGTCTGTGTCCCCTAGGCTTCAGGTGTCTTCCAGTAACAGTTGGTTTCTCCCACTTCTCACTATTGGGCAGTGCTGGAACAACCGGTGCTGGTTCCACCTACTAAACTAGTTAATTCCATTAGTGCAAGTTGTGTCTTGGCTGACAGAAGATGGTGGAGGTCAAACGAAGCACAGCTGGATGCTAACCCCAGGCCTCCACTCTTTTTCACACCACCAGGGAAACATAGATCCATTCAGCATGTTGTTAGTTCGTTCATTGCCAAGAAATAGTCACTATTTAATGCGTTTTGACTTTCTCAAAATATGTATCTATGTAAGAAGCATATCCCTGTGTCTATTTTGTGAGAATATCGTGAGTAAATCAGGCGTGTATGTGTAAGTATAGAAGTCATTAGCATTCAAACAGCTCAAAAGGAATTGTACAAAATACAAATTATTTTCTGGCACTCAGTAACTCTTGTTTCTTACTACCCAACCTTAGAATACGACAAATTGAATTCACACCTCCTAGATTTCAAACGTATGATCTGCAATTTACATACAACAGATGCCTAAAGAACTAAACAGTTTTACCACAGTTCCCAAGGTTATCACATGCGGATTCGTACCTGTTATGAGATATTATACACAGATCTCTCCAACAAGCACGTGTATTACCCACCTGAGTTTTCACAGCAGCATTACACTCAAAGCCTGGACACGCAACCTCTGCAATGGGTGCGCTAACCAACCTGAGCTATTTTCACGTGAGCCAGACTAACTTCTTCCTTGCTGTCTTTAACTTTGGTGACAGAGTTAGATGAAAATTATGCACATCAACTGGGCGATCACAGGATGACTTTCATTGACACTGCTCCAACCCTAGACACCACACCTTCACGACTATCAAGACTTTGCCCCTGTTGTGACTTCACCTCTTTTTTTGCTACCCAAGTATCTCCTACCAATTTGTGGGTTACCTGTGTGTGTTTTTTGAATTTCTAGCATTGTTAATGTCTCCCCCATTGTTAGTGTCTCCCCATTCTTAGACTTAGGGCCTAATTACGAGTCTAGCGGTCCACGGAGCACTAGACTCATAGGGGTGCGGCGGTGGCGGTCTTCCAACCTCCCTATTACAATTAGGGCAGTCTGACCGCCATTGCCCCACCGCAGCTCCCAGGGAACCGCCATTCCCATGTGGTGTTACGGTGGTCAGGAGGACACACTATGTTTGTTGGGACAGCAACGGTCCGGCCAAGCATTTTACAAGTTTCCTTTCTGCCACGGTTTTCATGGCGGTTCCTTCTCCATGAAAACCATGGCGCAGAGGGCCTTTCAGGGTCCCCTTGTACCTCTGTGCCATGGGGTACATGCAGGGGGGCACAACATGTGCCCCCCTGTGTGCATGCACCCCAGGTTCCTGCACGGCATGGACTTCACAGTCCATGCCGTGCAGGAACTGTTTTTGGTGTTCCCATTGCAGTGCCCATTTTCAGGGTACCCACGTGGGAACATAAAAAAAAGCCTGCCAGACACCATAAATACTTGGAATCTGGTGGGTCGTCCAACCCTGGGTTTGGCGGTGAGGCGGACCCGGTGCCGCACCGCCAAACTCTTAATCAGGCCCCTACGGTCTGCTGCCACATTGCCAGGCTGTTCCCAAGTCCCATCTTGATATCTCTTAGTCCCGGTGCCTTGGCTTCTCTACGCAGCCTCTCTGTCTTCCAATGTAGGGGTCTGAGCCTCCATTCCAGTGTGCAGGACTCACTGCCTGTGAGTCTTTCCCTGTCTCAGCCTGGTTGGAAGCATCTTCCAGCTTGTTATTCCTTGCTCCGCTGATGTACGAGCGGTCGCGGACGCGAGACCTACCTGAGCGCTTCGTGGCGCTCTGTTGACCTGACCTGATGCGCGCTTGTGGTATTCCATTACATGTCATGTTAGAACTCATGATGTCAGTGGAATCTCTGAGTAGATTCGGAAATTCGTTCTGGGCTGCGGTAGGAAGAAGACGTGTCTCTTCGTGTCTCTTCCTGTGGGTGTTAAGCTGTTCCGCTATGAAATAAATCTACATCCTCGAACCCAACCATCTCATTGTGTTGATTTATAACACAAATACTGGCGACGAGGATGGGATTTGTGGTTTCCTATGTTTATGGCATATGTAGACGTCCTATAAAAGGAGGGGTGTTCTGCTAAACGCAAACTAGCCCTTTTGCGACATTGTTTGGGAGGGGCAGGAATTAAAGAATTTGACAATCTACCTCCGATAGAAGATGCAGGTGACATTGATGTTTTTGAAAAAGCAACTAGGCAAATGAAAATTCGCTTTGGCAGGAAAATAAATACTGTCATGGAGAGGTTCAAGTTTTACTCTCGCATTCAAAAACAAGATGAGTCCATAGAAGACTATGTTTCGGCACTACGCTCTTTAGCCTGTTATTGCTCATTCGAAACAATTTCCTATGAACAGGTTCTTAGAGACCAGATCATGATGCGAACAAAGAGCAAGAAAATTCAAGAAAGACTATGGCTTGGAACAGAAACCACTCTTAATGCTGTTATTAACATAGCCAAGGGTATAGAACAATCAGAGTTGTTTGTATCAGAAATTAGAGGCTCAAATGTCAAATCCTCGGTTCCTGAGCCTGAAGTTTCCTTGGTTAAAAACCAATCTAACCCTAATTTTTCTTCCAGGAATGTTTTGAGGAAAGATAGCGAGAAAAAATCCAATGAAGTCAAAACTTACCCAGATAACAGATTTAGTCAAAGGAAAATTATTTCATGTTACCGTTGCGGTAGTCCCAACCATGTTGGCAATTATAAAGGTTGCCCTGCATGGGACAGAGTATGTGTGAAATGTAAACGTAAAGGTCAATTTGGCAATGTTTGTCGTTCGACACAAAGAGTGAATTATATTTCACCAGAGGAAGAGGAAGTTCTCAATAGCTTCAATTGCATCCTTTCTGTGGATGAGGTTGAACTGGATGAATTTCCCTCTTATCCCATTCTGGTTGATGGCATGTCCATTGAGCTAATGATGGATTCGTGTTCACGATATTCCATCATTGGATTAGATTTGTTTAAAAGCTTCTGGGACAATAGGGAACTTTACGTTCCAGACATTCATCCTGGAGGTTATTCAGGCAAGAAAATAGATTTGGAAGGGTACTTCTGGGCCAAACTTCAAGTTAAAAATCGTGTCACCAATGGAAAAGTGTATGTAGCCACTAAAGGAGTAGCTATTTTAGGATGGCCACACCAACGTGAATTAGGCATCAAACTAGATCCTAATGCCAACCCTCCTGTGTGTTTCATAGAACCAGAAGTAAACTTACTTTCCAATATGAATGATTCTTGTTTCATAGGCAATATTAAAAACAAGTTTCCCAATGTTTTTAAAGATACTCTTGGCAAGTACACAGACTTCAAACATAGGATTATACTCAATGAAAATGCTGTGCCAGTTAGACACAAAGTAAGGAATGTTCCTTTAGCCTACAGGGATAAGCTCAAAGGGATTTTAGATGATCTAGTTTTAAAGCATATCATCGAACCTATTAAGTCTTCTCCCTGGGTTTCCCCCGTTGTTTTATCCCTCAAGAGTTCTGGGGATCTCCGTCTCTGTGTAGACCTTCGTAGCCTGAACCAGGAAATATGGGTTGATAAACACCCCTTACCGAATATTCATGAATTGATTTCCTCTTTGTCTGGTGCCACTGTATTCTCTACGATAGACTTGGCGAGTGCATATCACCAAGTGGAGCTCCATGAAGAGTCCAAGAAATTAACAGCATTTGTAACTCCAGAGGGCATGTTTCAATACTTAAGAATGCTTTGGATTAGCCAGTGCTGCTTCTGTCTTTCAGAGACTCATGCGAGATGTACTAAAGAACTGTAGTGGTGCAGTGGCTTTCCAAGATGATATTTTGATTTTTGGTAAGGACTGTGATGAACATGATTTGAACTTATATTCTGTTCTTAATTGTATCCAAGAGAAAGGTTTAACCTTAAAGTTATCGAAATGCAAATTTAGACAGTCTAAAGTTGAATACTTAGGCCATGAGATTTCAGAGAATGGTATAAAGCCCAAACTCAGCCATGTTAAAAGTATTCTATCTGCTCCTATTCCCACTTCCAAGGAACAGTTACTATCCTTTCTTGGTCTTACAGAATTTTATGGGAAATTTGTTCAGAATTACTCCATGTTAGTACACCCTTTACGCTCCTTGCTCAAGAAACAAGCAAAATTCGAATGGGGAAAAGACCAGCAGGAGTCTTTTGATGTACTTAAAAGGAAAATTGTATGTGCTCCTTTTCTCAAACCATATTCAGTCAATAAGGAATGTATACTTTGTGTAGATGCCAGCAATATAGGCCTAGGCGCAGTTTTGATGCAAAAAGACAATTCAGGTGAATATGTTGTCTCCTATGCTTCAAGGTCTCTTCGTGGTTCAGAAGTTAATTATTCCACGATAGAGAGGGAGTTACTTGCATGTACTTGGGCCACCCAACATTTCCGTCAGTTCATTTGGGGTACCAAATTTTCACTAAGGACCGACCACAAACCTCTGGTCACCATGCTATCTGCCGGTGGCGGTAGGACCCTTACCGCTCGCCTAGCGAGACTTGCCGCAAAGCTGCAGGAATATCGATGTGTTGTCACCTATGTTCCGGGTCGCCTTAACGTCCATGCAGATTGCATGTCTCGTTTTCCCGTTAATGATGGTCCAACTGTAGATCACTCTGAAGAATGTGATGTGGCTTTTACCATGGGTGATGTTAACATCATTGTTAATGATAATCAGTCTAAACTGATTTCTCAGGCTGCTTGGACTAAAGCTTGGAATCAGGATGATATTCTGAAGGAGGTAAGGTTGTTCTTAAACAAAGGATGGCCTGAAGAGAGGAAACTTAGTGGTGAACTAGCTTCTTTCTTTAAGGTAAAGGATGAGTTGATGGATGATGGTGCAATGATTTTTAGAGATGATAAAATCATTCCTCCCTTGGGCATACGAGATATGATTTGCGAGCTGGCTCATGAAGGTCATTTAGGGATGTCGTCCACCAAGAGAAGAATCAGAGAATTTTATTGGTGGCCTAGTATGGACAACATGATTGATAAATGGGTAAGGAATTGTTCCCCTTGTTCCTTGAGTGATAAATCCGTGAAACCTATTTCTGTGAGTCCTACTCCTGTCGAATTTGTTCAAGGTCCGTGGCGCAAATTAGGTGTAGACATCATTGGCCCTTTCTGTTATCAGTCGGGCAAAGAGATGTTTGCCATTGTTCTGGTTGATTATTTCTCCAAGTGGCCTGAATTAAAAATTGTGGAGAAGGTAAATTCTGATGTAATTGTCGACTTCCTTAATGAGGTTTTTTCCAGAGAAGGTCTACCTGAAGAACTTGTTACTGATAATGGTCCACAGTTTGTTAGCGAAATTTTTTCATCATTCCTCTCTAGTTGTGGTATCAAACATAAAAGAGTTTCCAACTATTTTCCTCAAGCCAACGGACAAGTTGAACGTTTTAAAAGAGTAATTAAAGAATCTTGTCAGTTGGCTTTGCGTAGTGGTTTGAAATGGAGGAAAGCCCTCCAAGCAACCTTATTAACGTATCGCTTTTCCCCTAATACTGTAACTGGATTGTCACCTTTTGAAATGTTGCGCTGTAGAAAGCCTGGTTCGAAGCTTATGCCTTGGTGGTTGCGAACTGAAAAGGGTGACTATCTAGAATTAGATTTGAAGGCAGTCAGAGAGAGAGTCAACAAATACCAGGCTAAGATGTCCCGTGTCCCAGCACGTAATGTGGGCCTACCCAAATTAAGTGTTGGTGATTTTGTGAGAGTGAAGTTCGGTGGACAAATCCGCAAAGGTTCTCCCAGATGGTCTGGTCCTCTCAGGGTTATTGAACTCTTCAGCAAAGCTGTTAGGGTGGAAGATGGGAAAATCTGGAATTTAAGACGCATATCTGTGTGTAGATCTGATGACTTGAAACACTTCTCTGAATGTAGTTCCACTGATTCCAATTCTTTCTCTTCACTTCCAAGCGTTCCTCCCTCTAATGACTCTCATATGGAGAACGACAAATCTGAGCTTTGTGGTACTCATGAAGCCTATGATCATTTGTCTTAGAATAAGAAAGTTAATGTTGACAATATTTCTAATGATGATATCCTTAATGGTTCTACTTTTAGTGAAAATGCAACCAAGAATACTATTCCTGTGAATGTTGATCAGGATATTGTTGCAGACAACTTGGTTAATAGAGACCATACTGATTGTGCTCTTCCTGCCTGTGATCAAAGGTCAATTACTTCACGTTGTAGTTCACGTGTCAGATGTATTCCTATGAAATTCAAGGATTTTGTTCGGTTCTGATTTTTTTTTCTTCTTCTTCTCTGTTTTTTTTTTGTTTGTTGTGTTTTCTTTTAATTTTGTTTTTTTTGAAGGGGGGGAGGTGTGTGGTATTCCATTACATGTCATGTTAGAACTCATGATGTCAGTGGAATCTCTGAGTAGATTCGGAAATTCGTTCTGGGCTGCGGTAGGAAGAAGACGTGTCTCTTCGTGTCTCTTCCTGTGGGTGTTAAGCTGTTCCGCTATGAAATAAATCTACATCCTCGAACCCAACCATCTCATTGTGTTGATTTATAACAGCGCTGCATTAGCAATTTGGCGGCGTTCTTTTAAAAAATACCTTTTGTGATATTTGCTTTACTATTCATTTCTATATTCCCTGTTTTTAACTTATAGCGCCCTTACTTGCACTATAATTGTGTAGTCCACCGCGCTTTGCGGGTCCCGGTTCCTGTGGGCTGGTTGTAGGAGCCCAGTGCTTCTGTGGCGGCCATATTGGGTGAGGGGCGCGGGCTGCACGGTCTAGTGGCTCAGGCGACGGCCTCCTCATAAGGGAGGTAACCAGGGGGCTCGTTCTTGTTATTCCTTGCTCCGCTGATGTACGAGCGGTCGCGGACGCGAGACCTACCTGAGCGCTTTGTGGCGCTCTGTTGACCTGACCTGATGCGCGCTGCATTAGCAATTTGGCGGGGTTCTTTTAAAAAATACCTTTTGTGATATTTGCTTTACTATTAATTTCTATATTCCCTGTTTTTAACTTATAGCGCCCTTACTTGCACTATAATTGTGTAGTCCACCGCGCTTTGCGGGTCCTGGTTCCTGTGGGCTGGTTGTAGGAGCCCAGTGCTTCTGTGGCGGCCATATTGGGTGAGGGGCGCGGGCTGCACGGTCTAGTGGCTCAGGCGACGGCCTCCTCATAAGGGAGTCATGCTTACGCGCAGCGGTCACGTGCAGCGGATACGCCGGATCACCGCCGGAGTCACGCCAGAGTCCAGCCCGTCTGCGCCCGTCAGCGTCCCGGAGGCGGGCGGAGCGGCGGGCTGGGCTCAGCCACTGGGCGTTTTAGCTCCAGGGCCCCCCCAGCTCCGATATACATCATGTGAGCTACGTTTACTACGCCCTTTCCATCCTCATTCGGGTGAGTGTTGCACTGTGTTCCCTGGTCATTATAGGGGTAAGTGCTGCTGTCCTGGGTGCGGATGGCGCCCTAGCTGTGCCGTGTTTCAGCCCCCCAACAAAAAGATCGACCATGCTGGGTACCTCTGCATGTTGCTCAATACTAGATCTGTGGCTAGACATGCGCAGGATATTTACGATCTCCTAGACATGGAAAAGCCTCTTTGCCTCATGTTAACTGAGACATGGCTGGGGGAATTCTCTAACCCTGATGTGGCTGCCGCCATTCCTTCTGACTATAATGTCTTTAGGCAGGACAGACTCAAGGGTAGGGGTGGGGGTGTGGCTTTGGTGGTGAAGGAAAGTGTGGCCTGTTCCATTCTGCCTGTAGATGACATTCGCGGCTCTGAGTCCCTTGCTTTCTCCATCACCTTGGCACCCCACCAATCCTTCAAAGGTCTATTGGTTTACAGACCACCCGGTCCATCTGGTACCTTCTTTGAAGAGTTCGAGTCTGTCCTATCAGGGCTGGTTTTGAAAACGGAACAGTGTATTGTCGCTGGAGATTTCAACTTCCGCATGGATGACCTATTAGACCAAATTTTTGGAGGCCACTGCCCCCTTGGGCTTGATCCCGTATCTTTTGGGACCCACTCATGATAAGGGTCACCCCCTGGATCAGGTTTTCTCGACATCCCCTTTGGAGGTTAAGGAGATTATTCCGGTGCTCTGGTCAGACCACAGGCTAGCGAAATTTTTGGTTAAAGGCATAATGAGACCTGCCAATTCCGTATCTCAGCAACAGTGTCGCGCCCTCCGGGCCTATCATTCTGTGACCCCGGCGATGCTCGCTCAGGCTGCGCTGGATCATCCGTGCCCCTTCTCAGGAGACCTGGAGAAGGACCTGGAGGCTCTGCAGGTCTGGTTGTTGGACAGGCTTAATGACCTTGCCCCAGTGATGGCCCCCCGCTCAACATCGAAACGGGTTTCGGCCCCTTGGTTCACTGCGGCACTGTCGACCGCCCGACAGTCTTGCAAGGTGGCGGAAAGAGCTTGGCGCTCTCAATATGATCCTAAGGCAAAACTGCTCTATAAGACAGCGGTTAAGGCATATCAGCGGGACATTCGCCTTGGAAAAAAGGTTTATCTTGCTGGGAAAATAGAGGCTGCCTCTAACTCCTGTAAGGAAATCTTTTCCATAGTGAGAGAATTTACAGCTCCCCGCTCTAATGCCTCCCGAGACATGCCCCCGAAGTCCTGGGCTGCGGATCTTGCTAACTTTTTCACCAGCAAGATAAAGCTCATCCAGGACTCTTTTCATCTGGTGGCGCCTGTGGGGTCAACTTGCACCGAGGATGGCTCTCGTCTGGCGGTTTCATCTGGCCCGATGCTGGCAATCTTCCCCCCCATTTCAGCCTTTGCTTCCTTAGGGCTTATGGGCACGCTTAAAACTGGATCGCCTTTGGACCCCTGCCCGGCTAAGTTTCTATCAAAAATGGCGGAAGCTTTAAATCCATTGGTCAATCCGCTTTTGAACCTCTCTTTGAGCCAGGGTCTGGTACCGCAAGCATGGAAGCAGGCAATGGTCATCCCCCTGCTGAAGAAGCCTGGCCTCGACCCTGAGGCATTGGTCAATTATAGACCGATTTCTCTCTTGCCAGCCCTTATGAAAATTCTGGAGAAGCACATACACACGGTGCTCTCCAATTTTCTGGAATCGCACGAGATTCTGCATGCCACCCAATCGGGCTTTCGCCCAAACCACAGCACAGAGACAGCGCTCCTGGAGGTGTCGGAAGACATTAAAGGGGTGCTGGACTCGGGTGGCAAGGCCATGCTGGTCATGTTGGACTTGTCGGCGGCCTTTGACACCGTTCCCCATGAGGGCCTTCTCTCTAGACTCTATGAGATTGGCCTAAGGGGGACGGTGCTCAGCTGGTTTTCATCATTTCTCGCTGACCGCCGACAAACGGTCTGGGCCTCCTCGGACTCTGCTGTGATGCCGCCATTGGGTGTCGGGGTCCCGCAGGGCTCTATTTTGAGCCCGACCCTTTTTAACATCTTTATGACCCCTTTGGTGGCATTGGCGGAGTCTTTCGGGGCCTGGATCGTGTCCTACGCTGACGACACACAGCTCCTCTTCTCTTGTAAGAGTGGAGGAGATTTTAATGGAGAGAGCATCCGGGATTGCCTTGAGGCTGTCTTTAGATGGTTTCATCTGAGTGGCCTCAAATGCAATTCTGAGAAGTCTGAAGTTCTCTTCTTCGGGTGTGCGTCGGATCCTGACTGGCAAGCTTGGTGGCCTACTAACATGTTTCCACCATCCCGTCCATCTTTAGTTGCTAAGAACTTGGGGGTTAAGATGGACAAGGGCCTGACAATGAGAGCCCAGATCTTGGGGGTGACGGGCACCTGCTTTGGCCTCCTCAAGGTGCTGAGGAAGTTTCTACCCCTTCTATCGGAAGAACATCGGAAACTGACCGTGCAGGCTTTGATCGGGTCCAGGTTGGATTATGCTAATGTCCTTTACCTGGGCCTGCCAGAGTATCTGCTGCAGCGTCTCCAGGTTGCGCAGAATGCTGCGGCGAGAGCCATCTATGGCTTAAATAGGCGAGCCAGTGTTGCGGGTCTCTTGCAGACCTTACATTGGCTGCCTATCCGCAAGCGGATCATCTTTAAAACGCTGACTCTGGCCTATAAAGCCCTCCATGCCGGGGGCGCGAAGTACCTCCAAAGGAGACTGGCCTTTTATCATCCGGCCCGCGCTCTCAGATCGGAGTCACAGTTCTTGGCGGTGGTGCCACGTGTGAAAAGAGCTCGCATTGGAGGTCGCTCCTTTGGACTGTTGGCACCACAGCTGTGGAACTCTCTGCCGCTGACACTTCGGGGCGCCACCAGTCTACTTGCTTTTAGGAAGGGTCTAAAGACCTGGTTGTTTACTTTATAGGCTTTGTTCCCTTTTTTTATTGAGCTCCCCTTTTTTTTGTTTTACTGCTGTGTTATGTTATCTCGTCGTAGGTCTTGCTGCTAAAGCGCCGGGATACTCTTTTCGAGTCGCCGCGCGCTATATAAAAAAAATAAATAACATAACATAACATAACATAACAGTTCTCAGTGTCTCCCTCTCCCCATGTCAGTGTGTTGTGTAGACAACTTTTCTGAGGATGCTGTAAGCTTCATCCCCTCTCTGTGTCTCATTCTTCAAGACATTTCCACTGACTCTTTGTCGGTGTTTAATGGGTTTGTAAGTCTTCGTCCTGTTCTCTAACTTAGGCTACTTCAGTTCTTGATCAGTTTGTTGAATGCTGTTGCAGAGAGCCCCTGGGACTTCAAAAGCTTAGGCATTTGAATACTTTCTATACATTTTAGGTAGCCCATTAAAATGAACCAAATGATGGAGTGTTTGAATATAGAGTTATACTTTATTTGTTCATGCCAGGTCCATGTAAGCCGAAGGAGCTGTCTGAGACAATAACGTGTAATAGTTCTGCTGTCTGAGGCCTTACCATGCATTATGTTTGTCATCAGGCTGATAGTTTTGTCAGCTGAGTATATAAACAGGTGCCAATTAAATTAAAGGAGAGCAGACTAGTATATATCCCCTGTGTATGTGTACTTTGTCATCTGTAGGATAGCCTACATTTATTTACTTTGAGAGTTATATTAGGTTATGCGATGTTAGGTGGATTTGTGCAGTATTTTTGGTATCTGAGCACTGTTTTTCTTTGCACGGGGTTTGAACATTTTTAGCACGTTTACCTGCTGTAGCGTAATTATAAGCTCCTCCCCATGTCACCCTTAACTGTCTATGATGTTGACAAAGACTAAGATATTGATGAGAATTCTAATCATTGTACCTTTGAAAGTTGTGAAGGAGATGCTTAATGCGAAGCAGATTGATCCATGAATGACGAAATGTCTTGCTACTTGTGCAAAAATCAATCAATCTAAGCTTTATTTGGCTATTTGAAAATGCCATAATAGCACAAATATTAGTCATGCCAATAAAGTTTACAATATAAAACACAAATGTAAGAATACTGAAATTAAATGCATCAAATAGAATACATTAAAATGAGTTATGGTACTTAACCTCACATTTAAAACAAGCATTTACAATACAACGGTCTCGCCTTTGGAAAAGTTAGAGCTATTGGCATTGTAAATGACAAACTTTTTATTTATGTGTTGGTTTTGAAAACAGATAAATAAATGGCATTGTCATTTACAATCCCAATACCTTAATCTCTCGCAAATACGAGACCTATTGCATTTGCACCCACACACACACAGAGCCACACACACACAGAGCCACACACACAGAGCCACACACAGAGCCACACACACACACAGAGCCACACACACACACACAGCACACACACACACAGAGCCACACACACACACAGAGCCACACACACACACACAGATCCACACACACACACACACAGCCACACACACACAGAGCCACACACACACAGAGCCACACACACACAGAGCCACACACACACACACAGAGCCACACACACAGAGCCACACACACAGAGCCACACACACACAGAGCAACACACACAATCTAGGTATCCCTGTGGAATGTTCCTTAGCCACATGAGAGCATGCTCCCCTTTACGTTACTCAGTCCCATGAATGTTTGCTGCCCGTGTCATAAATGCGAACACTTACGATATAAACTAGAGACCCTTTACTTTCTAGGCCAAAAACTGCTTTATTTTAGCTTTCTTAAAAATACCAATTGTCTCTTTTCAAATATCTGGCATGTGTAACGCCAGTCCCACAACTATTAGAAACGCCAATGTGTCTTCCTCGGTTTTGAGAGTCTGCAGCAGTCGGGGTTGTTGGTACCATGTAAAACTGTTCAACCGTATCCCAAGTGTGTCATCCTTTACAGTCCGCCGCATTCCTCGTAGTGTCCGCCTTCGAGCTCCCTTCTCCCAACCCCACAAGGACTATATGCTGCAGCTGGATGGAGGCTAACCCAGCCCACGTAACCAACACGTAAGCTCTGATGCGACTCTGCGTTGAGAGAAAATGCCGGCGGGGCGGGGTCTGCACGCCCTCCTCAGCTCAGAGAACGACGCTTTGCTCACCAGCACGATCCCAGAGGCTATGGGTTATTTCAGGTTGACGGGTAATAACATCTACACGCTGGCCAAGAAAACAACTGCCGGGAAGTTGTAGTGTCTCCTATGCCGATGTACTATGAAGCAGAGCCTTCGTTTGTAACGAAAAAGTTATTAACCATTTGGCTCACTAAATACCAATGAATAGAGGATTCGACGGAAGCTAACAAAGTGGATTATGCGGGGCACAGGTCTAGCTCTTAACAACAGTGACACACGCCTGAGAGAGAGAGCGGTAGGCGCAAGCTGCCTGCTTCATGCGCTCACGCTAACCGTCTTTGTGACCCAGAGATTCATCTGCCCCGCCTCCCTCCTTCTCCGACTCACCCAGACTAGGCTGTAGTCGCTACTACGTAGTTAGTCCCTTCACTGATTACGGGCGGAGTGGATGGCTGCGAAAGTAGCCCACGTAACCAACACGTCAGCTCTGATGCGACTCTGCGTTGAGAAAAAATGCGGCGGGGCGGGGTCTGCGCGCCCTCCTCAGTTCAGAGAACGACGCTTTGCTCACCAGCATGAGCCCAGAGTAGAAAGAGCGCTTGTTAGGTAGGGAATACAAGCGCGCGCCTTGTCGAGCCCAGAGTAGAAAGAGCGCTTGTCAGGTAGGGAATACAATCGCTCGCCATGTCTGTAAGCCCCATCCTTTTCGGATTGAGGGGCGTGTTTTTCTTTCTCCCCTCTTCTCAATTGGCTGGAGAAGAGGAGAGAAAGAAACAAAAAAACACGCCCCTCAATCCAAAAAGGACGGGGCTTACATCGAAAAGAGAACGTCACAGAGACCTCTTCTCCAATGGCTGGCCGCCGTTTAGGAGGCCAGCCAGGCTCAGAACTGAGGAAAACATACGTGTGGGAGCTGGAATCAGGTGGTACATTACCACATGCAGTTCCCTGACACACACCTTTTTCTTTGCACATTTTCTTAATGCTGTTAGCAGGATGCACGTGTGTGGAAGAATATTGGATTTTATCGGGGCACTCCTGCACCATGTAAAACTCATAATCATGAGGGGGCAGAGGTACTGCTATTATTCAGAATGAAGGCCTTAACGTTTAGAGTTGTGTAACTAAAGGATAAATGGCACTGTAGAGTCATATAATTAAAGGCTGTATGACAGTGGTCCACAAAGTACAACTGCAAATAGTGACTGTGTACTCAAACAAACAGAAGACTTACCAGCTCACTATCTACAGGCTCAGAGGGACCTGAGAGTGGAGAGATTGCCAGTATCTCAAGTTCTAAGGAGGTGCCCAGAGGTGGTAAGGTCAAGGAGTTTCTTGCAGGGCAAGGCCAAACACCATCTGTACGAGCACACTTTGGCAGGTAAAGTCTGCACCCAGCTGATACCGAGGTGTGGCATTGTACTCGCGAGTACTCTATTCATGATAAAGTTTATGCCCTGTGCCCTGTACCTCTTGCGCACAACTGAAGGGCATCCACAGATGGAACTATATCATGGGTATTGGCTTAGATAAAGAATATCAAGACAACAGCAATCAGGGGCGTGGTCTGGCAACGAATGAAGATGGCCGCTTGATTCTGAGCTCCACATGCCGGAGGGCCCTCTGGGGAAGAGGAGGGCTATCAAGTGTTGCAGTGGTGGCCAGCCAAAACTCCATGACACAGCCATGATCAGGGCTGCCGATAGGGGATCCCTTGATGGCAGCCACAACCGAGCGGCACCGTCCCAACTGCTGTGCTGTCTGTGCTGCATACGGGGAGCCTTCAGAGTGAGGTGGTACGGCCTAAAGTGTGGCTGACGGTGCCTCTGTATGCACCGCCACCAAGGTGCGGCCTGCCGGTCTGGTCACTCCTACCCCACTACATATGCCTGTGGTGACAATGGTATCATCTGGGTGCAATGTCTGGATGCCCTCTGACTGGGCCTGGCCCTCTCCGCCCCCTGGCTTGTGTGCTTACCAGCCCCTTTGAACCGCAGCTGTCGAGGAGCTCCGTGAAATGACATGCCCACGTGGGGGCCGAGCTGACGGGATAAAAATCGGGTGAGCTCCTCGCTGCCCCAGCGCAAAGTCGCAGAGGCCAGCAGCGACACAGCGCCTACCCTGAGGGGTAACCTGCTTCGCCCTTCTTTAGGGCTCCCAGCGAAACTCCCACCAATAGCAACAGACCATGAGTGCCGGTCACGAGGAGAACAGTAGGGCCGAGGCAGAGGCGCAACTAGAGCCACATTTGGGGGGGGCTAAGAAAACATTTCGGGGGGGAGGGGCTGAATCTCCAAGCAGTGGGCAGAGTGGATCTACAGGGGCCTCATTAACAATCAAAAGGTCTTTGAAAGACCTGTGAAGTGCTCGGGTGCGGCTGTGTGTGCGCCCGGGAAGCTGTTTCATCCCGGGTTGCCATACACGACGGGGGGGGGGGAACTGCACCTGCACCGCTGCTGCACCAAAGAACTCCACGATAAGACAGGCCGACGTGGGGGCGAGCACACAGGATGAAAGTCAGGGGAGTCCCTCAGCATTGATCCGGAGAGGCCTGCAGCGATGCAGCACGTCACTTTGGGGGGGGAGATGGGGGGAGTGCAACCTGATCTGCCCTTCTTCTCTGCAACCCCCAGCGAAGCATCCAACAGTGGCACCGCGACCGGGCAGGTGGAACGTAAGGGCCGGTCGCGCAAAGGACAGGGTGGCGATAGTCATCCCATCACAGCATTGAGCCAAGGAACACCTGGGACCCTGCAGTAATCAGAGGGCTCCGCTCTCCCCCCACTAACGGGCAACAGTGTTTAACTCTTGATCAGCATCTCGCCTCCCCATTCTTGCGGGTGACACGGGGAATAGCCGCACCAGCATGCCGAAGACCGGTGGTGGGCCATCTTCCCACCATAAGCGCAACAGCAACTAACCATCTTTGTGACCCAGAGATTCATCTGCCCCGCTTCCCTCCTTCTCCGACTCACCCAGACTAGGCGGTAGTCGCTACTACGTGGTTGGTCCCGTCACTGATTACGGGTGGAGCGGATGGCTGCGAAAGCAGCCCACGTAACCAACACGTCAGCTCTGATGCGACTCTGCGTTGGAAGAAAATGCCAGCGGGGCGGGGTCTGCACGCCCGCCTCAGCTCAGAGAACAACGCTTTTCTCACCAGCACAAGCCCAGAGTAGAAAGAGCGCTTGTTAGGCAGGGAATACACGTGAACCTCGGACCACGCCATGACGCCACCATGTTTCTCTGAGGTCAAGCAGAAATGGACCTGAGAAACGCCCTGTCATTTTTAGACTGGGGGTTGTGTTTTTCTTTCTCTCCTCTTCCCATTGGCTGGAATGTAAACAACGGGCGTGTTTTGACTTGTTGTTGTTTACATTCCAGCCAATGGGAAGAGGAGAGAAAGAAACGAAAAATCACACCCCTCAATCCGAAAAAGACGGGGCTTAAATGGAAAGACAAACCTCTTCTCCAATGGCTGGCCGCCGTTTAGGAAGCCAGCCAATGGAGAAGAGGGGCGGGTTCAAGCCTCGCTACTAGAAACATAAAATCTCGCCAGGGAGACTGCGCAAGTGCAGCCTACGCTAGCCGAGACCTAAAAAGACCCTGGAGCATAACAAACATTTAAACGAGACAGGATCTGTCAACACATTAAGGCAGGTCTACTCCTTGTAAACCATGTACATTAAGCCGTAGGATTAATAATCTGAAGGAAAAAGATTAATTAAAAAAAGATAAAGTGCAAAAGTGATTGCTGGGAAGCCTCATCACATGGACAACAAATGGAATCCGAACTGCATAGCACCTTAGGGGAAAAAAGGATGAAGTAAATAGAGCCAACTTGAAGTAACAAAGGAGACTTCTCTGCTAGTGGTGAATAACAGCTGATAAGCAGTGGAGACTTCTTCACTGTGGCGGAGGAGCATCGCCCCACTGCTCGTTGAGCAGGGGAACATAAAAATACAATTATAATAAAATAAGTTATAATCATTTTATTGTAATTGGGGCTCCAGCCAGGTTGGGTGGGGCTGGGGTTCCCGCCATCATAGGGAGCAGGAGTGGTTTGCACTCCCAGCCTAAGTGCTCATGAGGACTGGGCCTCCCCTCAGGGGCTGGCAAAACAGTCATGCACACTTGGCATGCTCTCCACTGGTCTGTGTTACATGTACAGCCCAGTGGAGAACATGCCCAACCTCCCAGGTACTGCCTGAGCAGCTAAACGGCCGCTCAAACCAATCGTGATGCTGCTCATGCAGAGTTGTGATTGGCTGGTAGAGTCCTGGAGCCTGGGTGCTTCCGGTGCAGCAGAGAAGAAGATGGAGGAGAGACGTGCGGCGAAGAAGAAGGTAAGTTTCTTTTATTTTTTTCTATTTTGGGCCTATAATCCAATTATAATGCCATAAAATAACACTCTGTAAATCAGCAGGTGAAGGAAAAGAATCCTATCATTAGAGAGAAAGGATTAGGAAAAGTTAAAATAGAACTACTGCTAGCATTGAAAACTCCACCCAAGCTCACTTACATAGTCCGTAGGGTGCCATCAACAAGAGATATAGACAAGTTGCCCACCACATGAAAAAGCATGTCAAAATTATTCGCCAAGTGAAAAACAACCATTGTAAAAATGAAACAAATAGAACTGAAAATAATTTCCCCAAGAATCAAGAAATTTTTGTTGCCTGAATGACAAGTGCTAAGAAACCTGACAGTACATTTAAGAGATACCCTGAATCAGGTTGAAAGTCCACCTTATCACTTCCAGATGTTGATGGAAAGACGGCCAAGGGATATCAAACTCCTCACATACAACATCCGATAAGACCCATGTTTCTTGAAACATAACAATGTCAAAGTATTTCACACAGGACAACCAACTGATCAAACTCAAACTCCAGGCTAATTTAACTGTATTCCAACTAAGAAGATTAACCAGGCCTGCGGACCTGACAAAAGAATCAGCGGTCATCCTTGCAGGGATGTTGTGATTCTGAGCAAATCACTTAGGGGCACATGCATCAAAGTAGGCTTTTTTACGAGTCCTTAATTGCGATTATTCGTGGAATCGTGATTAGGGACTCTCAAAAACCTATGCATGTAGAAATTGCTATTAAAATAGCGATTTCTAAACATTCCTTAATTGCGAGTCGCAAATTGCGAGTCGCAATTAAGGAATGGCTTCCCATTCATTCCTATGGGCCTGTAGGCCTATAGGAATGAATAGGATTTGCATGCACAATTTGTGAGTACCAATAGGTACTCACAAATTGCAATTTCAAGGGTGCAAAGGTGTCAAAATGACACCCTCTTTTTCCCCTGAAATTGTGATGTGCATCCATGTTGCGCCCACACATGCCCCAAGGGCATGTGTGTGTGTGTAACCTGAAACCTTAAAAAATGCACTTTTGTGCATTTTTCAAGGTTTTTTGCAAAATACAGACCAGAGTAATTTCTCTGTATTTTGCAGCCCCAAATAGCAAATTCGCTATTTCTAAGAGGTACATGCATTGCATTTAAGGAATCGCAAATTGTAATTCCTTAAATGCAATCGCAATTTAACAAATTGCAATAAATTGCGATTTCTTAAATTGTGAGTGCCTTTGATGCATCGCAAAAGGCCTTTTTGATGGAGCAAACGTCCGATTTTTGCGAATCGCACCATTTGCGCTCACAAAAAACGTTGATTCATGTGCCTGCTAATCTCTCCATTCCTAACAAAATGAATGTGGTTGTCTATAATGCAACTGGTGCTCATGTAAAGTGCTCTGATACTTTAGGTTGAGTTTGAGCTATATAAAGAAAATATACAGCAAAGATTAAATGGATTTTAGTAGACAACCAGTGCATCAATGTATTCTTAAGTTGAGAGTTGGTCTCTGTAGTATTACACAGCAAAACAGGAGCATTGGTCAGAATTATGACATAAAGACAAGCTTCAGTAGGGAGATTCAGAGTTGAAGGTGGAGGCACTCTGTTGGCTTTCATGCCTAGAAGATTCAATGGGCTGGATATCTAAGAATATGGAAAAATTATCCCTAACCGGTGCATAGAAAGACCAATATTAGGCACCTGAAAGCATAGTAAAGCACTATTGGCATGAGAGGAATTAGGTACAACATTTGTAGGACCTGATTGAAAGTTTTTCTAAGGCAGTACCAGCCTGTCTTCCACTATCTCAAAACGTGAATCAACCACAGAAGTCCGTTTCTGCACAATGCTATCTAAGAAACCTTTAACTATAGGACCTATAAACTGGGGAAAATCTCAGATCTACCCCCTCACTGACACCACTACGCAGTTCACGACTTACTACCCCCTCACATGGTGCGCAGATACACTCACATGCCTCGCCATAGTCATCACTCGCAATCAAAAAGATCTGATGACTGCCAATTACGGGAGAACGCTCGATCTGTTAACCGAAAAGATCACCAGATGGATCGTCTTGCCGTTTTTCCTGGCTGGAAGGACCTCCCTCATCAAAATGGTAATATTACCCAAATTGCTTCATCTTTTACTTAATATTCCTATGCCCCCAGTCGCCACTTCTTTAAAGCCCTAAAAACTCAACTCATCCACCTCACCTGGGGGGGAAGCAGATTAGACTGTGATGGGACACTCTCTCTCGGCCTTAAGATGCCGGCGGCTTTGAAGTGCCAGATTTGGAGCTATATTTCAGCTGTGCCCAGGCTCTTTGCGGCGTACTGGATAACCCCCTCCAACATGCCCCACCTGGCAATAGAAGACGGATTTATGGCCCCAACCTCCTAATCTGCCTACCTAAGCGCACCAGCGATTCCGAGGCGTTTGGCCTCCACCACTGTAAACTGCACCACTAGTGCATCGTGGGATCTGGCCAACCTTCTCAACTCCACCATCCTTTACTCCCCCCTGCTACCCCTCTATGGCAGACACGACCTCCCTGTCACTCAGGAGGGGGGCTGTTGCCAGCTCCTCCGGAAACTTTCCATTCAAAACTGGGGTAAACTCTATGTCAAAGGCAAGTTTTGCACCAGTGAAGAATTCTTTGGCGCTACACTACCTACCCCCCTGGAGCGGTTCTATTACGTTAGGCTACGACAGGATGTGTAGGCTCTCACCCGAGCTTCCCACAGGAACCCCCATCCTGTCTCCCTTACATGCCCTCCTGCAGCAAACTACCCGTACACATGTTGTTTCGCTGCTTTAACGTACTACTCAAAAAGACTGCACGTATGACCCCCCCACGACCAGGGCACGTTGGGAGGCGGACCTGGGCTCCCCCCCTCACTGACGACCAGTGGTCCTTCTGCTGCCACCAAACTGGTAATATTTCAGCTAGCAGCAGACTGCGCATCATCCACTACAAATACATCCATTGCCCCTATTATATACCCGTACGCTTGAGACGCCTCCAACTCCGCGACAATGACCGTTGTGATCGATGCGGTAGAGAAGAGGCAGATTTCCGTCACCTGGCCTGGGACTGCCCCCCCATATGCTGCTATTGGACGGAGGTGCTGGCGGCGCTTGATCACATGACAGGGTTACATGTCCCCAACAATCCTCTAATCACGCTTCTAGGGTACACTGAGGCATTGGTGGCTGCAGTGTAGATGTACGTCTCCCTGGCGCTTCTTCTCGCCAAGTGGCAGATCGCCTGCAAGTGGGATAGAGGGATGGCCCCCAAGTTTAAGGACTGCCTGCAAGATCTTATCTACTGCCAAGAGGAATTACACACTTATGCTGAGCTATTACCACCTTCCTCCCGCCCACGCGACATTTGGGCCCCCCTTCAAACATACCTTCTGGAACAGACCCCCACTACAGACACAACTGAGAGGCCTCGCTCTGGTGATGCGGGGCTCTGTGATGGGTCCACGAATTGAAAGCATGTAGCACCTCCTCCTGACCAGAATACAGCACCCAGGGGCCTAGGGCCTATGGTAGAGTCACTCTAGGTAGAGTCACACTAGGGCCTATGGTAGAGTCACTCGTGGGTCTAACAGCATGTTCACGTTCTCTGACTGGTCACTTTACACTGTCAATAATGTTAAATGGTATTGTATATTGCTCATGAGTTGTTTATAAGGACCACGATCCTACACGCCAAAATGCCTAACTGGACGCGGCCGGCCCGAAGGGGTTGTAGGCGGCTTGCTGTGTATTGCTCCCCTACCTACACTGCTAAACCTGATGTTATTCTGTGCTGCCGGCCTGATCAAGGTTGTAGGCACCGAGCTGTGTTTTTACTTATCTTTCTACAAATAAAATTTAATAAAAAAAAACTATAGGACCTACCAGTTTCCCATCTAAGCCAGGTCTTGCAATGGTATACATGCACTTTGGACAGATTTTTCTTGCGTTTGGCAGTGGGGCTGGCAAGATGGGATGCATTAACCACATCCAGTTCAGGTGGGGGTGTTGCGTCAGGGGCCGCACCATAAAGGATCATGTTTGAAGAAGTATAGGGCCCTGCATCTGTAAGTGTTGCAACTGAGGATGTAGGGGGAGAGAAGAAAAAATGTGTGAGATACGCCATCGATAGACGCTTCTCCACCAATTCAGTTTCTTTGAAGATTACACTAATGCCTGGGTCAAGAACACAGTCCATGATGGGCGAGAGAGGTCATCATTAACAGACCTAGAGTAAC
This sequence comes from Lissotriton helveticus, assembly GCF_964261635.1. NCBI lineage: Eukaryota > Metazoa > Chordata > Amphibia > Caudata > Salamandridae > Lissotriton > Lissotriton helveticus. The sequence continues at coordinate 969,805,254 of NC_136061.1, read as the reverse complement.
CTGGAGTCTTATACTCCCCATTGAAAAAAGAGAGTGCTGAGTGAGAAAGGGAAGACAAAATAAGAGCCCAGCCTCTATCAGGAGCTGATGGGCACAGAAAGGCCCACTCTTGGTCTGGACTTCTCACGGGCACAGGCAGGACGCGTCCTGTTCGGTCACAAAGTGGATCACAACATGATTGCCTAGCTCCGCCTCCTCCTTCACATCTTCAAGGGCCTCAGAAACAGGGTATCCTGTGGGGTGTAGTTCTTGGCTCCCTCCCAGGCATAAGTCCAGCAAACACCAAAATCGTTATGCAAATAAAGTAAGCAGGAGTGATTGTGTAAAAAGCAATGCATTTTGGCAGTTTTACTCTTACTGTAATCTGCTACAGGATATGCCCGTCTCTGATGTTGAAATCAGCTGCCTTTTGGCACTCATGATGTGAACATGTGAAAATTATTTACATCTTTGTAACTCTTGCAGGCCATATCCCTCGTTCTCATGAACTCAGCTATCAACCTACTTGTATTATTATGAGAATTGTACCATTTAAGCAATACTGGACCACAGGAGTAGTAGAGGGTAAATGTGTGCCTTACCTGTTGCTGACAAGTTTGACTCCACATATGTTTGTCAGGGCATCCCTGGGTCGGTTGCTTCTGTAATTCACACAGTATTCATTTTGTTTTTGCCAGTACATTTCTTCAGTTGCAACCTAGCTCTAAGGTGAAGGATTCTTCCCAGGGGGACATGCTAACCGGAACCAAAGTGGTCGGTTGGTATTGTATTTAGTCCAGTCCTGCTTGGTATTGTTTGCAGATAGGTCATACTGGAAAGTGGGTGATGAGGTTAGAAAAGGAGTGTGCATTTTTTAGTGGTGGACTGGACACTGCCTGCTAGATCCTGTCAAGGGTCTGTTTGGAGAATTCTGCGCATGTCTGCTTGTATGTAGGAACATTATGGTTTATTTTGTTCTTCTGGGGTATGCTCTTGCAAGAAACACAGTAGACGAACCCACTAATATAGACAACTCACAAATACTTTTTTGGAAGCCAGAAACCCATTAGGTTTTGTTAAAAGACCCCTCACCCACCAACTTAGTTGGTGGCATGCTTCATCATCGGGGTCCTAACTGGGTAGCCGAGTTCCACCCATAAAATAAGTGAAGGTGTGGCAAAAAAACGCCAGATGTATATTTTATTCAACACACACGCTAAGGTGTGTTGTGCATGCAGTGGTGTCTGTGTACATACTGACCCACTGGATAAACAAGCATTGAAAATGCAATAGGTCTCGCAATAGAAGAGTTTGACATTTTTCATTTTGCAAATGGATGAGTGGCGTTGCGTGGATGAGTGGCGTTGCGTGGATGAGTGGCGTTGCGTGGATGAGTGGCGTTGCGTGGATGAGTGGCGTGTGTGAGTGGCGTTGCGTGTGTGAGTGGCGTTGCGTGTGTGAGTGGCGTTGCGTGTGTGAGTGGCGTTGCGTGTGTAAGTGGCGTTGCGTGTGTGAGTGGCGTTGCGTGTGTGAGTGGCGTTGCGTGTGTGAGTGGCGTTGCGTGGATGAGTGGGGTTGGAATGCAATAGGTCTCGCATTAGAAAAGTTGTAGTTATTGGTCTTGTAAATGACATATTTTATTTATTTTTTCGTTGTTAAAATTGCTAAATTGATGGCTTTGTCATTTACAATCCCAATAGTTATAACTTTCGCGAATGTGACACCGATAGCATTTGGAATGCAACATGTTTTGTATTTACGTGACTTATATGGCAGCTCTCGTCGTTATGCTACATCTCTAGAGAGCAGGAGAGTGCAGCAGGGGAGAGAAGCACAGCAATGCAATATGTCTCGTATTAGGAAAGTTTGAGCTATTGGTATTGTAAAGGACACATTTTTTATGTATGTGCTTGTTTTTAAAATAGCGAAATAATAGCTTTGTTATTTACAATGCCAATAGTTTTATCTTTCGCAAATGTGACACCTATTGTAACACAATATGTGTTGTGAGGGTGAGTGAGGGTGAGGGGTTGAGGGTGAGGGGTTGAGGGTGAGGCGTTGAGGGTGAGTGAGGGTGAGTGAGGGTGAGGGGGTGAGGGGTGAGGGTGAGTGAGGGTGAGGGGTTGAGGGTGAGTGAGGGTGAGGGTGAGGGGTTGAGGGTGAGTGAGGGTGAGGTGTTGAGGGTGAGTGAGGGTGAGGGTGAGTGAGGGTGAGGTGTTGAGGGTGAGTGAGGGTGAGGGTGAGTGAGGGTGAGGGGTTGAGGGTGAGTGAGGGTGAGGGTGAGGGTGAATGAGGGTGAGGCTGAGGGGTTGAGGGTGAGTGAGGGTGAGTGAGAGTGAGGGTGAGTGAGGGGTTGAGGGTGAAGGGTTGAGGGTGAGTGAGGGTGAGGGTGAGGGGTTGAGGGTGAGTGAGGGTGAGGGTGAGGGGTTGAGGGTGAGTGAGGGTGAGTGTGGGTGAGGGTGAGTGAGGGTGAGTGAGGGTGAGGGTGAGTGAGGGTGAGGGGTTGAGGGTGAGTGAGGGTGAGTGAGTGTGAGGGGTTGAGGGTGAGTGAGGGTGAGGGTGAGTGAGGGTGAGGCTGAGGTGTTGAGGGTGAGTGAGGGTGAGTGAGAGTGAGGGTGAGTGAGGGGTTGAGGGTGAAGGGTTGAGGGTGTGAGGGTGAGGGGTTGAGGGTGAGTGAGGGTGAGGGGTTGAGGGTGAGTGAGGGTGAGTGAGGGTGAGTGAGGGTGAGGGTGAGTGTGGGTGAGGGTGAGTGAGGGTGAGGGTGAGTGAGGGTGAGGGGTTGAGGGTGAGGGGTTGAGGGTGAGTGAGGGTGAGGGTGAGGTGTTGAGGGTGAGTGAGGGTGAGGGGTTGAGGGTGAGTGAGGGTGAGGGTGAGTGAGGGTGAAGGGTTGAGGGTGAGTGAGGGTGAGGGTAGGTGAGGGGTTGAGGGTGAGTGAGGGTGAGGGTGAGTGAGGGTGAGGCTGAGGGGTTGAGGGTGAGTGAGGGTGAGTGAGAGTGAGGGTGAGTGAGGGGTTGAGGGTGAAGGGTTGAGGGTGAGTGAGGGTGAGGGTGAGGGGTTGAGGGTGAGTGAGGGTGAGGGTGAGGGGTTGAGGGTGAGTGAGGGTGAGGCGTTGAGGGTGAGTGAGGGTGAGGGTGAGTGTGGGTGAGGGTGAGTGAGGGTGAGGGTGAGTGAGGGTGAGTGAGGGTGAGGGTGAGTGAGGGTGAGGCTGAGGGGTTGAGGGTGAGTGAGGGTGAGTGAGAGTGAGGGTGAGTGAGGGGTTGAGGGTGAAGGGTTGAGGGTGAGTGAGGGTGAGGGTGAGGGGTTGAGGGTGAGTGAGGGTGAGGGTGAGGGGTTGAGGGTGAGTGAGGGTGAGTGTGGGTGAGGGTGATTGAGGGTGAGGGTGAGGGTGAGTGAGGGTGAGTGAGGGTGAGGGTGAGTGAGGGTGAGGGGTTGAGGGTGAGTGAGGGTGAGGGGTTGAGGGTGAGTGAGGGTGAGGGTGAGGGTGAATGAGGGTGAGGCTGAGGGGTTGAGGGTGAGTGAGGGTGAGTGAGGGGTTGAGGGTGAAGGGTTGAGGGTGAGTGAGGGTGAGGGGTTGAGGGGTTGAGGGTGAGTGAGGGTGAGGGTGGGTGAGGGTGAGTGAGGGTGAGTGAGGGTGACAGTGAGTGAGGGTGAGGTGTTGAGGGTGAGTGAGAGTGAGGGTGAGTGAGTGTGAGGTGTTGAGGGGGAGTGAGGGTGAGGGTGAGGGTGAGTGAGGGTGAGGCTGAAGTGTTGAGGGTGAGTGAGGGTGAGTGAGAGTGAGGGTGAGTGAGGGGTTTAGGGTGAAGGGTTGAGGGTGTGAGGGTGAGGGTGAGGGGTTGAGGGTGAGTGAGGGTGAGGGTGAGGGGTTGAGGGTGAGTGAGGGTGAGGCGTTGAGGGTGAGTGAGGGTGAGGGTGAGTGTGGGTGAGGGTGAGTGAGGGTGAGGGTGAGTGAGGGGTTGAGGGTGAGGGGTTGAGGGTGAGTGAGGGTGAGGGTGAGGTGTTGAGGGTGAGTGAGGGTGAGGGGTTGAGGGTGAGTGAGGGTGAGGGTGAGTGAGGGTGAGGGGTTGAGGGTGAGTGAGGGTGAGGGTAGGTGAGGGGTTGAGGGTGAGTGAGGGTGAGGGTGAGGGTGAGTGAGGGTGAGGCTGAGGGGTTGAGGGTGAGTGAGGGTGAGTGAGAGTGAGGGTGAGTGAGGGGTTGAGGGTGAAGGGTTGAGGGTGAGTGAGGGTGAGGGTGAGGGGTTGAGGGTGAGTGAGGGTGAGGGGTTGAGGGTGAGTGAGGGTGAGGCGTTGAGGGTGAGTGAGGGTGAGGGTGAGTGTGGGTGAGGGTGAGTGAGGGTGAGTGAGGGTGAGTGAGGGTGAGGGTGAGTGAGGGTGAGTGAGGGTGAGTTAGTGTGAGTGAGGGTGAGTGAGGGTGAGTGAGGGTGAGGGGTTTAGTTTAGTTTATAACATTTGTTAAGCGCTTGGTTGCACAGAGAACAGTGCGTCCCCGCGCTGACGACCCTACCTACATCTCTTCAGCTAGCTCACAGAGGGTGAACACAGGGACACGGGTGGACTATGCTGAGTTTATCATGGGGAAAAGATGGGTTTTCAGCCTCTGTCTGAACCTGGTTTCAGACGGCTCCATCCTCAGTTCGATGGGTAGGTTATTCCAGTCGTTGCTGGCATGGTGTCTGAATGAACGTCCTCCCATCCTTGCTCTATGTATCCGAGGCACCACTAATAGCATGCTACCCATCGACCTCAAAGGACGTGCAGGGCGATAGACTGGAAGCAAGTCCTGAAGATATGGAGGTGCTTTTTTGTGAGCTATACGGTGGGTGATGCACATAGTTTTAAATTTGATTCTTTCCTTTATTGGGAGCCAATGAAGGGAGCGTAATGCATGTTTACCAGAGGCTCTCCTAGGGAGGTTAAGGACCAGCCTCGCAGCTGCGTTCTGGACGCGTTGCAGCTGTGTTAGGCCCTTTTTACTAAGTCCACATAGGAGGGAGTTCCCATAATCCAACTGGGAGGTGACCAAGGCGTGTACCATAGTTTTTCTGGAGCTGGGGGGCAATAGGTCCAGGATTTTCCTTAGGACCTTCAGGAGTCCATAGCATTTTCCCGCGACCTTACCCACATGATTGGTGTAGGCTAGGTTAGAGTCCAGAAGAAAGCCAAGATTCTTAACTGTGTCTACTGGGACCGGGACAGAGCCCAGTTCAGTGGGCCACCAGGCAGAGGTCCAGATGGAAGGACATGGACCTACAATAAGAACTTCCGTCTTGTTACCATTAAGGCGAAGACAGTTCTGTTTCATCCAGCCGTCAAGTGCCACAAGGCAAGCCGAGAAGTTCTCAGCATCCACAACTGGATCACGGGACAGATTGATCACCAGTTGTGTATCATCTGCATAGGAGACTATTGCCACACCATATGACTCCACCAGATTGGCAAGGGGTTCCATGTACAGATTGAATAATGTAGGGCTCAGAATAGAGCCCTGTGGAACCCCTTGCCTGAGACACCTTACATGGATTTGCATGGTGGGCAATGCACTTGAAATCTCCTGTTCTTAAGAAAGGATACCAGCCACTCATGAGCAGGTCCGGTTATTCCCTTTTCACTCAGTCGGTCCAGTAGTACGGGATGTGATACGGTGTCAAACGCCGCACTTAAGTCCAATAGGACCAGTGCGGCCGTGTGACCTTCATCCGCCTTGCTCCGCAGCAATTCTGTTGATAGGAGGAGGGCGGTCTCGGTCGAGTGTTTAGCTCTGAAACCCGATTGAGACGTGTGCAGGAGCAAGTTTTCCTCCATGAAGCTTACCAGCTGTCGGTTAGCCAGTTTTTCTACTACCTTCGCACAGTAGGGGAGAAGGGAGATTGGTCTTAGGTTGTCTAATTGCGCTATGCTTATGTGGGCTTTCTTTTTTATTGGGACGACTTGGGCCAGTTTCCAGCTCTCCGGAACTAGACATTCATAGAAGGAAAGCGAGGCCATATTGCCTATGTGCTTCGCCACCTGGGGAAGATAACTACGAAGAATTCTCGCTGGTACCGCATCTAGGGGAGAGCCCGAGTGAATGTCCGATAGGATGTTGATAAACTCCTCAGTTTGGGGAACCACAAATTTCCTAAGTTCTTTTCTGCCCTTATTACCGTAATTAGGGTCGGGCAAATTAGTAGCATCTGAATTAGTCTGAAACGAAGCATAGATCTTTTCTACCTTCCTTATAAAGAAGTCTGCGATCTCGTTGCATGACTCAGTCGTGGGTGGGACTTCCACTGAACTCGCGGGAGGGGCGGAGAGTTCCTTCAGGATCATAAAGAGCTCTTTCGATGTATTCTCTGCACAGCCTATCCTGTTGTTATAGTACTCTCTTTTAGATTTCCTGATCTGGCTGTGGTAGACTCTAAGTTCGCTCTTATAGACTTCGCGTAGTGAGGGGGCGTAATCCACTCTCCATCTACGCTCCCAGGTTTTACATTTAGTTTTTGCGGCACGTAGCTCAGCGGTGAACCACGGAGCGGATTTCGTGCTCCGTGCCATGGGTTTGTGAGTCCACGGGGCTACATTGTCCAGCGCACCTTGAACCCATTCTTCATACATCTTGTACGCCTCCACCAAATTGTCGTTAAGCTTTGGGGGGTCCTGTTCTAGGGATTGACTGAAGGCATCGTGACTGAATTTCCTCCAGTCCCTGCGTCTAATAACGGGAGGTTTCTGTAAGGGCCCCCTGTTGGGCAGTTTTCTGAGTTGAAATGGTATCAGATAATGATCTGACCATAGGATCTTAATCAGAGCAGAGACACTTATATCGTCCCAGTTAGTAAAAATTGGGTCTAGTAGATGTCCTGCTTGATGGGTGGCTCTATTGTCAGCTAAATCGAACATAAGAGCTCTAAGTTCATTGATTAAGGAAATGGCCTCACTGCAGTAGACATCCTCCAAATGCACGTTGAGGTCTCCTACAATCATGAACTTATTATGGCGTAAAGCAGATTGCGTTAGAACATCCAGGAGGCTTTCAATGAACGCAGTTGCCACACCCGGAGGACGATATATAAGGTAGCCCTTAATAGTACAGTTGGGACTGACCGTGATAGAAAAGAGTCCTGCTTCACATTTATTAATGGGAGTTGGTTCAAGAGAGACTGGTAGGTCGCTTTTGTGAATAATAGCTATCCCCCCCCCTCTTTGGTCCCCTCTATTGATGTGAAGAATGTCAAAGCCGGGCGGGAGGGCCTCTACGATATCAGGGATGGATTGTTCATCCAGCCATGTCTCGGTCAAGAAGACCAAGTCGGGTTTGTCGTCACTCAATAGGTCATAGATATTCAGGCTATGCCGTTTCATTGATCGGCAGTTCAGTAAGTTGAGGGTGAGTGAGGGTGAGTGAGTGAGGGGTTGAGGGTGAGTGAGGGTGAGGGTTTGAGGGTGAGTGAGGGTGAGGGTGAGTGAGGGTGAGGGTGAGGCATTGAGGGTGAGTGAGGGTGATTGAGGGTGAGGGGTTGAGGGTGAGTGAGGGTGAGTGAGGGTGAGGGTGAGTGAGGGTGGGCGAGGGTGAGGGTGTGAGGCTTATTGAGAATGTGTGTGGGTGTGTGAGGATGTGTGAGAGTGTGTGAGGGCGGGTGTGTGTGAGGGTGGGGGTGTGTGAGGGTGGGTGCATGTGAGGGTGTGTGGTTGAGGTCATGAGGGTGAGTGAGGGTGTGTGAGGGTGTGAGGGTGAGTGAGGATGTGTGAGGTTGAGGGTGTGAAGGTGTGTGAGTGAGGGTGGTGGTGGGTGAGGGTGTGTGAGTGTGAGGGTGTGTGAGGGTGTGTGTGTGAGGGTTAGTGAGGGTGAGTGTGTTGTAAGGGTGGGGGGGTGAGGGTGGGTGTGAGTGAGGGTGTGTGAGGGTGAGGGTGTGTGAGGGTGTTTGTGTGTTGTGTATTTGTGTGATTGTGGTGTGTGTGCTTGTGTGACTGTCCCATAATTATATTAACGTATTTAAGTTATAGCGTTCTAGTTTTTATTTGGAATCCCGTACTATTTTGATTGACGTCCGTGTCAGCCAATGAGATTTCAAAATCCTCTCACGTTGCGTAACAATTTACTCGCGTCTAATTGGAAATCCCCATATTGTTGAAAGCGGGTCCCGTGTAAGGAGTGTTGGCTTCGTTGTCTGTTCCGTGCATCGTTCGACAGGTAAGTTGTTATTTGTTGTTTGTTTTGTGTGTGTATAGTGTTATGAATTATTCGATTTGTTGTTTCATATTAGTTTTATTGGCATAGTATTGTTTTTGTTTTGCAACGAAGGATGTTTATTTTGAATTGTCGGCTCTTTATGTATGTAATGCATTGTATCCTATTGTTCAGATCTAATTTTTAAAATGGTTGCTTTTGGTTAGTAGTTGTGTTAATAATTAGAGCAGTTTTTTTTTTTTGTGTGTAATTGTGTAGTATGTTGTATATCTGCGTGAATAATTTATATTGTTTCATCTCTACGTTCAGTTATTCCAGTTATTATTAAATGTATGTTTGTATAGCTTTTTATTTTGATGTGTATGTAAATTTCGTGCTGTGCTTTGTGATACTTCCTCTTCTTTAATAATTAATGCAATGTCTCCGCTTTGTGTTACGATGTATTTTTAAAGCAATATTGTCTTGTTATATATGCTTTCTCCATGTTGCTATCAGAATTTTGACTTATGTCCACATTACTGTAGAGTAGGGAAAAAAATTTTTTTGTATATTGGATGTAATTTCGTGTGAATAAATGCTCGTGTTATATGCGTACGGCTTTTTGTGTAACTCTTGACAATTGTGTTTAATCCGTCCCATTCCCCGGGTGAATAATGCTTATTTATTCCCCCAATAAAAAATAGGCTGTTTCACATTTGTGTTTGTACATCCTCGTCCTCGCTTCCTGCCAGATATTTCCTCGTTGTTTTGTTGGCGTTATATTGTCCGAATAATTTTTGTTTTGTGACCTGAAGCCTGATAAACATCATTGCATGCTGTAGCTCACATTTGTTTTGTGAAGCTAAGAGACCTATGTAATGTTTATTGATGCTGTTAGCGCTGAATCCAAGTTGCGTAATATGTTTCTTATATTTGATGTAATTCCGTGTGAATAACTGCTATTGTTATATGCGTACGGCTTTTTGTGTAACTCTTGACCATTGTGTTTAATCCGTCCCATTCCCCGGATGAATAGTGCTTGTTTATTGCCCCAATCAAAAGTTGGCTGTTTCACTTTTGTGTTTGTACATCCTCGTCCTCGCTTCCTGCCACATATTTTTCTTTGTTTTGTTGGTGTAATATTGTACGAATGATTTTTGCTTTTTGGCCTGCAGCCTGATCAACATCCTTGCATGCTGTAGCTCACTTTTGGGAAGTATATTTTGTGTGTAACGTATCTGATGCACTACTCCGTAGACCCCCTTTTTTTTCCGTCCTAAAAGTTGTTTATGTCTATGAAAATGGCATAACATTCATCAATTTGCAGAGTGGGTGAATGATGCAGAGTGGGTGAATGATGCAGAGTGGGTGAATGATGCAGAGTGGGTGACTGAAGCAGAGTGGGTGACTGAAGCAGAGTGGGTGACTGAAGCAGAGTGGGTGAAAGATGCAGAGTGGGTGAAAGATGCAGAGTGGGTGAAAGATGCAGAGGGGGTGAAAGATGCAGAGTGGGTGAAAGATGCAGATTGGGTGAAAGATGCAGAGTGGGTGAAAGATGCTGAGTGGGTGAAAGATGCTGAGTGGGTGAAAGATGCAGAGTGGGCTAAAGATGCAGAGTGGGTGAAAGATGCTTAGTGGGTGAAAGATGCTTAGTGGGCGAAAGATGCAGAGTGGGCGAAAGATGCAGAGTGGGTGAAAGATGCAGAGTGTGTAAAAAAAGTTCATTCGGGTCGGGGACAATCGATATTTGCCCGGCGGTATTGCCTCTGTGACCCTCTAGTTATTTAAATCAATGAAGAGGCAGGCGCTGGAGACTGGAAAGCAGGAAACAAGGTTTTTTTATTCTCTCCGGAGGAGAACACAACGAAACGGACAGAAGGTATCGTTCTGAGGTGCTCTAACTGTATTTCTGAGGCCTGGCCTCTTATATCCACATTTATGACTTTATTGCAGATTACACATACATGTTTAAAGCTTTGATGTGCGGAAAAGACATTCTCGGAACTCCCCTTTGGGCCCGTTCCCACAAACATTTACAGTTAAAGTCCCCACCCTAGTCACAACAGGTGATGAGCATCGCACAGCTGGATAATCCACCGATTCACGGAATGTGGGGAGTCTGATCGGATCTCATGGGGTGGGGGGGGGGCTTTGATCAACCCGGGGATTCTTTGATGGGGGAAGCTTTCTATTGTACGGGGAGGGGCAAGGATGATATCGGCAGAGCTGGGTGTCGGCTTGGGAACGGGGAGGACAAAGCGGGCACACGGGGGAAAAGGGGGTTTGCATCTAAGGGCCGGAGATCATGAAAGGAAGGCGGGGAGGTGTCGCGCTGGGAACAGGATGAGGGCCGGGGGCAGAGCAGCGCCGAAGAGGGGTTTATGACTCAAGGCAGGTGCAAGCAGGGGGTGGTCAGCGTGCAGGCGTAGTGAAGGCAAAGGGCTATGTCAGGGGCCAGCGGCATGCAAAAGGGTTTGTTCTGACCGGGGCATCTAAAAATGGCGAGCGCACGACAAAAGTGTGGCATCAGGGGAAGAGGCAAGATGGCGCAGATAATGTTCACCAAAACGCACTAATTTTCCACAGTCCCTCCTTTAACATATTCAAGACATCTTGCTGGTTCATTTTCTACTCTGGTCTATTGTGGTGGGCATAAGAAAGAAACCGGTAGGAACCCTAGAAAAAGAGTTTGTAAACAATACATTTTGAGGTTTCTAGTTTTAGGAGGTGCACCTATTTGATAAACTTTGATAAATTTGTTCAGCAGGAAAGTCATAGGAATGTAATACACAAACGGCGAGCAGCAAGTACATATCATAACGTGAACTGGCAGGTTAATACATATTTCAGATTCGGTTTGGAGCAGGATCAATACAATGGCGGCTGGGAGAGAAATGAGGCAAAAAACGGTGATTGAGGATGTCAAATGTTCGAAGTTTTACGAGTTCTCATTGTTCTTCGTGGTCTTTCGTTGGCGCTGTTGAGCACCGGCGGTGGAGCTACAAGTCCAGCTCTGTTCTAAGTTCTGCGTTGCAGGGCACGACCCTTTCCTCGCGTTTCTGGTCGGAAAGGTCCTTTTCGCCCTGTGTCCTTTGAGGTGATTGTCAGAAAGTTCCGATGGAAGAAGAGCGTTCAAAACAGTCCATAGGGTAGGTCAGAGGAAAAAGGGGGATGGAGCAAGGCCAAATTATAAGCAAACTAGGGGAACGAGAGACTTCAAATAGGCGGGCGTGTGACGGAATTCAGAGAGCGGGGACTTGTCGACAGGCACTGGACGTCGAGCAGGGGCATCAGGTCGACCCTTTCTTTTCACGCTGTCGAAAACAGTGCCTCGTCCTGCAGCTCTTTTCAATCGTGGTCTCGCCTTGACTAATGTCGCAGGTGTCCCTTAGTCTGCAGTCGGGCCTCGTGCTCCCACATCCGGTCCTTCTCTCCTCCAACAGCAGTACCCTTAAACAAGTTTGAAAAGACAGTTTTTTAGAAAATTTGCGGATGAAGATAATCAAAAAGTCTATTTCTCTCCCAGCTCCAGGTAAAGAATGAAAAAGTCCGTTACATTTAATGTTCACAACCGGCATATGAATGACCGGTGGCGGACCTGTTGGATTTACTAAGACTTTCCTTCATAATCATTCATTACAGGCATGACAGTTCATCTGATGGTAACCCACCTCCGGGAGACAAATCTGGCAAAGATATGCCGTTCTCTAGAGTTTCACATTTACTAAAGGGTACAGTGAGTCGTCAACATGGTACTACACAGGTATTTTGCTGAGAGACGAACATGGCTAAACATTTCCTTTCTATCGGTGCATCCTGTTTTTCAACTACTGCGGGGTTCATTTTGACGATTTCTTTACCTTGGTCTAGTCTGTTAACCTTGTAAAACATCATTCTGGGTCCTACGTAACCTTTTACAGCCCGGTTACTTAACTAGGAAGGACAGGGGTTTTATGGGAAACAACCAGGGACATAGACAGGGGAAGTAACGGGGGTGATCGTTTTTCTGGTTTGGGTATTGCGGCGTTTCGGGGAGGGGAGGGTCGCGTATTCTGAGGTCCTTGTTTTATACTATAGGAGCCGTTGACATGTAGTTCCCTTATTTCGGGCCAGATTAGGGAACCTCTGTCGTCTTACCTGTCCTTTCCCTTACGGCCCAACCTGGGTTCATTGACTTCTAGCGGAAAAGGAGAGGTAATGACGTGGCCTCAGGGTGATTGTATTTAAAGACAAACGTTTGTGCAAATACTGACGGTATTTGAAGCCAATTAGGTGGTGTGCTAGGGGTGGCAATCTGCCAATTTCGGGGCTAACCACTCGGGAGAGTGGTAGTGCAAAAACAGAGAGAGAGAGAGAGAGAGAGAGAGAGAGAGAGAGAGAGAGAGAGAGAGAGAGAGAGAGAGAGAGTGCAACGGCAGGCTAAATAGTGCACGTGCAACGGAGAGGGCGGCAGTGCATTCAAGAAAGGCTATTTAGTGCATTACACAATAAAGGGTATTCACGAGTCCACGGTAGAATCTTGTAATCATGCAGTTTGAGCATTAGGCAGGGTAGAGGGGACGTGCTTTGAGAAAAGGAAAGAAGAAAAAGGAGGTACCATTTTGTCGCACTTTCTCGCATTCTCGGTCCTTTGACCAGTTGGGTCAACGCTTCAGTCACACACACACACACATTCCCTCACAGTTTCGCATCATACGTGACATGGGTTCATTCTTCCGGTCTGGTTTAAGGGTGGTCACTTTTTATCAGGTTGTGCTAATTTTTCGGGCTTGTTCGATACGTGAGTAGTTTGCAGGCGTGCTTGGGCACCACCCTGCGGCGCTAGTCCGTTTCGTGTATTTAGACATGGCAAGGTCTCAGATCTTCGCCACACCTCGGCTGTAATTTCTGACGTAACCTGCAGAGGGAGGAAAAGAGGGGGGGTGGGGGAGACAGCATTCGCGCGCATTCAAATACATGGATTCATAAGTCCGTTACTTACCTCTTACTCGTCTTTTCCTCCTTGGGGCAGGGTCCCCGGGGATATAGTTTTCGGAGTCGGGGGGCGGTAGTGTGTTCATGTAGGGCGTGTGCGGGGAAACATAAGAAGGAAACCAGAGGTGCCTAGTGCGAGGTATCTAGTCAAAGGATATATCTCACTATCGGGATCCTTAAACCTCTTTCAACGCCGTGGCGTTCTAAAGTTCTTCGGTTCTTGGGTCCCTGCTACTTCGGGACGTTGTACTTTACAATATTTACATTATTTCATTTCACCCTCCTTTTACATTCCCTCATTTACACCATTCGTTTTACCCATCCTTGGAAGTCACGGTCTTCCTCTACGCGAAAGTTCGTGAGTCAGTCGCGTACTTTTAAGACGGAGTGTCGTGTTGTCGATCCGATCCGTCCTCCAGGGCTGGGCAACCATCTTCCTTTAACCTTAAAGAGAGAGCAGAGTAGGGTGCACAGAAAAAGAACTTTCCTACCCATCCCATATTGTTTTAAAATAAAGCATGCAATACCCGTTCATAGTTTCAAAGACTTTATTTTGCAAATTCATTTCAGCATATGGATTAGGAGGGTGTGGTCGTATTTGGTCGGTCGTGGCAATGGCTAAAGTGCGTACAGTGGGGGGGGGTGTCGTTTGCAACAGTAAAAACATCGGAAAGTTTTACTTATTCATTTGTAAGAGACTAAAACGTCTATTAATTGGCCGGGGGTTCGGGGGCATATATTTTCATAATTTAGAAACATAATCATAACAGTTGTAATCAGATTTCTTATATGCATACCGTACGTATGCATCGTAAATGAGGTTTACATCAGTTATAAAAATATAATACACTGTATATTCGTAATCAACATTTGTAACGGGGATCTTTTCATACTGTTCGTCGAGTGAGCTCTCCTTGTCTTTTCTAGCCAAGTGTACAAAGGATCACAAAAATCTCAGAACATCAAGTTTATTTTAGTGCGAAGGAACACCACGAGGTGTTCGTAAGTTCCGATTGATACCAGCGCCATTTTGGGCGGGGCCGGCACAGTCCGGAAGCAGCATCAGGGGGAAATGTTTCCATTACTGGCAGTTTGGACCAGAGTCCTTTTCGGCAGTTCTAGAATTCACGCTAACAGAAGGTGTGGCAATGTCATGTTTGTTTCGTTGGCGATCGAAGCAGCCGTCCCTTACCGGAAACCTGCAAAGGCCGAAGGCTCCGCCGGGGACCTTTGTATGATCTTCAAGGCTGCGGAGATGCTATCGGAGATGGGGGCTCGTGCTCCATGGGACAAATGTTCGAGTTGTATGGCTGGCCAGAGTTACTCTAGTGGCCGGGGCCCGCCTTCCAGCGGATCCAGACGCCATTTTGAGGCCCTACAGGGGCCACTCTCGTCGAGTTTGCAAGAATGGAAGAGACCCTTCGGAGTGAAAGGAAGAGGTCCCTGTTTTGTGAGAGCGGGACGTTCAGCTGGGGTGCAGCTGTGATGCCCTCACCTGGGGGGGGGCAAGGGAGACTCGTTCACATCGTCTCCTTCTCCCGGTGCACTCCATGCCGCTCCTTTTTCATCGCCCCGCATGAAGGCCTCTCCACATCCGGTGTTCCCCGAGTGTCACCATTGTACGTTCGGTGCTGCGCAAATACTGGGGTGCCACCATTGTGTGTTCGGTGCTGCGCAAGTACTGGGGTGCCACCATGGTGTGTCCGGTTCTGTGGAAGTATGGGCACCATCGCCTGACTGGGGGTGTTCGGCGCCGGCTGGGGGCTGGGAAACCTCCTACCGGTGGAGGTGGGAGAGGCTCGTCCGCGTCGCCTCTCCCTCCCAGCCCAACTTGGACAGATTGTTGTGGAGGTACGTGCAGGACATCCCGCCGTCCAGGACTGCTGCGGCTGTGACGGAAGAGAAAAGGAAGAGGTGCCTCGCTCTCCTCTTGACATGTGGCGGGACTACCTTAGTCTTTCCAGGCCCGTTGCGGCCGGCCAAGGAGACACGTGGCGGGACTACCTGCAAATGCCCAGGCTGCGGGCTCCTGCCTCTCCTCCGGCTCCCCCATACGTTAAGATTTCCTGACCAAGAGTTGGCGGCGGGGCTCGCCTTATATGGGTTGCCGTTGGTTGGGCGTAGCCGTAACCCTGCCCTACTTTGGAAGGTTCCAGAATGGGGGGGGGCGAATGTTCTGTTTGACTTTCATTTTCTACAGTTTATCGTTATTATTCCTTGTTTGTTGTGTTAAATTAAAAGTTCAAGTTTATTAATGGTCTACGGATTTTGTTTTATCATTTCTTCCTTTCCAGGTTGCTTTTATGCTAAGTTTCTGCTAACAGGGGTCGAGTAACACGGAAACACGTGTAGAGGGATGACGCAGATTTGTACATTACGTACACACGAACTCAGACAGGGGACAGTACAAGTACGACATACAAAGACCCAAGACAAATATAAAAACAGTTATTGGTCATAATTATCTCTTTCCGTCTGTGAATTTTAAACGAGGCTGGGTTCCCGTCTTGACATTGCCCGACCTAGGAGAACTTGATCATGCCGCTGAGATTTTCCTGGCGAAATCTGTGCCATCGGGCATAATCAAACGTGGTGGTTCTGTCTGGTCTGTCTATGTAAGTCGAGTTCTCCTCTGTCTCGCGCCTTTTCTCGTACTGTCGGTCTGTCGTTCTTGTCGGCCCTTTGCCTTTACTCACGCTCAGTAGAGTCGGGCATTGGGCTTTCCAGTGTCCGACATACCTACAAAAAGCGCATTGGTCTGACCCTAAGTCTGGTCGTCCTTTGTATAGTGTCGGGGGATAAGTTGTGGGTAGCGGTGTCCTGGGGTTGTCCTGTCGGTATATTTCCCTACTTGGTTTATCCTCGTCTTTTCTCTGTCGTTTCGTAGCCTCTCTGCGCCACATACCGAGACTGTCGAGCATAATTGGCGTCGTCTTATTATTTCGAAGGGCTATTTCTAACGTTTCTATTTTATCAAGGTCAAAGGATCCTGCCAGTGGCCACTGTTTGTCTTGGCTATCTTCGGTATACCTGTGCCATAATTTATTATAAGCTATGGTGACTAACCCATAGTTTATGAACATGTCCTTATTAGGGGTGCCTTCTAGTGGAGCCATATGGTCCACCTCTAACACCCGGTCCGGGCTAAACAGGCTATTTATCAATGGGGAGAAGACAGACATGACGGCTCGTAACGAGGGACTAAAAAGTCAGCACTGCCTATCTTATCACTAGGTGCAAAGACTAGACAGAATATTTCTATTCTACGTTGTTTGCAGGCAGTGAATACCTCATGGAACCAAAAAAAACAAAAGACCAACAAAATAACAATGGGGAGAATGAGTAGGACCGC
This sequence comes from Lissotriton helveticus, assembly GCF_964261635.1. Classification (NCBI taxonomy): domain Eukaryota; kingdom Metazoa; phylum Chordata; class Amphibia; order Caudata; family Salamandridae; genus Lissotriton; species Lissotriton helveticus. Next base: position 969,788,807 of record NC_136061.1, on the reverse strand, counting down.
AAAGATCTGCGTTACCTACCCTTTTCACTATCTGCAAAAAGGATGGTCTCTTCCCTGCTTGCAGACAGAGAATCTCCAGGAAACAATAGTTTGTGAACAACAGTTCAGTTTCAAGCAATTATTGAGTGGGGGAGAAAAAGAACAAGCACGGCTGCTACCCTACTTATCCTCCACTGCTTGCAAAGGGAGAGAGAGCCTGTTGCTTCTCCGTTTGTAGACAGTGAATCTCTAAATAAAAATAAACAAGGCAATACTAGTATTTTTGACAATCAAGCAATCAAAACAAATTCTTTCGCAATTTGTCGTGGCAACACGACCTTACCCGGACCATGTGGACAGTTTCTTGTCTTCCGAATCCAGCGCCCGATCGTCCTCTTTTTCTCGTATTTCTCACGGCACTCCTGATGGTTCCCAGTCAGGACCGTAGATCACTCGAGAGAGGTCTGTTCGGAACTAGTGAAGTTCGGATGATCGGCTGCCAGACGAGGGTCTATTGGGCAAGAGCTCTCCCGATCGTTGCAGTCGTTCACTCTGTCGTCGGGACCTCTCCCACTGGATCCACGAGTCGCTGATGGGCCCCACGCTTGGGACGCCAATTGTAAAAAAAGTTCATTCGGGTCGGGGACAATCGATATTTGCCCGGCGGTATTGCCTCTGTGACCCTCTAGTTATTTAAATCAATGAAGAGGCAGGCGCTGGAGACTGGAAAGCAGGAAACAAGGTTTTTTTATTCTCTCCGGAGGAGAACACAACGAAACGGACAGAAGGTATCGTTCTGAGGTGCTCTAACTGTATTTCTGAGGCCTGGCCTCTTATATCCACATTTATGACTTTATTGCAGATTACACATACATGTTTAAAGCTTTGATGTGCGGAAAAGACATTCTCGGAACTCCCCTTTGGGCCCGTTCCCACAAACATTTACAGTTAAAGTCCCCACCCTAGTCACAACAGGTGATGAGCATCGCACAGCTGGATAATCCACCGATTCACGGAATGTGGGGAGTCTGATCGGATCTCATGGGGTGGGGGGGGGGCTTTGATCAACCCGGGGATTCTTTGATGGGGGAAGCTTTCTATTGTACGGGGAGGGGCAAGGATGATATCGGCAGAGCTGGGTGTCGGCTTGGGAACGGGGAGGACAAAGCGGGCACACGGGGGAAAAGGGGGTTTGCATCTAAGGGCCGGAGATCATGAAAGGAAGGCGGGGAGGTGTCGCGCTGGGAACAGGATGAGGGCCGGGGGCAGAGCAGCGCCGAAGAGGGGTTTATGACTCAAGGCAGGTGCAAGCAGGGGGTGGTCAGCGTGCAGGCGTAGTGAAGGCAAAGGGCTATGTCAGGGGCCAGCGGCATGCAAAAGGGTTTGTTCTGACCGGGGCATCTAAAAATGGCGAGCGCACGACAAAAGTGTGGCATCAGGGGAAGAGGCAAGATGGCGCAGATAATGTTCACCAAAACGCACTAATTTTCCACAAGTGGGTGAAAGATGCAGAGTGGTTGACTGAAGCAGAGTGGTTGACTGAAGCAGAGTGGTTGACTGAAGCAGAGTGGGTGACTGAAGCAGAGTGGGTGACTGAAGCAGAGTGGGTGACTGAAGCAGAGTGGGTGACTGAAGCTGAGTTTGTTCAATTAGCCATTAGAAATGTAAATTACTTTACTGTGTTAAGGTTTTATATTTTAATGGATGCATTTCTTTAACTTATTTAAATAAAAATTTGATAAGTAAACACACTTGAGCTTCATATTGTTTCGAAATTTACCCCCATGGATTTTCAAAATCTGAAATAATTATGTCGACACATGGTATTCATCCATCTCCAAGGTGCCCTCTGAATTAAATAAATTTCAAGAACAAGAAAATAATTGACACGTCATCAACCCTAAATTAAACACTTGTATAGTTTCACTACCAACTATAAAGCTCTTAATATGTTTAGAACAGATAGGGACACACATTGCTATATTTTTTATTCTTTGGTTTGGGCCTGGCATAATGATGGGTTGTTTGACTTTGGAAAGATAACATGTCGGAGGACGTCTCCACACAAAGAGTATAGTGCAGGCACACAATATAGACCCCATCAGATTTGGAACCACATGGCTTACTGCTTAAATCAAGGTCAATCATTGATCTGCTGTTGGTTGTTGGGTTGTGAGTGAGCCTATTAAAGACCATATTTTGCAGGTGCTTGAAGGAAGAAGAGGTTGTTGTTGGAGGCGGTGAAAGGGTAAACACATGTTGTTTTAGTACGAGTATAATAGTTTGATGAAGCAGAGGGAGCTGAAAGCCACCAGCATCCAATCCGAACCTGTCCATACAGCCTTCCACTTATCCTTCCATTCAGCTCTATCTTTCTGAATACCTACCGTACCACCTGCGTGTCTGTCTGTCTGTCTATCTATCTATCTATCTATCTATCTATCTATCTATCTATCTATCTATCTATCTATCTATCTATCTATCTATCTATCTATCTATCTATCTATCTATCTATATATATGTATATATTTATTTATCTGTCTGTCCATCCTATGTGAAGTGGCTCATCGAATTATAGCTGGCATGTTTACTCTATTGCAACAGATTGTAACCTAACATCTTTAAATGCTGATTTAACACGTCAGCTGCACTTGCTGCTTAATCATCCTTGACAGCGTTTCATTGCCTCTGAAATACCCATTCAGCAGACATCATTGCTTAATTGCTGTATAAAGACATTATCTGACATCAACGTACTGTTCCGGGACTGGATCTTCGAGTGATGAATTACTAAATTAATAGCTGTGTTCCTACTTCAAGTGAAGCTACAATGCTCAGCGATTATCCACACATGTAGTGTGAATGTTCATCAATATACATGGAGAAAATTATATTAGCAGGGAAATTGACTTTTAGAAAATGCAATAGGTCTCGCAATAGAAGAGTTTGACATTTTTCGTTTTGCAAATGGATGAGTGGCGTTGCGTGGATGAGTGGCGTTGCGTGGATGAGTGGCGTTGCGTGGATGAGTGGCGTTGCATGGATGAGTGGCGTTGCGTGGATGAGTGGCATGTGTGAGTGGCGTTGCGTGCGTGAGTGGTGTTGCGTGTGTGAGTGGCGTTGCGTGTGTGAGTGGCGTTGCGTGTGTGAGTGGCATTGCGTGTGTGAGTGGCGTTGCGTGTGTGAGTGGCGTTGCGTGTGTGAGTGGCGTTGCGTGTGTGAGTGGCGTTGCGTGGATGAGTGGGGTTGGAATGCAATAGGTCTCGCATTAGAAAAGTTGTAGTTATTGGTCTTGTAAATGACATATTTTATTTATTTTTTCGTTGTTAAAATTGCTAAATTGATGGCTTTGTCATTTACAATGCCAATAGTTATAACTTTCGCGAATGTGACACCTATAGCATTTGGAATGCAACATGTTTTGTATGTACGTGACTTATATGGCACCTCTGGTCGTTATGCTACATCTCTAGAGAGCAGGAGAGTGCAGCAGGGGAGAGAAGCACAGCAATGCAATATGTCTCGCATTAGGAAAGTTTGAGCTATTGGTATTGTAAAGGACACATTTTTTATGTATGTGCTTGTTTTTAAAATTGCGAATTAATAGCTTTGTTATTTACAATGCCAATAGTTTTATCTTTCGCAAATGTGACACCTATTGTAACACAATATGTGTTGTGAGGGTGAGTGAGGGTGAGGGGTTGAGGGTGAGGGGTTGATGGTGAGGTGTTGAGGGTGAGTGAGGGTGAGGTGTTGAGGGTGAGGGGTTGAGGGTGAGTGAGGGTGAGTGAGGGTGAGGTGTTGAGGGTGAGTGAGGGTGAGGTGTTGAGGGTGAGTGAGGGTGAGGGTGAGGGTGAGTGAGGGTGAGGAGTTGAGGGTGAGTGAGGGTGAGGGTGAGGGTGAGTGAGGGTGAGGCTGAGGGGTTGAGGGTGAGTGAGGGTGAGTGAGAGTGAGGGTGAGTGAGGTGTTGAGGGTGAAGGGTTGAGGGTGAGTGAGGGTGAGGGTGAGGGGTTGAGTGTGAGTGAGGTTGAGGGTGAGGGGTTGAGGGTGAGTGAGGGTGAGGCGTTGAGGGTGAGTGAGGATGAGGGTGAGTGTGGGTGAGGGTGAGTGAGGGTGAGGGTGAGTGAGTGAGTGAGTGAGGGTGAGGGTGAGTGAGGGTGAGTGAGGGTGAGGGTGAGTGAGGGTGAGTGAGTGTGAGTGAGGGTGAGTGAAGCTGAGGGTGTGTGACGGTGTGTGAGGGTGTGTGAGGGTCAGTGAGTGTGTTTGCTGCATGTCTGATGCTTGTGGATGTCTGTTGCTTGTGGATGTCTGTTGCTTGTGTATGTCTGCAGCTTGTGATGCTTGTGGATGTATGACGCTTGTGGATGCCTGATGCTTGTGGATGTCTGATGCTTGTGATGCTTGTGGATGTCTGATGCTTGTAGATGTCTGATGCTTGTGATGCTTGTGGATGTCTGACGCTTGTGGATGTCTGTTGCTTGTGTATGTCTGATGCTTGTGGATGTCTGCTGCTTGTGATGCTTGTGGATGTCTGATGCTTGTGGATGTCTGCTGCTTTTGGATGTCTGTTGCTTGTGTATGTCTGCAGCTTGTGATGCTTGTGGATGTATGACGCTTGTGGATGCCTGATGCTTGTGGATGTCTGATGCTTGTGATGCTTGTGGATGTCTGATGCTTGTAGATGTCTGATGCTTGTGATGCTTGTGGATGTCTGATGCTTGTGGATGTCTGTTGCTTGTGTATGTCTGATGCTTGTGGATGTCTGCTGCTTGTGATGCTTGTGGATGTCTGATGCTTGTGGATGTCTGCTGCTTGTGATGCTTGTGGATGTCTGATGCTTGTGGATGTTTGTTGCTTGTGGATGTCTGTTGCTTGTGGATGTCTGTTGCTTGTGGATGTCTGTTGCTTGTGGATGTCTGTTGCTTGTGGATGTCTGCTGCTTGTGATGCTTGTGGATGTCTGACGCTTGTGGATGGGTGAGTGGGTGAAAGGTACAGAGTGGATGAAAGGTACAGAGTGGGTGAAAGGTACAGAGTGGGTGAAAGGTACAGAGTGGGTGAAAGGTACAGAGTGGGTGAAAGGTACAGAGTGGGTGAAAGGTACAGAGTGGGCGAAAGGTACAGAGTGGGTGAAAGGTACAGAGTGGGTGAAAGGTACAGAGTGTGTGAAAGGTACAGAGTGTGTGAAAGGTACAGAGTGTGTGAAAGGTACAGAGTGTGTGAAAGGTACAGTGTGTGTGAAAGGTACAGTGTGTGTGAAAGGTACGGAGTGGGTGAAAGGTACAGAGTGGGTGAAAGGTACAGAGTGGGTGAAAGGTACAGAGTGGGTGAAAGGTACAGAGTGGGTGAAAGGTACAGAGTGGGTGAAAGGTACAGAGTGGGTGAAAGGTACAGAGTGTGCGAAAGGTACAGAGTGTGCGAAAGGTACAGAGTGTGCGAAAGGTACAGAGTGGGTGAAAGGTACAGAGTGGGTGAAAGGTACAGAGTGGGTGAAAGGTACAGAGTGGGTGAAAGGTACAGAGTGGGCGAAAGGTACAGAGTGGGCGAAAGGTACAGAGTGGGCGAAAGGTACAGAGTGGGCGAAAGGTACAGAGTGGGTGAAAGGTACAGAGTGGGTGAAAGGTACAGAGTGGGTGAAAGGTACAGAGTGGGTGAAAGGTGCAGAGTGGGTGAAAGGTGCAGAGTGGGCGAAAGGTGCAGAGTGGGTGAAAGGTACAGAGTGGGTGAAAGATGTGGGTGAAAGGTACAGAGTGGGTGAAAGGTACAGAGTGTGTGAAAGGTACAGAGTGTGTGAAAGGTACAGAGTGTGTGAAAGGTACAGAGTGGGTGAAAGGTACAGAGTGGGTGAAAGGTAAAGAGTGGGTGAAAGGTAAAGAGTGGGTGAAAGGTACAGAGTGGGTGAAAGGTACAGAGTGGGTGAAAGGTACAGAGTGGGTGAAAGGTACAGAGTGGGTGAAAGGTACAGAGTGGGTGAAAGGTAAAGAGTGGGTGAAAGGTACAGAGTGGGTGAAAGGTACAGAGTGGGTGAAAGCTGCAGAGTGGGTGAAAGGTGCAGAGTGGGTGAAAGGTGCAGAGTGGGTGAAAGGTGCAGAGTGGGTGAAAGGTGCAGAGTGGGTGAAAGGTACAGAGTGGGTGAAAGGTACAGAGTGGGTGAAAGATTTAGAGTGGGTGAAAGATTTAGAGTGGGTGAAAGATTTAGAGTGGGTGAAAGATTTATAGTGGGTGACTGAAGCAGAGTGGGTGAATGAAGCAGAGTGGGTGAATGAAGCAGAGTGGGTGAATGAAGCAGAGTGGGTGAATGAAGCAGAGTGGGTGACTGAAGCAAAGTGGGTGACTGAAGCAGAGTGGGTGACTGAAGCAGAGTGGGTGACTGAAGCAGAGTGGGTGAATGAAGCAGAGTGGGTGAATATATATGTCTGATGCTTGTGGATGTCTGATGCTTGCATGTCTGCTGGGGTGACAGCGTCAGTACAAGTCAAGCTCTAAGTTGGTGTGTGTCAGAACTGGTTGCCTCGGGGAAAAATACAAGTTCTCCCTGTAAATAAAGAAAGAGGAGGTGAGAAAGGAGGGTCCGGCTTGGAGCTGGGAAAGAGGCTGAAAGGGAGGGGAGAATGCATAGAGCGCATTCCAATGAAGTCTGTTGCGAGGCGTGGGGGGCAGCCTTTGATGTGCGAGAGAGCTGCAGTGAAAGAAGTAAACAGCAGGCATGTAATTAGGGGGGAGGAGAAGTCGCGCTGGGGTGAATACCTGAGGCCAAGCTGCCCGCGGGAGGGAGGCTGATGGCTGTGATGTGGACGCGCGTCGTGAACTAGCCTCTTGTTGCCTGTGGGAGGGAAGACGGAGGGAAGGCAGAGAAGGGGAGGGGGGATGAATGCGACACGGCGGGCAGGGGAGGGGGCGGAGCGGGGATAGCGGCATGAGGGTGTGAAAGCAGCAGGGGCCTGGAGTGCGGCTAAGGGAACTGAAGAAATGCGACACGGCAGGCAGGGGAGGGGGCGGAGCGGGGGTGTGGGAGGAGTGCGGCTGAGGGAAAATACATGCAAGCAGGCGGCTGGGGGCATGTGCACACGCTTTTAAGCTCAATGCACATGCGCATTAAGCTTGAATTTCACGGGCACTGCAAGGAATCGCCACGATTCCTTGCAAGTTGGTTAAAGACTGTTTAAGCCCCTATAGTCTCGCAAGCTCGATGCGCATGCGCATCGACAGGCGAGACCTAAAAACCTGTAGGGAAACAAGAAGGCGAGAAAAGTAACATAAAATGCAATCTTATTTACAGTATATATTGTGCCCCCTTTTTAGGGCTCGGCTATAACGCGCTGAAAGCGCGTTCTCGCCGAGAACTATTGTCGGCGTCTCAGCAGTCTGAGACGCCGAAGGGAGACAAGACCTGGCCGCGCGCAGCGTTTTGCCATAGGATAACGTTGTGCGCGCGGCCAGGTCTTGTTTCCACTGCATTCCAGGGCTGACCGGATCGCGTCGCGCGCCACTCTGGAATGCAGGGGGAGTCTGCAGAGAGGTGCGCGGCGGTGATAAACAGGCAGGCACTGAGAATATTTCAGAATACTTTCTCATTACACAAATAAGTGGCAGCTGCATACGGTGCCCGCTGAAACATGCCCCAATACATGTGACAGCAGCAAAGCACGCTGCTTGTTAAAAGAAACAAATCCTTTGCAATAATAGTACAATGATTAAAAAGCATGAACCAACAAAGTCGTTATCGCAGAAACACTGAAACAGGGAACTCCCACAAGATCAGGCACCTTTAGTTAAAATCTCAAAGCCTCTAAGGCGGCCCTAAAGTTACCAGCACTGAAGAAGAAGGTGTTGAGTCTGTTATTATGTAACTGCACCACAAGTGTCACTGATCACTTGAAACCTGAGCGCACAGCTGATGAATTTATCAACGATTCTTCCTCTCAAATTTAAAACAATATTATGACCAACTTCACGGTTCATTTCAATCTAGTAACATATACAAGAAAGTGATAACTGGAGGTGAACATGTACACTAATGCTTCAGCGTAAGCACCACTGCCATGCACACACAGACACCACCACTCCCATGCACACACGGACACCACCACTCCCATGCACACACGGACACCACCACTCCCATGCACACACGGACACCACCACTGCCATACACACACGGACACCACCACTCCCATGCACACACGGACACCACCACTGCCATACACACACGGACACCACCACTGCCATGCACACACGGACACCACCACTGCCATGCACACACAGACACCACCACTGCCATACACACACGGACACCACCACTGCCATGCACACACAGATACCACCACTCCCATGCACACACGGACACCAGCACTGCCATGCACACACAGATACCACCACTTCCATGCACACACGGACACCACCACTGCCATGCACACACAGACACCACCACTGCCATACACACACGGACACCACCACTCCCATGCACACACGGACACCACCACTGCCATACACACACGGACACCACCACTGCCATGCACACATGGACACCACCACTGCCATGCACACACAGACACCACCACTGCCATACACACACGGACACCACCGCTGCCATGCACACACAGATAGCACCACTCCCATGCACACACGGACACCACCACTGCCATGCGCAGACAGACACCACCACTGCCATACACACACGGACACCACCCCTGCCATGCACACACAGATACCACCACTCCCATGCACACACGAACACCACCCCTGCCATGCACACACAGACACCATCACTGCCATACACACACGGATACCACCACTGGCATACACACACGGATACCACCACTGCCATGCACACACAGACACCACCACTGCCGTACGCACACGGACACCACCACTGCCGTGCACACACGGACACCACCACTGCCATGCACACACGGACACCACCACTGCCATACACACACGGACACCACCACTGCCATGCACACATGGACACCACCACTCCCATGCACAGACACGGACACCACCCGTGCTTAATTTGTAAAAAAAAAAGTGCCAGGGCTTTCATTTGTAAAAAATTAAGTGAAAGGGCACTCGTCAGGAGGCTACTGTAGTTAGCCATACACATTACGCGACTTTGAGCTATTGGCATTGTAAATGACAATGACTTTCATTTATGTTTTGGTTTTTAAAACATAAATAAAAGACCTTGTCATTTACAATGTCAAGACCTTAAACTCGCGTTCATGTACAATGCTAATAGCTCTAACTTTTGCAATGCCGAAACCGTTGCATTGTAAATGCTTGTTGTCTCTACTGGTGTTTTTGGACATCTGGCACATGCGTAAGTCGATCAATAGAGTGGTCAGTTGTAGGTGCATGTTATTTTTAGTATACTGTGCTCTCCTGGCGTGCACTTCTATACTCACAGATAATCTGCATTGGTACATTCGTGGCATGCTGTTGTGATGCTGTATACTGAAAACGACTAGAGAGCTAATCCAGGCACTGGGAGGTGCCTGCGTGTGGGGTATAGTGCCTTTAGGTATACGTTTTGCTTAAGATCACAATCACACACATTAAAATTCTGTCACCAAAACAAGATAATATATTTACACTAGCTACGTGTTTGTTGTAGCTCTTAGCAGGACCCGGGAGGGGCGCCCATCTGTAGTCACACACTGGGATAGGAGAAAAGAGAGAAGTATGAGTGATCAGGTTTCCGGTTACAAGTTACTACTCGGGGTATCTGACAAGTTGAGCCTCGTGTAAAAACTCTGAGTAGCTTGTGTGCCTTTGAACAGCCCGCATGGCTGTACAGTGGCTTTGTGAATTTAGAGAAAGATTTTGAAAGATCTTACTTCATCAAGGGGTATGCTCTTGTCCATTGCTAAGCTTCGGTGGCTGTTATGCTTCCAGACGTCCCTGCTCAAGTGTATAGGGAGTAATTTAACTAACCAATTGGAGTAGAATTGTGGACACCAGCACAGGACAGTGCCCAAGAACCCCAGACTGCCTGCCCTAAGACTCCTAAAACAAGGCCTCACAGATTCTGAGCTTTTCAACGTCTGGCCCCTCACATATGAGAGGGGACAGGGGGCGGAGTTCATTTTTCTAAAGTAAGGCGAATCAGCCACTTCATAAATACTTTTGAAACACATAGTCGTTTTTGTAGTGACAATTTGCTTTTGAAAGGCATACTGGAGCACACCACAATACGCGAAACGTTACATTTTTTGTTGTGAGAACTAAATGATATAAAACTACATCAAATAAACTCATGCTGTCTCATTGAGCTTGCTTGTTAACAGTCACACTGGTTTAAACTTCGCATACTTATAATGACAAAATAAAAATACTGATAGTGAATATAATTTTTTATCAGCCTTTCTTTGAGTATGAATGTTTGTCTCACTCTCAATAAAATAATATATTTATTGTGTGGAATTTAGAAGCACCACTGAACATCAGTTTTGCCTACATTTAGGTGCAGGTCTCCCCCCCCCCCCACCAGCAGGTCTTGAATGTTTACACGCCTCTGCTTTGTTATCTCACATTGTTTCACATTTGACATATTGGGGCATATTATCAACTGCATGCGTTGAATATCGCAAATGGCGCTTAGTGTGAATTTGATTATCGCAGTCTATCGCTGGATTACATCGCCGTGTTAGCGGCGTATTAGCAACGCTTAGCTCACAGGTGATGTACAAACCAGCGATAGACGGCGATAATCATCATTAGCGTGTGAAATCAAGCGATGATTTCACAGCGCTAATGAAAAGCTTGTTAATAAGGGAGTGTGGACTTAACCTGTCAATTCACTTCCCATACTAAACATGCTTAAGTCAGGTTTTGACGAGACGTTAGGATCCGGCGATAACCGCAGTTAGCGGGACTTTTAATATCGCTTCGCAAGACCGGGGCCGCCTTGTTAATACAGCGCTGCTCTGTTAGCGGCCTATTTCATGTTGTATTTTTGAGGGAACGCCTACCTTGTATCTCATTAGCGATGTTTATCGCTGGCATGAGATGCGTTACAAAATCGGCTGCTAACAGGCGCTAATGCACGTTAGCGACGCCTTGTAAATAGGGCGATAAAAATATTGCCGCTTTAGCGGCAAAAAGTGCAGCTAAAGCGGTGATACTGCCCTTGATAATATGCCCCATTGACTCTTGGGGAGCAGGGAATTCCTTAGTAAACTCTTATAGGACCACCAAAGTGCTTCAATGCTACAAATGAGCGAATGTGCGCTCTAAATGCTACAAGAAAAAATACAGAGGGGCATATTATCAACGATTCGCGATGATTATCGCATAGCGCACTTAGCGCTGTTTTTTTTATCGCCGGCTATCGCTGGATTTCCTCGCCGTGATAGCGCGGTATTATCAACAAAGGCGATAGGAAATCCAGCGATAGCGTGTAAAACCAGCAATAGCGTGAGAATTCTAGCGATAAATCAACTGCGCTAATGTCAAGCTTGCTAATAGGCACGTGTGTACTTAACCTAATAATCCAGCTCCCATTGACAAGATGGTTAAGTCAAGTTTTTTTTAGGTGTTAAATTCCAGCGATAAGCGCGACTTTTCTTATCGCTTCGCGGGCATTGATAATTGCGAGTGTTTCAATGGAGTTTAAGTCAGGAACGCCTACTTTGCATGTCATTAGCGATATATATCGATGACATGCAAAGTGGAGAACAGACGGCTGCTAACTCAAGGGAACACGAGTTAGCGTGTCCTTGATAATAAAGCGATATTTAAATCGTCGCTTTTTGTCTGAAAACGGCTGCTAAAGCAGCGAAATTGGGCTTGATAATATGCCCCAGAAACTTTAAAGAATAGGAGGTAAGTAAAAGGTCGATGACTTCTATTTGTAAAATATGTGCACCAGGGTGCTCCATTGCCTCATTTTGTGACTGCGCAGCTTATACGTGAACTAGGGCATTGAGGGATTTGAACGGCCAGAGACCCACTTAAGCCAATCAGATACTCCGTTTCAGATTTGGCAGCACTTGAAAGCTCGGATCAGGGAACATCTGAAACATTCCTTAACATCCCCCTCAAATTGTACGAATGTAAGGCACTTTTTTCAGCAAGATATCTAATGAAACATTGTAAAATTGATGGCCAGAGATTGATAGGAAAAAGGCGGAATTGGCAAGTAGGAACAGCTGCAATAATAACAGGAACGAGCTCTGGGAGTTTGGGAGATAACTTTATGAAAACATATGTCTTCCTGCTAAACATTCTTGTAATACTAGCACTTTGGCAGACAGACATTGTTCTGGGCACTGGGGAAATGTTTGCCTTGTGGCAGATGTGAATAGCAGGGGCCTGGCCCACTTCTCCACATAAAACCCAAACCAGCAGATTGTTCTGTTTCTGCTTTCTGGATTACACTGGCTCTGGAATGGAGGAAAACACTGTGGTTGCGGATAGGGAAATTCCATCTTTGTGAATACGAGAAGAATGTGTTTCAATGCAAAATAATTTCTTGGTGTCTACAGTGAGGCCCTGAGCCGCTAAAGGATATCGCGCAGATGCAAATGCATTTAATACGGCATAATTATACAATAAGGGCCAGATTTAAGAGTTGGAGGATAGAGTAATAACCGTTGGCTTGACGGAGCACTTAATGTCCGCCAGTCCGAGACCACTCCCCCAACAAATTTAGAAATGCTAGCACTTATTTCTAAAGCATTGGCAGGAACTATCTATGCTGTTTACAGTTGGTGAAGTACTCCGTCAACCACTGGCATAATGAAAAGTGAGGGGGCCTTCCTGTACGGTACTTAGGGGGGCCCCCTCCGGGCTCAATCAGGAGCTCTCCCAGCCAGAGTTCAGTGCCGAGGGGGCCCCTTGGAGCTAGGGCCCCCCCGCACCGCGTGGGCTGCGGGGGCCTGTGTTACACCCCTGCTGTCAACATGACAGAGACCTGCACCAAACACTTTTCTTTTTTCTTTTCAAACATAAAATCCCAAGGCAGGATTTTCTTTTTGAAAATTAAAAAGTAAATGCTCCCCTCTCCATGGGAGTCCTCTCCTATGTCATGGGTAGCATTTAGCAAGTTTTACCTGATAATGACGGGCAATAAAATTAGACCTCTAATTCGGCCTAATTAAATTAGATGGGTGAAATTAGAGGTCTGCCTCAGACATCCCTTACTCCCTCGGGCCGTTGGAGGGGTTTAAGACGGAGTAGTGTCTACTGTGATTAAAGCTAGTGGCTGGAGACATGAACCGGGTAATGGACCAAGCCACAGACAGACACCCACACAGAACTAGCCACGACTCCCACAACACCTACACCCTGAGAGACCTGTGCACCAAGCTACACCTGGCTGACCCGTGGAGACTTCAAAACCCAAATGCGCGTGAATACACATTCTACTCACACCCACACAACTCCTATAGCAGGATAGACTACATACTGATGTCCAGCACTCACACACACCTGATCGACCACACTGATATCGCACCAATCACCATCTCAGACCATGCACACATCACTCTATCACTAAGTGGCAGGCACAACGAGAAACCAACCAGCAGATGGCGATTAAACAACGATATCCTTCAGAACAAGGACAACGTGAAGGAAATCGAAGGCGCAATAAGTGAATACTTGGACCACAATGACAACGGAGAGGTGGGAAAAGGCACTATCTGGGACGCCCTGAAAGCAACGCTAAGAGGGAAACTGATCAACATCAAAGCAAGAATGAACCGAGGCAGGAACAAAAAAATCAGAGAACTAGAAGAGGAAATCACGCAGCTGGAGAGAGGGCATTGCACAAACATCACAGACAAAAACACTCTGACAACATTAACAAAGAAGAAATATGAGCTGAACAAGATCCTAAGCGAGAGGGCCGGCACGTGGTTAAACAAATTCAAATCCATCAACCTATGCGCCGCCAACAAGGCTGGGAAACAACTAGCATCATACTTGAAAGCAAAACAGAGGCAACACACAATAGCCGCCATAATGGACAAGACGAACAAGTCACAAACGACAAACAAAGGCATCCTCGAGGTATTCAGGCAGTTCTACGAAGAACTATACAGCGAAGACAAGAGCCTAAAAGCAGACGGCGGCGAAGCACTGCTCAGCAAGACGACCCTGCCGGAACTTACGGCAGACCAACGAGCTTCACTCGATGAGGACATAACAGACGCAGAAATCGAAGCAGCCATCAACCAGCTCAAACCAAACAAAGCACCAGGACCGGACGGATACACTACAACATTTTACAAGACCTTCAGTCAACAACTCAAACCATTAATGGCGGAAACATACACAGACTGCATACTAAGAGGCAAAATGACCGAATCTATGGCCGAGGCAAACATCATAGTAATCCCCAAAGAGGGGAAAGACTCACAATTCCCGCAGAACTACAGACCTATATCGCTCATAAATGTTGACTGCAAAATCTACGCGAAGATACTTGCCACCAGACTAAACAGGGTCCTACCATCCCTCATCCACAACTCACAAGTAGGATACATCAAGAACAGAATATCGCAAGACAACACAAGACTACTATGCCACCTTATCAACCACACTACACAGAGCAGTGAACAGGCGGTGATGATAGCACTGGACGCAGAGAAGGCGTTCAACAGAGTCTCCTGGCCATTCCTGAACAACTGCATGAGGAAGTTCGGACTAGGAGCCAAATACAGAACTATGGTGATGGCCCTGTACAACGGACCAAGAGCAAAAGTGGTGGTAAACGGGAGCACATCAGAAAAACTAACGCTGGGGAGAGGCACCAGGCAAGGCTGCCCCCTCGCACCAGGTCTCTTTCTACTGGCACTAGAACCACTACTAGCCAGAATAAGAGACGACGACGGAATAACAGGCGTCACAATCAAAGACAAAACCGTCAAACTCGCAGCATATGCGGACGACATCCTTATCACATCCACCAAGCCGTCAACATCGATAACAGCCCTAATGAACACAATAGGAGAATACGCTGAAGCCTCAGGGTACAAACTCAATAAAGACAAATCGGAATGTAAACCAATGAACATCCACACCACAAAAGATGTACTCGGTGACTCAGGACTGGCGTGGCAGACAAAACCCCTCAAATACCTAGGGCTGCTATTCGGGAGAGACCTAAAATCCACATTAGAACACAACGAGGATGCAGTTCTGAAGAAGATAAAGGAAAGACTGGACCGGTGGTCAACCAAATACATAAGCTGGTGGGGCAGGGTCGAAACAATAAAGATGATGATCACGCCCACCATCAACCACACACTCAGCATGCTACCACTGACAATGACGGACACCTTCCACAAAAAACTAGACAAACTCATAAACAACTTTATATGGAGAGACAAGAGACCTAGAATCAACCTTCAAAAACTGAGGCTGACGAAAGACCGGGGGGGCCTTAACCTTACGAACTTTAAAAACTTTGAGACCGCATGCCTAGCGAAGCAAGGAACCTTCTGGCTAGCCAACACCCAGAGTTATGAACCCGTATTGCTGGAGGTGGAAAGGAACATCCTGGGAGGAATGAACCCCATAGCACTACTCACCGCGAACAAACACCCCCTAAGGCTCAACCCAATCCTGAGACACACCAGAGAGGCGTTAATGAAAATAGACAAACGAATGGCACGGAAAATGAAAGTCACAGCATGGGAGTCAATCTGGCTTAACTCAAAGATAACATAACAAGGGAGGACATTCCAAACCCTGCAACAATTACACGGGCTCTCAGAACGAGAACTATACACGTTCCTGAACATCAAAACAGCCATAACGAAAGCTAACCTAAGCAAGGAAGAACCAACCATCATCAAATACATGCAAAACCTGAACACGACGGGCCACCAAACGGCAAAGCTATACAAGCTCCCCAGCCCAACCACATCTGCACTAAACAAGAAAACAACGAACACATGTGAACAGCTCCTGGGAAGGCAGCTAAACGACGACGAAAAGTGCAAATTGTGGCGCTCGGCGTCAACAAATAAGATAACCCCACAACTAGCCCAGACAAAATTCTGGCTCCTCCACAGAGCCTATTGGACCCCGGCAAAACTACACAAAGCTGGTATAAGAGACACAGACAGCTGCTGGAACTGCGGGAAAGAGGAAGGCACCCTAGAACACCTGATCTTCAACTGCCCCAAAGTCAGGAAGTTCTGGTCGAGGGTGAAGAGCTTCATAAATGACATCTTCAACAAAGACCTAACAATCAGCTTTGTAAGCCTAGCCACAGAATACATGACAGCAGACCTAAACAGTAAAGTAGAAAGAGACCTATTGGACATACTGCTTACAGCTGCCCTAAAAATAATCCTGACGAACTGGAAAAACACTGCCAAAGCAAACTTTAAGACCTGGATGAACTGGGTTACCTTTCTCAGAGGAGCAGACAATATAACCGGGAAGTTCTCAAAGGAACACAACCCAAAGGAGGAGATGTGGGAACTACTCGACGCACACCTGATGCAACCCCCGGACACGCGGCAAAGGGGCGAGGCATAGACCCCTCCCTCTTTCTTCTTTCCTCTCTCCTTTTCTCTTCTCTGAAGACAAGGCGCCGCGTTTCATTATGTACTGTATATATAACGTTTGATTTGTACACTTTATATTTTAATAAAAACACTTGAACTGGAAAGCTAAGGGGCCTCATTAATGAGAAGTGACGCATCGCTGCGTGAAAGCAGCGATGCGTCACTTCTCAGTGTGTCCTCCTTGCGACATGATTGATGCGTCATATTTACTGTATGACGCATCATGTCGCAAGGAGTTACAGATACGTCAGTATTTCTGACGTATCTGTATGGCGCAAAAGTGACGCATTGCTAGAGTGTGTCACAAAAGTGACGCAATTCCTGCAATATGTCCTTTCACATGGGGCCAGCCCCATGTGAAAAGGCCTGCGTCAGTCTTACGCCTGCTGTGAAGCAGGTGTAATATATTGACGTATTTGCACCCTAGAAGTGGTGCAGAAAAATCTGGTAAATTTCACTGCGTCACTTCTACGAGGCTTACTTACCTGGGAACACCCACCCTGCATACATTATACCTGACGCAGGTATAATGTAGCACAGGGGTTTATAAAGTGACGCATCTGCTTAGATGTGTCACTTTGTAAATAGGGCGCAACAGGAGGCATGTTTTACGCCACCGATGCGTCACAAAAAGTGACGCAACAGAAGCGCAAAACTGTTGCAGGGCCTCATAAATAAGGCGCAAGGTGCACCTGCTTTTAAATTCGGCGGGCAGACCTTTATCTTGGCGCTATGTATACTCCATAGCTGTTGCGAAGGAGTATACATACCACCAAAATATAAATTGAGCCCTTAAACTGTCGGGTTGGGGAGGTGGGCAAATCAAGGGAGATGTGTCTTGAATGCCCACAAACAACTCTCTAATCCTTTCCTAGTATAGAAATGGTCAGAGATATGTTCTAGCAATAGGCTGGAGTAAATCCTCTTCCAGGCTGGAAAGGGGAATGGAGCAAACTCTGTATGTAGAGGTTCAGCAAAGAGGATTCTTCAGGGGAAAAATGAACTGAGAAAATACTGAAAACTAAAAGGAATATACAATTGCTAAATGGGACCTCGTGTCTTCCATGCATAATTGGCATTGTAAAACAGGAGCTTGTAAAAGTATCTTGCCGCTGCCACAGGGACTCCTGGGAACCTGCGAGTGGTGCAGCTTGCCAGATTCACCCACTACTGTAATTGTTTGTGATTCCCAAAAAGTAGTAAATCTTCACGCCCCACAGACGTACTACCATTTGCAGATTTACTACTTACTTAGTGATTTGAGCCAAAGAGACGGGAGAGAGGCAGATATTGAGGGACGGGAGAGGTTACATGAAGAGGGAAAGGAAGAATGATTAAAATTTTAATTCAATGAGACCACGACTCATGATTATTACTAGTTTGTATAACATATGACTCCCAGAGTCATTTTACTACATGTATATTTTATAACATTCATGGAGAATAGGGGCACTGTTATGCATAGATAAGTAGATATCGAAGGTAGAAAAGGACAGCTTGATGGTTCGCCCATTAACAGCCTACTGTAACACCATATGCTTTACCCATTTTTAGGTCTTGGCTAGCGTGGCTGCGCACATGCGTAGCTCGCTTGGCAAGATTGAATGTTTTTGAGTAGCTTCAGTAAAGGGCTTTAAGCCCCGCCCCTCTTTTCCATTGGCTGGCATCACCGTTTATGCTAAACGGTGGCCAGCCATTGGAAAAGAGCTTTCCATGTTGCCTTTGGCTTTTTCAGGCGGCCCTCTTGGACGGGCTCGCCTGCTTTCCTCCAGTCATGTGCTTCAAACATATGGCCCCATAAATACAAGCTCCGGCGCAATCCTGCAGCAGGAAAGGGATGTGGAGTTGGTTTAGGGGGTGTAATGTAAACTGTGCACATCTCTGAGGGAATCTCCTGCCGTGATATTTTAGTGATCACATCGCACAGCTCTCTTAAGCTGCAACACTTTGTGAGTGGTGAAGGCAATGTCTGTTTCCCTCACGTGTCTCTCTGCCCCACATGCAGCTCTCAGCAGCCGTAGAGTCCTGATGCCTGGGTACTAGCCCTCTCACAACTCCATGTGCATGTTTGTGTATCAAGCAGTGCACACTTGCTGCTGCCCGGTGTAGGAGATAATGCACAGCAGTTCTGAATCCCAAGAACTCCTGCCTAAACACCAGCTCATCCAAACTCCCATCAGAGTGACCTGTCTCCTCTATCACGTGCATTACGCCCCACACGGCTTGCTTGCCTCAATCCAGGCAGGCCTAGGGCCCATGGCCTGAAGTAACTGTGCTCATGTTTATACTTCTTGCAAACTGTTTATCGAGATTAACTACATTTCTGAGGGCACGTTGTTAGTGGGGACCTGACCTCCACATTTTTAACAGGCTGGGACTGCACAGCAGCGCACCGCACCTAAGGCGCGCATCCAAAACCTCTTCTAAGAGGTTGGCACCTGTGTGCCCGTCTACAGCACGGTCACAGGCTGTGGTTGCCAGATTTAAAAAAGCAATGACCTACAAGTGAATGGCTGCTTCTCAACATGTGGAAAGTCAAATAGCACAAACAGATGGTCCCCAAGTGACAGCGGCAGGACTTTCAGGATGCTGAGACAGAGAATTACCTAGGTGAGGGTGGTCTCAGAACTTGCACTTTCACATACATACTCACCACCTGTGCATTCATCTCAGTAAGTCAAGCTACCCCTCCAGGAATCTTTGTCTAACCTACGTGTCACTTACTCCTTAACTATGCATGTTCTATGAGCGATGAAAGCTTGCATTCGTCTTTCTTGCTGGATCTGTAGTTGCCTCTAGTTGTCCACAACTGCTGCTAACAGCAATTTGCATTTGGTGCAAGAGGTTAGAGCGTTGATGACAGGCAGAAGCCACATACCATTGCCCGTGGAATGTGCTCCTCACACACAAAGGATTCCACACACTGTACAGACCCTCCAGGATATCGCGATTTGCAAAAAAATCGCGAAATCGGCCGAACGCCGCAAATCCCACGATATTTGCCCAAACGCCCGCAAAATCCGCCGTTTTGCCAGCCATTAGTACTTCAGAGATGAGATCTAAATATATGAAAGTCTTATTTAAGGTCCCCGAACGCTTTGAGACGGCGCTTCGGAAAGGCTGTAATGTGCCCGTCCGTGCCTCACATTTTTTGTCCACACTGCGCATGCCTGGGTGGAGCGCCCACAAAAAAAATTCTGATACATCTCAAGTTGCTGTTTACATTTTACAAATACAGCTTTGTTATCCCGGAAGTAACCGCAGCGGAAAATTCCCTAACTTGGCCATTTCACCATCCCGCTGCTCGTGTGTTCAGTAATATTGCGGCCGCTTCTTCTTCGGGACGCTGTGCTGATTTCTCGACACGGGCGGGCACGCTGCGCGCTGCAGGCCTTGAACTCCGTGCCGCGTTTCACCCCTAAAACAAATAGACAAGCGTTGCAATGCTCCTTCTGGGACCCCCGAAGATTTTACATGAACTTTTTGTAGAGTTCCGCATTTAAGTGCTTGAGGAGAACTGAGACAGAGACAGAGAGCGCTTCGGAAAGGCTGTAATGTGCCCGTCCGTGCCTCACATTTTTTGTCCACACTGCGCATGCCTGGGTGGAGCGCCCACAAAAAAAATTCTGATACATCTCAAGTTGCTGTTTACATTTTACAAATGCAGCTTTGTTATCCCGGAAGTAACCGCAGCGGAAAATTCCCTAACTTGGCCATTTCACCATCCCGCTGCTCGTGTGTTCAGTAATATTGCGGCCGCTTCTTCTTCGGGACGCTGTGCTGATTTCTCGACACGGGCGGGCACGCTGCGCGCTGCAGGCCTTGAACTCCGTGCCGCGTTTCACCCCTAAAACAAATAGACAAGCGTTGCAATGCTCCTTCTGGGACCCCCGAAGATTTTACATGAACTTTTTGTAGAGTTCCGCATTTAAGTGCTTGAGGAGAACTGAGACAGAGACAGAGAGCGCTATCGCCAAGGTGTGGAAAAGGAAAGAGGGTTTAACTGAGATTAGGATGACGAACGGCGGCCATGAGGCCGGCTGGATAGCTGCACATCTATCAGAGAGAAGGAGGGAGGGAGAGGGAGGGAGAGAGAGAGGGAGGGAGAGGGACATAGAGAGGGAGGGACATAGAGAGGGAGGGACATAGAGAGGGCGGGACATCGAGAGGGCGGGACATCGAGAGAGAGGGAGGGACATCGAGAGAGAGGGAGGGACATCGAGAGAGAGGGAGGGACACCGAGAGAGAGGGACACAGAGGGCAAGACAGAGGGAGGGCGACGGAGGGGGAGGGAGAGGGAGGGAGGGAGAGGGAGACAGAGGGAGGGAGAGGGGGACAGAGGGGGACAGAGAGAGGGACAGACACGGAGGGACGGAGAGAGGGACAGACTGAGGGATGGAGAGAGGGACAGAGACTGAGGGACGGAAAGAGGGACAGAGAGCGAGAGGGACGGCGTGAGAGACGGTGAGAGAGAGGGACGGCGTGAGAGATGGTGAGAGAGAGAGGGACGGCGTGAGAGACGTTGAGAGAGAGGGACAGCGTGGGAGACGGTGAGAGAGGGACGGCGAGAGAGAGAGGGACGACGTGAGAGAGAGGGATGGCATGAGAGACGGTGAAAGAGAGGGACGGCGTGAGAGACGGTGAGAGAGGGACGGCGTGAGAGACAGTGAGAGAGAGGGATGGCGTGAGAGAGACAGTGAGAGAGAGGGACGGCGTGAGAGAGACGGCGAGAGAGAGAGGGACAACGAGATGTTGTGCTAACATGGAATGGTTTTAAGATATAAGCTGTTGTGGTGCTGTTGAGTTAGGTTTTGCACTGATGGCCACCTTCAAATCCAGGAACAATTATTTTTTTTGCTCTCCTTGTGTTTTCTGTGTGGATGTTCACAATGTGCTTACTTGTTTGAGTACATCTGTATGTTTCAATGACTAAAACGTAAGCTACTTGGAATATCTGAAATCCGAGGGTTCCCTAGTAAGGATATAAAATGGGCTAATACATGACCCCATGAAGTCTTGTTGCATAAAAGAGTTTGAAGGTGCTGCCAGCCTCTGGGGACAGGAGATGTACATGTGTATGGTAAGCACATCTCCTGTCCGTACGCGTGCACATCTCCTGTACGCTCGTGCCTTCTCTTGTCTCCCTTCGGGACAGAAAGCAGCAGCAATAGAGTCTCATAGCTTCATGTTGCTAAATAACTCAAAAACAAAGATATCTGTGTTTGTTGTAGGAAAAATGGCCCAAAAAAATGCCGTAAAATTGAAGCTAAATTTCCATATTTGTGCCGCTTAATTTCCTTTTTTGTGCCGCTAAATTTGCTAATCCATGCCGCTATATCCTGGGGGGTCTGACTGTAGGACAGTGCTGGGGGTTGAGCTCATATCACACAGATCTGTCTCCTGCAGATTCCAGGTTAATAATCCTAGCGGGACAGACTTTACCTTGCATCCTTGTGAGTTCAACCACTGGGACAGATAGTCACACCTACTACATAAATGTCAAGAGACAATTCTGTTTGTAGTGCAAGGAATATAAAAGGTAAATGTAATATTGTATTTCAAAATTCATCAGCCTCTGCTGGGCTCACGGCTCTGCGTTTCGTCCACGTTTGAGCAGCTTTTGGCTTCCCCACCCAACCTGCAGCTGATTTTGCTATATCGGCCCTTTCATGTCGCCAAGAAGTCCTCGTTCACTATTTGCCCGCTGTGTTGTTCTAGAGCTGGGCAGAGCATCAAGCTGTACCAACCTGAAAACAATAGTCACATACAGCTTGCTTTTATCAAACAATCCTCTTCCTCCCCTCAAGGCATACCCCCCTCACCACCCCCCCCAGAAAAATCCCTAAAGTGTTAGCATTCCAGTCTCCGTTTTGGTTAAAGAAGAGGACTGCCTAATATTTCCAACCAAGCCCGTTCTTTGATGTGGGCCTTCGCATTTTGTTTGTACTCGGGAGTGTGCAGTTCAGCAAGTAACGGAGCGCGGGGACCTCAGACGGGCCTAGACTCTCTATTACTCACTCTCTATTACTCTCTCTCTACTACTCGCTCTCTATTACTCACTCTGTACTACTCTCTACTACTCACTCTCTACTACTCTACTCACTACTACTCTACTCTACTCACTACTACTCTCTCAACTTCTCACTCTCTACTACTCTCACCTACTCTCTCTACTACTCTCTACTCTACTACTCACTCTCTACTCTACTACTCACTCTCTACAACCCTCTCTCTACTACTCACTCTCTACTACTCACTCACTACTCTACTACTCACTCTCTACTACTCACTCTCTACTTCTCTCTACTACTCACTCTACTGCTCTCTACTACCTACTCTCTACTACTCTCTACTCACTACTACTCTCTACTCACTACTACTCTCTACTACTCTCTCTCTACTACTCTCTACTACTCACTCTCTACTACTAACTCTCTACTACTCTCTCTTACTCTCTACTACTCTCTACTACTCACTCTCTACTACTCACTCTCAGCTACTCTCTACTACTCGTTCTATTACTCTCTACTACTCACTCTCTACTACTCACTCTCTACTACTCACTCTCTACTACTCACTCTCTACTACTCACTACTACTCACTCTCTACTACTCACTCTACTGCTCTCTACTACTCACTCTCTACTACTCTCTACTCACTACTACTCTCTGCTACTCTCTACTACTCACTCTCTACTACTATCTCTCCACTACTCTCTCTACTACTCTCTACTCTGTACTACTCATTCTCTACTACTCTCTACTACTCACTCTCTACTACTCACTCTCTATTACTCACTCTCTACTACTCGTTCTCTATTAATCTCTACTACTCACTCTCTACTACTCTCTACTACCCACTCTCTACTACTCACTACTACTCACTCTCTACTCTCTACTACTCTCTTCTACTCTCTACTTCTCTATGCTACTCACTCTCTACTACTCACTCTCTACAACTCTCTACTACTCTCTACTCACTACTACTCTCTACTACTCACTCTCTACTACTCACTCTCTACTACTCTCTACTCCTCACTCTCTACCACTCACTACTACTCACTCTCTACTACTCTCTACTCTCTACTCACTACTGCTCTCTACTACTCACTCTCTACTACTCACACTCTACTACTCTCTACTACTCACTCTCTACTCTCTAATACTCACTCTCTACTACTCACTCTCTAGTCTCTACCTCTCTACACCTCCCTCTCTGCCTCTCTCTACCTCTACCTCTCTACCTTCACCTTGCTACTTCTACACCTCTCAATCTCTACCTCTCTACCTCGCTCTACCTGCACACATATGCATGCACACACACACACACACACACACACACACACACATATATATATGTATATATGCATATGCATTTATATATGTATATATACATACTTACATATATAAACATATATATACACATCTGCATTTCTATATAAATACAAATATAAATACATGCATACATATACATATAAGCATACATATGCATGTTATGTATATGAAAGTTTGAAAAACACTAATAAAACCAAAGCTAAAAAGCCACCTAATTACAAACAGAATTGCCTTAACTTAAACGAGGGCGAGACCTATTGCATTTTCAATGCTTGTTCATCTATGTCTTTACTTTTACATCCTGAATATTTCCCTGGTACAAGAAAAGTCAGCATTATGCTCAGGAAAAAGACGAAAGAAACTAAATGTAAAGTGTGTAGAGTTCATATTACATACTTATGGTTAGGTTTGAGTTTTTATTGGAAAGATGATTGGAGTCACTCTAGGTTCAAGTAATGCAGGTCCAGTCCTTTTTAACTAGGCAGGAGAACAGCAGGCAGCAGGGCTGCTCAGCAAGACTAGAATCCAGCTAAGCAGCAGTCAAGCAGAGTGGCAGTCCTTTCAGCAGCCCAGCAGTTCTTCTTCCTGGTAGAGTGGTCACAGGTCCAGAAGTGTACTGAAGTCACGGTGCCAGAGGTCCAGTACTTCTACCCAGTAGTCCCTTTGAAGTGGCGGAGACCTTAAAGAATGCTTTGAAGTGCACAGAGGTCCTCCCTTCCTGCTCTGACTCCATACTCACTCCAGGGTGTATGCAGCCCTTTGTGCGTAGACAGGGCACAGCCTATTCAGGTGTAAGTGTGAGGCTGTGTCCAGCTCCTCCTTCCCATCACCCAGGATGGCCCATCAAGACAGACCGAAGCTTCCTTTGTGTGTAGCTGTCTAGAGGGAATACTCAAAGCCCAGCTGTCACCCAGCCCAGACTAAACAGAGACAGATAACAGGCAAAAAATAGATAAGTAATTGCTGACTTTTAAAAAGTATACAACAATCAAAGTGTCTAGATAGAACCATTTATTTGAATCAATCAAACGTAACTTCAGAGAACTGTTCCAAAGCCTGAGTGTTTTATTTAACACCTTTTGTTTAGTTTTTTTGCACACAAGATTAAACCATTATTCACATGCTATCTTGTCAGGGCAACACTTATTTTTTAAACAACGTTTTCATATTTACAAAACATACATAAACAACTCCTGATGTGACACAAGCAAGTGCAGCGCACAATAAACAATACAATAGACAATACAGTGCATAGATAATTTTTAAATTATAAGGTGAAATACAAGTACCAGTCCTTATTTAACATCTACACCTGGCGGACACTGAGCATTTCTCAAAAGGATTCTGCCTCTTGTCCTGCCTGTGTGTAATGCTTATGGAATAGTGATTTCCAAGGGTATTGTCACCTGTTCAAGTCCTCATTAACCTAAAGTAAGGTACAGGGTTTCGTTCTTTGATTATTCTTCCTCACACTTCGAATGACCAATGGAATTAGGCATTCTTACAGAGGGTACTATTTGTGTTTTTTCTGCTAACAGTTGCTGTCTCAACACTTGAAAGAAAACACCAGATAGCGCAGACCAATTTCCTGATTCCTTCAAGATAAAGTAGGTCTCGTGGTTATGTATAACAACTTGTTCAACTAATGGCTGACATGGAGTAGGGTTTAAGTTACTAAAATACACATTTTTATTTAATTTGTAGTTTTCCAAGGCAAAGTCCACCCTGAGGAGAACCCCCCAGCAGGACGGGGTTCGAAACACGTTGGCCCTGCTTTGGGATAAGATAATTGGGTGTGCCATGAGGAAAAACTTACATCTTTACTTTCCCCACAATGACAACACCCTTGGAAAACATTGTTTAAAAAATAAGTGTTGCCCCGACAAGATGACTTGTGAATAATGGTTTAATCTTGTGTGCAAAAAAACTAAACAAAAGCTGTTAAATAAAAAACACTCAGGCTTTGGAACAGTTCTCTGAAGTGACGTTTGATTTATTAAAATAAATGGTTCTATCTGGATGCTCTGATTGTTGTATATTATGATAGTGGTCCAGTCCAGATAGTGTTAGGACCCAAGCCTTCTTTATTCAAAAGACTTTCTAAAAGTGGCACTTGCTAAACTACAATTTAAAATACAACTGCACAATAAGTTGTGATTTTGAATTGTGGGTCTAGTGACACCAAACTTGAAAAGTCTATCTCTTTACAATGGGGAATAACACTTAAAAGATGTAATAGGGTAATCCCAATGTTATCCTATGGAGGAGATAGGCCTTGCAGTAGTGCAAAACAAAATGTGAATTCTTTCACTACCAATACATGTAACACTTAAAAGAACATGCCCTGCCTTTTAAATACATTACACCCTTTCCAGTGGTTTAGACTGTGCCTACCTTAGGGGTGACATATATGTATAAAAAGGGAAGGTGTAGGCCTGACAAGAGGGTTATCTTACCAAGTCGAAGTGGCAGTGTAAAACTGCACATATAGGCTCTGCGGTGACAGGCCTGAACCATGGTTAGAGGGCTACTTAACGCCTTAACCGCGTTGTTTTTTTCACCGCGGTGTGGGTGTTCTAAAGGGTGGGTGGGTTGCGAAGGCCAACGGTCATGCGCAGCACTGGGGAGCGCGGAAGGGGTTAAGTGGGTGGCACACATACCTCATACCACATACCTTTTGCTGGCGGGGGAGAGGAGACGCCGTGAGAGGGAGCGCTGAGCACAGGAGCAACACCATCACTGCTGCCGCTGCCATCAGTCGCGTCCGCCGCTCCGGGACTTCATATCCCGGCAGCCTTTGCAGCGGCGCGATCCCTGACGCGGTAAACGTGCCAGGAGGGGTGATTTAAACACCAAGCCCTCGGTGGAGCGGGGGGTCCACATACCTTTTGCTGGCGGGAGAGAGGAGACGCCGTGAGAGGGAGCGCTGAGCACAGGAGCAACACCATCACTGCTGCCGCTGCCATCAGTCGCGTCCGCCGCTCCGGGACTTCATATCCCGGCAGCCTTTGCGGCGGCGCGATCCCTGACGCGGTAAACGCGCCAGGAGGGGCGATTTAAACACCCAGCCCTCAGCGTCGCGGGACGCGAGCGGGACGCCCGGGGCTAAGCCCGGGCAAAGGGCGGGCCCTCTGTGGCCCTCAGAGGCCTGAGGAGCCTGGCCTGGGCCATAAACCCTGGACGGATTCCCCTAGATCCTTCTGCGAGCTCTGCAAGATAATACTGGCCATGACCCATCGGGAAACCAGAAGTATGGCCGCTGCAGGAGCCAAAAAACTTACTGGCACATTGGATGACTTTATTATCCGTACAAACGCACTTATTGATGAAGGAATTATACTAATGGATAGGAGAGTTTCCCAAGACTTGGCAACGGCCAAGCGATCCTCTCTGGGCCTCATCGCCCAGGCTCAGACACCAAACACCGATTCCCGTATGATCGCCCAGGCTTTAGTACACAATATCAGGATGACTGGGGTTCCGGATGTTACAGACACCCTCCAGGACCTGGAGGCCCCTCCAAATCTTAACCTCCTAACAGAGAGCGGAGTTCATCAAAGTGAGCTCAACTCACCCAATACGGAAACCGCTATTAATGAAAGGGGCCGGGTAGATGGGGCAATCCCTAAACATAAACGAGATGTTAACAAACCATCCATTCTTAAAGGGAAGAAGGTTCAAATTGCCCCTAACGATCAAATGGTTGCCACCGACCCTCCTACCATGGACAACTCACTAGTAGAGCTACCTGTTCCTATGAGGGAACCGCATTCCACCAAGAATGGCCTACCCTTGAGCCTCCCAGACGATACTATCATCGATCGTAGAGGAAATCCTGGAGTTGAGTGGGGAAGTTGGTAATCCAGTAAGTTCATCACAGGAGGGGAACGGTGTAAGTACAGATTACATTATTATTGTCAATATGTTAAAAGCACTGCTTGAACCCATAGAGATGAGGCTACGCTGCCTGGAGACTATCCTAAAGAATATACATAAGGATATTAGTGCTCCTAGTTTCACCATGAACAATAAACCAGCCCAGGTCATCAACCCACCCAAAACGGCCAACAAGCCGTCCGTGGTGGTTAACAGAGCCCTGGAGACCAAAAGTGCTGACCCCGTGAAATCAAATAACACTTTAAAACAGGACGGCACTAAAAATAAGACTCCTGTAACAATTGCAACCCACAAAAACGATCAAACCCAGAATATGACAAAAACTAACCCAACCCCTCAGGTGTCACTGAGTAATTGTACACCACAGCCCTCAAAATCTGATGTATTCACCAGAGCCAAGGGCACGGCTCGCAGAAACATCCATCTTCCCCCGGATGCTTCTCCCTATGTGGTCATTCTTACCGGCGTTACTGTAATTTCTCCAACAGAAGTGGAGTCGTACCAGGCTCTAAAAAACAAAGTATGCCATTGGCTATCTAAAAACTACCCTCTCCCCCCAAACATACCAAGCAACATCCTAATGGTAGAGAGATCCCCGTGGGTGGGAAGCAATAGGAAGAACTTGCAAGGGGACTGCGTAGTGGTCACCTTCGAGAATATGGAGGCCGTGGACTTCATATTCAACAGTGGACCTCCGAGACACCTAGAAAACACTGTGACTGCTAGACCCCTTTCCTATTTTTATCTATTAGAAAATCAAGCTGATAACCGATGGAGCTGGCTAAAGGGAGCACACGATTTTAATCCTAGACAGAGATTTACCCCCCCGTGGGAATTACATCACCAGGGATGGGAAGAGGGGGGGGACGGGGGCTGGAATATGGTAAGGAGAAGAAGAGGTAGACCACATCAAGGCGTCCCCTTTGTTGGGTCGTATCATACCCAGCCTCAGAATCACCATTACTCCGTAAACAGGCTAAATAACCCTCTCTACTTTCCAATGGCAAATCGTTTTGATTGTCTGTCAATCACAGACTGGGTTGACTGACAAATACAGGACTCTCCAATAGGACAGTGTCACCAGAGCACCCTTACTCAACTACGCACGGCCACCACTATGAGGAATTTGAAAAAATCAAACTCATCTACAATGCCTGACAAGACCCTTCTTGCTGGCGAGATTCGGGGGTCGCCTACGATGCCTAACCATTATCCATTATACTGTAAAATTCTTACCTGGAACGTGGCGGGCTTAAACGCAAAGGCGCTAGACCCTATATGGCAAGGGTTCGTTAGCCAGTATGATATTTTGGCACTCCAAGAAACATGGGATACTACAACAAGTTTCTCAATGGATGGCTATTCCAGCTTTTTCACTCCTGCAGTGTCGGGCTTAAGAGGGAGAGCCAAAGGTGGCCTACTTACATTGTGCTCCCTGAACTTGGCGGGGGTCTTTAAAAAACTAGACTCCGCACCTACGAATTCGCTAGTTGTGGAGTGGACTCTGTTAGACTCACATACTCTTCTGCTTATTAACTTTTATAATTCCAAAGAGGTCTCCTGTGAGAATGAGCATTTGATTTCTTTGCTAGACTTTTTGTCAGTCTATAGACAAGATTGCATTTCCGTCCCAGAGATGGTAATTCTGGGTGATTTTAATATTCACCCCTGTGAGGGGGATTGTCACAATGACAGATATGGAGGATTACCGACCGAGGGCATCCCCCATTTTGAACACACGAAGGAGGGTGAGGGCCTTGAAACTTTCCTTGCGAACTTAAACTTATTTGAACCAGACCAGGGTAAAACTGAGCCTAGAGCACCAACCTTTATCGGGAGAGACGCCAACACCGTTATAGACTACATCTTTGTATCAACCGGGGCTCTGGCTAAGGCATACGAGTATAGGGTGGTAACTGCTAGCTTCAGTGATCACCATCCTGTCCTCTTAAAGCTGGACCTAGATTGCTTCCGGACTGGGAGTACAACTGGTGTGGCGGGCCCAAGAGACCTGACGACTAAGGATCAGGGAAGGCGACTAAAATGGGAGAAGATTGTTCCTGAGCAATTCTTTCAAACACTAGCCCAAGAGACTGAGGATAATATGGCTGTTTGTTTAGATTCAACTGCCTCGGGCTCTGATGTAGTGGCCGCCTATGTGGAGATATGTGCGAGTATCACCAAGAATTTGGAGTTAAGTTCAGGCTCGCAAGGCAGAAAGAAAATCCATAAATGGTTCAATAAAGAATGCTCGTTAAAGCACTCTACCCTGTTGAAGGCATTAAAACACAAACCTAGAGACAGGTCTCTAGTGGCAAACTTAAGGAAAGAATATAAATCTGCAGTTGTTAAACGCAAGAACCAAATTAAGGAGGAAGCCTGGGACACCTTATCAGACATTGATGTACTGAGAGACAGCAAAAAGTTTTGGGCCATTGTGAATCAGCCTTTTTTCTCCGAGGATGGGAAGACTGACATGGAATGCGTGATTGAAGATGCTAGATGGCTTTGCCACTTCAAAAAGATTTACGACTCCACGGTACCAACTTCACCGGTCAGCGCCCACGGTCCACCCAATTTGGTTATGGAATTTAATACAACGGAGGTTGAAAGGGCGATCAAAAATACTAGTAAACACAAGGCCCCTGGACCTGACGGGGTCCCTGCAGATCTCTACATCCAGTATCCGCAATTCTGGTCAAAAATATTAACTAATGTCTTTAATGCGATACCTGCAGCTGGCTTTCCATCTTCCTGGTCCACCTCTATCATTGTTCCCATATTTAAAAAGGGGAACAGGGGGGATCCTGCCTGCTACAGGCCAATCTCCCTGTTGGACTCTGCTGTCAAGATTCTGGGCAGAGTCATTCTGCAAAGACTCGGGGATTGGCTTGAGGAGAGCGGGATCCTCTCTGATTTGCAGTATGGTTTTAGAGCACATAGGGGGACCATGGATCAATGTTTAAACCTTCACCTTATTATCAGCAAATACACCGTGGTGAAGGGGGGGCATCTTTATTTGGGTTTCATGGATTTATCTTCTGCTTTCGACCTGGTTAACCGTTCTAAGTTGTGGTTTATTTTACGAGATTTGGGTTTGGACTCCACCTTGGTTAATTTCTTGCACGATCTTCACCAAAATTTGTTTGCCTCTGTCAGGGTAACAAGGGAGGGAAGATGCACTGAGAAGTTTAGATCAGGGAGAGGGGTCAGACAAGGCTGCATACTTGCCCCTCTCCTTTTTACTTTGTACATCAATTCCCTGGGGAAATCCCTGAATTCAGCAACCTTGGACATACCGCGTATGGGGGGGTCACCTATCCCGGTCCTCCTATACGCGGATGATGCCGTCCTTATAGCCCGAACAGGTGTGGGCCTGCAAAGACTATTGGATCACTTTGGTGGTTTTATGGAAGCGCTGGACCTAAAGATTAATACAGCTAAATCGCATGTTATGGTTACGGGCTCACGGAAGAAAAACACGAAGCTCAGGTCCTTTAGCTGTAATAACTCCCCAATCTCGAGGGTACCCTTTTTTTGTTATTTAGGCGTCACCTTTGACGAAAAAGGAACTTGGGGTGCCCAACTGAAACTAAAAGAGAACGGAGTCAGTAGATCCACTGCAGCACTCATGCATTTCTCCAAAAGGCTTGGATCAAGACCCATGGAGGCGATGACTCGCATCTATAGATCCAAATGCTTGGCAATCGCATCTTACGGGGCAGATATATGGGGTTATGTTTCAGCCCCAGGTATACAAGCTGTAGAAAATAAATGTATACGTACCTTGCTGTCACTCCCGAATTCATCTCCTACATATTCAATCCATAACGAAATAGGCTTGGGATATGTTACTGATCTCTTAAAAATGTCTCCACTGTTATGCTGGACTAAAACTTGGACAAATGAGGAGATCACCTTGAACCATTGCATTCTAAAAGACTGTATGGCCTTGGATAAAGCAGCGAGCATACCCTGGCTGGCGTATGTTAGAGCGGCATGCGCAAGGCTAGGGCGCCCGGACATGTATTCTTTACCACAGAGCCTCAAGAAAGAGGATGCAAGGTGGGTCAAGCAGCATTTTCGTAATATGTTGGAGACAGAGAGGGAAGCGGCTGAGCTTCGCAAGCCAATGGTAAGGACATTATACCAACTCTCGTCGTCCATGGCTATGGAACCTTATCTGAAATATGTAACCAAACCATACCACCGTTTTTTACTAATAAGGTTCAGGTTTAACCAGATACATCTTGTGCTTGGCTCATATACAAAATGGGGTACTCCAGAAAATACCCCACCCTGTTCCTGTGATTCCTTTTCCACGCAGGATACTCTCCATCTAGTTATGCTTTGCAATCACTACAGGGCGGCCCGTAAAAGATTCCTCCTTCCAATTCTGAAAGATCTGAACTTTGTCCAGGTACGGCCGGCCCTCTTATACCTACAGATGTTGAACTCGGTGCAGGTCACTTATAGTGTAGCTTGTTTCTTGGTAGCAGCTGGCAGACAAAACAAAACTAAACTCCCTCCGATAAACAATCTCCAAACTTGATACTTTTTTGTAAATTTTGTACGCAGTGAAATTGCAAAACATACTGGAAAGTGTATTCTCCTTATCTAAATTTTTGTGAACTTGCTTTTATCTAATAACTTTCTCTCTTTTAATGTATTTTTTAATGGATTCTTTCTTAGGATTTGCAATCATCTTCGAAACTTTAATTGTAAATTTAATTGTTTTTTAATTGTATTTTATTGCTTACGAACTCTGCACTGCTTTTATGGTTTTAATTAACCGAATAAAGTTATTTGACTGACTGACTGACTGAGTGCTGCAGGCCCAGTAGTAGCCCTTTATAGGCCCTGGTGACATGTACAGGCCCTGGGCACATGTAGTGCACTTTACCAGGGATGTATACGTGAATGAAACATGCCAATTAAGTATGAGCCAATGTTACCATGTTTAGAGGAGTGAGCACATGCACTTTAGAACTGGTTAGCAGTGGTAAACTGCTAAGAGTTCTAAGGCAGCAAAAACAAAGTCAGAGGAAGGCAAAAAGTTTAAGGGTGATCCTGCAAAAAGGGCCATTTGCAACAGTCACACTTTCAATCAAAGGTTCACAACAGCATGGATGTTTTGTGTTTCTGCTTTGCCCAACGATTGTGAGACTGCTGAAAATACAAGGACACTCGCATATATGCAAGAAGGTTATTAGGCAGGAGGCCTGTTATAAGTTAGGTACTGCACCATTCATACACTGTCTTCTTCCCCATACTACCTCCCATGTACCATCTCTGTTACAAAGTAGTAAAGTGAAGACCAAACACAAAAAAGTGCATACAAATTAACAATAATGGTAAGGGAATGAAACAAAGATTTAAACTCACTGTGGGAAGAGGAAATGATGCTAACTGGCTTCACGTTGGGTTTGCATGGCATGCGTGGATGGCAGTCTACGGAGGCTGTTGTGTGACCCGCAAGGACATTTCCACGAGAGTCCAACTTCACAGGAAATTCTGGGACACCATCCCATTTGCGTTTATTTTGAAACAGGAATGAATGCTAGGGTGAGAAAAGAGAAGAGGAATCTGCATCATATCCAAAAACATAAAAGTGTGATTGGGCCATACAGGGAGGCAGGCTTGAGTTAGGGAAGAGTTTATTTATTAGCTTCTTGGACTTGTGGAGTCCCCTACAATAGTGAAAATGCACCTAGAAGCTTGTTTGATCCCAAATGATTACACTGATGGGTGAGTATTACCTTTTCTTATCCACCCGTCCGTTTCCAGTGGAAGGCGGTAATGTCCTCCACAGACACATGTCTTGGGTTTAAATTAAGTTAGAGTTTTCAGATATTTCCAGATCTTGAATTTTGAGGGATGGCTTGGCAGTATCCGAGGTGAGGTGGACTGAGATCCCTACTGAACAACATGCTGGGTAAGGAAGACTGGGCTTCCCAACCTTTATTTGCTGTCCTGGGGGGCCTGGCTGTGCAGCCAAGTGGTGTGAAGGTAGAGTCCGTTACAAGAGGACGCAACCATCACACATTAAATATGACATCAATGTCATCTATATAACGCACAGAATAGCCCATTCATAGACTTACAGTACAGTGAAAAAACAAGAGCAACATCAATAATAAAGTGTTAAGACCAACCCGAATTTAGAGATATTGAGGAAATCCTTTGTGGTGGGGTCCTGTTTGCGGCCCCATTCAGGTTCTGTTTTGAGGTTTGTATTAGCAGAACACCGCTCATAGGAAACAATCTTACAATGGGACTATGGGATACAAGGTACAAGGGTACTATGGTGATCCAGCACCATGAACAGCCTTAAGATGGACAGAGGGCTGAAAGTTGTTAACATTTCAGGTCTATGGAGCTGCCCCAGGGTGCCGTCATTCAAGTTGCATATTGTCTCTTGCGAAATTACTGATCTTCTCCCGGCATCTACTCTCTTTATCGGGATTTTCTTGAAATAATTCAAAGTTAAGTTAGGTTTCATAACAAACAAGTAAGAGATCAATTATCCCAGCTTTTACTAGGATAATTTAGTCAAGGGTGTCCAGTCACTTCACGATTAAGGTCAGGGCTTAGCGTGAGTACCTACTGATTGCAAACAATCCAGAAGAATTGTGCTGCAGATAGGCCTTTTAAGAGTATGGAATTCCTAAACATAAAGTCTATGTATCTCTACTAAGATAACTACAGACCTCACAGGACTAACTGTCCTGGGATCCTAGGGAGCCCCTCTCAAAAACTGTGGACATGTTAATTGGCTCCAACCTGCAAATTGTATTCTAGCCTGAATGGGTCAACAGGTCTCAAAATGAATCAGATGGGCCTTGCAAGGAAGCTCTGGATCAAGGGCACAGAAGCCAAATAGTTGCTTGACATCTGCACTGCATGGCAGGGTCAGAGGGGACGTGAAGTGTGGTTAGGACCATTCTTGCTGTACCCATGCACAAGGCTAGCGGAGGGCATGTGTACAAGCCACACTGAACAGAGGCAAATGGTGAGTGTGAAGCCCAGAATCTCATAAAATGTCACTTGGTGGGTGGTGTATGATCACCGTTCGCTACTGCTGGTGGGTCTGTTGAATTGTACTCTGCCATCAGTGCAGGGCAACCTTCCTTCCCCATGAGAAGACGATGGCAAAAGGATATCGGGAAATCATACCGTTCTTCTTAGAATCTTCTCACACTGTATGAGTCCCCTTAGGGTCAGCACAGCAGGTAGTCATGCAGGCAAGCATCAGGGCCAGGAGCAGATCTTCAGAATACGGGGTGTGGTATAGGGTACCGCTCCCGGCATCCATGTCAAACAGCAGGTCCACACAGATCTGCTCATATGTAGCACTTGGAGTTGTTGTTTATTATTTTGAGATCATTTAGCAGGAGGTTAAAAATATAGAATGGGTGGATTGGGTCCAGTTTTGGGTGCTAAACATTTACTTCGTAATGCTGCTTCCTGGTCGTACTCCTGTACTAGAGTACCCAAGAGTTCCACCACTAATCGAGACAGAAGAAAAACAACCCCGTAAAAGGTGTTTAGGAAGGAGAAGGCCAGCTTTACCAGCTACTTCCTGCACTTTCAACACCTAAATTCTTCCTAGTGCTCTCTTACCCGTGGTCCAAAATGTATGGAGTAGCATGACATCTGTCCACTGGAGCACTTCAGGGGTACATGGTTCTATATAAATGCAATTATAATTCGAAGAATGCACCTACAGAGACCTGCCTGGGTCAGAGTCAGAGAGTACTACAGTTTGAGACAGTGAAGACAGAAGAGTGAATGGGCCATGGGTTGCATGCTCTTCTTCTGGCGGGCGCACACCCACTATCCTGTAACCATCCAGTCCTGTTCCAGAGAGTTTAGCTGGACATGTACTCACAGCACACGCGTACACCAGAGGTGGGGGAGACAGGCTTCCGGGTATGGAGGTGTATTAAAGATGTGTCCCATGGCGTACAACTGTGGGGACCCCGCACCCCTCACCCCAAAAACCATAACACCCTGCAACCGACCAATCGCCCCTGTTGAGGTGGTTGGCAGGAGGTTAGCCCTCGAAGGCCATTTGGAAGAGACCTTGGAGGGGTCGCACTGAGGTTAGACACCAGAGAACATACCAGAGGGAAGAATGTTGCCAGATGGAAATGTGAACCAATGGAAGGAAGGGATAACTTGCACAAAAGCTGCTGGTTTTCATCTCTTCAGTGTCCTACAGAAGAGAGAGGGATAGTCGGACTGACTCACAGAGTAATCGGGGTATTTGACATACCTGCAGGTCGGTACTGCTAGCATGGCTTTATCCGCAGGCCTCCTGTTGGAGTGCTCCCGAAAAGGCCTGCATGGCTGGGGAGGAATCAGTCACATATAGGCGGGGGAGAATGGGGGCATTTGAATAGCTGTCATATCTGTGGCACAGTGCCAGCCCGGCAGAGGAAGGGCAGACTTAACGAATAGAAACCTGTATATATTAATAGGATTCATCTTCTATCTCTCTGCGCACTTTTGCAGGTTGTCTGGGTCGCAGGCTGCTGGATCCGTGGGCGTTTTCACAAGAAACCTGCTGAGATGGCGCTGGTGGGAGGTGAGGCCAGCTCCGGAAGTACAGCTGACTGAAGACGCACGAGACACGGGGCTGCCGCGAAGCAGGTCTTTTTATGGAATAGCACGGACACGTCAAATGTTCCTTCTGTCCTTCACACCTAGCAGAGCAACAAGACTCCTTTCACCCGGAGCCGCCCCATGCACAGAGCCAGGGTAGATATCGCGATATCGCTTTCATGTCACCAGCCAGATCTGACATCTACGTTTTTTACGCTTCAAGATAAATCGAAATTGTTGAAATACCTCTCTGTCGATGTGTCGCGGCTCCTAGGTCCATGTTTGAAGGAATCATCAGGTGCAGGTTTGATCTTTGCAATCTGGGAGGGACTTGTCCTCCGGCTCTCATCCTGTTACACAATCACTTCTTTTTTTTTTTAATTTTAAGTAAAAGAATGCAGTAAAAAACCTTCACAGGATGAGCCACTCACACACGTACCAGAGACTGAGAGCTCTGGTACATTTGACATATTCTTTTTACAACACGAGTGCCTGAAAAATCCTGCGACATTTGTTATTTATCGAATCCTTGAGCTGATCCTAGCGTATTTGCCTTCCAGGGCCACTTTTCCAGAATGCAATTAGACAGGACATGGCGGCCATGTTTACTTTCCGCATTACATTAAGAATCCTTTCCTAATTTTCACATAGTGATTAAACAGATTTACGCCGACCGGCCAGTAGTCAATCAGTCTCGTTTCATCCCTTTAAAACCCTCCAGTGGCAGATTTATTAAATGTCCGATAGGGGAGCAAACAAAAGAAACACACAAATAAAACGTCCTGCTTAATTCGAGACAAACAAAGAAGGAGGGGTTGTTAGAGGCTTCCTTTGTGCTCTCCGAAGACAAGACTTTTATCGACCTTCTGTAATAGAGAGAGTCTGTAGGGGCTTTTCAGAAGCTAGTGCTATAGCTTGCCTTCTGTGTCTCGAATTACCCACGAAGCACAAGACATCATAAAAACACCCTGAGGGGCATATTCTCAAGGAGTTATTGCAACCAAAGTGGCGATAAATTTATCGCCCCATTCACAAGCTGGTGCTAACAGCCCATAGCACCAGATTACCTGCTCAGCAGCCACAAAAAACATCGCCACAAATAACCCCCGCAACTAACGCTAATGAGATGCAGAGAAGGCGTTCCCCTGCCAAAAGCCGTGACAACAACACTCCGCAACATTCTCAACAACCAGCCAGATCAGCGATAAGAACCCAAAACAAGCCATAAGGCGCGTTAGCAGCAGGGAACTAACACCTGCTCTGACCTGGTGTAAAGTCGGACTACAGCTTGCACCACAAAAGGGAGCCCAGCACAGAGCCACACCTGAAGGGCAACAGATGCCATAGAGCCAACGATCATGCAGCTGGGAGCCCCAAAAGGGCCACAACACCCATCGCCACAACCCCCAGGAACCCCCTCCCCAGGCACGCCACATCAACTACACAGAACATGTACCAAATATTCAGCCTGATGTCGCACAATCACATCAGGTGACATGCATGTGTCGTCACAAAAAATGAGCATCACACATTCACCTTCGAATTAACAATCAAATATTTATTCAAAGAAACACGGAACAGAAATGAAGACACATGGCGACTCTCCTCGGGACAGTCTGTAGGTCCCAGCCTGCAAGACAAAAATCATGATGAGAAGGTGTGTCATGGGCTCATAAAAAGACAGAGAGAGAGCGCGAAGGAGAGAGAGAGATACAGAGAGAGAGAAAGAGAGAGAGAAAGATGGACAGAGAGGGGGAGAGAGAGAAAGACGGACAGAGAGGGGGAGATGGACAGAGAGGGGGAGAGAGAGAAAGACGGACAGAGAGGGGGAGATAGAGAAAGACAGACAGAGAGGGGGACAGAGACACAGATCACAGAAGAGATGGAAAGGGAGAGAGTGTCCACACTGCGCACCCAGGCCTCACTGCTCACCTGCTGACAGCAGTGTGTCTCCAACCACGTGCCGGTATGTAGTGCAATTCACCAGGTCCCACATCTGAAATAGATCCCTCATCTGAAACAGAGTCCAGATACATGAATGGCAAAGTACATGCAATTGCACGCAACATCATCACCTGTCTGCGCCAGTGCACCCAGGTAGATGCACCCCAGCCCCTCCCGCGGATAAGGCACCCTCCATATCATGCAGCCCCGCTCCGCAGGCTAGCAGGTCTCACATTTGATTCTGGGTCTTGATTTTGCCATGGCAGAGAACATACCAGTGCACCTGGCATCATCGCAGGCTGCACACCCGCTCAGCTCTAGAGGTGCCACTAACTCTGTGATCCAGGAGGCGACACCAGGTGGCGTTAGGCCCACGCTACCCGCTGGCTCTGGCCTACACTGCGGTCCAGCAGGGCACACAAATCCTGAGCAGTCCGGACCGCCGGGACGGGGTATCATCGCAGGCTGCACACTTGCTCAGCACTTAAGGTGCCCCTACCTCAGTGCACCGAAAGTCACCGTCCTGTGGCGGTGTGCCTGTGCCGGCCACAGTGTATCCGATGCCACCTAGTCTGTGCCCCGCAAGTCATGGACCCTGTATGATTGGGTATCATGGTGCGGACGCCACCATGTCACCCCTGGGCCAGGGGAATGTGATGTTGCAGGGCCTTGGGCCCCCAGGCCTACATGAACACCATACGGATACACCCAGAGAGAGAGGTTGGAAATGGCGTCGAGCACATGCGCTAGGCCCTTTTTTTTGGCAGGGTCACATGTCCTGTGACGCGTGTGCTGGATGGGTGTGGTGTGGGCGTATACCAACTGTGAGGGATGGCTGTGGCATGCTGACAACTAGACCTGTGATCAGTAGATCACTACAGGGTAGACCTGGGACATGTAGCATTGTTGTCCCCCCATGTGAGCGTAAGCGGAGTGGGCTGGCTTGGCGTATGCCAGTCCAGCGTAAGGGTGTGAACAATGACCCTGGGGCTCTGGGCATGGTTCCTTACGGGGCTGGACAAGGAAGTAACTAATGCGCGTGTCCCTGTTGTTGTGTCTGCGCCACCCGACCGCAATCAGCAATGTGTCACCCCGTGACCCAAGTCCAACGACATGAGCCACAAAGATGTAAGAGGAATTCAATGAGCCTACATTCATCCATACTTCCACACTTGAAAGACCATAGACATGACACATTAGTGTTTAATGCACATTCAGTGGAGTGTCGCATCTGGAGCAGTACAGGGCAGTGCAAACCCCACATGACAATGTTGGCCCATGGAGGGCCAGGCAGAGTCCTTCAGGGAACGACAAGTCCAAAGGAAGGGGAAGAGTTCAGTCCGCAGTCTGATTGCTGTGTCATTGTCGATCAAACAGAATATGGCAGTTCATGTCGAGGCCCAAGGTGAGTGTCGCAGAGTGCATCGGGGGACAGTGGAAGGTGGTGATGCAAAGGGCAGAACCAAGCAGAAACAGGCCATATGGCGTAGATGAATGCTTCAGTTTTCTCCGTACCAGTAAGGCGGTTTCATCCGCATCTTCATCCTCTGCTGTTTCATGTGCCTTACATGAGGGTGGTGGTGTTCTGTCTCCTGCACTGTGTGGCACTGACACTTCAGGGGGCGGAGATGTGGATATAGTGGTAGCAGCAGCATGCATCAGCACCAGGCCTTGTGGCAGCAATGCCATGAGGATGGTTTTGAGGTCATTGAGGAACCCAGCTACCACTCGCTGGTGTGCAGCCGTGGCAGCCGCTCTTTCCGCATTCACCTGCTCCATGGTCTCCATTAACCTCCGCATGTTTCCCAACTCCCGTGTGACATCGCTATAGCCACTCTGACTGGATAGTTGTTCGATTCTCTGAGTCAAGGCTCCAGCGACGTCAGCGATGGTCCATTGGAGATCAAGGAGTGGACTGTGGGTGTCTGTTAGGGACCGTGAGTGGTCCCTGATGGAACTTAGACACCCACGTATGGCTTCTAGTTTGTCTGCCATGCGGTCAAAGCCGACCCGTACCTGTTCAGCCAGCTGCTCCTGGCACCCCAACACACGGCGTTGGAAGGCCATGTGTTCTTCGTGGGGGTACAGGGAGGCAGCCGTGGTGGGGGGTGCTGCCTGCTGTGCGTTCTGTGCAGGGGGTGGGGTCTCCTCATAGCTGTTGAAGGGCGTCAGAGTCGAAGCTGTGGTGGTCCTTGATGGAGCGAGATTTAGAAATATATTTATTTCTGCTCGTGAAGTCAAACTTCCATAATAAAATAATATTATTAATAATGTGTGCAGTGTGAAATACTAATCAACCTAGATTTAAACTTACAGATCACTACACGCGGGAAACTAATATGTGTGCTTATATATGTGCATTATGTGCAAGGTGCTTGCATGTAAGAAATAATTAACTAATCCTGTCTATTGTGATTGTCAGAATTAAATGCAGCTGTTTTAAATAATGGCATGTGCCTATTTTCTGTGTGCTTATGTTTTGTCTTTTTGTCTTAAATGTTGCATGAAACTGTTTTGTTGCTTTATTTGCTTCTGCTAGGTAACATAGATTAATGGGTAATTATTAGCAAAGGTGGGAGGGTAACAGAACAAATGTCAATTCTTAAATTAATTCATGTTTTATGTTTGTTTATATAATAGTTTTACAAATGGAGCTTAGAGTTGGCTGCAGAAAAATAATGCATTTAAAAAGTGACACAAGAAGAAGTGGCGCAGAAAATTGACGCTTTCTGAAAAGAGGCCTACTGATGAAAAGTCACAAGAGAAAACTTATTTTGAAAAGATGAGAAGCCTATAAACTTTTATTGTGAAAAGTTTTGAAAAGAACTGCCAAAGGCGACTCTGTGGAGAGGTTTGCTATTGTGCCATGGAAAGCTCAGAACGAATAGGCTCAAGGTTGGGAGGAAGAGCCGTGACATTTTTTGTACATTGCTTGAACATCTTCGCTACAAAATGTAGCAGCCTAAGGAAGTGCTGCCAGGACTCTGAGCATGAACAATGGGTTAGTGAAAAAGCCCGGTCATGAAGTGGAAGATGTCACAATTTACTGTGGCATGAGCTGGCTCAGCCAATGAGGAGCCAGAATTCAGCTGTTGGAATGTGAAAATAGTTAGTTTAGCTTTAGTTTTAGGGTATAAGAATTGGCTCAAAGAACAGACTTTTGCCTATGCTTCTTGATTCCAGAGGGACGTGTTCTGCTGATGGATGAACGCACGTAAGGAAAGGAGACTTTTAAAAGACTTTATTTTCAGGCGATGAAGGTATAGACAGAGAATTAGTTAGGATTTGGAAATGCTTATTTTCACTTATTTCTGCTAATGAATAATATTTCTTTAATTAAGCTCTCTGAATAAACCTTTCTTTATGACATTTTCTAATACTTGTTTAATAAAGTTCCAAAACCTAAGTTTCATGAATATGTTTAAATAAACTTACTAAATGACAAGCTGGTCTTGTTTATTGTGGATAGTTTAAACAACATATATAGATCTAATCGCCTCATGATTCAGACGCTCTGTTGTTGATATGGGCCTAGTATTGTATGGTAAGTTTGGTGGTAGTAGGTAGAGTTATTTATGCAAAATTTTGGTATGGGCGCTGGATCAATTACCTTGGTAGCATTCGTACGGTTTATATGTTGTTTTTGACATACATGCTACATACATGTTACATATATGTTGGTATACTCATAGGATCAATGTTTAACATATGTTGAGTTTTTGATTTTGTCAGATTGTTATATGTAGTTGAAAGGGTTTTTTCAGCAGTGTGAAAAATCCCTGGTTAGCCATGGCAAGAATAGTGTAACGCTGTTATCAGGACCCTGTTATCAGGTTACACAGTTCATTTGTTCGGCTCCAAAAGGTGATATCACCGCATATCATCGTGTTGTGGACGTACAACACAAGTATAGGGTTCTAGGTGTGTTGAGTAAATTGTATGTATGATAGTGAGGATTGTCTATGAAATTGTAGCATTGAGTATAGGGACTTGGAGCCTGTTTTAAAACTCTCTGTGAAAAGAGTAATAGGATTTATCCAAGCTTGTGTGAAGGGTAAGCGTTGTTTTCTCTTCCAAGGTTAGAGTCCTAAGGAAGAAAAATAAGCGTCGTTTTCTTACTGGCAAAAGAGGTTTTCTTTTAAGGTTAGAGTCCTAAAGAAGAAAATAAGTGTGCATGAGTAGGGATTTCTTCAGTATATATGTATGTGTAAATGTAATTAGAAAATATCCTGGAGAAATAGCGTCATCTATTCCAAATGAATGCAATTCTGTATGTTTGAAACTACTGTCCTTTTATAGGGAAGCAGGCAGATGGTTTTGTTTTGTGTAGTCACTAATTGTCCCAAAAATAATTGTAAAGCGCTTTGGAGCTTTTGGGGAAAGAACGCGCTATTTAAATGCATTTAAAAGTATTGCGCGCTATTTAAAATGCATTCAAAAGTGTCCCGATCGAAATTGTGAAGGAGGGGCTGTTTTTAATTGGTGAAAGCGTAAGGGGAGAGCTTGGAGCCGCAGCGGCTGTGTACGTCATAGCCGCTGTGCTCTGATTGGCTGAGGCGTCCGAAGCGTCACAGCAAACCCGCGCTGTGATTCGCTGAAAGCGTTTTGTCCCCGTTTTGGGGTTCTTCATCACTACAGCTACGCTTATCACAGCTGATGTGTTTAGTGACGGCCAGTTGTGCGCTGTGTTGTGGGCTTATTTGTATAGAAGTGGCTGTTTAGCAGTGAGAGCGCGAGAAGAAAGCTAGAAGTTGCAGCGGCTATGTGCGTCATGGCCGCGCCGCTGTGATTGGCTGAAGCATCGCCAACAGCGCTGTGATTGGCTGAGATACTCTAAGTGGTCTCGTTGCGATTGGCTGGGGCGCGTTGCCACTGCAAGAGTAGTTCTTTACATTTGCGAGTCTCTTGATTATGATTTCCCTTCATACATTATAGCCGTGCTATTCATGTCACAGCTGATAAATATTGTGGCGGTTGTCGGCGAGCGTTGTGTCATAGACAAAATTGATTAATAGATCATTGAAATAATTGAAGTGTCTCACGAAGGCTGCGTGTAATTTGTTTACAGCAGCCTTGCATGAACGAGGTGCATTGGAGAGATCGTGCTGTATTTGAGGTGGTCATGCGCTATGTTTGAGCTGATGGCACGTTGTTATGAGCAGATGTGCTCCTCACATTAAAAATTGTGAGCTCGTTTGG
The DNA here is from genome assembly GCF_964261635.1 of Lissotriton helveticus. Classification (NCBI taxonomy): domain Eukaryota; kingdom Metazoa; phylum Chordata; class Amphibia; order Caudata; family Salamandridae; genus Lissotriton; species Lissotriton helveticus. The sequence goes on along the minus strand of NC_136061.1, from coordinate 969,745,328 downwards.
CAGAGGAGGGGCTGTTTTGGAGCGCGAGAGCGCGAGGGAAGAAAGAGAGACTGCAGCGGCAGTATACGTCACTGCAGCCACGCTGTGATTGTCCGAAGCGTCACAGTAGCTGTGCAGTGATTGGCTGACATTCTTGTGGTCGCGCAGTGATTGGCTGATGCGCGTTACCACTGCTTGCCGAGTTATTGCCGAGTTGCTTACATTTGTCCCCGCTTTGGTTTTCCTTCCTCGCTACAGCTGCGCTACGTGTCACAGCTGATGCGTGTGAGTAACCGTCGGCAAGCGTTGCACGCTGTGTTCTGAGCTCATTTTGTGTGACGCGGGTTGGCAACGCGAAGGGATTTTGATTAATGCAGCTGACCGTCTTTTGCTTAAATTCCTATTGCACCTTTAGTGGATTTCTGTAGTGCGTCTGCTGAATTCTGTAGTCTTTCCAGTTCCTGTCTCCCCTCAGTAATCAAGAGAGCACTGTGTTTAGATTATTTTGAGAAGGGCCCCGAGGCCCCCGAGTTCTCAGGGCATTTCCCATTTCCTGAGGAGTGTTGAGCATTTTTCTTTCTCGTTTCTGCAGCGGTCTTGTCCTTCACCCAGGTACATCCCCTCCTCCTTAGGCAATGGGACAGTAGCTGCAGGCTGTTGCATATGAATGCTCTGATGTTTGAGTAGCTCAGATCGCCAACGGAATCCCTTCCTACAAACAGGGCAATGAAACACCTGCTCCCCGGTGTGTGTCTTTTGGTGTGTGATTAGGTGTTATCGCTGGATGGATGTCTTGCCACACTGAGCACACTTAAGCTGCATATGATTTATTGACAGCAGCGTAGCAACAATCCAGTACTGAGATAGACGAAGTGCATTAGAGAGATTGCGCTGTGTTCAAAGTGGTCGCGCACGCAGAAGTATAATTTTAAAAATACCCAGTTCTGTCCCTGTTTTTGATTTATTAGTTGGATTACTTCCATTAGTGCTTTCAGTTAGTTCATTTTTCTGCTTTTGTTGTGGTCAATTTTAATAAGGTAAATATTTTAAAAACATGGATAATTATTATCTAAAGAAAGAGAAATTGTTTTCCTGGTTCCAGAAAATGAAAAATTTATTTAAACATGATGAAAAGGTTGTTGCTACATGTGAAGTAACTAGTAAGTATAATGAAGATACTGATAATAAAGATGTAATTTTAAAGGAGATATATTTTAAAAGAAAATCACTTTCCCCAAAAGAAATCATTTTTAATAAAAATTCGATTACCAAATTAACAAATGAAAATTATAAACCTGAGAGAGTAATTATTGATCAGTGTAGAAATGGTAATGTATCTACAGACCAAGGCTGAGTTTCAAGTTTGAGTAGAACGCCAGAACAGATTAATGTAACGCCAAGAGTCCCAGTTCAGATTAATAGAGTCTCAGCCCAGACCCTTTCTCAACATGTTAAAATAGAAAGGTATGATGAGATGCTTAGTACTTCTGGAATTAATATTCTTGGTCATGTAAATTCTACAAATGATTTAATTGAACAGGTAACTAGAAATATGGAAGCAGTGACAGTTCCTATGATAATTGGACCTGTTCACCCAGTGCTTAGAAAAGATGAAACTAGTTCCACAGCTTTAACGGCCCCATTAAATTCTGGAATTCAAAAGTTTACTGAAAAACTTTATTCTAAAATATCTGAAAGTCAACCAGTAATGATTTTAACTCAGCAAGAGAAAGTAATGACTCCAGCTCCAGCCAGTGAGGACTCTGATGTTGACCTGAATGACCTGACACAGCCTGATGAGTACAAATTACTGGATGTTACAAAATTAAAGATTGATTTAGAAGAATTAATAAATGGTACAATTAGTACAGACGGATTAAAAACATATCAAGATGATGAATTGATGTTTCTTTGTAAAAGCATTACTTGGAAAACAAAAAATAAGCATGATGCTGTTGAAGAAATGGCTTTTAATTTAAAATTTGATTTGAGTAAACAAAAACTGTTTCAGAAAAATTTCAGAATGAATTTCACTGAAAGGGACATTGAAAGCTTGAACAAAACAGATAGAATTGCCCATATAAAAGATTTAATTTGGACTTTGAGAAAATGGGGTAACCTGAATAAATGCAAAACAAAATGGACGAAGAAAAAGAAGAAGGAAAAAGCAAAATTAACTTTAATAAGAGAGTGTAAAAATTCGCCCAGACATATCATTAAGAATGAATCATGGTCTGATACAATTACACTTTTGAATCATTTGGCAGATGAGGGACATAAAGTGTCACCTGCAAAATTACAGTTTTGCAAGCAAGAAGTAAATTACCTTGGTCACAGAATTACAAAGGGAATGAGACAAGTGACAATTGAAAGAATCAAAATGATTCAGGGAATGCAACCTCCAAAAACAAAGAGACAGGTCAGAATGTTTTTAGGAATGGTTGGCTATTGTCGTCAATGGATTAGTGGAATTTCAGTAATTGCAAAACAAATGCTGAGGCTAACAAAATCAGATATAAAAGATCAAATTGTCCTTACAGGAATTGAGATGGAAGCTTTTGAAAAGCTAAAAAGGAGCTTGTGTGAGGCACTAGCCTTAGGCATGCCAGACTATGAAAAAGATTTTGAGCTGTACTGCAGTGAAAGAGAAGGATGTGCATTGTCTTTGTTAATTCAGAGACACGGAAAACTGAGGAAGCCAATAGCATACTTCTCAGCAGTACTTGATCCAGTTGCAAAAGCATTACCAGGCTGTTTAAAAGCAGCAGCTGCAACAAGTGTGAGCCTTAAGCAAAGTGAGGGAATAATCATGGAATTTCCTGTGAAAGTCTATGTACACCATTCAGTTGAAATACTTCTCACTAGAAGTAAAACGCAGCACCTTACAAGTAACAGACTTACTAAGTACGAAAAAGTTATTCTGGGATCAGATAATGTCTCAATAACAAAATGTGTGAATTTAATTCTTTCCACATTATTGCCTGATGATACTGTAACAAAAATCAGAAATGAAAATGATGTTGATCACGAGTGCTTGGATGTCTTGGAATATTACACCAAGCCAAGGCAGGACATTAAAGATGTACCTCTGCCAGAGTCAGATTATGTTTACTTCGTTGATGACTCTTGTCTAAGAACAGAGGAAGGCTTTAGTGCTGATGTGGTTGAAGCATCATATCTTGAAGGAATTCGTTCAGCTCAAGTAGCAGAATTGATTGCTTTAATTTGTGCATGTGAAAGAGCAATACATTTGAAGAACACTATAATAAATGACAGCGAGTACGGTTATGGAGTATGGAGTTGTGCATGATTATGTTGTCATGAAATATTCAGCTTACAAAAGAGGTGAGGATTTCATTACCAAAGGAAATGCTTACGCAGACGAAATTGCAAAGTACTGCGCAAGTAACAATTTTGCAATTAATTGGGAAAGGAATGATGAACATGCTTTGAGTTCATTTATGTTAACATCAATAGTTGAGACATGGCAAGAAGTCAAAGATTTGCAAGATGAAGCAAGTCATGAGGAGAAAAACACATGGTTGAGAGCAGAATGTAGACATCGAGATGAGGATGGAATTTGGACATACAAAGATGGCAGAGTAGTTTTACCAAACTGCATGATTGCTGACATGGCCAGAATGTACCACAGTTTGGGACATATTGGAAGAGATTCAATGGTTAAGCTTTTCAGAGAAACTTGGTTCAATACAAAATTCAGAATAATTGTAGAATTTCTTTGCCAAAGGTGTCTAACATGCCAGCAAATGAACCCAATTAGGAAAACAGTTGTGAGAATGGGAACAAAAGAACAGGAGAGTGGTCCATTCACCAGATTACAAATGGATTTCATTGAGATGCCACCGCATAACAAACTGTGCTACGTTCTTGTGATTGTCTGTTTGTTTTTAAGATGGGTTGAAGCATTTCCTATGCGACATAATGATGTAATTACTGTTGTAAAGTTACTCGATGGTGGAAGACATTTTGAAAACAGATTGTTACAAATGATTTGTGAAGCTTTAAACATTGAACAAAAGCTCCATTGTGCATATAGACCAGAAACTTCAGGTGTTGTGGAGCAAGAGAATGGTACTATAAAGAACAGAATTGGAAAAATGTGCCTAGCTACAGGTATGAAGTGGACAGATGCCCTTTCACTTGTTTTGATGACTCTGAGAAATACATCTGATAAAAAGACAGGTTTAAGCGCACATGATATTATTATGGGCAGAGGCATGAGACAGGCATTCTTACCAGTAGGGAAATTGATGGCCATTAATGATAGCGTCATTTTGGAGTATTGCAGAAATTTGTCTGATCTCGTGACGTCTGTATCTAATAAGGTGGAGACTGAAGTATAGACAAGAGAAAAAGAGCAAGCACATGATCTGTTACCTAGTGACTGGGTCAGGATAAAAGTTAATCGAAAGAGAAACTGTTTAGTACCCAGGTGGCAGAAAGCAAGACAGGTTATTCTTGTCACAACAAATGCAGTGAAGTACAAAGGCCTGAAGAGGTGGATTGACGCTAGCCACGCCATTTATGTGCCTACACCTGAAAATTCAGATGAAGAAAGTGATACTACTGCTAATTCAGATACTGAAGAAGAACATGAAAAAAATACAGATCCTGAAGATCGACATGAAGGTCGACATCTGGAGAGTTTAAATGGAAAACAAGCCTTGAATGAAAAAGACTTGGAAATTGTGTCATTAGACTCAGAAATTGATGAAGATTTGCTAGAAAAAGAAGCAGAAGAAAAGTCCAATCAAGTTGTGAATCAAGATCAGGAGAGTATTGAAAAGCAGAAAAGAAACTCTGAAAGTAGGAACAGGAATTCTGAAACTGGGAAGTTGAAGGTAATTGAAGAAGAAGAAGACGAATTACCAAGTACCAGCTATAAAGATGATGTTCCTAACGGAGTGAAGCTGCCGAGTAAAGAAGTACCTGAGTCCATAATTGAAATTTCTGACACTGATACTGATAAGAGTGATGAAGATTCTCAAATACGAAAATTCATAAAAAGAGCTTGGAGAACAGAATATAATGTGACCGAGTCAAAGAAGAAATTATCAAGAAAAAGTGATAACTGGCCAGAAGAAAATGAAGGTCTGAAATTAGAACACAAATCAAAAGAACAGATTGATGAAATATCAAGTCAAAAAGATCCTAAAAAGAAAAGTGAGGCAGGAGAGAAAATAGAAGTGATACCTGTAGTGGAGGTAAATAGCAGCAGTCAGGAAGAGATTGAAGACAATAGTGATAATGATTGAAGTACTTACCTGTTAAAATTTTAGGTTTTCTGTTTTTGGCATTAGGCTGAAGAAATTGTGTTAGGTGACACAAGGTCGAAGAAATTGTGTTAGCTGAAAAACAACTTGTGACGTAAGGTTGAAGAAAAGCTGTTAGAAGGTTGAGGGTCTAAAAAAAAGAATTTAAAAAGGGGGGTATTAAAATTATTTTAGAGAATTTAGACATTTTTAAAATTTTTGTTTTATTTTCTTTGCAAGATTAGTGAACATGCCTTATGATTTTGTAAATAACAGTTCAAGATGCTCCATCTTAAAGAGATGTTGTAAGATGTCTCTGATATGTGTGCTCCTAATAATTTTGCTTTGGTTAGTTTTAGTTGTCATTTTCCCTTTTGGAATTGACAAGGAGAAGTTTAAGGTCAACATGACAAGCAAAGCTTCAGCTAGTCAAGACAAACATGGTGTAATCACTGAGCTGCAATAAGAAATTGTTCGCTTAGAAGAGGATGATTTTTCAGAACGTCTTTCCAAAAGAATTCAGGCAATCAAAACCTGGTTCCAAGAAATTGGTGGTTCAGTTCTTGGCAAGATTCTAACACCTTTATTAGTTATAGTTTTTGCGATACTTTTGTTGAAGATCAGTTGCATGTTACACAAGAGAAAGAAATACCTGAGGGAAAGAAGAGAATTTAAAAGATCAGAAAGGCATAAGAGAGAGAGATAGAACTGGAGGAATTTCGTAAAACTCAATGTGAGAGTTGCAGACAAACTGATGAGACAAGTCTTTAGAAATACTAACACAGGTGAAATCGAATCATGTTCATCTATTAGATAACATTTTTGCCAAATTTTTGGGTGTGGTTTGGTGATTTAGAAATCACCAGATGAGGGAGTTGATGGGGCGAGATTTAGAAATATATTTATTTCTGCTCGTGAAGTCAAACTTCCATAATAAAATAATAATATTAATAATGTGTGCAGTGTGAAATACTAATCAACCTAGATTTAAACTTACAGATCACTACACGCGGGAAACTAATATGTGTGCTCAGATATGTGCAAGGTGCTTGCATGTTAGAAATAATTAACTAATCCTGTCTATTGTGATTGTCAGAATTAAATGCAGCTGTTTTAAATAATGGCATGTGCCTATTTTCTGTGTGCTTATGTTTTGTCTTTTTGTCTTAAATGTTGCATGAAACTGTTTTGTTGCTTTATTTGCTTCTGCTAGGTAACATAGATTAATGGGCAATTATTAGCAAAGGTGGAAGGGTAACAGAACAAATGTCAATTCTTAAATTAATTAATGTTTTATGTTTGTTTATATAATAGTTTTACAAATGAAGCTTAGAGTTGGCTGCAGAAAAATAATGCATTTAAAAAGTGACACAAGAAGAAGTGGCGCAGAAAATTGACGCTTTCTGAAAAGAGGCCTACTGATGAAAAGTCACAAGAGAAAACTTATTTTGAAAAGATGAGAAGCCTATAAACTTTTATTGTGAAAAGTTTGAAAAGAACTGCCAAAGGCGACTCTGTGGAGAGGTTTGCTATTGTGCCACGGAAAGCTCAGAACGAACAGGCTCAAGGTTGGGAGGAAGAGCCGTGACATTTTTTGTACATTGCTTGAACATCTTCGCTACAAAATGTAGCAGCCTAAGGAAGTGCTGCCAGGACTCTGAGCATGAACAATGGGTTAGTGAAAAAGCCCGGTCATGAAGTGGAAGATGTCACAATTTGCTGTGGCATGAGCTGGCTCAGCCAATGAGGAGCCAGAATTCAGCTGTTGGAATGTGAAAATAGTTAGTTTAGCTTTAGTTTTAGGGTATAAGAATTGGCTCAAAGAACAGACTTTTGCCTACGCTTCTTGATTCCAGAGGGACGTGTTCTGCTGATGGATGAACGCACGTAAGGAAAGGAGACTTTTAAAAGACTTTATTTTCAGGCGATGAGGGTAGAGACAGAGAATTAGTTAGGATTTGGAAATGCTTATTTTCACTTATTTCTGCTAATGAATAATATTTCTTGAATTAAGCTCTCGTTATAAATGCTGAATAAACCTTTCTTTATGACATTTTCTAATACTTGTTTAATAAAGTTCCAAAACCTAAGTTTCATGAATATGTTTAAATAAACTTACTAAATGACAAGCTGGTCTTGTTTATTGTGGATATTTTAAACAACATATATAGATCTAATCGCCTCATGATTCAGACGCTCTGTTGTTGATATGGGCCTAGTATTGTATGGTAAGTTTGGTGGTAGTAGGTAGAGTTATTTATGCAAAATTTTGGTAGGGGCCCTGGATCATCCTCTTCGTCATCAGAGAAGAGAGGGTCAAGCTGCTCTGCAGGAGGTGTTGATTCTCCCTCTGCAATGTGAAGATGAGATGCAGTTTAACAATGTGTCCACATGTATGTTTTCGCATTGTACATGGTTTCATACAGACTGCATGACTGTGTACATTGTGGCTGTTTGGGAGGAGCTGCCTATTTGATGGGGGGCAGTGGACATTTCAACAAAAGACGTGTGTGTGTTAGTACTTGTACATTATCAACTCACATTTCCCTGCAATGCCAAATGTGTTTGGCCAGTGTCTACACCCAAGCAGCACCAGTTGTGTCCTGTGTTCTGTTGTGGACGTGTTGCGGTTTGTACCACATTGTTGTCAGTGTTGATGTGCTCTGCATGTTATGTGTGTGTGCTGCATTTTGGGGGAGTGGCCCCTGCAGCTCTGATTTTGCTGTCCCTTATCCCTTTCATGCAGTGTGCCTTTGACTTCTGTGCTTGTACAGTGCTGAGGTGTTGCCTACTTGGGTACATTGGTCTCTTGGTGGGAGTTGGGGGCCTGGCACATGGTTGTCCCAGATGTGCTATACTTAATTGTGCATGTGTGCCATTGTGCCCATTTCCCCCCAACCCCCCAGTCCCTGGTCGTTACTCACCCTAGTGCTGTTGTGTCTGGTCATGTTGAGCAGTGTCAGGTCCCCCAACTCCTGCCACCCTCTCACCACTGATGACTGTGGACACCATTTCCTCCATATCGTCCAGCTCCTCCTGTGGCGCGGAACTCCCACCTCCAGTCTGCTTTGCTGCCTTCCCGTTGTTGGCGAGTTTCAGCTTGGTTTTGCGCTTGACATCATTCCAGCGCCTCTTGACCTCTTCCATTGTCTTCTTCAGCACTCCCGCTGCATTCACCTTGTCCACGATGGACTGCCACAGTCCATTTTGGTTGCCAATGACACAGTAAAGGTGACAAACAGTTGTTGATGGTGTTCTACCACCTCCGTTATCAGGATCCTGATTTCCTACGGACTGAACCGCTTCTTCCTACTATTCTCCGTAGCCTTCCCTGACCTCGAGGTCCCAGGCTGGTCCTCCGGGGGGCTTGTGGGGTTCTGGCTCTCCTCCGTACTTGCTCCGGCAACATCCATTGTGCTTCGCTGTTGTTTGGCATTTGTTTGTCAGTTTTTTTTCTACTTTTATGGTGATTTTTCCCGCCTGACGCGTCTGAATTGCAGACCTGTCGCTAGTTTTTGCGGATTTTTGTATTGCGTGGCTATTTTTGCGTTTGGCATTTTTGTGGTGTGGTGTTGATTTTAACACAGTCATTTGACGCGTTATCTGGAGACTATCACATGGTACCGTCGTGTTGTGAATACTTGGTTAACACGGCGTCATTTTCCTGTGATATACTGCGATGTTGAAGTTTGCGTTAAGTTACTTTTGCAAAAGTTATCACACGTTCTTGAGACTATTCCCCTCAGTCGACTATGAACTCTGCTTAATGGCTCTCTTCTTATGTTGACAAATGTTTCAGGTAGTTTCACCTCATCGATTGATCTGCTGCCATGCTGGGATATTGTAAAGTGGGATAGTTGCCGGCCTGTCCTGCATCTGAAGCAATCAAGCATCACCCATCACTTTAAATCTAAATGTAAATTTTGAGTTGTCACAGATGGGCATCCTCTTAATTAATCCTTAATTGGCCGACCAAGATGCACATTTCACCTTTCACTATGAAATCTGTGGGGGATCTCTGAGTTAGCCTTGACGTGAGCCTGACCTTTGCATAGGAGATCCACTCAGTAGGATAATCTTCCTAACACCACCTGAGACATCTTTGGCAGGTCTTTCTCTTTGTTGAATTCCACTAAGAATCCTAGAAAACACACTCCATGAAGCTTATTTATTTATTTATTTATTTATTCAAAGTTTTATATAGCGCGAACAAGATCTTTACAGATATCAGAGCGCTTCACAGAAACAGGGGTAGGGGCAACAGGACTGAACAGAAATAATGGGAGCAGTATAATAGTCACTAACATAATAGGATAACAGTAATGTACAGAAAACATATCGATATACAATCAGGTAACAAGTAAAGGAGAGTAGCATAGTAGTGTCACAATCAAGTAAGAATATAGTGCCAAGAGACAATCAGGTGATCAATAATACAAAGCGATGCAGAGTCTCTGATCCAACAACTATAAAGTTCAGGAGATCTTGGCCAGAAGGATGGTTTTCACCTCTTTCTTGAAGAATGCAGTGGAGGAGATAAGCTTGGTTTCAGGAGGGAGTGCATTCCAGATCCTGGGTGCCATTCCTGAGAAGGAGCGCTTGTAAGTTTTTTCCTTCCGGAATCTACGAGGTTTCAGGAGTAGATTTTTTGTACTTCTATTGGATCTCAAACCTCCTGATATAGACAACTTTTGAGCGAGGTAGTTGGGTGCCTTGTGGTGCACGGCCGAGTGTGTCATAACGGCAATTTTTAGCTGTATTCTGGCTTCAAAAGGCAGCCATTTTAGAGAATTTAAGTCTGGGGATATATGCGAATGTTTACTTGAGCCAGTAATGAGTCTCGCGGCAGCGTTCAGGGAGGCTCTTAGGGGTGCTGTTGTGGATAGCGGGAGTCCGCTGAGGGCCACAATTCCATAGTCTATGCGAGGGATGACTAAAGCTTGTACAGCAGTTTGGAAGTCTTTGGCAGGGAGGAAGGGTTTAAGTTTCCTCAGTGTGTTGATTTGGAAATTAGCTCCTTTTGTGGCTTTGCTAACGTGCTGTTGCATGTTGAGCTTGGCGTCGAGTGTGATGCCTAGGGATTTTGCAGAATCCACGATGGTAGGTTGGACATTGAGTGCTGTTAGGTTATTGAGCCAGGTTTGGGTGGTGGTAATTTTCGCCGGAGGTGAGATGAGTAGGGACTCAGTTTTCAGAGCATTTAGTTTGAGGTGATTATCGGCCAACCAAGATTGAGTGTTACTAAGTGTGGAATTCAGAAGTTTGATATCTTCCGGGGATCGTAGCTTTAGGTAAAGTTGTGTGTCATCGGCGTACATATGGAATTGAACATTGGATGCTTGGAGCAAGGTGGCGAGCGGTTCCATGACGAGGTTGAACAGTGGGGAAGATCCTTGTGGAACACCTAGATCTGCTGGCACAGGTGTAGATAGCACATTGTCGATCTTGAACTTCTGAGACCGGTTATGAAGGAAGGAAGGAAACCATTTGAGAACAGTTCCCGATAGACCCATTCTAGTGCTTAGCAGCTCCAGTAAGTTCTCATGTTTGACCGTGTCAAATGCTGAAGAGAGGTCAAGAAGGATGAGGAGGCAGGACTCATTGCGATCAAGGATTTGGAGGGCATCATCAATTATGTGCGTCATAGCTGTTTCCGTGCTATGTTTCGCTCGGAAGCCTGATTGATGAGGGTTGAGGAGGTCAAATTGGTCAATGTGTTTTGTTAGTTGGACACATTTTTCCAGCAGTTTGGCCAGGGTGGGGATATTGATGATAGGGCGGTAATTGTTCAGGTCAGACGGGTCAGCTGTAGGTTTCTTGAGTATAGGCGTGACTTGCCCCACCTTGAGGGAGTCTGGGATGAGACCTTGTTGAAGGGAGCCGTTGATGATTTTGGTCCAAAGTGGGAGGAGCAGGGGGATGAAGTCTTTTACAGCATTAGCAGGTAGGGGGTCTATGAGGTGATTAGAGGGCTTCAAGGTGCAGAGCAGTTTGTGTATTGCTTCTTCCGAGTAGGTGTTGAAGGACAACCATGATGCATTATTTTTAGGTTGGGTGTTAGACATTCTGGTGTGGCTGGGGAATCGGCTTACATCCATGATGAGGTCATTTCTTATGTTGTCGGTCTTTAGCTTAAAGAAAGCAGAGATGCCAACGGAATCCAATGCAGGGCTCCGAATACTGTCTGAGTAGACTGCACTGGGTTTACCACTCAGCTGCAGGGCTGCTTCTGTATCTCTGACAATGAGGAAGCATCAAATCTGCTTTGCAAGTATTACACTGGTTCACCTTTGCCCGAAGAATCCCATTAAGGGTCCTCTGCCTTGCACTCCAGTGCTGATGTTGGTCTAGAAGTGGCCTTTGCTCAAAGTCCTAGCTCTGGATTGAAATCCCTCAAACCACACTTGGGAGCCAACCCATCCTCGATCTTCACCGGCTACTATGCAATTCTATACAAGTTTCCATCCATTATACTCTAAAGCAATTAAGACCTTGTTGATCCTTCCTCCAACATTTGAAGGAGCACTTCCCACTTGGCCATCCTGGATTCTTTCACAACGTGACCACTCACCTTGCATTGAATGAGGCAATCATCATCTCTTAAATAGACATGTGACAGGTCTTACCGAGGACACATAAAGGGCTTTGTACCTCTTAAATCAGTTACACCTCTCTGTGAGTCCTGCATACCTGTCCCATTTCCAAATCTGGATAAGCACAGATATCTGGCCCTCATCCACAATCCCACATCATTTAGCCACATAGGACAGTCTCTATCTAATTAACCTTCGACCAACACATGCAGGCTCTGGCCTAAAATCTACTGGACATAAAAACAGTGCCAGGGAACCACATTAGTGCCAATTTCCTTTTTACACAAATACGGCTAACAATAGCAAATCTAATTAAGGTCATGGCGCAGGTGACTGACAGCTACTGGAGTTCTGTCCACCTATGTCAGCCTCTTGCTTCCTGCATCCTTGGAGCTATGTCTTAATAGTGTGCACAGGGCACTGCCATTGGATGCCTTTCAGGGCAGGAAACACTGGCATCTTTCCTGTATGGTACAAGAATATAATCGGCATAATATAGTCTAATATAAATATTGAGTCCTAAATGTCTTTTTCAAAAATATCACCCGTTTGAGTTAATAATAGAAAATCTATGCCTATTGGATGGATATTCTTCTAAACGCTTTTTAGGACAAAATATTTATGCCAGACAATCTTTCTGTAGACGATAGCCTAACACACAACTATTTTTTCCCTAAGAAAAAAAGTGGGAAAATGTCTTTTGCCAAATAGGAAAAGCAGCCAATATGCACATAAAAACTGGGCACAGTGCATGCCTTCCAATCCTGTAGTCCAGATGTTGCTTTCATTGAATCTTCCTCTACATTCTTCATTTTCTAATCTAGGATTTCATTTGTCTTTACTCTTTATCAATGCATTTAATGGGGATTGAAGATAAGTCATTGAAACATACAGGATGTAAAACTGCCACCCCACATTATTAATGCATCCCTATATTTGCTAATGGCCTTGCATGAATGAGATGCCTGTCTCCCTGGTCCCTCTTCTCTTATCTAAGAACACAGTGGAATTCATTCATTCCCCTCTTTAATGAAGTAGGTTTACCACTAACCACCACCATTTCTTTGAATGAAAAGACAACATTTGGTAGTCCTTTGAATCGAGAGGTGACCCTAACTCAAGGTGTGACTGTTTTAAGGGGTGTGAAAGTACTGCTGGTAGTGTCTGCTACACTGATGGGCATAATAGCATGTGACTGTTAGTCTGTGAGAGGTGTGGGAGTGCTGTTGGTACTATGAAACTACTATTTTGTAGGGAGGTGTCAGAGTGTTTTTGGTAATGGGCAACTGCTAGTCTCTGAGGAGTGGGAAAATTCTGTTAGTAGTGTATAACTGCTAGTCTTTGGGGCATGTGTGACTACTGTAAATTATCATGACTTATTTTCTTTGAGGGTGTGTGAGAGAGCTTTTGATAGGACATGTTTGTGGTTATGTGAGGAGTGTTAGAATGCTTCTGGTAGCTTGTGACTGCTACACAGGAAAGCCTCTTGCATGCCTCTGGATGGGCTGTCTACTCTGGGGCACCAGAACTCATTACCGACCACAATCACCCAGCAGGGCAAACTCTGGGTCCTATTTTCTCTAACAGTAATAATATTACCCTTTAACCTCCCATTCCGCTCATATGGCCAGGCCACTAACTGCTTAGGTTGAAAAATCCCTTCCTTATGACCCTCCTCTAAAAGCCAAATTCACAAGCTCAACCCAATTAGATCATGCAAACATATCTTGATTCACAACATGTAAGAGGCACTTGCTTGCTCTCCACTTGTTCTTGACACTCCCATGTCGGCTGTCGATCATGCCTTCAACAATTGAATCTATTGATATTGGGAAACAGCTTTAACAACACGATCTAAACCATGCGTGCCGTTACAAGTGCTGTTACAACGCAAGCGTAACAACACTTTCCTTTACAGGTCATAAGCCTTTACCACGTATATGCTTTTACCACACATATGCCTTAACCATGCATATTCCTTTCCAAAGATTTCTGTTGTAAAGGTGGTAAAGGCAATCAGCGGTCTAGCATTGGAGCGAGTGGGCGGGGGATGGGAGGGATTGGGAACTTCCTGCAAAGGACAATGGAAGCAATGGTGGCTTAGTGAGTTGTTTTTCAGAATTTTAGGTTGGGCTGTGGTCGGGGTATTTTACAGGGCTGGGGGCCAGGTTTTAGGGCTGGGGTCTGGGTAGTTGTTAGGGCTGAGGACCAGGTTTTAGTGCTCAGGGTAGTTTTGAGGGCTGAGGCCGGTTTTAGAGCGCTGGGCAGAGGGGTCGGGGTAGTTTATTGGGCTGGGGGCCGGTTTTAGGTTTTAAGGTGGGTGCCGCGGTTGTTCTAGGGCTGGGGGCCGGTTCTAGGGCTCAGAGCGGGGCCTGGGGTGTTTAAAGGGCAGGGGTCGGGGTAGTTATTAGGGCTGGGGCCGTTTTCAGGGCTAAGGTTGGGTGGCTGGGGTGTTTTAAGGCTGGGGTCTGGGTAGTTTTAAGTGTTGGAGCTGTTTTTTAGGGATCAGGGCGGGGGGCTGGGATGTAACATTTACCACCCATTTACCTTTCCTAATCTTGCCTTTACAACGAAATTCGTTGTAAAGGCATGCGTGCTTAAGGCATGCATGGTAAAGACACGGTTGTGGTTATGACAGCGTTGTTAAGGTATGCAAAGTAATACAACCATTGATACCATAGCCCCCTCTAAATTACATTCCAACACGCGCCAAAGTCCCTCAGCAAACTGGCATACATGGAGGTATTATGATTGTTAGTCTTCCAGAACTACCTAGCTGCTACTTTGTGAATAGTGTGAGAGTTCTGACAGCTGGGATAGACTGCTACTCTGAAGGGGTATGAATGTGGTGTCAGTGGTGTGAAACTAGTCTGGATGGGTGTGGGTTCTTCTGGTAGTGTGTGAGGGATGTGAGAGCGCTTTTAGTAGTGTGAGATTACTAGTTCTCTTAGGGCTGTGAGTGCTGCCAGCAGTGTGAGATTGCTATTTTGTGAGGTATAGGAAGTGTGTTATCAGTGTGCGATTGCTACTCTGAGTGGTGTGAAAATGCTGTTGGTAGTGAGTGACTGCGAGTCAGTGATGGATGTGATGTGAATACTGCTCCGTGAGTAGTGTAAGAATTCTGAAGTTAGTGTGAAATTGCTTGTCAGCAGTGCTTAATTTGAGCCCAGTGTTTTCTTGTGTTCAGTATATTCACTATATTGTCAACACTGGCACTTATGACAGTCTGCCAAAGGGTGGCATTGTTTGTCTAATTAAACCATGAGCCCAACAACAGTTGTTTATTAATTCAATATACATAAAACATTACTAATACCTGCCACCCAAGCCATTCTTATATATGTCGGGGCCTGTAATAGTCTCAATTGTCATACTTAAGTGCTGCTTGTCAGTGTGTGATGTGAGTGTGAGACTGCTGGTGTAAGAGGGGCAAGAATGTGTTGTTGATAGTGTTGCTGCTGGTCTGCGAAAAGTGCTAGAATACTATCTGTATTCTTCCAGGAAGTGCTGGGGGGCAGTATTTGTGTTAGCAAAGCTCCTTAGCTCATCCTCAGAGAGGGATTATCTTTAATCTCCCTCACCAAGGCAAAAATACAATGGAAAAAGTATACCACACAATGAAGTCCCTCTCTATATTCTGTGTTTTTGGTCACATGATTTTTGACTGGCATCCTAAGCTGTATCTCAGAACGTCCTGCTCTTCTTTACTATGATGTGGTAAAGGTTTCTGGGGTTAGACCTTCAACCCATCACCCCCTTTAGGAGGTTCAACTTTTTTTCCTCCAGATCCTTCTTCTTTAGAAATGCACCTTCAGTCAGTGGCCTTTTCAAATGTTTTTTTCAGGTGCAATCCTCAAAATCAGGGAGAAATGAGAAAATTAAAATGTCTCTTCTTAGACTCTTAGCGCCAATGTACAAAGTGAGCGAACAAACAAGTACCCTCACTCCTAAAAGTGTTCTGGTAGGGACTGTTGTGGGCTAGTGTCTGTTCTCCCTCTAAGTACAGTTTTAAAAGAGAGCCAAATGGTGCATTTTACAGCACAGTTTTTACCCATTTTTGCACAAAGGGAAACGTATGCCATGTGTTTTTGAAAGGGCACTTATTAAATAGTCCACAAAATAAAGTTCTGCTGCTGGGCTGACCATCCCCATAGGTGTTAGTGGATCATTTACTCATACCCTCCTTTAATGCACTCCTCCTTCCCGCCTTTCTTCCCGTGTTTGTTTTTTGTGTTGTCTTTGGTTTTTCTACTTTTTAAAATGTATTTATCTCCGTTCTTTCTTTTTGCTTTTTTTCTTACTCTCTAACTTTCACTCTTCCTTTTTTTCTCTCTAGTGTTCCCTATGTAGGTCGAGCATAGAGTCAGCGTGCATGAGCTGCTTTGCGAGACTTGTTGTAGTGTAGTAGGGAATGGAAGATCAACTCACTCTCCGCCCATATTTGCCATTGGCTTGTGCCATTGTCCTTCCTAAATGTTGGCTTCTGATTTGTAAATAAGTTTGTTAGTCACTCCTTAGTACCGCCTCGTCTTCATTTGTCACCTCCCATGACGACTGACCCTTTTACTGTGGTTGTTACACGGTACCTGTTATTTATTCTTTAAGCACTATTTTCTTCATTGAGTTTCTCTTACTGCAGGCACGATGTGCTTTGGTGCCTTCTTTACAAGTTCTCGGTGCCTTCTTTACCCACCCTCTGTGCCTTCTTTAACCTGTGCCTTCTTTACCCCCTCCCTCCTGTTGTCCGTGCCTTCTTTACTCCCGCCCGCCCTCCCGTTGTCGTGCCTTCTTTAAGATCCCTTCCCTCCCTAGAGTTGTCTGTGCATTCTTTACCCCTGTCCTGCCTCCCGCTGTCCATGCTTTCTCCTCTCCCGCCCACCCTCCCTCCCTTCCTTTGTCTGTGATACCTACCATTTGCAATATAATAGGTCTCACATTTACACGAGTTCGAGCTATTGGCTTTCTAAATGACAATGCTTTTTAAAAAATAAATAAAACGCATTGTCATTTACAATGCCAATAGCTTAAACTCATGTAAATGCGAGACCTATCGTTTTGCAAATTTCTTTTTCTCTCTTGCGTACCGTTTCCTCTTTTCGTTGCTATCCCGCCCTTGCTCTATTTTCCTTTTCTTGCTTCCCAATATGCATAATTAATTTTCTTCTCCCATCACTATAGTAGTCACTTATGGTACTTATCACCTTTACCAGCCCTTCTCTTTCACCTTGGAGCTATTTCATGGCAATGCACTGAAGTAATATGTATGAGTTTCTGTCTGCAGACAGAAGATGGCCCATAAGGAACTAATTAGAATATTAGCGTGACCCAGAATGGCAGGCGGGCATCTGGCCGTGAAGCAGTCCCGCCGCTGAAGTGGGGCATTCACTATGCCACTGCCCCAAAATCCCACTTTCAAGCAGTCTTTAAACCTGTCTACTTTAAGGCAAACTTGCCCTGCTTGGCATCAGTGAGACCAGATGGACACAGGCCGGACAGAAAAGACTGGCTCCAGGAGGAATCTGCTGTATTCCTGACACAAGGAAGAGAACGCCCCACATACTCAGGGAGTAGCACTGATGCTACACCAGCAGCCAACAGAGCTCTGATTGGATGGAAAGGTCATGGTCCCAGAATAATCACTGCAACCTTCCGCACAAAGAAAAGGAGGATCAATATGAAAGTTATCCTGTGCTATGCACCTACAAATGATGGCAACGAAGAGCAAAAAGAACAGTTTTCCAACAGAGTCCAGTTAATCTTGGAGAAATACCCTTAGAGAGACATCACGATACTGACGGGGGACCTCAATGCCAAGATTGGTAGCGACAACACTGGGTGCAAAGATTTCATGGGCATCCATGGACTTGGCGAAATGAATGAGAATGGTAAAAGGCTCACAGATCTCTGTGCCCGGAACAGTCTGGTGATAGGCCGTAGTGTATTTCCACCCAAAATAATACACAAGGCAACATAGGTGTCACCAAACATTTCAACAGAGAATCAGATCAACCATGTCTACATTGACAAGGAGTTCTGGTGGTCCCTACAGGATGTGAGAGTGATGAGAGGAGCAGACGTGGTATCAGACCATCACCTTGTCATGACCAGGCTAAAGCTGAAGAAATCATGGATGGAACCGACAAACCAACGATAGAACAGCACCCTCCTCAAAGATGCACAGTGAATACTCAGTCCTCCTCAGTAACAAGTTTCAAGTTCTGCAAGAACCAGAGGATGAGAGAGAACCAGAAGAAAATCAATGGGATAAAATCAAAGAAACAGTGACAGCAAGCTGCAGTCAACACCAGCCAAACAAGAATAGAAAAAGCAAGTGCTCAAGGCAAATACATCAAAACCAACAAAGAAGCAAAGAGAAGTTTAAGAGCAGCCAAGCGAAGATTCATCGATGGTCTTGCCAAAGAAGTCCAGGAAGCAGCAAGTCATTGAAACTTGAAAGAACTCCACGACATAACAAGGAAAGTCTCTGGCAGATACAGCAAGCCAGAAAGACCTGTTAAAGACAAAGTTGGGAAGACAATCATGGGTAACAAAGGCCAACAACGAAGATGTGTGGTGTACTTTGAAGAATTACTGAACCAGTCCATGCCGCAGTTTTCACCAGACATCCAGCCAGCTGACAAGGACTTGCCAATCGATTGCATCAGACCAACCAAGGAAGAAATACAGCCAGCCATCAGACATCTGAGAAATGGGAAGGCAGCAGAACTGACAATATTCCTACAGCAGCACAGAAAGCAGACATTGAAACATCAGTAGACATGCTCTACACAATGTTTGGAAGGATCTGGGAAGAGCCAAAGGTGCCATCAGACTGAAAGGAGGGAAATCTCACCAAGATCCCCAAGAAATTTGACCTGAGAAACTGCGCAAACTACAAAGGGATAACTCTTCTATCAATGCCAGGCAAAGTGTTCAACAGAGTCATCCTGAACAGAATGAAGGAACAGGTCGATGCTCAGTTGCGAGACCAACAACTGCCTTTGGCAAATATAGATCCTGCATAGACCAGATTGCAACCCTGGGCATCATCATTGAGCAGTCGATGGAATGAAACTCTCCCCTCAATGTCAACTTTTTCGACTGTGATAAGGCATTCAACAGCATGGACAGAGCCTCCCTCTGGAAACTCCTCAGCCACTATAGTGTGTCAGATAAACTCGTCAGAATCATTAGGAACTCTTACAATGGAATGACCTGCAAGAAAGTCCATGGAGCCGAACTCACAGAAGCCTTCCAAGTGAGGACTGGAGTCCGTCAGGATTGTTTGCTCTTGCCTTTCCTCTTCCTGCTGCTCATAAACTGGATCATGAAGAAATCCACAGAAATGGGATCCAGTGAATACCTTGCACGCAGATTGATGACCTGGACAATGTGGCGGCTGCATCAGCACAACTTAGTCTCATCATCTACGGGGCAAAGATCTATGATTCTTAAGGCTAACATGGTCAGCACAACTTCAGTCACTTTTGCAGGTGATGCACTGGAAGAAAGAGGTTGAGGCCTTCACCTACCTGGACAGTGTCTTAGACAAGCAGGGCCGAACATGTGCTGACATCAAGGAGGAGAATCGGCAAAGCAAGGGCTTTGTTCAGTTAAAGAAGATCTGGAGCTCCAAGGACCTAATGCTGCAAACCAAGAACAGACTTTTTAACACCAACATAAATTCAGTCCTTCTGTATGGAGTTGAAATTTGGAGGACAACAGTGACCGCTTTGGCGGCTGGCAACATTAATTAATGATGGGGCACTTACCATAAATACTACTGGCCACGGGCACTCCAAATAGATGCTCCTCTCCCTGCGCCGACCCTGGAGTGACAAGGAGCAGGAAGGAAAGGGAAGGACTTGCATCCTTGTGCCCTGGGAATCCAACCAATCAGTGCTCATTTTTAGGCTGGGGTCCTACGCCTGCAATCCCTCAGCTGTCTTACAGCACTGGGATTGCTGGCTTTGAAGTGTGCATGTCAAATTGGCCAGCTGTAGGCAGCCAGTCAATCTGACAAGCGTACTTTGGTATCAACAAAGTCATCCTGTGAGCTTCAGGAACCTTACCCGCCCCACCCCCCCATCCCCTCGCTACGGCTGCGGCACACAGAATAATACAATGGTAATGACCATTTTATTATTCTGTGTTTACTGCTGCACTCGCAGCAAGTGAAGCAATGCTGTTCTGCCCATGAAGATAAACCACCCCTGAGTGACCACCACCAACAAAGTCCAGACCTTCATCAACACTTGTCTGAGGAATATCCTACAAATCCCCTCACCAAACACCATCAGCAACAATGACCTATGGCAGCAGACTTTCTAACTCCCTGCTCATGAAGATATCATGAAAAGACTCTGGGGCTTGATAGGTCACACCCTCCGCAAGCCCACATCAAACACCACCAAGCATGCCCTGACCTGGAAGCCTCAAGGGAAAAGGAAAAGAGGAAGGCCAAGAAACACCTAGCACTGACGCCTTGAGGCTGACTGCAGGAGATGGGTTATCCCTGGAGTCAGATTGAAAGAAAAGCCCAGGACAGAGATGGCTGGAGAATCCTGGTTGATAGCCTATACCCCAGGAGGGATAGTAGGCATACGTAAGTAAGTAAGTACTTTAAGACACGCTTCTGGTCCAAATCTGCTCAAATGCTTTACTCGGTATTACTATATCACACTTTTTTTCAAGGTAATCTTAAACCATGTTCCAAAAATATGTTCTTTTGTTTAAGTAACTTTCAGAAAATGTTGTTTACTGTATTTGTTAATGGCATGGTTTCACATGGCTACCATAGCTGTAAGGTGTTTATTGTATTCCTTCATCTTGTAAATTGTTACAAAGACACAGGGAATGTCACGTGGTTCTTAGTAGATTTATTAACACACCATCAACTTTTCAGTCAAGACACAAATGCCAGTTGGAATGTTAACTGAATCCCATGTGCCAACACCTGTAAAGAACATTCCATAGTGGTTCACAGCTGAAGGGGAAACAAAGGAACAATGGAAAGGGAAGGGAAAGAAATACTGTATACCCAATAGTATAGCCTTAGCAACAACCTTACAACACAAATGGTTATACTATCCGTGTGACCCTCGCCAAAACTAAAGATTCTACTTTGGGACCCACCACGATAGAAGCATGCAAGTAGCGTAGTGATGTTGTTCTTTAACTTCATGATCTTCAACTTACTTACAATTACAACTTTTAGCCCTCCTCTTCAGAACATTTACGGTAAAGTTCTAATTACATTGGTCTACATCTCCCCTGGCTCAGAGGCCATAAGGGAACACATAGAAGACTGACACGCTCATACAAATCAGTGTCTGGTAGTAGACTTGATTAGACTGTGTTGTTGAATAGTAGTGAATGTTCTTTGTACTTCTTACTCCCCGGTATTCCGACCAACCCGGTTTCACAATTTTTCGTTGTTGCTGTTTGATCGCAGGTATTCTTGTCAGGTCACAGCATTTCCATGTTTTTACTCAATTCCCTTGTGTTCCTATATATTGTATGGATACATTATCACCAGGGGTCGCAACTGCGACCCCCCAAGCCACCCATTGTGACCCCTGCCACTCTACTTGCAACACATGTCTGCTTCTCAGCCTTGGCAAGTGCTCTGGTGGCATAAAAGCAGCCGCAACAAGAGCAACACTTAATTGAACTGTTGTGCTGAAGCTCTGCCTCCAGCGACATCATGATGGCCTGCAAGCTGGCCCGGGTGGGGGAAAGCATTAGTCTCACTCATTGATATTGTGACCCAGGGGCGGGCCAGCAGGCACAGTCCTTGTTTTGATACATTATATGTATCTGCTGTGGGCCTGGGCAAGGAAGCCGGGCAAATGATCACAAAGTGTGCGCCACATGTCTAGGTAAGATTGGACAGTGACTAACTGCACGTGCTGCTGCTAGCAGCATGTGTGTGCAAGTGCAAGCGCTCACCTGCTGCACCCTACCCTAGCTGAGGATGTGGTACCTGGTGCCGTATGTGTACTACTGTTTTGGGACCGCCGACCAGGTTCCAGGGCCGGCCATTTGGTAGCGCGAAAGCGATACCAATGATGATGGCCCTGGCAACAATTATTGACTAGCCCCTATGCAGCAGTAAAAGCTGTGCTAATGCGGCGCAGCCTCTGAGTCGGAGTAGAGTTAGACTCTTGGCTGCTGCGTGGCTGCTGGGCGTCAAGACTCTAAAGTGACTGACTAGAATCAAAAATGTATGTGTGTGGGTGCTGCACTCTACTTTGCTGAATTTAAGGGCGTTTAATCAAAAACGTGTGCACCTTCGATTGGTGCCTGCTACACCATGTAAAACAATGTATTAAGCCTGACACCTAACTGGCTGCCAGGACTCTAGGGTGCACAACATGAAATGAGCGAACTCTTTAATTCATTTGAACTTTTTTGTTTATATTTCAACCATTATTTTTTATATATGCATTTCATGAGCATGTTCATCATCATCAAACATAATTTATAATGTGCAAATCAATAAGGTTTACAAACTCAAAAAGAACAGTTACATAGTATTAACCCAATGCATTTCGGGACCTTTCGTGGCCCCTTCGTCAGGGGTCTGTCAAAAAAAGACAAAAGTAAGGGAAAAGAAAACTTATTACTTTCAATGCTTACAAGTTTCTCAGTTACTTACAATAATGCAAATCTATTCTATAATTATAGGTCTCATGATGTCTCATTCCCTGAGATCAGAACCTTTCCTGATTTTGGAAAACACAATTGCATGTTTAGTTATGCTTATTAAACTAACTTTTCAAAGCGAAACAAATATTTTTTACACGCTTTTGTTATTGATTTGATTAATTCAATTATAGGCTTTCTACTAAGCCTACCTACCGTTTCCATCAAGTTGCTTTAAGCGATGAACAATTTTTCTATGGAAAAAAACAAGATTGAACGCAGAGCTCTTTAGTATACTGCATTTAAATACATATTGCCTGTGCACATTGTCCCTTTTTCTAGAAAAATAAATTCATTACCTGCGAGCCTATGCGTAACGCGTTGGTCTCGCTTCTGTGGCCAAATAAAATAAATTTATGCTGAAAAAAGAGGCGAGAGAATATTGTTTTAGTCTAATTTCATTAAGCAAAAGTGAAGGTAATCTATATAGCGTGCTTACCACAAAAGCCGTTTTTTATACCTGTTTGTAAGACCGTTTCAAAGTCTTCCTTGTTCTTTAGGCGAACAGCTAGTACCAACCTGTTGAGAGGTTGAGAATATTGTTTTATTGCACTGATCGTTCTTTTTATTACCACGCACTACTGAAAAAACGAATTCACTTTACCTGCGGTCCTACGCTGTAGAGCTTCGGTCCCGCAGTGCTAGTACCTCTGATGTTAACTGTGGAGATAACGCCACGTTACTAAGTTGCGGTACTTAAATAATAAAATGCCGATTATTTCAGCATATTGGAAAACGATTTCGCGGCTTACCTAGGACTTAAGTTTGCTGTCCGTGTATTTGGATTCCACGTTGGGGCGTTTGCTACCGCCATCAGAGTATTAGTCCTTTATCCAGTTCCAGTGCTTAGGTTACGATTGACATAAAAAAGGGACTTTAGCTTTTCTATCCTAGTTAGTTGTAAAGAAGTAGGTGCGGCCATTTTAGAGTGTTTTTACAAAAATGGTCAAATCTATGTTAGTTTCCTGTACTTCTACATTATTATGTACAACTTTGAGCTTATTGAATTTATACTAAATTGCAGTTATAAACAAAAGAAATTTAGCTGCGCCTATTTACAACTGAAACATAAATATTTCGAGTACATGACATATATGTAACAACGATAATAACTTTTCAAAAACAAGGTGCTCAAACAATTGGGTATTTACAGCATATACGTATTCTATAATACTGCCTGCCTATTTACAATCTTATATTTTATGTATGAGTGTACAAAATATGATTTACATTGCTAGTAGTGTACTGTTGGTTTGTGTCTCTATAAATTTATTGTAGACTATCTATTAAATCGCGTGCCTGAATTCACGGGGTATCAGACATGGCCCTATGTATTGCCTGTTTAGAGAAAACAAACCATCTCCATTTTGTCGTTGAGCCCGAAAGGGACCAAAGTCTGCAATTTACGCATCCAGAATGCTTCTCTCTGGAGAAGGATCTTTGCATTGTCGAATCCCAATCTCTGTGGAACCTGTTCGACTATCTGAAATCTCAACTGCGCTATAGTGTGCCTTGCTTCTGTCCAATGCTGCGCCAGAGGTGATGTGGTGTTTTTCAATCGTATTCGACTCTTGTGCTCCGTTAACCTCACTTTTAGTTTTCTATCAGTTTTTCCTACATAAAGGAGCCCGCACGGGCACTTGATAGCATATATCACATGTTCCGAATTACATGTTGTATTGTGTTTAAGTTGAATTTTTTCTCCAGTTCTTGGGTGCAAAATTACATTTCCCGGGATTATGTTGTTGCAATTTTTACAATTATGGCATTTCATTGTTCCTTTAAATGTTGTGTGCTCTTCCATAGTACTTCCAGATTTACTGGGTTTGCTGAGCATTTCTTTAAGATTTTGCGCCCTTTTATAGGCAAACAAGGGTTGCTCGAGAAACAAAGAACCAAAGTCTTTTTCTATTTGCAAAATCTCCCATCTTTTCTTGATTATTTTCTTTATCTCCCAAGATGATGTAGAGTATTTTGATACGAATACCATCCTTTTGTTTGTTTTTTTGAGTTTCTTTACAAGTAATTCATTTCTGGGAATAGTTTTAATTTTTTCTACATGTGCCTCAAGGAGTTTTTTTGGATAGCCTCTGTCCAAATATTTTTGCTTTTGTTCCTCAATGGTTTTGTCGCAGATCTCTGGATTTGATGTAATTCTCTTAATTCGCATGAATTGCGACACAGGCAAGTTGTTGATCAAGCTCGCTGGATGAAAACTTCCAAATAGTAGAGCATTGTTTTTGTCCGTTGGTTTTTTATATACACTTGTGTGTATGGAGTTTTCTTTAATTTCCACTAAAACATCAAGAAATGGCAGTGCTTTGGTACTCATGCTGTGTGTAAACTGGATCCGAGGATCAATGGTATTAAGATTTTGAATATTCTCTACCAGTTTTATTTGCGAATCTTTCCAAATTATAAAGATATCATCTATGTATCTTTTATAATAGACCAGTCCATCTTGCCACTCTGGATGCTTCAAAATGTGATCGTCTTCAAATTTGGCCATGAGGAATGAGACATCATGAGACCTATAATTATAGAATAGATTTGCATTATTGTAAGTAACTCAGAAACTTGTAAGCATTGAAAGTAATAAGTTTTCTTTTCCCTTACTTTTGTCTTTTTTTGACAGACCCCTGACGAAGGGGCCACGAAAGGTCCCGAAATGCATTGGGTTAATACTATGTAACTGTTCTTTTTGAGTTTGTAAACCTTATTGATTTGCACATTATAAATTATGTTTGATGATGATGAACATGCTCATGAAATGCATATATAAAAAATAATGGTTAAAATATAAACAAAAAAGTTCAAATGAATTAAAGAGTTCGCTCATTTCATGTTGTGCACCCTAGAGTCCTGGCAGCCAGTTAGGTGTCAGGCTTAATACATTGTTTTACATGGTGTAGCAGGCACCAATCGAAGGTGCACACGTTTTTGATTAAACGCCCTTAAATTCAGCAAAGTAGAGTGCAGCACCCACACACATACATTTTTACATATCATTCTGCAAACGGTGGGCACTAGCACCAAGAAAAATGTCTTTTGAATCGATATCAGGTATCACGGAAAATAGAGCAAATATAAAAATCTACACAACAGATGACGCTGATCAAATATATCAACTGATCAAGGAGACCAAAACTTTTGATGCGAAAAGTGGATCAGTTACACAACAGCTGAAACAATTGGAATATTTAACAAAACGCGAATTAAACCAACGTCTACACGCCTCAACATTAATTCAATATCATCGCGTAAGACGAATTCCAAGAGGCCTCAGACTCGCCATTAGACCTATGTTATATAGACTGAATAACAATCCCCAGTTCATGGAAAAGTGGTACTGTATCCTAAATAAATGTTCGCTCGAATTGATTTTGCTACTAGTGGAAGAGCTCTCGAGAATCATCAAAGAGCTAGAAGAGGAAATATTCAACGTCAAAAAGGATTTGTCATCTAGAATGGAATTAGAACCCTGGAATAAGTTTTTGGCTGATTTGGATATAAAACTAGACAAGTATGGTAAAGAAATACAAGAAACAAAGTTGCGGAAGTTTAAACGCGACACAATTGATTATAAGCTCAATGAAGCTTATACTTGGGCTGAAGTTTACGCTAAAAGGAGATATACAAATAAAAAGCAACAACCAACAACATCGGACGAAAGTGGTGTTTCAGATAGTGACACTAATGCATCGAGGCAACCCTTAAGTAAACAACAAGCAACTCCTTCGACTTCAACAGAAGGTGCCAGCAGCACCAATCTTATTTCTGATTCTTTTTTAGAAGCGGGCCAATTGCCCAGCAAACCACCGGATCAAACAGCCACATCTCAGGTGGACAAAAAACGAGAAGAGGAAAAGGAAAAGGAAAGGGAAAGGAAAGCAAGTCTCAGGAGTCAGGCCAAAACCTCGTGATAAATATATCAGAGTATCCCTTAACGAAATTTGAAACAGATCTACTTAACAAAGGAACAACCTTTGTGAGGACATATCAAACTAATGAGCTAGAAACTGAGATAGCGTTTTTCAAGTTCATGCGCCTATTAAGGCTTAAGCATTTCTTCACAATTGTAAATCCAGTCCAAACTGATGAAAATGAAGACATCAAATTTAAACCAAAGAGTACTTTTCTAGCCCCAATATCACATAAAACACTAGACACCTTCGAGATATTAGTCAAGGCTGACTTAAACAAAATTCATTTCAAGAGGAAACTAAATAATTTGACAAAAGCTGAATACAGTGCATTGCAATCATTAGCGAAAAATCCAACAATCGTAATCCAGAAGGCGGACAAAGGAGGGGGTCTAGTCATTATGGACTCCACGTTTTACTTACAAAAAGGCACAGAACATGTTGACGATGCAACCACATATGCAAAACTTGATAACGATCCTACAATGGAAATAGCATATGCCTTGGATGAAATACTCAATAAAGCAGAAGAGTTGGGTTGGATTAATTCAACAACGAAACGCTATTTGAGACAAGTGTATCCAAGAAGACCGCGGATATATTTTCTACCTAAGATTCACAAAAATCTGCAAAATCCACCATTTAGACCGATAGTGTCTGGGTGCTCTTCAATTTTTGAAAACCTGGGAATATTCATTGATACTCATATGCAGTCATTCATACAAAATTGGTCAACATATTTGGAAGACACTTCAGACTTCCTAAGGAACCTTAAGACTATTGATGCACAAACAGCAACGGAGTGGACCATCTGCACAATAGATGTTACATCTTTGTATACATCAATACCGCACAGACTGGGCTTGGAAGCCATGGAATGGGCGCTCCTAAAGGGTGAAAAGTCTGAAGAAGTCAAATGCATGATAATTAAGTTACTAGAATTCTGTTTGGAAAATAGTTATTTTACATGGCAAAATAACTTTTACATACAACTAAACGGCACAGCAATGGGTTTTCCCGGAGCCTGTATCTACGCCAATATCTTCATGGCCAAATTTGAAGACGATCACATTTTGAAGCATCCAGAGTGGCAAGATGGACTGGTCTATTATAAAAGATACATAGATGATATCTTTATAATTTGGAAAGATTCGCAAATAAAACTGGTAGAGAATATTCAAAATCTTAATACCATTGATCCTCGGATCCAGTTTACACACAGCATGAGTACCAAAGCACTGCCATTTCTAGATGTTTTAGTGGAAATTAAAGAAAACTCCATACACACAAGTGTATATAAAAAACCAACGGACAAAAACAATGCTCTACTATTTGGAAGTTTTCATCCAGCGAGCTTGATCAACAACTTGCCTGTGTCGCAATTCATGCGAATTAAGAGAATTACATCAAATCCAGAGATCTGCGACAAAACCATTGAGGAACAAAAGCAAAAATATTTGGACAGAGGCTATCCAAAAAAACTCCTTGAGGCACATGTAGAAAAAATTAAAACTATTCCCAGAAATGAATTACTTGTAAAGAAACTCAAAAAAACAAACAAAAGGATGGTATTCGTATCAAAATACTCTACATCATCTTGGGAGATAAAGAAAATAATCAAGAAAAGATGGGAGATTTTGCAAATAGAAAAAGACTTTGGTTCTTTGTTTCTCGAGCAACCCTTGTTTGCCTATAAAAGGGCGCAAAATCTTAAAGAAATGCTCAGCAAACCCAGTAAATCTGGAAGTACTATGGAAGAGCACACAACATTTAAAGGAACAATGAAATGCCATAATTGTAAAAATTGCAACAACATAATCCCGGGAAATGTAATTTTGCACCCAAGAACTGGAGAAAAAATTCAACTTAAACACAATACAACATGTAATTCGGAACATGTGATATATGCTATCAAGTGCCCGTGCGGGCTCCTTTATGTAGGAAAAACTGATAGAAAACTAAAAGTGAGGTTAACGGAGCACAAGAGTCGAATACGATTGAAAAACACCACATCACCTCTGGCGCAGCATTGGACAGAAGCAAGGCACACTATAGCGCAGTTGAGATTTCAGATAGTCGAACAGGTTCCACAGAGATTGGGATTCGACAATGCAAAGATCCTTCTCCAGAGAGAAGCATTCTGGATGCGTAAATTGCAGACTTTGGTCCCTTTCGGGCTCAACGACAAAATGGAGATGGTTTGTTTTCTCTAAACAGGCAATACATAGGGCCATGTCTGATACCCCGTGAATTCAGACACGCGATTTAATAGATAGTCTACAATAAATTTATAGAGACACAAACCAACAGTACACTACTAGCAATGTAAATCATATTTTGTACACTCATACATAAAATATAAGATTGTAAATAGGCAGGCAGTATTATAGAATACGTATATGCTGTAAATACCCAATTGTTTGAGCACCTTGTTTTTGAAAAGTTATTATCGTTGTTACATATATGTCATGTACTCGAAATATTTATGTTTCAGTTGTAAATAGGCGCAGCTAAATTTCTTTTGTTTATAACTGCAATTTAGTATAAATTCAATAAGCTCAAAGTTGTACATAATAATGTAGAAGTACAGGAAACTAACATAGATTTGACCATTTTTGTAAAAACACTCTAAAATGGCCGCACCTACTTCTTTACAACTAACTAGGATAGAAAAGCTAAAGTCCCTTTTTTATGTCAATCGTAACCTAAGCACTGGAACTGGATAAAGGACTAATACTCTGATGGCGGTAGCAAACGCCCCAACGTGGAATCCAAATACACGGACAGCAAACTTAAGTCCTAGGTAAGCCGCGAAATCGTTTTCCAATATGCTGAAATAATCGGCATTTTATTATTTAAGTACCGCAACTTAGTAACGTGGCGTTATCTCCACAGTTAACATCAGAGGTACTAGCACTGCGGGACCGAAGCTCTACAGCGTAGGACCGCAGGTAAAGTGAATTCGTTTTTTCAGTAGTGCGTGGTAATAAAAAGAACGATCAGTGCAATAAAACAATATTCTCAACCTCTCAACAGGTTGGTACTAGCTGTTCGCCTAAAGAACAAGGAAGACTTTGAAACGGTCTTACAAACAGGTATAAAAAACGGCTTTTGTGGTAAGCACGCTAAATAGATTACCTTCACTTTTGCTTAATGAAATTAGACTAAAACAATATTCTCTCGCCTCTTTTTTCAGCATATATTTATTTTATTTGGCCACAGAAGCGAGACCAACGCGTTACGCATAGGCTCGCAGGTAATGAATTTATTTTTCTAGAAAAAGGGACAATGTGCACAGGCAATATGTATTTAAATGCAGTATACTAAAGAGCTCTGCGTTCAATCTTGTTTTTTTCCATAGAAAAATTGTTCATCGCTTAAAGCAACTTGATGGAAACGGTAGGTAGGCTTAGTAGAAAGCCTATAATTGAATTAATCAATGTAAACAAATCATAAATAGCCCTTTAGCGTGTAAAAAATATTTGTTTCGCTTTGAAAAGTTAGTTTAATAAGCATAACTAAACATGCAATTGTGTTTTCCAAAATCAGGAAAGGTTCTGATCTCAGGGAATGAGACATCATGAGACCTATAATTATAGAATAGATTTGCATTATTGTAAGTAACTGAGAAACTTGTAAGCATTGAAAGTAATAAGTTTTCTTTTCCCTTACTTTTGTCTTTTTTTGACAGACCCCTGACGAAGGGGCCACGAAAGGTCCCGAAATGCATTGGGTTAATACTATGTAACTGTTCTTTTTGAGTTTGTAAACCTTATTGATTTGCACATTATAAATTATGTTTGATGATGATGAACATGCTCATGAAATGCATATATAAAAAATAATGGTTGAAATATAAACAAAAAAGTTCAAATGAATTAAAGAGTTCGCTCATTTCATGTTGTGCACCCTAGAGTCCTGGCAGCCAGTTAGGTGTGAGGCTTAATACATTGACTAGAATCAAAGCCAGTTCGGAAACGGGCCATGAGTGACTTTCTTCACTTAATTGTCACCCTCTGACTGAGTCGGATGTTTGGACCTTGGGCAGGCCGCAGGGTAGGTGAGGTCGTGTCACAGTGAAACTGACTGAGTTGCCACATCGACTCGACTAGAGTCTCAACTCTTCGACTTCCCTTGTGGTGGTGCCAGTCATTGCGACTCCTGTGAGCTGTGGGCCCTGGGCAAACCACTAACAAAAGCAACAGGTAAAGTAAGATAATATTAGCTATTTTGGGAGTTGCCACAAGATTTTTAAATGCCCTGCAAAACTTCAGAAATTATTGATAAAGAGCACACATTTCAGGTTTAACCCTTCTAGCGGTCTAGCCATTGTTTAGGTAATGTGAATAACACAATAATTGCCATTGTTTTATGTTGGCCACTTCATCCGTGTAGCCAGAGCATGTGGTCAGTGACTGCTGGTGGACTGGCCAACAAGACATTGTCTGTTTTGAACACTACCAATGCTGGAATGGCTGTACCAGGCATCGGGTGACGGAGAGATATTTCCCCGGGAGGCTGGGGGGTTCGGGGGTAGGTTTTGTTAGCGGGCCGGTTTTGTTGCAGTGCTGCAATTTTAAAAGCACTGCAAAGTTCCTTGTATATTCAGCAGTTTTAGGGCAACAATAAAAGTGTCAAGTCAACACTGGTGATTTAATAATGTACCTGCTAGAGAGAGAAGGGATTTTGTCTAGTGGGAGCTTTCACTTATCTAAGGTAGTGCAGAGGATTAATAGGCCTACTGCAAAGAACGTGTAACATGCGACGAGGCCTTCCAGTCAAACTTGGGCCTGCTACGTGGCGTGGGTGCTGGGTGTCTTTAGTCCTTTGATTGAGT
Source organism: Lissotriton helveticus (assembly GCF_964261635.1). Classification (NCBI taxonomy): domain Eukaryota; kingdom Metazoa; phylum Chordata; class Amphibia; order Caudata; family Salamandridae; genus Lissotriton; species Lissotriton helveticus. Next base: position 969,714,016 of record NC_136061.1, on the reverse strand, counting down.
GACTGACTTCAACACAAGTTTGGTAACAGACCCCCTGTTCCTACTTGGCCATGAGTGACTTGCTCACTTAATTGTCTCTCTGGTCTGCTGCCCTTTTTACTGCAAAGTCTTGAAAGAAGAACAGCAGTAGAACAGAGTACAATTATACACCGGGATTGCTAGATAGCCACTTGCGTTTCACCGCCACTTGCGTTTCACCTTTATCTAGCATGCACAGTGAGTGTGCATCTAAAGGCAGTAAAAGCCCTAAAAGGTAGGGCTGTTGAAAATTGTAGATTAATGATGGAGCTAATGTAGCAAAGTTATCTTTGCCTGTTGGCACTGACATTATATTGGGATTAACATGACTTCTAGTGTAAATGCAAAGGAAAGAACGGGATTGGCTCTGCTTCCCACAAACTTGAGCCCAGCATGAAAATTTGAGTAAGTATGAGAAGAAGCCTATTAACATATGTAAATGTTTTAGTGATATCAGTAGCCTGTTATTGCTTTATTATAAAAATAATAGCTTGACAGCTACAGCATACCTCTAAATTCACCCTGAATAGGAGGGAGTTGTCACACTTTGACTCTTCCTCCATTTCAAAACATGACAAATCCCATTGAAAGACTCAATGGATCTGCTCTGAAAAAAAGTACTTAGCCGAGCTCAGAGTCAACACCACTTTGTATCTCCATTGATTTCACTGGTGTTTTGCCCCACAATAAGGAAATGACACCCTTAGACACCCCAAAAAATAAAGATAATTAGAGACATTGGCAGTCGGCATGGTTGTGTATACAATAATATACAATGTTAACATACAGAAAATTATAAATGCAATAAAACATCTCTTGCATACTATTTATTAACAAAATGGCAGTTAAAAAAATCACATGCATGTATGTGAAAGACTGTGTGTTTCCTCAATTTTATGTGCAGTGTACCATGCCATGCCCAAACCCTTTTTTCTTTATTTTTGACATTTTAGCAGTAGAATTGCTGAGTTCATATGCAAACAAAAGAGCAAAGAAAAATGTCTTTCCCTACTAGAAAACCCAAAGATCCAAAACAAAAATCAATTTCGATTTGCTCACTAAAAAATGAATATGAGTAGTGAAGACCCTCCTACAGGTTCTAATGGAGGCAAGAGAACAAAAGAGTTGTCTGATGCTGCTCTGCTAGCAGCGAAGGCATATGTTCACATTCTAATGACATCCCTGAAATATCATCTGCTGCCATTGCAGCTGCTTCTCCCTGTGCTGATGATAGTTCTGCCATTGTTGACATTAGTGATATTTCTTCATATGTTAAGAGTGCTGAGTGTTCATTTCACACTGTGGATGAAGATTCACCTTCGTATGTTGGCAGCCTAGACAGTACTTCCCTGGCTGGCTTTGCTGACTGTTCACCATCCTGTGATGACAATTCAGCCAGCAATTTTTTGGGAAGGGACATAATAGAGGCATATAAAATTTTTAAAAAACTAGTCAGACACCAACATTAAAATCCCACCGACAAGTGAATTATTGGCAGATGACTTGTCACTGAATAATTATAGTGACCCAGTACAACCCCAACTTCAAACATTCCCCTTAACTACATGTTGTAGGTTTAATGGTGATTACAAACCCCACCCTTGAGTAGAGTATTCAGTCCTTAAAGATTCTGTCTATTGTTTTGCACGCAGGCATTATAGTGCTTTTACTGTGGGAGGAGGGAGACGTGACCCTGGCAATGTTGCATTTGTTGATATTGGCTTCAATGAGTGGGAAAAGCTTACTCATTCTTCGTCTAAATGTTCAGTCAGAGAAGCATAAATTATCAGTTATTGCTTGAACCAACTTCAAAAGATTACAGCAGTCAGTTTCTTCCATGCTTATAAGAGGTGTGGAGTGGGAAACAGAGGATAATAGACAACATGTGGAGCAGCTGCTTCAGGTAGTATGTTTCTTAGGTTGTCATGGGCTTGCATTCCATGGAACGGATGAAACTGAGGATTCTCTCAATACGTGAAAGAGATGATTTCTTATACAGATGAGAGGTTGTTAGAAGGTGGTTCTGACACTATCGGCTGCCCGGATTTTTGTTTCTTTTTGAGCACCTAATTGTTGAGCTTTTACTGTGGGGGAGCCTCGTAAGTTGGAACTCACCCACAGTGAACTCAGGATGTAAGAGACTGCATGGTGAATTTACTGGTGTCCCCCTGGCTTGTCCAGGCCACTGCGCAGCAGCCGGAGTAAGGGACTCCGGGCTGGTTACATACAGACACATGTGTACATGCGTGTGCACACATGTAGGGGCTGGGCCGCGGAGATTCCTAGCGTGCGCAGTATAGGAGCAGCTACAGAGTGCATGATATGGCCGGACGTATGCAGACTTGGGTGGTGACATGGAAAAGGCTTTATACACTGGAAAGAAACATGCCAGGAAAAGTCAGTGTGTTTTACTGTGTTTTTCACTTCATTATTCCCTTATAGGGATGTGGGGCCAATGGGCTAAAGTAACTTCCATAAGGCCTACCAATTCCAGACACGCACAAAAGTCCACTATAGCGGATGTGAAAAGGAGTATTCTACAGAGTCCAAAGTCATATTTGTACTGCTTTTGGGTCCTCCAGAAATGTCATATTTCTCTGAGTCACTGGCTAGGGTCTGGCCCTGGCAGGTTAGATTAATAACCTTTCTTCCCAGAGCGAAGATACTCCCTTTGAGGAAGAGGAAGATAGGTGGAGCTACAGTCTAATCCATCAGGATCTGCCGCTGTGTGCCAGGCACCAAGCGGAACCAAGGTGAAGGCAGCACTGGGGGATGTGGCCAGAGGCACTGGATGACGCCATTTTGAATAAACCCAGAGGCTGGACAAGAAGGAGGGAGCAGAGGCAGGGAAGTGATGTTTCGCTGTGTGATAGGGTCAACAGAGACTTTCTGCCAGCCCCCTCCCCAAATTCTTAAAAGAACTTGCACAGGAAGAGAAGCTCTCTCTGGGGTTTGGTCTGCTAAGGGCGAAGGTGCTGAAGCATGGCAATGGGCAGTTGGAAGGAGGACCCCCCTGATTTCTCCCCAGGCCCCTAACAGAGCCAGAAGAAGAGCCCAGGGCTGGTGCGCAGAAGCAGGGGCCTCTGTGCAGGGAGAAGAGAGGCACAAGGAGCCAGTGAAGACCGCTCCCTGTAGAATGCACCCTCTTGGAGACCCGGAGGGTGAAAGAGAGTGCTCCCAGTGGCTGGAAGACACCACCAGGGGCAAGAAGATGCAATAATGGGGCAGATCGGACCCCTAGGGGCGGAGATAAGGCCCCCGGAAGGTAAACGACCTTTGACCCCTAAGAAGACCGACGATGAAGCGCGTGGGGCTCCGCCACCAGTCTCAGAGATGCCCCGGGGTGGGTCAGGTCCCGGGGGCTGCCCGCAAGGAGAAGTAAAGACGGTGCCCCGCATGGTGGCCAGGAGCCCACCCTGACCCCCACCGAAGATGGAAGAGAGGGAGCGCTGTCGCCCCTCCGCGAGGAGGGAAGCCGGGGAGCGCAATCACGCTCCCCGTGAAAATGCTCCCACGGGGTGCCAGGAGCCCACCCGGGCCCGGCGAAAATGGTGATTGGGCGCCCCGTCGCAAAACCCCATCCAGAGGAGAAGGGGTCCGGGATCCCATCTCCATGCCCCGAAGTGGCAAAGTGCTGGGGGAGCGCCGTCGTGCCCCTCCGAAGATGTTTTGGGGCCCGGAATCCCATCCCTGGGCCCCGAGTGTGGAAGAGGTGAAGGGGGTGCCGTTGCACTCCCCTGAAGACCCGTGGAAGCAGGGAAGCTGACTTGCGTCAATGATTTCTTATACAGATGAGAGGTTAAAAGCCAAAATTTCCCGGAGGTATGGGCACTATACCATTCCTGATTACCAATATGTCTTGATAACTGGGGGTGGTAGCACTTGTCCGTGAGCGCATTTTTAAAACAGAGACAAAATATGTTGCTGTGGTAGTTGATAAAACCAAAGATGTTTCACATAAAGAGCAGATGAGGTTTATTATCTCCTTTGTTGATGGTGATGGAAATGTTTAGGAGAATGCACTACGGTGTTACCATATGGAAAAGTTAGATGCCTCCAACCTTGCTGCAGCCATTGTTGAAGCAGTACAGAAAGCTGGACTTGACTGGAAGAAATACGTTGCACAGTGCTCTGATGGAGCATCCATTATGAGTGGCTGTTTAAATGGTGTCCACGCAAAAATAAGAGAGATTGCATCACAAGCAATTTATACACTGCCATGCCCATCGTCTAACCTTGCATTAGTGCAAACAGTAACTAACATATAACCAACATTGCAAGCAGTTTATGTTTTTCTTTCACAAAGTTCACCAAGGCATGAGCTCTTTGGGAAAACTCAGAAAGAGGGTAATCTGTGTGTAATGGAGCTAGAAAAACTCTCAACACGAGGTGATTTTACTGGTACTCCTGTCATAGAAAAGTATTTATTTTATTTATTTATTTATTTAAAAGGTTTTATTTAGCGCTACTGGAGCCAAGAGTATCAGAGTGCTTTACAGATAGGTGAACAACGTAGAGACAAATTACAAAATGAATTAAACTAAACATAGGATAAGGCATTTCAATTATATGAGGGAAATGAGGAAAGAGGGAAACTAAGAGATAAGTAAGGGAGACAAGGGAGGATTGAGGAGTAGGAGAGAGAAGGGAAGAAGGAGTGGGGGTGAAAATAAGAGAAGGAAGACGGAGGGGGTGTGTTGAGGAGAATTACAAAGTAAGTACAGTGTCATTTCAGCGACGTTAGGTACCCCAATATTTGTTGAAAAGAAGCAGCTTAAGTCTTTTTTCAAAGAGAGGGTAGGAGGGGTTGCAGCGAAGATCTTTGGGGAGAGAGTTCCGAATCGTAGGAGCATTCCCAGAGAATGCCCATGATTGGGTCTTTTTACATTTGAGTCTCGGGAGGATGAGGACAAGGGCGTTAGTGCTTCTCAAGGATCTGGAGAAGCCAGCCTTTTGTAGTTTATCAGAGAGGTAGGAGCGGGTGTTTTGGTGAAGGGCTTTGTGAGTGATACATGCCATCTTGAAGATGGAACGACCATCAATTGGGAGCCAGTTGAGGGTTTTGAGGACAGGCGAGATGTGATCAAATCGTTTACAGTCAGAGATAAGCCTGGCCGCCAGGTTGAGAACAGATTTAATCGGGCAAGGTGGACTTTAGGTGTGCCTACAAGGGTGCTGTTACCGTAGTCAATTTTGGAAAGTACAAGAGAGGACCATGATTTTGAAGTCATCAGCAGGAATGAAAGGTTTGATTTTTTTAAGGTGGAGAAGGGTGAAGAGAGCACCTTTGGCAGCTTTTTTAATGTGAGGGATGAGAGTAAGATTCTGATCAATGCTGAGGCCTAGGGATTTGACAGAGTTAGAGGTGGAGAGGGAGCAGTTGAGAGCTTTGATATCGTTGATCCAGAGTTGGATAGGCAGAGAACTATTTTTGGGAGTGAAAAGGATGATTTCCGTTTTTTTGGGGTTCAGTTTGAGATGGTTAAGATGGAACCAGGTTTGGACTTTATTCAAAGTATCATTGAGGTGAAGGATGTCATGGTGGGATTTGATCTTGTAGTATAGTTGTGTGTCGTCAGCGTAGAGGTGGTAACTGATATTAGCTTGTTTGAGAATGAGGGTGAGTGGTTCCATGAATAGATTGAATAGGGTTGGGGAAAGGATAGAACCTTGTGGGACACCCAGGGAGACGGGTTGGGGTTTTTAGAGGCAGTGACTGAGTTTAATTTGTTGGGATCTATTTTGGAGATATGAGGTGAACCATTGGTGGACAGTGCCCTCAAACCCAAAGCGGTCTTTGAGAGTGTTAAGAAGGGTGGGATGGTGGACAGTATCAAAGGCTGCAGAGAGGTCAAGGAGGATGAGGAGGGAAGATTCGCCTTTGTCAAGAGAGCGATGAAAATCATCAGTAATACTGAGCATAGCAGTTTCGGTGCTGCATCCTTTCCTAAAACCAGATTGGAAAGCGTCAAGGAGATTGAAGGAGACAATATGGTTGTCTGATTGGGACAGGACACATTTTCAAGGGCTTTGGAGAGGAAGGGAAGGTTAGAGATAGGGCGTAGATTGTTAAAGTCATTAAGGTCAGCGGTGGGGTTTTTGAGGATGGGGGAGATTTGGCCTAGTTGAAGGGAAGCTGGGACACAGCCAGTGGCAAAGGAGGAATTGATGATATTGGTCCAAATGGGGGCAATGACGTGTTTGAGTTCCTGAACCAACTGAGCGGGAAGAGGATCTTTGGTGTGTGAGGAAAGTTTGAGTTTGGAGATGATGTTGAGGACAGTAGATTCAGATACTGGAAAGAATTCACTCCAGGAGGCATTGTTTGTAGCATGTGTATTCTTAGAAATAGAGTCAAGGTTGTTTAGAGTAGGGAGGAGTAGAGATGGGTCACACCATGCTGGTGAAGGGAAAAAAGGAGTATTAGGAAAGTTAGGGAGGTAGAGTTGGCTGAGGGTAGATTGGAGTGGGAGAAGGGGGGAAGAGAAGGATAGTTCAATCAAGTTGACTTTGTTCGAAAAGTAGCAGGCAATTTCTTCGCATCTTTCAACAGTGGCTGGTATTTTGGGGGGTCCAGAGGAAGTTTGTTTTTTAACAATATTAAAGAGTTCTCTGGGACGGTTTCTAGCCTGGTCAAGTTGTGAACGGAGGAAGGAGGCTTTTTTGTTGAAGATGTGCTTCTTATACTTGGCTCTGGCGTTTCTCAGGAGTAACAGATTATCGGAGGAAGGATGATTCCTCCAAGAACATTCAGAATACCTGAGGGCCCGTCTTTCATTATTAAGTTCGGAATTGAACCAGGTTTTGGGAGGTATTTTTTTGTTGTTGTTTAAGTTTGATCGGGGCAATTTGGTCAAGGGCTTGAAGGATATAATTATTGTAATGTTCAGTTAGATCATTAGTGCTGTGAGAGGGGGGGGAGAAGTAAGCGGGTTATGATTGAGGATTCCAACTCTCCCGGGGGAATAAGGTGAAGATTACGGGTATGTTTGCAAGGTTAAGTTCAAAGTAAAGTGGATAAGGTGGTGATCGGACCAGTCAACGTGGAGGATCATTAAGAGAGAGGCCAGATCCTTATTAGACATGATAGCATCAAGGGTGGCGCCTTTGGAGTGAGTCGGGGATTGGCAGAGTTGAGTCAGGTCAGTAATGTACATGGTGTCTTTAAAGAGGATGACAGCAGGGTCATCATTTTTATTCCAATGGATGTTATAGTCGCCAAGAAAGAGATTCATGGAGTGAGTGAGAGAAGATTGAATGATAAGGGCAGATAGCTCCTCGGTGAAGGGGATAGAATTACCAGGGGGTGGTAGATGGTGTGTAAACGAATGGTGGGGGAGCCAGGAGTAGTAAGATCAGCGCAAATGTATTCAAAGGTGGAAGGGTCCTGGAGATGGACTAGCGTGAGATTAAGTTCGTTTTTAAAGATTAGGGCAAGGCCACCTCCTATTTGCTCAATTCTGTCTTTCCTAATGATGGAATATCCAGGCGGAATGAGCAAGTCAAGGATAGGAGTGGAGTGGGGGTTGAGCCATGTTTCAGTTAGGAATGCAATGTCGATGTTTTCATTGAGAATGGTTTCTGCGATATCAGTCGCGTGGCAGGAGGCGGATCAGCAGTTAATCAGCATGCAGTAGAGGGGTGATGGGTCAGGGTATTGGGTGGGGGGATCAGGGAGGAGAGATGTTAGTTGTTGCTGGGGTCTAGGTAATGTAGGGTAGAGCTGGAGTCTGCTCGTTCCCAGGAGAACTGGGATAGTAGACTGCGGGTAGTGGGGAATAGGGGACGAAGATGGAGGGGGAGAGACAGGGGGGTTAGGGGATAGGTTACCTCCAAGGATATTGGGCATGCCGCATGTTGAGGAGTGGAGATCGTAGTTGCCGCGTAGCTGGGGGGGGGGATTGGAAAGGTCAACGGGTTTGGATGGGATTTGGGAGTTAGTAGGGAGGGGTGGGCCATGTAGAGCATAGTCGATGTTATCAGTACTAGGGGAGCTGGTGCTAGGGGCGGTGGGAGGGGTTCTAATTTGTGATAATAAGTTGTTAAGTGAAGGATCCAATGTGTGTGTGTGATCCGAAGAGTGTGCTTTGGCAAGGAATGAGAGATCAGATTGGATGGAGGAGAGTTCTAAAACAAGGGACGACAGGAGAGATTCAATGTTAAGGAGTGATAGTGAAAGAAGTGGGGAGTGGAGTTGATCAAGAGTTATTGGGAGGAGGAGAGCAGAGTGGGAGTTATCGGGGAGGGGGGATTGGGGAGAGGAAGGGAAGAGTAACCTGGGGGGGAGGAAATGGGAGTTAGGATGTGTGGTAGGTTTCGTAAAGGGGAGGAAACAGGAGGTAGGAGTGGTAGAGGCATTAGGTTTAGGAAGATTGTTAGTTGAATGAAGGGGGGCAGTATGGGGTGTAGTGGCAGGTAGAATGAGTTTTGTAGGATAGGTCAGGGGATTGTGCGAGGGAATTGTCAGCGGAGGGGATGTGAGGGTTGTTGGGGAGGTCTGGGGGGCAGTTAAATGAGGGGGGAGAAGATAAAGTGGATCAAAGGGGGAGGTGTTACAGGAGTCAGAAGGAGAGAGGTGAATGGACGAATGTGTGTTATAGGGAAAAAAGGGTATAGGGGGTCAGTGAGAGCGGCTGGGGAGGGAGAGTTGTGAGAAAGGGAGGTTGGAGGGTGTTTGTTCAGGGGGAGATCACAAGGAGTGGAGTGTTCTGCAGGACTTAAAGACTGCAGAGTTATAGGGGAGGCAGGAGTAGGTGTGCAGGTAACAGGTGTATCAAACAAGTTTGAAGGCTTAGGAGAAGTGAGTTGAGTAGACCCTAACTGAGGGCGGCAGTAGGCACGGAGGTGCGGGGAGAATGGAGGGGTAGGGGAGGGAGAATAAGAAGATGGTGTGTGGGGGGAGGTGGACAGAGGGTGGTGTTGGGGAAAAGAAGGATGAGGGATTGAGGAAGTAAAGATGGGAGACAAGGAAGGACGAGGGTGGTGTAGGGGGATAGAGGGGTGAGGGAGCTCGGACATAGGGGTGGGAGGCAAGGATGGAAGAGGGTGGGGAAGGGACAATGGGAAGGGAGTGAGGGAAGGGGATGTGAGAATCATTGGTAGAGGTGGATAGGGGAGAGGCCGAGAAACTAGGTGATTGGGAGATAAGGTCGTCATTACAGGTTATAGTGTTAGGAGTAGGGGCGGTTTGTAGAGATATAGAGAGGACATCATGGTTAGTGGAAGAGGTGGTGGAGACAGTGAGAGGAGATAAGGGGGAGCGATCGTGAGGGGAGTCAGTGCTGGTAATGTAGCAGGGAGGACAGCTGCGGTAGAGTGTGTGCATCAGGTCTTTGTGAAGGAGTGGGTGAGCCAGTGAGGAGAGAAAGTGGCGATAGAGGATGTAGGGAGTCGATGCTAGTAACAGATTCGAGAATTCGGGTAGTCAGTGGAGTTTGGATGTAGACGTCAAATTTGGGAGAGGTTGTAGGTAGAGCAGAGAGAGGAGTTAGTGGGTTAGGAGAAGAGGGGGGAGATGATGGAATTAGGAGATGAGGGGGTGGGGGAGGGGTGTTCAGGGATTGAGCAAGGGATTGGGATAAGGCTCTAAAGTGGAGTTCAAAGATGTAGAGATGATTTTCAGATGCTTGGATGAGAATGTTTCTGGATTTGAAGATGGAAATGTCAATTTCACCAGGAAAGGAGGAGGAGGGAGTGGTGGAGAGTGTTAGACCGTAGGAAATATTGCGAGAGTTAGTGATAGGGAGGAGTCGAAGAAATAGGCTTTTCCATTTTGAAGGGCGTTTGGAAAAGAAGATGTAGTGGTGATTAGGGAGGACTTAAGACTATTATGGTAATTGGCAAATAAGGTTTCATGATGGAGACAGAGGAGCTTGTGTTTAAAACATTTCTTACCATGTTTAGAGAGGTGGGAGGGGTAGAGGATAGACCAAGTGTTAGGGCCAATTTTCGAGATAGGTGATTCAGAGGAAGAGTGGGAAAGAGAGAGGGGAGGCATGATTGGGCAAGTATCGTGATGTTTGAACAATAGGATAAATCAGGACAGGAGAGTAGGAAGGCGGAACCGTTGTTCTCCGTGTAATAGAATCACAACAATGTGGTAAAGAGGCTAGCTCAGAAGCAGAAGGAATTTTTAAGAACATTTAAAACTTTGGTTTCTTACTTACTTTGCAGTGTATGGAACTCATTTTCAGAAAGATCTATAGTCTACCCGACGAACTACAGAGAAAAGACTTTGACTTGCCGAGCGCAAGTGCCCTAATTAAGTCAACGAGAAGTGATTTAGTGAAACTCCATCAAGAGAGTCAGTGGGCTGAATTGTTAAGTAAGGCTAATTACTTAGCAGCACAGTGTGGAATTGAGATTCAAAAACAATCCAAACCAAGGGCTCTGCCTGCGAGACACTATAAATTGAGTAACAAATGTACAGATTATTTTGTAAGTACCTCTGTAAGGAAAAAGAACCAGCCCTTTAGGATGTTTTAGAAAGTCGAACTCCACTGTCTTAGTGCTTAAAGGAGGACATTTATTTCTCTACTTTGGATGCATTTGTAAATTAGTTTGAGGCTCGATTCACAGACAACATGGGTGTCATGTCTGCTGTTGGACTCTTCAATCCAAAAGCTGCACATTTTTTGGACTTTTCCTCTGCTTTAGTTATGGATGACAAATATCCAGAGGCTGCAATAGACCAAAGTCTTCTCCAGTCTGAACTGGAAACTGCAAAATCGTATATATGTCAGACAAGAATATAAGTGGTTTTCACTCTGTCAGGCAGTATCTTATATATCTGCTCGGAGCATTGCCTCAGGTTTTGAATCTTTTACATCTAATTCTTATATTATCTATTACTACTGCTACAAATAAGAGATTCTTCTCCGTTATAAAAAGGGTAAGAAATTATTTGCGCAATAAATGTGGAGACAATGATAATGGCTTGTGAACCTCATGAGGTTAAGCAGCTACATTTGAATAAAGCCATCTGCAGATTTGCTGACATGCGCCTCTTAAAAAATTAGCTGGTCCTTTCCCTCATTTAGAGACGCAGCCTGACACTTTGAAATCTATTTAATGTTCTCATAAAGGCAATCAAGTAGCATCATTACTGCTACAACCAGTGCAGCACCAAGTGAGTATTTAAACCACATGTAATACTCAGACAGCCACTGTTATCTCCCTTGATTTCCATACCTGCAACAGTTGCTTTTGAGTCTGTTCCCTCTCGCATTGAAGACATCTGCCATTGATCACAGAAGCCAATACCCTATACAGGGGCACACAGACATCAGTTACCATGCTGCATATCCACCTCTTCAATATGGTCAGGCAAGCAACTGCTGCTCTCCAGTCAATCGGTTTTCACCTTGAACCATTTGCTGTCCAAAAACATCAGACTATGATCACAGAAAAACGTATCCTCTGTAGGGACAAGAAGACATAATTAGCCACATTGCCATGCAGTTTAGGTTCTTCTCCTGATGGTCAGGCAGACAACAGTTACTCCTAAATCAGTTTCTTTTTCACTTGAGGCCTGTGCCACTTGATGATATCTGCAGTCTGTAACCTATGCAGAGGCAAGAAGAGAGCAGCCACTACGCTTCTTAGCACTATTGGCAAAGCAGCAACTTGCTGTTCATTTCGTTTCTTTCTGTCACAGTGGATATGCAGCCTCATCACAGCTGAAACGGAACCTGTCCGGCCCTAGTCTACAACCACTGCTGTCTTTGGGTAGTGGTACTTCCAAAGTGATGCCTACCCTATCATATGGAGCAGTAATGTTTAAAGATAGTTATTCCAACTATTAGGCAAACTTCAGGTCACTCAACATAAGAACATGTTTTCTTTGGCAGAGTGTACCAGCCATGCCCAAATACAAGGCTAAAATTGTACATCTTGAAGCAAACCTTAGTCCTGCAGGCGCAGTGGGTAGCATATTGCTTACAATTACAAACAGCCACAACTAACACCCATAAGCAGTTGCTATGGAAGGAAATGCAGAAGCCGAACTCCGAATGGGGGGCATGCCTAAGGAAGGTCATCCAAATTCTGGAACTAGAGAACACCGTTAACTCCAGTCTCCAGATAAAATCCATAGCCAAACTTGCAATGAAGAATGCAAAGGCTCTACCTCAGGTGGAACCTCTAAAAGACCTAAGGGGAAAAAACATGGCACCTGGGGGAGACTTATACTTATACAGATTGCCTCTCTGTATATCTGTACTAGTCTCTCTACATGACAGCAAAAATTAACCTAATGTGATGGCGTTTGGCTTGCTGTCATTAAGAAGCTATTGATTCGGACGGCGAAACGGAAAAACAAGCAAACAGTGCAGAACTCAGCATGAATTCTAAATCATCTCGTTGGCACCGACTATGCTGTGTTCCCTCCCACTCTGAGGACCTTGTCAACTCTACAGACATCTGGACTTCTTGAACTACGGCTCTTCAGACTAAGACAGAGCGGCTGCTTGTCTAGTCTTGTCAGGCCCTTTCGACCGTGCATACAATCGCCACTGCTTTATTGGCCTTGTAGATCCATCGGGTTCATTGCCCTTTACGGCTTGTTGTCCCCATTATCATGTGGCTTCTCGCTTCCTCCATACCAATTGTTCACATGTTATGTCCTGATGAAGATCTCAATTTCTTGAGATGAAAACGCCGTCGACCTCCTTACAACAAAAAACTCCTTTTATTCCTAACGATTTGTACCAAGGAGTTTTTACCTATGTTGTCAATGCGATGTATGTTTTTATTTTTATTTTCTCACCACATCACGCCCTTTTCCACTTTTATGTTAGCACCGAAACTATAAACCGAAACAAACCTATATTGTTCAATAAATGAAATTGTTTTCGATACAAAAAAGAATTCTTCTCTTTAAAAAAAAAAATCTGTGTTCCTTCCGACAGTCATTCAATAGAGGTTTTTTCTGCCGGGCCTTATATGATTGACCATCACTTATGATAAAATGCTTTCAATAGGACCTATTGGCCATGTACGAACTGTTGTCTCTCTCAAAACTAAAAGATGAATCATGCTAGCTCTCAAGCTGCTTTGCATGATATATAAGAGCTGTGGCAGGCAAACAAAATTACATGAGCCACACTGAAACAGATCCTGTGGATAAAAGGAATATGGACTAAGAGACCAAACTCTAGTTGTAACTGTAAGGAGGGTACTCCCCTCAAGAAGGACAGATTACTTTATTTTAAAGGGGAAAAAGTTTGCACTTGTATGAATTGGACGATTAATTGCTGTTGATCTGTTTACCTGCTTTTTTTTTATTGTTTAGATGGGCGGGAGGGTAATGGATAGATTATTCTTTTTACTGTAATGATTTTAATCGAACAGTTAATAATAGAATTCTAAATTCTAAATTCAAAGGAGGGAGTCAAAGAGTCGGTGTCCTCTTTGGCCATTTGTCCTGATGCCAAGCAAATAGTAAAAATATATTTATGTTAAATATTAATGTAAAATATAATAGATATTTGGTAAAATATTACATTATTAATTCATTAAAAAGTTTAATAAACATTTAACATTTTCTGTATACTTTACCAAAGGGAGATATCCATTCCCGACTGTGGAGTCTCCCTATGGTATAAGAAAATGTAAAAAAGTGTATTTAATTAAAAAAGAATTTTTTATTTTTTTTTATTTTACTTTTTAATGTAAAGTAATTTGATATATGTATTTTAAATGTAGAATGAAAAAGGTGCCACAGCTCTAAGAACTTAATTTTGAATTAAATCTTTAAATAATTATAAAAGATTAAAATAAACATATTTTTCTGAAGTTTAAATTAAATAAATTGATTCCTTCCTACAGCAATTTTTTTTTGTTATGCACTAATAATTATTAAAAGTGATGTAAACAATTAATTAAAAGTTACTTAATTATACTTAAACAAACATGAATTTTATATTAATGTATACATTTAAAAAGATTGTTAAAATATTTCATATTTAAATGATAAATAGATAATACATATTTTAGATTTATTATATGATATCTATTTGTATTTGTAACTATATTAAATAATGTGATTTAATTAGACATTATTTCAGGGTTTATTTTTAATTGCCAACCTCCATTATTGTCTATGAGATGGTGTTGCATTACCAGTGTTTGGCAATGTTTGATGCTGGACTTAGTTCAGCTCTGAACTGGAGTAATGCACTACTGTTTTAGGTCCCCTTGGGGTGCAGTTTGTGAATAGCAATGGGCCTACTCTTTTGTGGCTGTGTGAATGTCCCTCCCTAAACAGCTCTAGTGCCCTCCATAACCCCCTCCCATTCAGTAGTAAGTATGCCCCTTTTTCTATCCACTCTGTTTTCTATCCTAGTCCTTTCCACATTTACTACAGGTAGTACATTTATACGTATGAGGATCTCTCCATAGAAATGGCAGGAGAAGTGGAGGTGGAGATTTAAACTAGTAGGTTTGTGAACAGTATTTTCTAGTACTTTAGTAGTATTACTGTAGTACTACTAAAATGTACTATCAAGTGCAGTTTGTAAATAGGCTCTACAGTTTCCAACTAGCCCACTAAACTGCAACTGCAAATGATTCTGATGGAAAGGGTCACCTTTCCAGGAAAATGCCACTGTGTTGAAAGCCCTGCCTACATTTATAATGATGTGATTTGTTCCAGCATATTTGCTAAAGTGATAAATTAGATGTGAAATCTAGGGGTGGTGTCTGCCGACCCCCTCCCCCCCCAGTGCAAAGTCCACCTTATTAGAGGTCCTGCAAATATGTTTTTACATCATATTAATTTTCATACAATGACACAAAATGGCAGAAGTAGTTTGTGAAACTTATTCTTTAGGTCCTGGGACAGTAGGTAGGAACTGGGCAGTACCCAGGTACCATTGGTGCTTCTGGTCTTATGACTATTTCATGCCATTTGGGTGTTGGAGTGTTTCATTTTTACAAAGCGGTCAATAGTGGGAAATCAAGCCTTATTACAGGAGGTGGTAAAGGAATTTGTACTCAAATGGAGAATAACATAGTAATCAGACTCAACCAAGCTATATCTTATAGAAGACTCTGGTTTAGAAGAGGGGTTATGGAATTAAAGCACTGAAATGAGCTCTGCTACTTATAACTGCCTTACCCTAACCCTGGCCTTCCAACAGATGTTTTCTGATGTGTTGGTGAAGGACGTGTCTCTGCATGCACAGAGTCTCCATGCATGAAAAGGATTTAGAGGCGTCCAAAGCGTCCTGAGAAATCATAAAGGAAAGTTGTTAATCTTCCTGGAGAGGACGGTGAGCAAGAGACTCGTGCTTTCCCAGACAGTGCCCTCATCTGCTACAAATAGACTATTGGTCTTTTATCTAGCATGCTAAAGGGTATGGGAGTGTCATTTCAATTTTTGGGCTAATGGTGTCTGCTAGTGAATGAATATGTGTTTTTAGGTCAAAGCCTACCAGCCATTGCAGCTGTCTGGTTGCTATTGACTTCTTGGGGACATTTTGAAATCTGATCTAAGAATCCATTCCACACATTGCTTAACATTGGCTTTGTGGTTTGTAACTCACATTTGCTTGCTTTCTATTTGCTGGCTTCATTTATTTTAGGCCGTCCAGCGTGTCTTTGTCCCTCCTGTGGAGCATGCCTGTTTACTGTATTCCTCTACGAGTGCTCACTTTCTGTAAGAAGACCTTTACATTTTGTTCCTATCTTGTCATATTTGCTGTGCAGTCAAAGACAGAGGTCAAATGTCTTCTGAGAAGCTTGGTGTTTACTTTCCTTTTCTGACTTGAAAATGAGAGGATTTATCTGGCAATGTGGGTGTGTGAAAGGAAAGGCCTTTTCTAGCAGACAACAACATTTAAATATCTGTAATTAACTGTGCAAATATTTCAGAATATATCAGAATTAGGAAAGCACAAACAAAACCGTTTTTTTGTAATTCTGATGTGTGTTTGAAACAAATATTTTAATAGGATCAAAACAAATCAATACACTAAGTGATGTCACTTCCACATATCATCACTTTTGTGCCATATCGTTTTGTCAGTAATACTATATGTCTGTGCAGATGTAATGGTCATTTCAATTGAAAATCTGTTCTCTGTAATGGCAGTGCACTACCATACAACTAATGCATCACTCAATGGCACTCCACTGCACGACACTCTACTCCACTCTAAGCCACTCCATTCTTTGCCACTCTATGCCACTTTACTCCACTCTACAGCTCTCTACTCTACTCCACTCTATGCCATTCCACTTTATGCTACTCCACTCTATGCCACTCCACTCTACATCACTCCATTCTACCACACTCCTCTCTACTGCACTCTACAACACTCTACACCACTTTGACTCCATGTCTCTCTAACTCATTCTGCTCTATGACACTCTACAACAATCTACACCACTCCACTCTAGGACACTGTATGCCACTCCCGTCTACAATGCGCCACGCCACTCTACTCTATGCTACTCTACGACACTCCACACCACAACACTATGCCACTCTATGACACTCTATTACACTCGGTGCTACTCCACCCTACTACCCTCCATACCACTCCACTCCACTCTGCGACATTCCACTCTATGTCGCTCTACACTACTCCACTCTACTCCTCTCCACGACCCTCTATGTCACTCTACGACACTCTATGCCAGTCCACTCAATGACACTCTATGCTAATCCACTCTACAACACTCCATGCTGCTCCTCACCACTCTATACTTTACTCCACTTTATGCTACCCTGCCCTACTCTAATCTACTTCCTTGCACTCCATGCCACTACACTCTACCTCACTTTACTCTACCACAGTTTACTCCACTTTACGCCACTCTACTCCACTCTATGCTATGCCACTCCTCTCTACGCCCTTCCACTCTACCTCACTCTAGGCCACTCCACTCCACTCTACAACACTCCCACTGTATGACACTCTACTGTATGACACTCCACTCTATGACACTCCACTACCCGCCATGCCACTCCCCATTACAACACTCCACTCCACTCTAGTACACTCCACTACACTATATGACACTCCACTCTACCCCACTCTACTCTATGACACTCTACACCAGTCTATGACAGGATGCGCTTCCACTCTAAGCCTGTCCATTCTACACACCTCCACTCAACAACATTCCACTCTAAGACACTCTACTCTACTCCACTCTACGCCACCCTACTCTACTCCATTATGTGCCACAGTACTCCACTCTAAGCCACTCCACAATACACCAATCTACTCCACTTCACTCTACTCCACCATATGCCACTTTACTCCATTGTATGCCACTCCACTCAACGCTACTCTACTCCACTCTATGACTCTTCACACTTTGACCCACCACTCTGTGACACTCCACTGTTCTCCACCCCATGACACTCAGTGACCCTCTTACAGGAAGGTGGCTCTACATATAATATACCAAAACAAGGCAAAAAAATAAATGATAATAGTAGAAACACTTAACTTGCCACACCGGTCCCGCGTCTCTGCTCCTCTTCTCGTCACCCCGAGGCAAAGGAAGCACAGAAAAGGCTCCCCTGACCAATCACAATTCTGCGTCCTGGTTCGACGCTCAACCAGGGAATGGGGGCCTGGGCTTGTTTTCCAAGCAGGCTGTAATGCAGTCTGCATGGAGAACGGGGAAAGTGCGCATGCTGGTTTGGGCAGGCGGACAGGGCCGGCCAACCAGTCATGTGCACTTAGGAGTGGGCAAACCACTCTTCCTGTGCCCTGTTCCAAGAGCAGAGCAGCCCTGCCCACCTGCCCGCCCGCAAGTCAGCAGGAAACATAAAATGATAATAACTCAAAGTTATTATCATTCTGTGTTTCCTTTACTTGCAGTGCACTGCTTAAAAGCAGTGGGGCGATGCTCCTCCTCCATAGTGGAGGAGCGGCCCCTGTCTGGAGTCCTCACCGTTCTTCTTGGGTGGCTGCAGGGTGGAGGGAAGTAGCTCCACTACTCCACAGGAGATGCTTGTAGCTCCCTGAAGTGCTGGCAGTCCTCCCAGACTTTTGAAGACAGAGCAGCTGCAGTATGAGTCGTCTTTGGTTCAATTGTCTGGGATACTGGACAGGCAGGCCGGGTTGGCACCAAGTTAGTTGCTGCTCCTCAGTTCTTGCTCTTCTCTGCTCTTTAGTGTCCTTCTTCTTAGGTTGACATAATGCTTTCCTGATGCCAGGGGCTCCCCTAAATACTGGGGGCCTGGGCTTGTTTTCCAAGCAGGCTGTAAAGCAGTCTGCATGGAGAACGGGGAAAGTGCGCATGACTGGTTTGGGCAGGCGGACAGGGCCGGCCAAACAGTCATGTGCACTTAGGAGTAGGCAAACCACTCTTCCCGTGCCCTGTTCCAAGAGCAGAGCAGCCCTGCCCACCTGCCCGCCCGCAAGTCAGCAGGAAACATAAAATGATAATAACTCAAAGTTATTATCATTCTGTGTTTCCTTTACTTGCAGTGCACTGCTTAAAAGCAGTGGGGCGATGCTCCTCCTCCATAGTGGAGGAGCGGCCCCTGTCTGGAGTCCTCACCGTTCTTCTTGGGTGGCTGCAGGGTGGAGGGAAGTAGCTCCACTACTCCACAGGAGATGCTTGTAGCTCCCTGAAGTGCTGGCAGTCCTCCCAGACTTTTGAAGATAGAGCAGCTGCAGTATGAGTCGTCTTTGGTTCAATTGTCTGGGATACTGGACAGGCAGGCCGGGTTGGCACCAAGTTAGTTGCTGCTCCTCAGTTCTTGCTCTTCTCTGCTCTTTAGTGTCCTTCTTAGGTTGACATAATGCTTTCCTGATGCCAGGGGCTCCACTAAATACTAGATTTAGGGTTAAGGGAGGTGAAGGGTGGGAGCCAATGGGCAACTTACCCTTGGGGTCCTATATCCCTTACATGACCACTTCCTGTGGGAAGTGGGTATAGCCTTATCCCTATCCCTATCCTAGGACCGATTTCTGGCTATCAGCCGTCTTCAGCCAGGATAGCTTGACTCCAGTGGCTTAGTAAGCAAGGGACCCACGTCTGGGCATACCCTTCCCACATAGGGTGAACAGTAAAACA
The DNA here is from genome assembly GCF_964261635.1 of Lissotriton helveticus. Taxonomy (NCBI): domain Eukaryota; kingdom Metazoa; phylum Chordata; class Amphibia; order Caudata; family Salamandridae; genus Lissotriton; species Lissotriton helveticus. The sequence continues at coordinate 969,694,954 of NC_136061.1, read as the reverse complement.
CACAGGATGATGGACGCAATGTTGCACAATGGCAAAACATGGGGGAAGAATACGGCGAATATGGAGCTGAAGACGGCTGATAGACAGAAACCGGTCCTAGGATGCCTGATTCCGGTCCAGGGAAGACATGGCTTGGCAGTTCGGGCTGGACTGTTCCCATGAGGCACAGGGTCAAGACTGATTTGCATATGGCCATGTCTGAACTGGGGTGGCTTGGTGAGCAAAATAACGATGGATTAAACCCAGATCTGTGACTGGGGGTGAATGTTTTGCCATTATGCAACAATCCGTCCATCATCTTGTGTGTTATGCTGATTACTTAGCCATCCTGCTTTGTGGAGGTGACATCTCTGGCTACAGCAGGCATTATTATTGCCCTCAGAGAGCGTAGGCTCTCACCTACAGGGGGTCCGAGATCCTGTCTGTGGTGGCATGCTGACCGACACCAGTCAGCCAGCTCACTCCAGGCTGGTAGATTTTCAGGTGGGACCTCTAAGGTGCATTCTAGGTGCATGTACTAATAAATCCACCACTGGAATCAGTGTGGGTTTGTTAATACAAGTTGTTTGATGCTAAACACCAAAGATTTCAGTGAAGCCATCATGTAGCTGGGGAACTCGTTTTTACCAGTGTCCAGCACATGCACTTAAAATGGCTACCCTGTTCACTTGTGATAGCAAAGAATTGACTTAGACTTCATAGGGGATATTTGCTCATGCAAATATGCTCACACATGTAGTTTAGTGCACTCTGCCTTAGAGCTGTAAGGCCTGCTGTAGGGGTGGCTTAACTAGACTGCATGCAGAGTCTGCAGGCATGGCACACAGGGATGTGTGCCATGTTGTGTTTTCACTTTTATCAGTACCAAGACACGCAGCCTGCAGTGGCAGTTTACATGAGTTAGGTGAGGGATCCCTTAGGGTGGCAAAATACATGCTGCAGCCTGTAGGAAACCTCTTTAGTATCCATGCCCTGATCCTCGAGGTACCATTTGGATAGGGACTTACAGGGATGCTAACGGTATGGCCAATTGGGGGAACAATTGTATAGTTTTTAGGGAAAGAGATCTGGCACTAGGGATCTGGATAGCAGAAACCCCGTGCACTTCTGTCAAAATTGCATCAAGTACCAGTCAGAAAGTGGAGGTGACCATGTCAAAATGGGGCACTTTCCTACACCTCCACTCTACGACACTCCACTCTACAACACTCTATTCTACAATGCTCCACTGTACTCTACTCTATGCCACTCTGGAACACTCTCCTTCACACTACATCACTCCAGTCTATGACACTCTACTTCACTCTATGTCACTCCGCTCTATGACACTCTACTCCACGCTACGCCTCTCCACTCTATGGCTCTCCACTCTTGCTTATGCTAGACCCATAAGCTTTACCAGTTCTTGTTCTTTTAGGAGATTGCCTTGTCTGAAAACATTTCTGCTTCCTTCATTATACAGTTCACTTTTGTGGAGCTCTGGTTAAGGCACTATTGGTTTAGCTGGGTTGAAGTAAAAAACACAAATACCTTGCTAGGGTTCCAAAACATGGCCGCTGCTGCGCGCCACATCTGCACTGAGTCCTAGTTGCTTTTGAGCGATAATCTGAGTCTTCAATTGCTATGGCAACCACCAGAAAAAGAATGCCCCTGCTGCGCCTCGGAGGCCCTGATGGTTCCCTTTACCACAAGCCCTTGTGATGATTTAGATACCCTAGCTTTGCCCTGTTTCCAGTGTGTGCCACGATGGAGCCCAGCGGAGAATGTACTTTTTGGCCATGCTGGCTGGTGAGGACAAGCTGTAGCAGCTATCAATATTGCAGCAGTTGAAGTGGCACCAGCGCCCAGGGGTGCGAGTGGTTCACAGCACAACAATTATAGCCATGTGCTTTCACTACTAAACGGATGGAGTACCATTTCCCTTGCCTGCAATGGGGCCCATTTCACACATACTTTACCACTGGCTGATAGTTGGATTCCAATTGTATTGTACTGCATTATAGTATTTGCATAGTGCTTACTACCCTCAGGTGGGGAATGCATTTCTACTCACGGTGCCAGTAACAGCTTTTATGGGAGAAACGATTTTCTTACTGATAGTCTCTTTCCCACCTTTTGGGCAAAATCCTGTTATTTAACCGGCGTTTCCTTCCTGGACTCTATCTTGTCGTCCTCTCTTACTCTCTGTCACCTATATATTCATTCTCTTGATCTCCCTCAATTCCTCCCCCAAGTATCCCTTTGTAGCCATTTTCTGTCTCAGTTCCATTCCCTATATAGTTTTCTCTTATCTTTTTCATTTGACTTACATTGTTTCTCTATATTGTATTCCTTCACGTTGTACTCCCCTTTCAGTCCGTCCTTGAATAATTGTGCTTTTTTCCCTCTCTTCTACCTTTCTAGCACATCTAACCAGTTTGTCACTCAGTTCTATCTCTTGTTACCCCTTTATCCAATTTCTCACTCTCATCCCTCTCTTTCACTCTTTGCTTTGTCATTGTGCCTTCCTTGAATTGTACATTTTCTCTCCCTCTCTATCGTCTGTCTCCTCGTTCCTCTCAATCCCTCTTCTCTCTCTAGCTCTCATCTATCTATGTACCTCCTCTTTAACCTATTAATCTGTCTTTTCTATTTTTCTTTTTAGGTCTCGCCTGTCGATGCGCATGCGCATCGAGCTTGCGAGCCTATTGCGGCTTAAACAAGCTTTAACTAAGAAGCAAGGAATCGTGGCGATTCCTTGCAGTGCCCGTGACTTTTAAGCTCAATGCGCATGTGCATTGAGCTTTAAAAGCGCGTGCACATGCCCCCAGCCGCCTGGATGTCTTTTCCCTCAGCCGCACTCCTCCCACACCCCTGCTCCGCCCCCTCCCCTGTCTGCCGTGTCGCATTTCTTCAGGGCACTTTCTCCACGGCCGCCAGGCCACATCAAAGGCTTCCCCAGCACTGCCCCACCCATCAATCACCATCCCACTGCCACCCCCCTCCCTCTCCATATGGTGCGCTCTGCCTCAGGCCTCTCTAACTCGGCCCCCTCCTCTGCCCGTCGTGTCGCATTTCTCCTCCCCCCTCCCCTTCTCTTCCTTACCTCCGTCTTGTTTATTTTAAACATTTGCACGACTTCAGTGTTTGCCTTCCTCTCGTCGCAATTTGTTTTGAACAGTAATTGCCGATGAAGTGCCTCAAATCAAGTTTGCTTTTCTCTTGTTTTTTTTTATCACGTCTTTCCGCATCTCAGCTTGCTGCCCCCTCCCCACTCTCTCTCCCAGCACACACCCCCCTCAAGCCCCCTCCCCTGCCCGCCGTGTCGCATTTCTTTTCTCCTCTTTGCCGCTCTCCCTGCTCCGCCCCCTGTACCCGCCCCCTCCCCACTCTCTCTCCCAGCACACCTCCCCCTCCAGCCCCCTCCCCTGCCCGCCGTGTCGCATTTCTTTTCTCCTCTCCTCATGTTTACAACATGGTATGTTTCCCCTATCAGTGCTGGGGGGGCTAGGGTGGCACCCCTGTGTCCCAAGTGTTCTCTGTCGGGAGCCTGCATGTTTCTCCCCACTCGGTGGCATGCACGGACTGCACGGATGCACCCAGCTCGCCTGCCTGCAGTGTGAGTGGAGGCCATTAATAATCCTGGGGCGTGCACCCATTGCACTCAGCAATGACTTCATTCCCAGGGCCACCCGGTCGATGGCAGATGCACGCACTGCATTTCAATGCGCACCACTGGAAGGCAGCCCTCGAGCATGAGCACACCCCGACCTGACCGCATGCAGACGCCAAACCCAACTACCCCCAAAGCAGAGAATGCACTCCCAATATCCACCGGCCACTTTTCCTTCTTACGTTATTATGCATACAACGGCGCATGTTCTGAATGTAGGTTTGCAGGATTGTTTCTGAGGCATGGTTAGCAGTGCATTATTTGTTGGAAATGTTGTGGCGGTTTCTGTCTGGTAACTTTGCATCCAACAACTTACTAATGCAATAGGTCTTGCATTTGCGAGAGTTAAACCTATTGGTATTGTAATTGACAATGCCTTTTATTTACGTTTTAAAAACCAACACAAATAAAAGGCAGTGCCATTTACAATGCCAATGGCTCAAACTCTAACAACTGCGAGACCTATTGGTTATGCCAATGCTTGTTTCTTTTTTCTCTTTACTCTTTGTTTTTCACTCTCATTATGTTCTCTAGCATTCCCTTCTTCCTTGTCTTTCTTGTTTCGCACACTCTATCCTTTCACTCCCTATCTTTCGGCATTTCATCTTGCTCTGAATAGCTTTACTGTTTTAGCTCCCTTCCCACAAATCTTTTAATTCTCTCTTTTTCTCTCCTTTTCTTTCATCCAGCGCTCTTACTGTTTTCCATTCTCTGTTTTTTCCCTCTCAAATGTTACCATTCATGTTTTCTTTCCTTCGCCAAGTTCTCTTTTCTCCAACATCTGAATGTCACGGATCCTCATGTGAGCCACTGTAGAGAATCCTAATCATTAACGCTGTCTGCTGCTGATGAAAGATAACTTGCATGAATGCAGTGATCACAATTGGTCTGACAAGTGTGTAACCAGGGCAACCAGCCCCAGCCAGAAGTGACCCAGTCTCTTCCCACTTCCAACAAACATTAGCAAATGTAACAGGTCTTGCCCTTGAAAGGCGTTAGACAATGTTTTGGTTTTGGCAATTCTTTTTGCTGATACTGATTAGTGAAAAAACGGTTGCTGCCAATGCTTAATGGCAGCAGCATATAAACAAACTAATAAAAAAAGACTGGCCCCAGCTTGATCACATATACGTTTGGGACATGAATGTTCTCTGCATGTTAAATGGGCATGTACCCCAGCCCAGGGTGCCTGACTGCATGCTAAGCTGGTATACTGACTTATATTTTTACCATACCATCACACTGATTTACATTGTACGGAGAGGCCTAAATCCCTAGGTCCCTAAGAATACAAGGACCAAAATCTGCCCTGTGGCATGGAGGCGCACACCAAGTGTGTCCTCATATTAGGCAAAGAACTACAGTCCTTGCACTGCGTTATAACCTGGTTAATGAATTTGTAGTGTGATCACAAGTTTTTCTATTTGTCAAGTGAGGGCATGGTCTACAGACCCTCTTGTGTAAAGATCTGCTATAATGTGAAACTCAGAAACTTGCACTAACATTGCTGTGTGAATGTCAAGAGTGTATCTGTGTGTTTGTGTGTGTGTGTTTGCAAAAAAGTACAAATATAGTATATACGTGGTAGTATGACTTAGTGTGTTGTATGAGTCTGAGGACTGAGGCCTGGGGGATCCATTTTGAATGTTCCTGGTTTAGCATCGCAGTTGATGGAGGGTGCGAAAACCTTCCCACAGACAGTGGAAGGGCATTACTCTCACTCCTGTGGCTGGAGGGTGGACACCCAGACACTGGTGAGGATAATGGAGACAGGGTTATCTCTAGAAATTCATGAGGTCCTTGTTAGCAAAGCTGCTGATTATTTCAATTTAACCACTGCTGTTTTATAGATGGTAGGGCCAAGAGGTGGGACTTCCGTTTCTCTTGATCTAGATGAGAAAGTTTCTAGGTGGGTCTGCCCTTTTGTTTGATCATGATTACTGCTTCAAGGAGATGATGACAGCCAGGTGCAGAGAAGTCACACTTTATTTGTTCCATCTTTTGGATTTTTTGGTTCATCTGCTTGGAGCCAGCCCCATTGCTACCTGCTTTGAGAGCCATCACCTTGCACAAAGGCTGAGTATGGAGAGCAGCTTAAAAATGACATTTGAAAGAGAACCAACCGAAACAGGTTCTAAAACCGTAGACAGTGGATCCCCATCCCCTATCTTGAAACCACCTCACTTTATTGAAGGGTCAAGTTGTTCATTACCAAGGAATGGAGTGTTTCCCAGAGCACTCGAAGGACAGCTGTGTGACTGGGGCATGACAGAAAGTGACTCAGGTGAGAGGACATCACTTGAGTTCTGCACTTTTTGATGCAAGAGCTAAGGTTTGACTGGAGCTTAGAAGCCTGCCTGCCTGCTGTGGGGGGAGGGGGAGGAGTGTGCCTGACCTTGCAGTAAGCTAACTGAAGAAGCGTGCTATGTTCCCAGAACGGGGACTTGCCAAAGAGAGAGAGAGACTGCAGGAGTTCCCTGGATATGGAAGATGGTCCCCAGTATACCTAGAGAGCTCTGATCAGGTGCTGCATAAAGAATTCAGTAGAAAGAACGTGTCTAGCAAGACTGGTAGTCCTCAACCCCTGAAAGACCGATGCTGACACAGCCAATGTTGGAAGCCTGAGTGATTCAGCAATACCAAGGACTGCATCCTGATCGACCAGGTGGCTGCATCAGCTGAAATCATCTGCAAGCTTGAAAACTAGCAAGTTCTCATCACTTCTGCACCTTGCTTAGGGAGGCCACAACTGGTGAAGACTGAGCCACCATATCAAAACTGCCCCTAGTCTTCAATTTTGTTGCAGCCCCAACAGCACTGAAACCACAGTTGCGGGAGGAGTACATAGCCGTTGTCCTTCCAGTCCCTGCCAGGACTCCAACTTCCGGAAGCAGGTAACAGTCAATCAATCAATCAATCAGGGGATTTGTAAAGCGCTCTACTTACCCGCTAGGGTCTCAAGGCGTTGGGGGTGGGAGGGTGGGGGGGGGGGAGGGGGGGGGGAAGCTGCAGTTAGTGGTCGAAGAGCCAGGTCTTGAGCAGTCTTCTGAAGGCCGGGAGATTTTTTCATACGAATATTGCACGCAGGGAAATAGAGAAGTGAGCTATCGGTCACACATAATTCAGGGACTGTACCTGAGCCTAGTCAGTTATGCTCCCATTAGACATCAGGGATCACAGCAACGGGGTACACCATTAGTGTGGGGTGAATACAGAAGAGTGTAGTGCCTAGAATCACAAGCAGGATTTTAACTCTTCTCTATTTTGCACTGTGTTGTGTTTAGTAAAACTGTGTGAGTAAAGTACTTTTTTCCGTAATAGACTAACACCGGGCCATGCAATACATTATTGTGTATGTTGGTTGATTGTTGAGTTATGAGATATTGCCGCCACACACTACCTCCATGAGAAGCCTCTGAGTGCATGTCCTGGTTTTCTTAACAGTCAAGTGCAGAAAGTGTTCTACTTTGCCCAGTTTGCAGAGGCATAGGGCCAGATTCCTATGCAGTTAGTTAGGTCTCCTAACTGCATTTTTTCCGTCCGAATCAGATCGGGAACGTGTCTTTCCAACCGACTTGGAAAGGATTCCGACCGACCGAGTACGATGCTGGATTCAGACAGGCTCTCTGAATCGTGCTGTCCGACTCGAATTGGCTGTCAGAATCAGACTTTGGGGGCCCATAGCGGGCCCCTTGCACCTGGAACCTTCCCATTCGGGCCCTTGGGGGTACTCATGGTCCCCCCTCACCAGCCATGCACAGAGTGACAAGCATCAGGGGGTGCCCGCCACAGGGTGCCTGATTTTCCCCAGCCACCCCTTTATTCAATGGGAGCTATGCATTCAGTCAGAACATAGGCTCCCATTGAAGCCAATGGGAGTCCGACCGAATCGTATCTGGAAGCATCTGGATGCATTGTACTTGGTTGGTCGGACTCTCCCGATCCGAGTCGGTCGGAAACCATTCCCAAATCCATTTGGTCGGGAAGATTTCCTAACCGCATAGGAATCGGGCCCATAAAAGGAGGGAACCCAGGACACCGGGACAAACGACCTCTAACACCAAGGGGAAGGATCAGTAGTCTGTCTGTCCAGTGGCCTTCGGGAAAGGGTTCCAGCACATCACATGAACCACCACACATGCACCTATGTGCCATAATGCTGCCGGAGCTTTTTTAATACCGTTACATGTTTGTTCCAAAATGTTGGAGTGATAAATAAAAAATGTGTACGAAAGCTAGAAAGGGGCAACCAAGTAGGAAGCCGCTGCTGGGGCCTTTGAAGAAAAAAATAGATAAAAAAATGGGGAAGTGAGAGGCTGGTGAACAAAGGAAGGAGGGGAACTACTCAATGGTATTGAGCTGCGGGTAGCAACCGTGCGAAGGTAGGGTGGAGCAATGGAGGAGTTGAGGAGAGAAAAGAAAAAAAGCCCAAATAATCTGGCAGGCTGAGGAGAGGTAAGAGGTGGCCGACGCAATGGATGAGCTGAGAGGAAGCACCACAGAGAGGGAGGGTGGATGGGGTGTGAGGGAGGAAGCAACACATGGGAGAGAGACCAAGTAAACACATGTACTCCCAGGGAGTTTTGAAAGAAAAAGAAAAAAGAAGTGGTCTGAATATAATGGGTCGAAGTATACTACTCATCAAACAGAAACTCTGTAAAAGAGCTATGCTCTAAGGGAGGAAAAAACAAGCAGGCAAATAAAATAGAAAAGAAAGCCAGCCAATCCCGAGCAATGGGCTAACCCAAATCCTATTGAAAGTTTTGTAATTATACACAAAAGGTCTTGCAACAAAATAGGAGAGCCCTAAAATGCCTTGAACTAGTTCTCTGGACATTAACCCCCAAATATAATGCAGCTAGCAAATAAATACTCTCACGCCACTGTCTGAGTTTCATGCTGTATTCTTTGATCAACATCCCTCAGAGTTCCTCTACTTATGCACTGCCTGTTATATCAGTGTATCTTTTTAGGTGCTCTCAATTAGGTAGGTTCTATCTCACATTCAAGTCTTCGTTTAAAAGGACATAATCCCCATACTTTAATGAAATGCTCCATCCTAGGGAAGCTCCTCGCAAGCAACAAATTATGCTCAGTTGGCTCTCTATGAACTATTTTGTATCTCTTTGTGTGTTCTCTATCAATTCATGTATTGTACTGCAACATTTATATAGCGCTTACTAACCCTGTGTGGGACACTGAAGCACTTGCCTTCATAGGTAGCATGCTCCTCAGTGTAGGGTGAAAGGATGTTGTCTTTGTTATGATCCTATGTGGGAAGTGTTTCCGTTTTGTGTGTGATGACCACAGAGACATGGGGCCATATTATCAAGAAAGGGCGATACATTATCACCGCTTTTATTGGCAGGAAACTGCCGCTAAAGCGGCGATAATGGGCTTGATAATATGCCCTTGTGAATTCCCATAGAAGCCCAGGTTCTGGTGTTAACCTGGGCTAATGTATCGCCCTTTCTTGATGTAAATGTAAATGTCGTAGTACTTGTATAGCGCCCGAATCACCCCAGATAGGATCTCTCCGGCGCTTGTACGCATACCGCTGTGGAAACCTTCCTGGCTTTTCCCTGTGAGGTGCCCACTCCTGGGCACCCGCAAGGTGAAGCCAGGCATCTTAGCGCTGTTGGGGCTGTTGTGGAGATTAAGCAAGATATTGCCCAGAGTTGCAGAGTGAGACCCATGATTAGAATAGGCACGAGGCGAGAATTATCAGGTCCGAGGAAATTGAGCCCAAGCCCCGCGGAGGCGGGAATTGAACCCTGGTCCCGGGCCAGACCTCTGCATCAGGGTCTGCCGCTCTAACCATTGAGCCACACTTTTCCCATTGTGTAATGGGAAGCATCGCTTACCTGTGCAATGGATGAAGAAGTGTGAGATACAGGTGTGCCGTTAGGGGGTTTCAGTAAGCTGGCAGCTTTCAGCAGCTCTTCAGGTCCTTATGGTATTTCTTATTTTTATAGGTCAGTGAGCTGGTTACTGCACTGGGCTGTCGATTCTGAGATATATTGTTTAATGGTTATAGTCCTGAGCAGGCATAGGTTGGAGGGAGACATTGAATAGAGATTTGCTGGGATGGACTATGTTACTATAATCCCATAACTGATTGCCATTGTGAGAAGTCAAAATCGGTCATAATATATAGCCGGTTGGGACCAGCAGTGGTAGACCAAGTTAATGTCTTCCATTGGCCAGCGGCATGTGGCAGATCTCTTAAGTGCGTTCAGTTGGTGATGGGTAGTTTAATGCCATGGACAGGTACAGTACTGGGTGATGGACATGACTCAAAACAGTTTTGTCTTATGTGAGTGTGAGAGTGTCAAGCATTATAAGAAAATTATTGGTTTTATGGTGCTAGAATTAGTGTGAGGCAGTAGGTTATATGTTGAATTGTAGCTTCATTTATACAGCACTTATAGCACTTTCTACCTCTGAACAGGTATGGTAGCACTTTACACCAGGCAGAACGCTGCTCCGAAACACCAGGTTAGTAGTTCCTTTTGTTTTCTTTGTTATTGTTGGTTATTGGAATTAGCCTTGTGCTCCTAAAGAAACCATGCCATGAATTTACATCAGTTTCTATATGGTAGATTAAGTTAATAGGAGTTAGGTGTGATCCTTAGTGCAAGAGGGGGTATTTATGTTTGGGACCTGATGTTGTTAAAACTGTGTATATTGGGGTACAGGCTGGGTTGGTGATATCTCACATTACCTCGCTTTCCCCAAAACAAACTATTCCACTCCTGCATTGTCACATGGGCACTCAGCCTCTTTGTTGATGTGGTGGCAGCCAATCAAATCAAATCTTTTATTGTGTTGGATCCATGGATCCTCCGGGGTGAGATATGAACAATTCTTTTCTAACCTTAATTTTTCAAAAACTACTAAACGGATTTACACAAAATCACATACAGCGTGCTTTCTGGACCACGATCTAGCTTTCTGCCGAATTTGGTGTAAACTTTTTTTGCAGTAGCTGTGTCTAATATTTCCTATGGAAAAATGAATAGGGAAAACACGAATTGGACCACCTCTCTTTTTCTTGGCCCCACTTGAGGGATCACCTTGAAACTTTCCAAGATTACACCAAATTTGGAATAAAGCTAGGTCGTGGCATTAAAGTATGCTTTTTGTGATTTGGTGTACATCAGTTCAGTAGTTTTTGAGAAATTAATGCTCAAAACATTGTATATTTCATGCCACAGAGGAATCCAATCAGATCTTAAGATAGTTCCATAATTTGCTGTCACCACATCACCAAAAATGTAGCGGCAGCCATCTTAGGACTTGGTACTCAGTTACCTGTCCTAGGAAAAATTAAAATAAAAAACATATAGGAGGGCAGGGTTGAGATAGCCTGCTCTTCTAGGCTTGGTGAGGGGTCCCAGAAGGCCCGATATAAATGGCGATTGGACAAAATATCAGATAAAAATTTTATGTTGCGAAAATATTGTGTCAAAAATATTGAGATTCCAGATATATCGTGGACAGGAATATCAAAGGTAGAAATATAGTTTAAGTGTTATTTTAATATCAATGTAAAGAATATCGATGTAGTAAATATCTTTGGATATGATATCATTTTTAGTGTTAAATAGTATGTAATGTATTGTATTCTTTATTTTGTACGTTTATTTTTTTAATATGATTTCATTTTAGAATAATTTTTTTATTAAATTCTTATCATTTCTATTTTTTTAATGTTTTTTCAGTAGCAAGATATTGGGTTAGTAGTGGAGAAGGGAGGGGAGATTATTTAATTATATTTATTATATTTCATTTTTATTTTATTTAAAAGTTTAATGTGAAATAAGATATATTGTAATGTTGATTTGAAAATATAATATTAAACGTAAAATATATTTGTAAACTTTTATAAAGTATTATAGTTGTATTTATTTATTAAAAATGTTATGTATTGTATTAAATTGATAAAATTGCCTATACATTGTAAAAATGTATTTAGAATGAAAAAAATAAAATATAAATTGTTATGATGTAAAATAATTCAAAAAGGGAAAATGTATTTAGAATATTTTGGTTATTTGAAACAAATAGGATTGCCATTTTTAAATATTTATGAATGGTAGAATATATTAATTACAATTTTGGAAAATGTATTAGTAAATAAAATATAAATGTTATTTTTTATTTAAAATTTTATATAAATTATAGTAGTTTAAATTAGTGTGTTATAATAATTTTGAGAATTATTTCGTTTACTAAAGTGTGACTATGTGAAGGGTTAATTGTGTATTTTGTACTTGTTAAATATAATATTCTTGCTAAAAAAAAGTTTTATTTTGAATTGTACTGAATACATTTGCGTTTTTAAGTTTTTTACACCGTCCCCAAGTTTGTTTAGACTGGAGTGGGAATAGTAAATGTGATCCCTTTTGTGTCCAACACCTTCCCTGAGTTGGTTTTGATTGGAGTGGGAATAATAAATGTCACCCTTTTAGTTTCCAACACTATCCCTTAATTGGTTTAAATTGGAGTTGGAATAGTAAATGTCACCCCATTAGTATCCAACACCTTCCCAAGTTAGTTTAGATTGGAGTGGGAATAGTAAATGTCAACCCTTTAGGGGCAGATTACGATGGCGGGCGGGCTTGAGTCCGCTAGCCATCGTAGTGGGATGGGACCGCCCGCCTGTAAGGCGGCGGTCCTGCACTCCAAATCACGATGTGACCACCACAGTGGCGGTCGCATCCAGCGATTTTACATTGCAGATGGTGCTGCTGGCTGCAGCACTGCTGCGGTGTTGGAAATCGCATGATGTGCATTTCCATGCACAACGTGGCAGCACCACGCGGTACCTACCACCTTGTGCATGGAAATGCAGGGGGTACCATGGGTACCCCCAGTGCACATACACCCTCCCCCCACACAGAGGGGGCCCGCTACGGGCCCCCGAACCCAGCCTCCGCCAGCCTTTCCATGGCGGTTCAACTGCCATGGAAAGGCTGGCTGACGCTAGCATTGTAATCTGGCGGGCGGTGCCTGCTAGGCACGCCACCATTTTACCCATGCTGACTGCTCCGCCAGGCAATTCTGACAATTGCCTGTGGCGGAAACGTGGGGGTAGATTGGAGTGGGAATAGTATATATCACCCCTGTGGTGTGCAACATCTCCCCAAAATTGGTTTACATTGGAGTGGGAATAGTAATTTGTACCCCTTTAGTGTCCAACACCTTCCTCAAGTTGGTTTAGATTGGAGTGAGTATAGTAATTCTCACCCCTTTAGGTTCCAACATCATCCCCTAAATCGCTTAGATTGGAGTGGGCATATTAAATGTTACCACTTTAGTGCCCAACACTTTCCCTTAAACAGCTTAAATTGGAGTGGGAATCGTAAATGCAACTCCATTAGTGTCCAAAACCTTTAGCTAAATGGCTTAGGTTGGAGTGGTAATAGTAAATGTGACAACTTTAGTGTCCAACACCTACTCCTAAATAGTCTAGATTGGAGTGGGATTAATAAATGGGACCCCTTAAGTGTTCAACACTTTCCCCAAAATAGCTTAGATGGAAGTGGGAATAGTACATGTCACCCTTTAGTGTCCAACATAAGCCCTAACATAGTTCCAATATTAGTGGGAGTAGTAAATGTAACTATTTTAGCCTATACCAAGTTAATTCCTGGAAATGGCCCTTTTTGCAGGGTTATCCCCAAACCTTTTGCTTCTTCCTCCTTTGTTGTCCCTAACCTGTGGTTGTTGGCTATAGGACTCTGGGCACTTTACCACTGCTGATCAGTGCTTAAGTGCATATGCTCTCTGTGTAAATTGTTATTGTTATTGGTTACCCATGATTGGCATATTTGTTTTACCAGTAGGTCCCTAGTAAAGGGCACAGAGTCTGTGAGGGCTGGTGATTCAAATGCTACTAGTGGACCTGCAGCACTGATTGTGCCACCCACATGAGTAGCCCTAAAATGGTGTCTCAGGCCTGCCACTGCAGTGCCTGTGCGCAGTTTGTTAACTGCCATGTTGTCCTGGCCAGTGTACACACTTTCCAGGCCTGACCCTTCCCTTTCTTACACATTGGACACCCCTATGGTAGGCCCAAGGTACCCCCATGGGCAGGGTGCAGTGTATGTGAAAGGTAGGACTTGTTCTAGTGTGGGTAACATGTCCTGATAGTGAAATACTGCCAAGTTCGTTTTTCACTATTGAAAGGCTGTCTTGCCCGTAGGATAGAATGGGGAATGCTGTGTAACATGTTTACCTGCACATCTTCCCATAGCAGCAAGATAGAAATTTGGAATCTGGTATCCCTGAACTCAGAATTTAATAACACATCTTTCAGTGAAGATGCTTTTTAAATTCTAAGTTTGGAAATAGCACTTTTAGAAAGTGCCTATTTTCTTGTTCAGCCTTTCTGTGTGCCTCTGCCTGCTTGTGGATTGACTGTCAGGTTTGTGAGTGACAGGGGCTGGGGTGGCTCCAGGTTGCTGGGTGAGTCAGCACTAGGCTGAATAGACCTATCTGCATGTAGAGTGGTGGGAGGAGTAGCACCTGGTCTGAATAGGGCTGTGCCTGCCTTCCACAATGCTGGCTCCACCTCCTGCGGTGCGTCTAATGGCCCTGGCCCACAATCACAAAGGAAGAAGAACTGGTTTGGACTGGGTCCAGGACCCCTCACACATGAAGAACAAAGACTTTTGGGGTATAAATATCTAAGCTGAACCCCCTAAACTTTAGATTAGGAAAAACTTTCTGATCAAGAAGGAATCCCTGCCAAAGAACAGCCAAGAAGACTGGGGAAAAGTGCTGCCATTGCTGAGTGTCTGGGAGCTGACCTGCAGTTGCTGTTATTGCTGAGGAAGAGGACTAAGGGACTTTCTGCTACTGTGTGCTGTGTCCCCCTTGCTTGAAGAGAAGCTGTGCTGTGTGCTTTGTCCCCTCTGAAGTATACCTGTCTCCAGGGGTCTGAGAAGAGCTGGCCTCCTGTTGAAACTAAGGGATATAAAAGTTTGCCAAGGACTTCTGCAACTCGCCCTACATCGTGCTCCGCTGTCCCTGCTGTCCCTGGGGTTATTTGTGTGTCCCCAGATTGTCGTTTGTGCCGCTGTACAGCCCAGCTTGCTGGCACGCTTGGCTGCTCAACACCAGTACTAAGAGCACCGCGTATATCACCGTCGCCGGCCCGTGATCAAGACAGCACGCTGAGGGCCGGTTACCGATTACCAAGTTTGCTGCCCTTTAATTTGGGATTCACCGCCGCACCTCCAGCTGTGTGCCCGAGGCCGGGTCCCCCAAGGAGAAGAGCCGTGAGAATCCCTTGCCGGCACACACCGATGCTGTCCCGGAGTCCGTAGCGTCAGCGCTGGGATTGGTCCCAGCGGTGCGGGTCTCCCAACAATAAAGAGGCTCGTCCTGACGGAAGCGCGCTGTGATTGGAGGAAGCGCGAGGCGTCTCCTAGCAACCAGGCCCCCATGCTCTGCAACGAAAACGAAGCTGTGCCCAAGGCCGGGGAGCGTCACCGAGGAGCCGCCACCCGGAAGATCGCAGCACAGACCGCTCAGCCCGTCCTGCCCTCAGGTAACCCAGCTCTGACCCACAATCAGAGCCTGCACCCGAAGCCAGTGTTCTAGAGCGCATTACTGGCAGGCCCTGTTTTGGTGCGCTAAATGCTGCAATTGACTGGCGCGCGCTTACGCATTGTGAATTGGGCGATTTACTGAATTAAAGCAGAACAAATAAGTGTAGCACATTCCGTGCTACAGCAGGGACATTTATCGATAAGGGCACCATTTTTAAAGTTACTTTCATTATGCTACGAGCAGGAGACCTACAGTCATAAGGACTCAACCAATTCCATTATTTTTACAAGTGAACTTTTTTTTTTTTACAAAAGACCTTTTACTAAAGAACCATTACTGGAAGACATTCTATTCCTGTATGTTGGATTTATGTCGTTTTGACTCTGCCTAATCAATTTAAAGTGATTTATATTTTTATAAATAATCTGTGTAGCGTCCATTTGTGGTGTTTCACTGTGTTACTGTGAGTGTTGGTACAAATACTTTACACATTGCCTTGGGGATAAGCCTGTCTGCTTGTGCCAAACTAGCAAGGGGGTGAGCAGCAGTGGCATAACGAAACTTGAGGGGGCCCCCCTGCAAAGTACATGGAGGGGGCCCCCCATTCTCCGTGCCAGTCAAAAGCTCTCAGGCCACCATACTGCCCATGAAACACGTGAAAACATGCCTCCCTATGTCTTTAGTCGACACTCTCTGAAACCCAGGACATGTGCTAAAAGTGTCGAAATCTAATGGGACAGCTGGTGAAAAACCTGGCAAATCCAGGACACCTAGTCATCCTAGGCACTCCAGAGGTTGGTGGCTTGTGCTCTTCTCTAGTAGTCAGTGCTATCTGCGAGGCAGTGGCTCCTAGTGAGGCTCTGCAGCAGAGGCAGGAGCCAATGAAAAGTACCAAGAGGAAGGATGCAGCCATGGACTATCATTTAGAAGTCACCAAGGATCGCACCTGCGACACCTTACTACCAAGAGCACTCCCCTTGTGACCCATGGCACTCCCCTTGCGACCCATGGCACTCCCCTTGCGACCCATGGCACTCCCCTTGCACTCCCCTTGCGACCCATGGCACTCCCCTTACGACCCATGGCACTCCCCTTGCGACCCATGGCACTCCCTTTGCGACCCTTGGCACTCCTCTTGTGACCCATGGCACTCCCAATGCGACCCATGGCACTCCCCTTGCGACCCATGGCACTCCCCTTGTGACCCATGGCACTCCCCTTGCATCCCATGGCACTCCCCTTGCGACCCATTGCACTCCCCTTGCGACCCATGGCAGGTAGATCAAAATGAAGAGCAGAGGGCAAACAGGATGCCGATAAGAACTGTTTACTTTCCGAAACTTCTCGTTCTTGTGTCAGCCGCTTTCTGTTTTGTGAAATAAATATATTCATCCTGGCAATGTACACTCTGATAAACTTTCCTCAGTTGTCTTGATTGCAACGATTAATACAATATACGATCCTTAAAATGTAAATCCTTATTTCTCTATTCTGGCCAGATAGAATGATTCCAAATTACAATGCTTTGTAAGAGGAATAAATGGCCCTGAATGGGGTGCCCCTGGTGACATGGACTACCCGGTAAAATTACTATACATTAATACCAGCCTAAGGGCCTGATGAAGAGGAGATTGTATATCTATCTGATAGATTTCGAGAACAGAGCTAAACTTTGCAATTATAAAAACTTTTTAAAAATAAATTATGTGACACCACACCAAGTCAGCTATACCAGGGTTGACAAACTCGAGACAGTCCTGACCTTCGAGCCAATTGCATGTTGCATTTTTGGAGATGTTATTCATCTCCCTAAACAGAGTCGGTACAATCTAGTACAGTTACAAAATTAATTAGGAATATAATCAAAATGGCACAATACATCAGAGCTAGTGAAGAAATACATCAAACACCTTTTTTTTGTATTGAGAGAGCCTAAATAACTAAAAGCAGACCGGATCCTAAATAACTAAAAACAGACCGGCTGTGTGCTTCCGTTTTACAAAAAAATTACTAAATCTATATACATTTAACAGGTTGGTTTTGCGTTTTGTGCTCTGTAAAAAAAGAGAATGCATATACTCCTTTCAGAGAAACGTGATCCGCTTGACTCAACTAGAGCGAGGGTGACCAACCGTCCGTAAATTTCACAGATCGTCCGTAATTTGGATCTCACGTCCGTTGTCCATGACGATCCCTTTTACGGATGCCTTTTGTCTGTAGTTTTGGGCATTGGGGAACATCACTGTTCCCCTGCAAGAAGCCTCACCTCCCATCAGCACTGAGCACAAGGCAAGCCCCATCCACCCATTGTCATTCTGTATGGGGCTGATTGCCACATACAGAATGACAATGGGACAGTCTGGGCTCTTAATGCATGTGTTGGTCTCCTGCAGCCTCGTTCTAGGGCAGGGCATTCAGTCAGGTGGAAGAAATGCACAAAACGCCAATGCTGCTCCACGAGAATCAGGTTCATAAAAAAAACTGTGCTTCATGCATGGCTCATGACTTCCACTTTTTTTGGATTGCCTATGTACAGGGGTATTTTGAGCCCTCCCCTGTCCCACCCCTTGCTTTTGGAACTACAGCAGGGGTGAAGCACTTGATGGGCCCTTCTGTCTGCAACTCTGCAGACAAAGGCTCAGCTCATAATTAATGTGAATAAGTGAAGGAATGGGTGGATGGCTGGATGGATTAGTGAAAGGGTGAAAGGGTGAATGAATGGATAATGAGAGAAAGGATGGACGGAGAAGTGAGTGGATGGATGGATGAGAGAAGGCAAATACATGGATGTATGGGTGGAAGGGTAGATGGACGGGTAAATAGATGGATGAGTGGATAAGTGAAAGGGTGGATGATAGGTGAGTGAATGGGTGGATGATAGGGAAGTGAATGGGTGGATGGATGAGTGAACTGATGGGAGGATTTATGAATTGATAAGTGAAAGGATGAAATGATGGATGAGTTAAAGGGTGGGTGTAAGGCTGAATGAGTGAGTGCAAGGGAGGGTAAATGGACAAAAGGGTGGATAGATGAGTGAAGGAGTCAAAGGATGGATGGATGAGAGAAAGGATGAATGGATGAGTGAAAGGATGGATGAGTGATAGGGTCAATGGATGGATTCATGAGTGGATGAGTAGCTGGAAGGATGGATGGAAGGATGGATGACTAAGTGAAAGGGGATGGAGAGAGAAAGAGAGGATGGATGGATGACAAAGGGTGAATGGGTGGATGAATGAGTAAGTGAAAGTATGGCTGGATGGGTGAAAGGTTAAATGGCTAGATGGATGAGTGAATGGATGGATGAGTGGAAGAGTGGATGGATGAGTGTACGAATGGATAGGGTGAAAGGATAAATGGAGGTATGGATGAGTGAAAGGGTGGGTGGAGGGATAGATGAGTGGAATAATGGATGGATGGAAGGATAGATGATGGATATGCTTGCAAATGGTTGACTATTGATATGGATGGGCACACAGCTAGAAGCGCTTCAATCAAAGAAGAGAGTAAGGGAGTTTGTTCACTCAGAGGTGAACTAGAGATCACTCCTATTCCCCTGGGAGGAAATGTATCAAAAACAATGAGAGGAGTATCCCCTATGAAGTTGAAGAACAGACGTATCTGGAGGGCAGGATTTTGGCAAGAAGGAGAAAATTCATCCTTTTGTTTAAAACCCCTCACTCACCAACCTAGTGGTGACATGCTTCATCATCGGGGTCCACCTTGGCGTCCTAGCGACACCAAGGTGTGCTGCGACACCTGTACTACAGTGGAGCGGGTTGTGACTGTAAATGTGAAAAAAAGTGTTAAAAATTGTCCTGGTTGTACTCAAAAATATAGTTTTAATTGTAGAGCAACTGAACAATGTTTAAAAAATACTGGCGAGATCCTGGGAGGGAAGTTACGGCCAAAAGGATCTCTATATGTGTTGAGTGGTCAACATGTTTCTACCTTAAGGGCAATTTTTAACACTTTTTTTCACATTTACAGTCACAACCCGCTCCACTGTAGTACAGGTGTCGCAGCACACCTTGGTGTCGCTAGGACGCCAAGGTGGACCCCGATGATGAAGCATGTCACCACTAGGTTGGTGAGTGAGGGGTTTTAAACAAAAGGATGAATTTTCTCCTTCTTGCCAAAATCCTGCCCTCCAGATACGTCTGTTCTTCAACTTCATAGGGGATACTCCTCTCATTGTTTTTGATACACACAGCTAGAAGGACAGAATGAATGGTGACAGATTGAATGATGGATGAAAGAATGATTACACCTTGTAACCCCCATTATCTTAAGTAACATTTCCTATACATTGACTTTCACGTTTATATGAGTCATTGTCTCTGTATGATGTGTGTGATGTAACGCACCCAACACCCGGTCCTACTTACTTGAAATGAGTAGTACTATAAAAAAAATTAAATACAAATGAGAGAGGGTCTTTGTGGAGATGAGGGGCACCATTGGAAGGTGGTTGCAATGCCAGACTGGCTGGAACGGGCATTATGCGTTTCTCTTGGAGGCTGGAAAGGTGGGGTGGGGCGGTTTTGTTACCACAAAAAGACCTGAACATTTGCTCATAGCTGCCCATATCGTAAAACCATGAAGTGCACAATTGTCTCAACCTAATATAAACTTATTTTCACTTGTACTTAAGTGGTTGTCTATTTACTTACTGATATACTTTTGCGCAACCTCCCGTGAGGTGTCTGTAAAACGTACCTTTTGTCCAGAATTCCGACTTCCTGTCCTTAATTTTTGTCCTGAATTTTAACCCTTTGTCCTGAATTTTTACACTCACTGTCCTGAATTTGCACCCATGCCAGTTGGTCACCCTAACTAGAGCTGATTAAATGGGCTGCGAAGTGCTATAAAAGACTTCATGTAAAAGAATCGAGATACAGCAGAAGAATGTGTAGGGACCGGCCTAATACAGAATGATGCAGCCAGTCCCATGCGGAGCCTTCTTGACGCCACTGACAAGGGCTTTACGTGGGATGCAAAAAGCAGGGGACTCTGAAAGGGGGGTGGTCTATGAAATTAAGTGTGTGACTTAAAGAAGTAAACTAAATTTCTGTGATTCTGATAGTGTGCCATCAATGGGTATGTTGGTTCCTCTCTGAGCTTTCTGTACTGGTATCCAGATATATAACATAACTGACACCCTAACATCAGCCAGGACTATTGGCTTTATCAATGATCGTTAGCTCTTCAAGATAAATAAGTAACAGCAATTATTTTGCTATAAATAATTACTATTGATTTTTTTAAATTATGGGACCTGTGGAAGCTGTAGTGGTCTTCAGAGTGTTTTAATGGCTCAAACACACAATTCACTCACACACCTATAAACACTGTATTTTTTTTGCCTTATCAGCCTTTAGACAGCTGTGTATCTCCAGCGCAAACATTACACAAAATGGCAACTGGAATAGTGACCAATTGCTCTGTGCCCTCTACAGAGAGGCCAACGATTGGATGGCTGTCTTCTGAAGATCTTTTTTGACCCAGTAACAGGAAGGTCGTAAGATTATTAAACCGTGTGGATGACTAGGAGGCGTAAGCGGCTGGGTGCCCCTTCAGCTGGTGCCTGGGCGGCTTTTGTTGATCATCCATCTTCTGTTTTTCCTTAAGGCACTTCCTAGTTACTGATAAGGCCCTGCATGGGGTGTGTGGGTAGTCCCTCTCTCGCCGGGGAGTAAGGGTGGAGCTATGCCTGGGGCACCCATTGTGTCTCCTGCTCCCTGCAGGCACGGGACACGCCATAAATTTGAACCATAGGTGGTGGCTGGGGGGTGCAGTCACAGGTAGGGGTTCATGGGTGGGACACGTGGGTACATGCAGGTAGGTGCACGGATGCAGAGATGTTTTAATGCATGGGCAAAGTGGGCTCTTGCCCAGGGCCCCAGCCTTTCAAATGGCCCACTTACAGAGCCAGTTCTGTTCTGCAGAGTCTTACCCTGATGACTGACTAATTTTTAAACAAATTCTTTTAAATACAGTTTACCTTTTAATTTATTTTTACTGTGGGTGATGTGTGAGAGTCTATTATGGGCATTTTGCAGCCAAATGTTGTGTTTAGGTTTCATCAAACATCCATAAATATTTTTCTTTTAGATCAAAACCAGACCCCACGTATGAGAAATGGGAGGGGGTTCTCAAGAGATTATTTGCTGTCATATTAGTGAGCTGCTGATGTGTTACAATATTGAAAACACACATCACTGTCCCAGAATTTTTAGAAATAAACACATTTAGGGCCAGATGTAGGTAGCCCAATACCGGTCGGTAACGGCCGAATTCGGCCGTTACCGACCGGTATTTGGCTTTTGAGATGTAGGTGGGTCAGAATTTACAGAATCGGTATATTTACCGATTCGGTAAATTTACCACTTCAGTATTTTACCGAATCGGTAAATATACCGATTCTGTAAATCCATATGTAGGTGGGACTCTTCAGAGTCCCAAAGGCCCTACAAATTCGGTATTTTAACACCCAATCCAATTAGGTGTTAAAATACCGAATTCAGGTGTGCATGCACATGTGTGCATGCACACCTAGCCATGTGACAGACAGACATGCCCTTAGGGCATGTCTGTGTGCCACTTGGCGCACATGCCTATTTTTGGGGTGCCAGAGGGTGTCAAAGTGGCACCCCCTGCACCCTTGCTAAAATCGGTATTTACCGATTCTGTAATTACAGAATCGGTATTGCCCATTGATTCCTATGGGCTTCACAGCCCATAGGAATCAATAGGAAATACCGATTCGGTATTTCCAGATTCCGATAAATACCGAATCTTAACGATTCGGTATTTCCACATCTGGAAATACCTACATCTCCCCCCTTCATATTTACCACTTCTTAAATACCGAATCGGTAAAATTCGGTATTTAAGAAGTGGTAAATCAATCCTACCTACATCTGGCCCTTAGAATTTAGATGAGTGAGTCTGTGCATTTTCATTGCCAAAGATGGCATAATAGAGCTGAAATAGGATCTGAAATTCAAAACTGTTCTGAACAGGGGCCCCCAAAATCCATTTGGCCCTGGGACCCCAAAATCCTTAAGATATCCCTGATCACTGGGTTCACAAACACTCAGAGCCCTCTAAATGCACATCCCAGGCCTGTAAATTTGAGGCCCCCCATCCCCATCCTCTTTCCGGGCCTGGGTCTGGCTCTGACTGAAGAGAAACAATGTAAGTTGTTACTTTGTTTCTCTTCAGTCAGCGCAAGGAGCTCAGAACAGGCTGCAGCACCTGATTTAGAGGGAAAGAGGCTTGAGAGAGGCTTGCTTTAGCGCAAGCCTCTCTCCCACAGCTCTCTACCGAAGAGCTGAGGGGCCCCCTTCATCTACTGAAGCCTGGGCCCCCCCCCCGCACTGCGGGGGCTGCGGGGGTGTTTGTTACGCCCCTGTTGAGCAGGGGTTATCAATAGTGTGTTTCCCCCTTACCCTGACTAGACGTAAGGGTACCTACTTGGACAAAGGTACTTACCTCTGCCAACTGGAGACCCCCCTGATCTAACAACTCCAATATGCTATATTACACTGTAATAGATCTTACACTTTAGTTATTGCATTTTTCACGTAAATCAGTATTAGTGACTCTTTTTTAAAAAAGGACAGTAAATGGCACAGTTTGTTTGTTATATTTTTCTTTATTTCGTGGTTTTAATGTAATGTATATGTGTTTTTTAAACACATATTGTAAACATAATATAAAAAGATTTTATTGTTAATTTTTTAACAACATTTCTTATATTTTTTTAAATACAAAATATGGTTTTTAACATTGTTTAACATACTGGTATTTTTCATTATTTTTTAAACATATGGTACATTGTTTGTACCATATACATATTTTATACACACATTGTTCAATATATTTTTTAAGTGTTTTATAAATAGAGCTATTTTATATTATTTCTTATTTTTATAGTACTATTTATTTTATACTTTACATAATTATTTATATTTGCTTAATACATTGATTGACATTTTGTTCATATTTTATAACCTTGTTACACATTTTTTAAACATCTTTTAATATATTTTTCTTGAAGTAACATTGTTTCCACAGCAAGAAAGTCTTTTTAAATTTCTATTTGAAGCCATTTTGTTTATCACTAAGGGGCCTATTACGATCTCGGTCGTAAAGCTTCCGACCTGTGGTCAGAGGATTTCCGACCAAGATCATCGGTTTCAGTTCTGATTGCCCAATTACAATCTAGACGGTCGGAATTTAAACAAGCCTGTCATTCCGACTGAATTCCGATGGGGGAGCCCGTCGGCCGGTTGAAGACTGGCCCGTAATCCCAATGGACGGTGTTTCTGCCCTTGGGATTACGATGCTCAGTTTCTGACAGGCTTTCCATGCCGGGCTATCCGACATGGAAAGCCTGTCAGAAAGTGAGTTTGGGGGCCCCTAGCAGGCCCCTCTTCTCCTTGCGGCCTCCGGTTGGGGGCCAAGGGGGCACCTATGGTGGCCCCCTGTTAATCCCTGCACTGCGTGTCAGGCACCCTGAGGTGTCTGCCACGTCATGCAGGGATGAGCACAACCTCCCATTTCCCTATGGGAGCTTGTGCTATGTGCGGTTCGCGGCCCTTGCACAAGCTCACATAGGGAAATGTGAGTATGCGAACGCACCATGTGCAGTTGCATCGTAAGTAGGCAGTTGGGACCGCCCACCAGTGGTCGGTCGGTCCCAAGTCCGCGATGATGTTGGTCGGAGGCAACTCTGACTGACATCATAATCGGCCCCTTAGTTTGCTTTTTATCTCTATTTCTGTCATTTTTTGTCAGATGTGCTGGGAGCGAGTCACGGTTATGGCTTCTGATCGGTGGATAAGGTAAGACCATTTTAAATTTTTTTCTCAAGGGTTTTTGGTGTGGGGTGATATTGTATTGTATTGTATTGTAATTGCATTTATATAGCGCTTACTACCCCAGACGAGGCGTCAAAGCGCTTTTTCGGCGAGTAGCACGCTACTCCGGGAACCATAGAGGATTAGAGTTGAATTAGTATAGTGAAACATTCAAGTAAATTTTAAGTGGTGGATACATTAGTCAGTTATAGGTTAGTCAGTTATTTGGATTCAGAAAGATAGTAGATTCTTGAAGCACGCTACTCCGGAAACCCATAAAGGATTAGTGCTGCATTAGTATGGTGAAATATGAAAGTAATTTGAGTGGTGGATATTAGTCAGTCATTTGGAGTGAGAAGGGTGGCGGAGGGATAAGAGGGAAGAAAGGTTTGCATTCATGTAGAAATAGGGTAGTGCATTTGAAATGCTAAATTAGAACAAAGTGATAAATATATAGATCCATAAGAACATTGAAAGTATATAGATGCATGGAGGAGATAAGTATATATAGATTAAAGATATTGATAGAGGTACAGGATGGATATGCTTTTTCAGGAGAAAGGTAACAGTCACACAGATCAAAGTACATGGAAGGTACATTGATGCACAATGGTAAGTACATAAAGACCAAAGATGATTTTTATTTATTTATTTATTTACAACAACATCATTATTCTACATATTTATACAAAGCAATACACAAAGATAGGTACATATCTATAATGAAAATAAATGCTTATATAAAGAGGAATATGCTGTACATTTCTGTTTCCTTATGGTGCTTATGTGGGGAAGAGGCAATTATTGAATAGTTTTCTGAAGATAAGGAGGTTGTGGGTGGATCTTATGTTGGGGGGTAAAGAGTTCCATAGTTTGGTTGCTTGAACAGAGAAAGATGTGCCACCCATGTTTTTTTTCTTGTATCTTCGGATTTTGAGGCGAGATGCCCCTTTAGAGCTTAGGTTCCTTTGTTGAATGTGTTTGGTGATTTTATTCCGGATGAAGAGTGGTCCCATTCCATGTATTGCTTTGTGGGTCACACAAAGTAGCTTGAACGTGGATCTTCTGTCAACCGGTAACCAATGCAGGGCTTTCAAGGCAAGTGAGATGTGGTCTTGTGGTTTGATATGCAAGAGTAGTCTGGCAGCCGAGTTCTGAATCCATTGTAGTCTTTTCATGGTCGTTAAAGGTGATCCATGGTAGAGGGTATTGGCGAAATCGAGTTTGGACAGAACAAGGGAGATGGTAGCTTGGACCTTGTGTGGAACCCAAATGAGGGAAAATTTGTTGCAGCGTTTTTATAGGGACAAAACTTGATCTTGCTAGTTTGTCCACTTGGGCATTCTTCGACAGCTTGGAGTCCATGGTCATTCCGAGGTTTCTTACTTCCTTTTGATACTTTAGGCGGTGAACCCAGTTTATCAGGCCAGGCGGCAAGCGGGTCGTAATGTTTCCAATCGCCACGCGCTAGTATTTCCGTTTTGGAAGCATTTAATTTGAGATGGCTCCAAGTCATCCACTCATCCATGGCTCTGAGACAACTGAAATTTGGGGATTTTTCAATGTCTTTTGGGCATTCCACTTGAAGGAGTATTTGTGTGTCATCTGCATAGTTATAGTACGTGAGGTGAAATTGATTGATCAGTACCATTAATGACTTCATGTAGATGTTGAAAAGCATGGGCGAGATGATAGAACCTTGAGGGACCCCTGCTTTTGTGGAGTATGGTTTGGACGAGAAAGGTGGGGTATGGATGACATTAGCTCTGTTTTGAAGGTAGGACACAATCCAGTCCAGAGCAGTTCCCTCTATGCTGGCTTTATAGAGTCTTTGGGGCCCAATACAATGTCGGGCGGATTGCCTCTGCCAGGCTGGCGGTAGCCACCGCCGGCCTGGCAGAGGCAATCTGCCCGACATCCATTCCCGAATTCCCCCCTGCCATATTAGTATGGCGGGGGGGACCGCGGCGGACGGCAAGACCGTCTGCCGCTTTTCCGCCCCGGTTGCCTTGCGGCCGGGGCGGAAAAGGTTCAATATGGTGGCGGTGTCTCATAGACACCGCCAGCCATATCAGTATGGGCTGTCAGTCATGCCTTTCCGTGGCAGCAATGCTGCCATGGAAAGGCATGCGGTCTTTACTTTGGGGCCCCCTGCGGGCCCCCAGAGTGAAGGAGGGGTAGGGGCTGCACAGGGGGTACCTGTGGTACCCCCCACATTTGCATAAACAAAGCGGCAGGCACCGCGCGGTGCCTGTCGCTTTGTTTATGCAAATGCTGAAATGCATTTCTAGCACCGCCCGCCACAATGCTAAAAATGCAGGATGTGCCACCCACTGTGGAGGGCACATCCTAATACCCCTCACGGGACCCCCGCCCTTATGGCGGGCTGTCCCAATCCCCGCTAGGATGACGGGTGGACAAAGTCCGCCCGTCATCCTAATGGACCCCATTGTTTCAGAGTGTCATGGTCAACCGTGTCAAAAGCAGCCGAGAGGTCCTAGAGGAGTAGCGCAGCAACCTCGCTGTGGTCAACTGTATTCTTCATGCATAGGGGGGTTATCTAGCACTGTAAGTGGGATCAAAAAGGCATGGGCAAAGAAGTGTAACTATTTTATTTTATTAGAGGCGCCACCTTAGTAATACGAAACACCCTGCGTATATGATTATAATACCTTCATCAGCTTCATCCCAATTATTTTCAGAGAGAAAAATGCAACTGCCACCGAGACCAGGCTTACATCCCCCCACCCTCCAATAAGAGTAACATTGGGGAGCCAATGGCAATGGCCAATGGGTCATGGGAGCCGCGGGTCTGAAAAGTTTGGGAACCACTGAGATAGACTATAAAGATAGATTGTTGGAGAGGAAGGTGCTAAGCTTCCTTGACATTTCTAACTGTGCTGCTTATCGACTTGTTATCAATATTTAATTATGCTGTTGCTCAATACCTTAATCTTGTATTGCAGTATGACCAATATTTTACCTGCATTGAACAGATTATTAGCATAATGGTTTCTGTTGTGGCTTTCTCGATGTAATTGAATACATCTTCCCTGCCCTTTATTCTCTCTCAATCATTTCCCCCCGTTTTTTTGCACACATTTCTTAAGTTGGTTGATGGCATTATAGTTAATGGGATAATTTCATGCTTAATTTTTTAATGTATTCTTTAATTATATTTTATTTTTGAAATGTTTACATATTTTTTGGTTCCACATGAATATTGCAGTACCAATTGTCCAGACAGCTCTAACTTTTTCTAAGCTTTTACCCGTACATGCCCAACCTGAGCTCCTTTTTAAACGATAATTGCTCAAAAGTATCTAAACCGATGTCCACCAAATCTCAATAAGCATGCTTACTAAGTAAGCAAATTTCTAACATTTTGCAATGGTGTTACTCCGTGCAGCTGTATATCTGCAGAGAAAACTGTAATAAGGGAATTAACATGGAAAATTGTGTGTTTGGTACCCCCTCCCCCCACCCCGATTGATGGATCCAAACTTCCCATGAACGAGCCAAAGTGGGTGAGGTTTTTTAAAAATACTTTTCATACAGATTCATCAAAGGACACCAAGTTATAAAACAAACATAAAATGTACTACACTGGTGCTAGCATTTCCAGTTTAATATTATATATGTATACATGTGCAGGGCCGGTTCTATGAATCTTTGCGAGGCCCTGGGCCAAAAGGGAATGCCCGAGGCCCCTCTAATTTACTTAAGTGACCCCTTGCAAGGAAACCATTCAGAGACACCGCGGGAGGCCCATTGTACAGTATTAACTTTCAGCCCACAAGCAATTCTCACACCTCCACCCTGATAAGTGTAAGAATTGCTTGTGGGCTGAGAGTTAACACTGTGGGTACGTTAAAATCCTGTACAATGGGCCTCCCACAGTGTCTTTGAATGGGTCTCCTTGAAATTGGGTCAAGGAGAAGCGTCTCCCTCCCCTAGGCCTCCAGACACCATCCCTGAGAGGCCCAGGGAGGGGACCCCTCCATAGACCCTAATTGCAAGGAGACAGGGAAATAACAGGGCACATGATCGGTTCGGGCCCCAAGCTGGTGGGCTGAGTGTGAGGCCCTGGGCAGCTGCCCACGCTGCCCATGCCTAGCGCCGGCCCTGTATATGTATATGTGTGTTTATGTGCGTGTGTGTCTATATATACACAGTTTTTGATAAATTAAGTACGGCCGAACAGACCTTGTTATCACATTTCTCCTTATTGCCGATTGCGTTGGGGGTGCAGCTTTTACAAAAGAAATGCATGCTGACTACCAGACTCCTCTCTTCGTGAAGCCATCCTTTTTCACCGAATGTCCCCCAATGTATAGGATCCCGTAGGAAATGCTCTACAGTATCCTAACTGGAGAAACCAAATGGTTGGATACAAAGACAATAAAGATGCTACAACTCTGTATATGCTTTAAAGAGAAATTTCCTATTTGTTAGTTTTTTACAAAACTTATTTTCCCTTTTATTAGGTACCAGTGCAAAACCTTGATGGTAAGTTTAAAATAGCTGGCCCATATTAAAAGTGGCATTCTTCGGATTTACACAAAAATATAATTTGTTATATTGAAATGTTAGGAACAATGTAAGCACCCAAGGAGGGTTGCCTGAAAGCAATTTGCTTCTATGATGCTGCAAGCAGAAGAAATGAGAGGAAATTGACTTTTCAAGCGCTGAGAAGCACTCTTCTCACAGCCCAGTGAGAGACTAATGAGGCACCTTTGGAGATCTGTGGGAGGATGACATATAACGAGAGGTAAAGGGCAGATATGACACAATCTAACTCATCACTCTTGACATTCAAGACTGCAGACAGGATACTGAAGACCAGAAAGTCAAGGGAGGCTGAGCTGGACTGCAGGAGGCGTGTCTGTGAAGAACACAGCACTGACTGCCTCATAAAGATATTGCACTTGACACTGCAGAGCTGCTGCACATTTGTCTTATCTTTCTGACAATGACAAGTACATTACACTTCTAACAGTGAGACAAGACCAAGGCCCTCAGAGCACTAGACATCAATCTCGTCTAATTGAAAGGCAGTGGAGTGCATCTTTCCCTGCTTCCTTCCAAGCCCCGGGTTCTGCTTGTGCAATCCTATCGATGGAGATGACTGCTTGGACCAGCAGAAGGTCAAATATACTATCTCATCCTGTTATAGGCTACAGAGGGTGTTCTGGGGACCATTTCTGGTGGTAGAGAAAATGTTTATAGGGTTCCACTCGAATGAAGACCGGTGGCAGCTGCCTCGGAACGGGAGTGATGGGGCAGGGGTTAAAAAAATAAGTTAAATAAGCGTACTTTCCCTGCCGCACACCCCTCCTCCGTCCTCTTCTCTCAGCACCGAAAGCACCCAGGCTCCCGGACTCTCCCAACCATCACGCCGCTGCATGAGCGGCGCCGTGATTGGTCTGAGTGGCCTGTTTGGCCGGTCAGGCACTGCCTGTGAGTCTGGGCATGTTCTCCACCAGGCTGTACAACACAGCCCACTGGAGAATATACTAAGTGCGCATGGGAGGGCCGGCCAAACAGTCATTCGCACTTAAGGAGTGCAAACCACTCCTCACTCTGCTCTGGCAAGCTCAGACCCGCCCCACCCTGACCTGGCTCAGAGTCCCGAATAGAAAACTAAAATGATAATGACATCTTGCTAACATAATTTTACTTTTAATTTTTGCACTGCTCAAAGAGCAGTGGGGCGACACTCCTCCGCCTTAGCGGAGGAGCCACAACTGATGAAGAAGTGCTTCTGATAACAGGAATGGGTAAGGTTAATAAGTACCAACCCCACGCATACCAATATTCAAAATAACAGTACATGGAGCTCACAATATTCCATCAAATGATTTTCTTTTCTGAATGTAAAGAAACCCTTAGCAGTATATACCTTTCTGTGAGAAAAATATGTCCTCAGATAGCTGTAAGTGGGCTTGGCTCCCTGAGATCAGGTAAATGACAGGGCAAAGCCACATCAGTTACACGGTTACCAAGCCCAGCCAGTTACGCCAACTGACCATCTTTAGTGGGGCACAGGTTTGCCCTATACATCAATATTATTATTATTATGCAATAGTTTGCATCATTCTTGTTAGATCCTATTAGGAGGGCTGCAGGTCAGACACTCGTGAATGGGACCATAACATGCTGGTTGGAGTTGTTTGCCTCTGGTGTCCATCCTACTGTGACTCTGCAAACTGGGCCAAGTAAAACCCTTTCCACACGGGAAACAACCCTTACAACGCAGTCATCACATTGCAATACATTTACAACGCAGTCATTAGATCGCAACATCCTTTACAACACATGTCACTACAAAGCAGGCATTACATCGCATGTCACTACAACGCATATTATTACAACCCATAGTCCCCCTACACTATCCAACGTTTACCCTACTGTTGCACCCACTGTTCCCAACAAGCTGCACGGGTGAGCGGGCGCGCAGAGAAGTCACCCTAAGCGCGCAAGTTGCTGAATTTAGCGCGCACTCCAGCAACACCGTTTGCGCCGCCGCTTTTAAAATGCGAGCGGCGCGAAAAAGTGCCATTTCCTCGTTGCGGGAGATTGAGAAAAAAAAGCAGTCTCAAACACAGCGTGTGCTTTAGCACACGCTGTGTTTGACACTCTGCATTCCTCTGCATTCCTTTTCTTACACCGCACAGCTGCGGGGCTGATTGTGAACCTTTAGTATTCATGTTAATTGTAGCGCCCAGGTGCGCTGCAATTAACACGAATACTAATTCAAAGGACCTACAATCAGCCCCGCAGCTGTGCCCTGTAAGAATCGTTATTGTGCACTACTGAGGGGCTGTTTGTGATCCTTTGTGTTCCGTTGCCTTCCTCCAGCTCTCCTGTCTTGTAAGGGAGAGACGAACGATCATCAAGACCATTAGTAGACACATAACACAGACGACTGAATGTAGCTCACACGGACAGAAAAAATTAACAAGATTTTTCAAAAAGTTTTTGCTGGAGAAGCACATGGACCTTCAAAAATATTTTTGTAATGGTAAAACGGGCTGACCCACATTGATCCATGTTTTATACTATAGTGTGCGTAATAAAATGCGAATGACAAGCATAACAGGCCATTGTGAAGAGAGCAGGTTGAAAGTCCTTATAAAAATAGTATATATATATATATAATTTTAGTCAAAATGGAAAGGCCTCGATTAACAACCGAACTAAAACCAGGGAGCGACACCATGGAGCAGGGACAGACACCGTGGAGCAGGGACAGACACCGTGGAGCAGGGACAGACACCAGGGAGGAGGAACAGACACCGGGGAGCAGGGACAGACACAGTGGAGCAGGGACAGACAC
Source organism: Lissotriton helveticus (assembly GCF_964261635.1). NCBI lineage: Eukaryota > Metazoa > Chordata > Amphibia > Caudata > Salamandridae > Lissotriton > Lissotriton helveticus. Next base: position 969,663,537 of record NC_136061.1, on the reverse strand, counting down.
AGTGGAGCAGGGACAGACACAGTGGAGCAAGGACAGACACCGTGGAGCAGGGACAGACACCAGGGAGGAGGAACAGACACCGGGGAGCAGGAACAGACACCATGGAGCAGGGACAGACACAGTGGAGCAGGGACAGACACAGTGGAGCAGGGACAGACACCGGGGAGGAGGGACAGACACCAGGGAGGAGGAATAGACACCAGGGAGCAGGGACAGACACAGGGGAGCAGGGACAGACACCAGGGAGCAGGGACAGACACAGGGGAGCAGGGACAGACACCAGGGAGCAGGGACAGACACTGTGGAGCAGGGACAGACATCAGGGAGCGGGAACAGACACCAGGGAGCAGGGACAGACACCAGGGAGCAGGGACAGACACCGTGGTGCAGGGACAGACATCAGGGAGCAGGGACAGACATCAGGGAGCAGGGACAGACATCGTGGAGCAGGGACAGACACCAGGGAGCAGGGACAGACACCAGGGAGGAGGAACAGACACCGGGGAGCAGGAACAGACACAATGGAGCAGGGACAGACACAGTGGAGCAGGGACAGACACAGTGGAGCAGGGACAGACACAGTGGAGCAGGGACAGACACCGGGGAGCAGGGACAGACACCAGGGAGGAGGAACAGACACCAGGGAGCAGGGACAGACACCGGGGAGCAAGGACAGACACCAGGGAGGAGGAACAGACACCAGGGAGCAGGGACAGACACCGGGGAGCAGGGACAGACACCGTGGAGCAGGGACAGACATCAGGGAGCGGGAACAGACACCAGGGAACAGGGACAGACACCAGGGAGCAGGGACAGACGTCGTGGAGCAGGGACAGACATCAGGGAGCAGGGACAGACATCAGGGAGCAGGGACAGACATCAGGGAGCAGGGACAGACACCGTGGAGCAGGGACAGACACCAGGGAGGAGGAACAGACACCGGGGAGCAGGAACAGACACCATGGAGCAGGGACAGACACAGTGGAGCAGGGACAGACACAGTGGAGCAGGGACAGACACAGTGGAGCAGGGACAGACACCGGGGAGCAGGGACAGACACCAGGGAGGAGGAACAGACACCAGGGAGCAGGGACAGACACCGGGGAGCAAGGACAGACACCAGGGAGGAGGGACAGACACCGTGGAGCAGGGACAGACTGCGGGGAGCAGGGACAGACATCGGGGAGCAGGGACAGACACCAGGGAGTAGGGACAGACACCGGGGAGCAGGGACATACATCAGGGAGCAGGGACAGACATCAGGGAGCAGGGACAGACATCAGGGAACAGGGACAGACATCAGGGAGCAGGGACAGACACCGTGGAGCAGGGACAGACACAGTGGAGCAGGGACAGACACCAGGGAGGAGGAACAGACACCGTGGAGCAGGGACAGACACAGTGGAGCAGGGACAGACACCAGGGAGCAGGGATAGACACCAGGGAGCAGGGACAGACACCAGGGAGCAGGGACAGACACCTTGGAGTTGGACAGACATCAGGGAGCAGGGACAGACATCAGGGAGCAGGGACAGACACCGGGGAGCAGGGACGGACACCGTGTAGCAGGTACAGACACCATGGAGCAGGGACAGCCATCAGGGAGCAGGGACAGCCATCAGGGAGCAGGGACAGACATCAGGGAGCAGGGACAGACACCGTGGAGCAGGGACAGACACAGTGGAGCAGGGACGGACACCAGGGAGGAGGGACGGACACCAGGGAGCAGAAAGGCACCAAAAACGAGTGGGGCAGAGGGCAGAAGGGCAACAAAAACGATGGGACAGAGGGCAAGAGGGCATAAAGGCACAACAACGAGTGGGACAGAGGGCAGAAGGGCACCAAAAACGAGTGGGACAGAGGTCAGAAGGGCACCAAAAACAAGTGGGGCAGAAGGGCACAAAAAACGAGTGAGACAGAGGGCATTAGGGCACCAAAAACGAGTGTGACAGGGGGCAGAAGGGCACCAAAAACGAGAGGGACAGAGGGTAGGAGGGCACCAAAAAGGAGTGGGACAGAGGGCAGGAGATCACCAAAAATGAGTGGCATTTGTCGCCGTAGACACGCGAGGTTCGGTTCCTGGCGCACATAGCCATGGTTGCAGCGCACAGAGACCCTCCACTGCCGCACACAGAGAAAAAAAATTAGAGGGAACATTGGTTGCACCCCCTGGAGTTAGAATAGTAATTTTTACCCCTCACTATCCAACACTTACCTTAAATGCAATGTAATGGCATTTGTTGTAATGGTATGCTTTGTAAAGGTATATTGCGATGTAATGGAATGGGTTGTAAATGTATTTTTTAAAAATGTGTTGTAATGGCATGCTATGTAAATGTATGCATTGTAAGGGATGTTGCGCTGTAAAAACTGCATTGTAAAAGCATGCGTTGTAAATGTATGCGTTGTAACGTCATACATTCTTCCACACTTAACTCTAAGGGTAGTGCAGACGAGCAGTTCAAGCCTTCTCAGAGAGATAGTGTTAGGGGCACAAGAACTCAAAGCTAAACAGTCACACAACAGACAGAATAATTATGTTGTCCAATTTAGTAATTGCTTTTTAACATTTTTTTGTTGAGATTTTAAATGAGCATGTACAATGTACAGGGGTAGCATCAACGGTCACGTACATATCAAATAAACAGTACAACAACACGTGGCAAAAGGCATACATAGTAAATGATTGCATCTGCGATGGACAGTAGATTATCATGCTTTTTTTTAATACAATTTTTATTTGAGCAGAGCATATGGTCCATGATACATTATATACCTAAAATCAATAAGACAGCTTTTTAGCTAAAGCAGCTAATCTTATAATCATTCAGAAAACAAAGTGCAAAGTGCAAATTTACCCCTAAAGTGCAAAATCAATAAAATGCTAAAGCAACTAAGCCTACAATCATTCGCCATACAAAGTACAAAGTGCAAATTTATAAAAAGCTAAAGCAGCTAGTCCTATAGTCATTCACAAAACAAAGTGCAAAGTGCAATTTATCTTATTATATAACAATGATGACAAAAAACTCCTACTACGCCTAAAGTGCAATATCAATAAAGTGCAAGTGCCCGCTTATCGACAAATTCCTTCGTAGCTGCCTACTTTTTAAACACATAAAAGTATGAATATAATAGCTCATCATGTAAATACAAAATACATAATTCTAACAAATACATAGACTAAAAATTGCTAATACCCCTAAAATACAATTTGCTGAAGATGCAAATGTCTCTTAGTAAAAAGCTGCTGCATTGGTTTACCACTTCCAGTATTTTTTATTTTTTTTTCCTCATATTCGCCCTTGGTGACCATATAGTAACGAACAATTAGAGGAGATGACTGGGGCACTGACCCAGATTAACTGGGGGGGTTTTAATGATTCCTACCGGAGTGTCCCGCAGTGCCAAGCATCTACAACTTAATCATCGTCAGATGGTACCAACAGGGCTAGCATACTGCTATATACAACCCATTTCGTAACCAAAGTTGCCCATGTGGGATATGTATAGCAAAAGGGGATCCAGTAAGACGACCCTTCAAAGCAGCACAATCATAGGACATGGGGAAAAAAAAAACAAAAAAAAAAACCCATGATGTTCTGGTCTATGATTACCAATTCAACAGTAGCCAAAATCTCCCCTTATGTTGGTTACCCCCTCTAGCCATGTCCAATTTGGACATTTGTAACATAGCTGCACGCCAATCGGTAAAGAGAGGAGGTGTCTTATCTTTCCACCGTCTGCATATTTCTCTTCTAGCCAACAAACAGCTATAGAAGACCAGCTTTTTACTTATGCCATCAAGCTCTGGTATAATACCAAAAAAGACTAACATGGGGCTAGGGCTGACTTGCAAACCTATTGCTGACGAGAGGGAAACGCAAATTTCATTCCAAAATGATGTTATAAATGAACACTCAAAAAACATATGAACATCTGATGCTGCTACCAAACCACCTCTAGGGCAGGCCACCTGAGCATTATTGGGAAACTTTGATAAACGCAGTGGAGAGTAGTACACTCTATGCAGTGTAAACAAGTGGTTACGACGAAGCCAGGAAGGTTTCACAATCTCCCCCAGAATCTTAAATGATTTTAGCCACAGACTCTCCAAATCGGTGTTGGTGATATATGTTTCCCAGAGCGAGTGGGGGAGCAGGAATTCGTCATCAGTCTCGTCTAGTATAAGGTTGTACCAAAATGTAATCTCTTTTTTAAAAGGTGGTTTGTCAATGAGATGGGTTACTAGAATACTATCAGCGCCTATTTTAAACCTACCCCTACCTTGACTATAAGCCTGAGACCAACTCTGGATTTGAAGGTATTTAAATCGTGAGAAACGTATTCCTATTTTTGAGCTTAGGGTCTCCCATGAGAGTAAGACTCCTTCAGCAAACAGGTCCCCCCATGATGTATCTACAAGATTCTGCTGCGCAAGTATTAGTGCTCCAAGAGACACATTTGGCAGAAAACAAAATGCAAAATCTGTTGGGTAAGAATAGATGGATAGATTTCGGGGTTGTCTCATCACAAACTTCACATATTAGGGGGGTGGCCGTTCTTTTAAAAAAATCTATCAGGGCAAGGCTAGTCTCTAAACAGGTAGACCCGTATGGCCGATGGGCAATAGCTTCAGTTATTATTCTGGGTTCACCATTTACGATAGTAGGATATTATGGCCCAAACCAGGATGATCCATCAGTCTTGGCCACACTTTTTTCACAATTATATCTATTCCCAGAGCCGGTTATTCTAGCAGGCGATTATAACATAGTCTTGGATCCTATATTGGACAAGTCATCTTCGAATAGGGCTATAATTTTATCCAAGACTAGGATGTTTCTGTTAAATAACATGAAAGCATTGAACTATAATGATATCTGGAGGACACTTCATGGGTCTCAAAGGGGGGTCACATTTAAGAACTATAAATTTCACCACCAGTCTCGGATTGACTTCATTTTGATTAGCCATATCTTGGTCAAACAGGTAAAATCAGTCACTCATTTACCTTTTTATCTCTCTGACCATACAGCTATTCTTCTTGAGCTTGAGGTAGCATCCAGGCCCTCTCTAAGAAACTGGTCTTTTGACAGATCTATACTCGTCTCTCCCGATATTATAGAGGCATTAAATCACGAAGTTAAGTCCTTTTGGGAGATTAATCAGGGGTCGGCTCCATCTGGGACTACCTGGGACGCATTCAAAGCTACAGTAAGGGGTTATCTAACCAATATATCGGCATACAAAAACAAGACCTACAGGGATGCAGTAGCCTCTCTTGAATTGGAGATAGCATGACTCCAAGAAGAGATTGACTCGAACCCATTAACATCAGGGTCCCCATCAGTGGAGTTGCAAGACAGATTAACGGTCTTAAAAGGAGATCTCTCCTCAGTTCTGAGTGCACGGGTTTTAGAGAGATGGGAAGCTAGCAAGTTGGCCCACTTTGAATATGGGGAAGGTGTCAGTAAGCTCCTTGCCTGGAAGTCAAAGATAGATAGGGTCCGAAATAATATTAGTTCAATCAGCAAGGATGGAGTATTATACTCTTCAGATGACGGAATCAGTGGAGCTTTTAGAAGCTTCTTCAGTGAAATATATCAAGAGGATAAGAATGTACAACCCAGCCAAGCAAGGGACCGGTTATCTCGGATTGCCCTTTCGGCTTTAAACTTAGAACAAAGGAATGCCTTAGACAGCCCTATTACTTTGGAGGAAGTAAGATCTGCCATCTTTAAAAGTAAAAAAGGTAAGGCTGCAGGACCCGATGGGTTACCCTCCGAAATATATAAAGTAATTTGTCCAACAACTATTCCTTACTTAACAGACTTGTTTAATAGTATTCTATTAGATGGTGCCTTACCTCCCGCCTCTTGGGACAGGGCCTCTATAACTTTGATTTTAAAACCGGGCAAACCTGCAACTAATTGTGGGTCATATAGACCAATCTCAATTCTCAGCACAGATTATAAAATCTTTGCATCCATGCTTGCAAATAGGTTGGGTGGCGTAGCAAATAACATTCTGCATTTGGACCAGAAGGGTTTCATAAAGGAAAGGCAACTCTATGAACTGACTTACGACCTTATTGGCGCAATAGATATGGCCACATTAGCATCACTTCCTTTAGCAGTTTTTACTCTGGATGCCACAAAAGCTTTTGACAGGGTAAACTGGATGTACTTAGAGGAAGTGTTGAAAAAGATTAATCTAGGAGATAATTTTAGGCGAGCTGTAAAACTACTATACAAAAACCCTTCTGCTTTATTATTGGTCAACGGGGAACTTACTGAGCCATTTAGCATTTCATGAGGAACACGTCAGGGCTGTCCCCTCTCCCCACTTTTGTTTGATTTATATATAGAGCCTTTTGCCCAACTAATCCGTGATAATATTAATATAAAACCTTTTATTTTTGAAGGATGGGAGCGGAAGGTCGCATTATATGCGGATGACGTTCTCATTTTTTCATCAGAGTTGAGCTCGGCATTTCCTACTGTTATATCTATAGCAGAAGAGTTTGGTGCAATATCCGGATACGAAGTGAATGCATCCAAAACCGATATTATGGTTTGGAATCATCCCGCACCGCTTGTAGGGGTACAGCCTAGTTTTACCCTCAGGTATCTCGGGTTAAATATCTATACTGATATTAATAAGATCGTCCCTTTAAATTTTGCTCTTGTGGCTAAGGAGGCTCGAAGATCGATGAGAACATGGTCCGCTCTCCCTATCTCCCTGATAGGCAGGTCTAACCTGGTCAAAATGACTATTTTACCCAAGATTATGTTTTTGTTTAATACTATTCCTCTTTTTTTTGACCCATCTTTGACTGCCAAACTCCAAACCGAAATAAATAGATTCATAATGAATAGTCATACGCCTAGGTTATCTTGGAAGAAGATAAGACGTCGTCGTGAAAAAGGGGGCCTTGCAGCACCAGATCTGCAGTTTTATGGATGGGCCTTTCAACTTTCTCACATCAGGATGCTTTTAAAGACCCCTAACAATGTAGGGTGCGGGAAACTATTTTCAGCACTTCTTAAGGGGGAAAAAATCGGGCAGACGAACTTCTTGTTAAAATTTGGCGACCCTAAGTACTTTAAGAAGGTTAAGCTAAAGGTCTTGAGGGATCTGACCAGAACATGGGCTAATTTAAGACGCACACTCAAACTGGACTACTATCTTAGTAGGGCCCCATTATGGGACTCCCCAGGTGCGCCGTCTTGGCTTTTGGATAGTCTAGCTCTCTCAGTCAGAGAGGCCGGACCCACTTCCAGTATTATGATCTCTCTTTAATCTTCTCTAATTCATTAAAAAACTTCCCATTTTTTAAAAATTTTTTAGTAGCTCCTACCCTCCTAGCGTAGGCTTCTTCAAATTTTTTAGTCCTTTTTATTTTATTAAACCATTTCAGATGGGAAGGGGCTTCCCTAGATTTCCAATTTTGTAAAATTAGGGAGCGAGCTACCGAGCTCGAAATAAATATAAAAGCTTTTTTAGGTTCAGATTGCATTGTTTGCCCTCTGCAAATTCCGAATAAGGCAGCTTCAGCATCAATCGGAATTCTCTTTCCGATTGCTTGCTCGATATCCAAAAATCTGTCTCCCAGTAAGCCTTAAGCCTGGACATGAAAAAAAGGTGTGGTGCCACCCACCTTCCCCATCTATTTGGCATCGAAAACACTTATTTTCAACTCCCGGGAATCTTTTACTTAAGGTAGCCGGAGTTAGATAAGAGAGCCATCGCGATAGGAAGGCCATCCTTTTATAATTGGCAGCACGTAATGATTTACTTCCTAAATGGCAGACAGACTCCCACTCCTTCCCCGACAGCCTACATCCGGTCTCCCGAGTTATTTTCTCCAGGTGATTGTTTATCACAGGGACTTGTCCCATATTATGCAACAACCTATACCAGTTTCCTACTCCTCTTATATTGGCATTTGGCCCCATAAAGGGCTACCCCCAAGTGATTGGGGGAATCCAGATTACCACTAGTGTTTTTTAACAAAGAAACAATTCATAGATATTCAAGAAAGGTTGGCTTCTGATGGCTCTCCGCCCTTGCCAATACTTCCTGCCAGGAAATCGGCCTGTTTTGTATTAAAAAATGCCTTAACTCACAGTTACAACCTTCCCAAATATTTATGTGCCCTAATTGTAACTGGAGACCGAGACTGGCACATTCTCTAATTTTTAAATACTGGAGACCCGACGAGCTCATCCTTTTATAAAAGGACTGAAGTCTAAAAAGATAATCTTTTAAAGTTTTATGCCGTGTTTTTTTTTGAAGTTTTGAAGTTTTTAAAAATACTGGAGTTAGTGATCCAATTTCTTGTATCATTTTATCTATAAAAAAGCTGTCTCTCGTAAAATTTGATCCTATCAAGCCAGACACTAAATCCAAAAAAGCAGCCTCATAATATGTTCTTAAATGCGGCAACGCTAAACCCCCTTGATCTATTGGTAACTGTAACACATTCAGTTTGACCCTTGCAGCTTTCTTATCCCAAATACATTTCCTAAATAAGGTATTGATTTCCCTAAACTATGACTGATTTATTTTTTTATCGGGACATTAGAAAATAAGAAGATTTGCAGCGGAAGTATGGACATTTTAATTAGTGATACTCTACCCACTATCGATAAGGGGAGTAATGTCCATTGCTCCAACAGCTTCTTGATCTTACTCTTCATTTACAAATAATTTAATTCAAATAATTGATGAAACTGTGAAGATACATATACGCATTAAGGGCAAGAACCTCCGTTTTGTTTGCATTAATTTTATACCCACCTATTTTTTCAAACTCAGAAAACTCCCTCAGGACTCTTTCAAAATTCACTCTATCTGGAGTCAAATACAAAATGATGTCATCCGCAAATAATTTAAGTTTAGCCATATCAGGGATCAGTGATTGGATAGCAGCATTATTCCGTATCTTTAAAACCAAAGGTTCAATAAAAAAGGTAAAAAGTAAGGGCTAAAGTGGGCAACCCTGTCTAGTCCCGCAAGATGGTTCCTGCACAGTATGCATTTATTATAATCTTGGCTGTAGCCCCCTGGTAGATATTATGCAACATATCCACCACTTGTGCGGGAAACCCAAACCGACCAAGGGTAATAAACAGAGTTCTCCAGTTCACTAGGTTAAAATCTTTTTCCGCGTCGACCATCACAATCCTCGCGGGAATGGAGTTTGTGTTAATATAATCCTGGGCATGTATTAAGAACTGGGTGTTAGCTGCCATTGATCTGGCCGCTATAAAACCTGTTTGATCTCTATGTATTACCTCCTGGGTGGTCTGTAAAAAATGCTCTGCCCATACCTTCATCAAAAGTTTATAGTCGGAATTCAAAAGACTGATAGGCCTATATGAATTCACGTCTTCCGGATTTTTATCTTTTTTAACAAAAGAAACAATTATTGCTTCTTTAAACACAACCGGAACCGAGCCCCCCTCTCTAACAAAATTAAATAGATTTCTAAAAGGGACAGTGAGTTCCTTTAAGAAAATCTTATAAAACTCGATGGGGAAGCCATCCTGCCCGCAAGCTTTTGCCCCAGCTGTTGTTTTAATAGCTGCTAAAATTTAACTAATCTCCACTTCTCTTTCCAATTCGCCAATCCGATTCTCTGAAAGTTTTGGAACATTCATATTTATAAAATATTCCTGGATTAACTCCTCCTTCACTAAATACTCGGTTGAATACAAAGATCGAAAACGATCCATGAAAGTTTGAGAGATATCGCTACTATCAACTACTTCTGAGCCAGTCAGAGGATCTAAGATTTTCGATATTATAGCTGATTCTTGCTTTTTCCTGGTGGAATTTGCCAAGAATTTTCCAATTAACTGACGTTCCTCATAGACCCTCTGTTGAAAGATTTGTGAATTACAGACTTCTTCTATGATAAAAAAGATTATCATGCATGTTATTCTATACATCATAGAGTTAACGTACAACATTGTCAAGGGGCTCATCTGTTAACATATTCCGTAGATATTGTAAGAATGGTTCCCATATATCAGCGGGTCGAAATGAGGAGGGGAGTTCTTCTGCATAAATAATGAATCGGACTCGACAACTCACCAAGTCTTGAAGCGCTGGGATACCTCAGGGTGACTACGCGCTCTATAAAAATAAATAATAATAATAATAATAATAAGCCATCGGGTAGTCGTTGGTGCTGCTGTGCTCTCCCATGTCACCGCCAGACGCCTTTTGGCCATTAAGAGAGCCACCTTCACCACAACCCCCTTCACAGCAGGCACTAATCCCAGTAAACAGATATACGGGGAACATTGCAACTGCACACCAACCATTGTGGATAATATTCGGATCACTCCCACACAGAACTGAGCAACCCTGGGGCATTCCCATGATAACTGCTGAAAATCAGCGTCCGTTGCTCCACACCACTTACATCGGTCTTGTCTTGATTCCCATATTTAAATAATCTACTTGGTGTGTAATACACTTGATGTAGATACTTGTAGTGTATTATTCGGAGATTACAGTTCGAGGTTAGGGCTCCCGTGAGCTGGCACCAGTACTCCCAGTCTGGCAGTGGAAAAGGAGGGTCTAAATGAGCATTCCATTACTCTAGACTTCGGTTGTGGGGCCGTGGTCTTTCCTCCCTAGCCGCGAGATATAGTTTGGTGAGAAGGCGGCGCCACGTTGAGCTAAGAAGTAAAACGTGGAGTGTTTCCAGGGTCACGGGTTCTGCGGTGAAGGTGTGATAGTGAGTTGGCAGCGCTTTCTTTAGTCTATGGAAGAGGAACGTGAATAGTGATGTTTTGATCTGTATATAGCTAAGATCGTCATTTGTTAAAAAAAAAGCCCTGCTGAAACAGGTCTTGCATTTTAACTATTCCTACTTGGTGGAAAGTGCGCATGGCCCCTGTCTCATGTGTCACTGACAGATCTGAATGGAACGAACTTAGTAATTGTTTTGTAAAAAAAATAATTTGTTACTACAGGAAAATATGTAAGAACACCATTCCGTGAGGCTCAGATGAAGTAAAGACAACTATGATCATAGTGAAATGATTCACCAACAATGGAGGCTTTTCTCTGTTGTAGTAGTTGGTATGTCTATAGCGCTTGGAATCTAGACGAGACACATTTGCACTTTGCTAGATCTTCTTTTGTCCTGAGCAGTTTGTAGTTCAGGTCAAGAGTTTATTCGCAAATTACAGGGAACTCTAGGCAGTAGTCATAGTTCCTGCTACAGAACAAACTCTGCAAATCTTTCTGAGTTTGTCATATGAGGACCAGTTACCTGCTCACTCTGTCCATCCTCAGCTGGCACTGGTGGGAGCTTCTTATTTCAGTGCTCTCTGTGGTACTTTCACTGACACAGGACTGTGGTGGTGGTTCTTCTTAGGACTTCAGCCATGGTGAGGGAGAAGCATGGCAGGGCTTCTTGGTGAGCAATAATGGCAAATTAGATGCAGTCTCCAGGCTGAGACCTGACGCGTGCTTGTGATTCAGTGGTGGCATCCAGGCTAGGTTCACACAAGAAATATGCCCCTTCAGGTTGTTGTGGCTTCCAAGTGGAGTTCACATTAGGGATGAGGTCCTTAGGGCAGTTGTGGCCTTCAGCTCAGGATTGGTTCCCGCTTCTGCATTGATGTCAGCTCCTACTCAGGATTCTCTGGTGGGTCAGCAGCAACAGCAGCTGATGGGGGCTGAAAGAGTGCCTAATAGCATGGGATGATTTTTTGGCTTAATCTTTGTACACAGTTTCCTGCAGGAACCTTGATGGAAGACTGGGAGACCCCTCGTGACAGGTTGGCTCCAGCTTCACTTCCAACCACAGATAACAACTTTTAGGTGCTACTCATGCAGGGAACACAACTGGCTACTCCTCCTGGACAGATTCCTATCCAGAAGGCCTCCTGAAACAACAACCAGAGACAGAAAAAAGAGCAGGCCCTTTCTAGCAACTTCCTCGCCTATAACATCAGAAAATGCAGTCCGACCCCTGACTTCTACCTTCCACCAAATGGCAGTGGTCAGGGAGATCTAATCAGTAGTCCTTGAGTTCAAAATACACTTTGCATCCTTTGCAAAGAAAGGCATTTTCTCAACATAGGGCCTATAAGGTCAGGTGAGCATGTAATGACAGAACCTTTGTGGGTCCTGATGGACTCCACAGAACTGTGCGTAGGCATTTGAGTGTAGTGAATTGAATGCAGGTTTAGAAAGTTGAGTTTGAGGTTGCATGCAGAAGAATAGTGTTATACTGAGCTCCATGTGTGGCATAGACAATGGCGGATACCTGGGCTGGGGAGGACGCTACACCTGGTGACGAGACAGGGATAAGTAACCCGAAGATTGTCAGTGGTCGCCGAGAGTTTGCCCTGGTCCAGCAAACTGCTTGTGCGTGCCATGTGTGCCTCTGTCTGAGTGCGGAATCAACGTTTGACTGTGGAGTCAAAGCACATTCCCAGTTCTGTGTAAAGCATTTGATGATAATGAAAGTATCACTAAAAAGAACTGCAGTACTATGCAACTCAAAGCTATACATTTGTACGGAGTGATAACGCTAGAGGTGGATGCAACCAGGTTTTGACACAACAGAAAAGTGCAAGATAACACTGCGAACAGAAGCATTGCGAGGCAGAGATCAACTAGGTGTCAGATAGCACAGAATGATGCTTAAAGACTAAGTGATGCAAGCAGCGGTCATCTGCTCACTGGTTCTGAGTAAAGAGAGTCATTATGACACAGCGCAGGAGGGAGGGGCTCCAGAGGACGCACCTGGGGATAGGCTCACAAGGTGGTCCATATCCAAAGTGGCACCCCAAGGAAGTCCCTGAGGAACCATGTTGCAAACTGGCACTGGATATTGTGGGCCCTTTTGAGGTGTTATCACAAAATGAAAGATTTGTACTGGTATTGATAGATTATACTTCCAAATGGGTATTCAGATGTAGAATTAGCTCTATTGCGACGAGGAATGTGTTGGAATTGTTGAGGGATGTCTTTGCTTGTGAAGAAATTCCTAAAAACATTGTAACGGACAAAGGGGTCCTGTTCATTTCACAAGAAATGAAAAGAATTTCTGGAGTATTTGTCAAACACCATCGCATGGTGCTTTATGCACCTCAAGTTAACGTTGTGGTAGAAAGCATTAACGTCTATTGAGGGAATGTGTGCAGACAGCTGTAGAGAGTACGTTACTTTTGAAGAGAATCCTACATGAAAAATGATGGGCACGTCGCAATACACCTAACAGTGTAACAGGGATTTCTCTCTTTCAGAGACACGAAAGGAGAATTACGGAATCGAAATTCAGCCCAGTTTGGCATGGCAAGTCCGTTTTCACGTATGATCAAGGAATATAAGGAGAAGTACAAGAAACGTTTTGATAAAAAGCATGGGGTCAAGCAGAGCAAGTGGGTGGTTGGTGGGATGGTGTATGTGAAGAAACCTGTTTGTTTCCTCAAAGGTGAGACGAAGTTCTTGGGTCCCAAATAAATAATAGAGATCAAGAAGAATGTGGTGGCATTGAGAAGGGGAGAGGTGTGGGGCATGTCATGGTTATAAAATGCAAACACAACTGTAACTTGGACAGAACCAGTGAAGAAGGAAGTCATGAGCCTGGTGATATCATAGTAATGAGTCTGGTAGTAAGGGTGCGACTTGTACACGAGGTAGCACAGGCTGTTCACAGGACACTCTCAGACTCAGGAAGCCACCTGTTAATCTCGGATTACATTTTGGAATAATGCCTTTTGTGCCTTGAGTTGTTTATTCCTTTAGGACATACTGAGCCATTCCCCTTCGCCATATGAGTTGTAGAAATGTTATAATGCACTTTTTCATCCTTGTTCCTTTTCCCTTTAACTTTAAACAAAAAAGGGGAAGAGAGAGGTAAAGGCGTGGTTTATCCTCCTTATAGACACATATTCAAAAAATAGAGAACCAGCCCAGGAAAAGGTGAATTGAAGTATAACAAATCTCCACTAAGATAGTTTTCTAGGAAATAAAGTTTTTCTTAGAGACCCCTCACCCTCCAGGGTTACCCCTTGGTGGCATGCTTCATCATTGGAGTTCATCACAATCCTCTATGGATTGAGGCATGCTACGACCAGGCGGTTACGCGGGTGCCCTTATAGATGTAGTCTATGATAAAGACAATGTTGGTGAATGGGAGTGGAAAAATGAGTGCTGGTGAGTTAAAAATACCTGACTAGTAGGATTCTTATTTTATTCCCGCCTCTAGCCGGTAAGGTTAAACTGAGGGGTTGTGGCTGAAGGGGTGAGTCTGTTCCCTTCATAGATAGTTGGTCAACATGTTTCAAGCCTTTCCCCTAATGGCTCTTCTTCAGGACCTATAGGAAGAATAATCCCATTGGTACCACTCCACAAAGAGTGCTCAACACAACTGCACAGTCGTGATCACTCCATACGTGAAAAAACGAAGTTGCCCACCATCGTAGCTATGATACAGTGGGTGTTAAAAAAGTCTCCACCAAATGGTGAGACATAGTCAGACTGAAACACACAAACACTACAATACATGTAATTACATACATTTTAGATGCCTTACTGATGCATCATCGTCTTTCCTCCGATGCCTGCGTCGTGGAGTCTTGTGGCTAGCGTGCGAGGGAGATGGTGTCGAAGGCAGCTGAGAGGTCTAGGAAAGGGCACCTTCCTGCACAAAAACAATCCTGTGCAGAGTTTTCCTCTTTCCATGTGTGCTGCAGAATGCAACATACGTGGAAAGATGAAAAAACTATGAGAAATATGAATATTTCTCCTTGTTAGATTTTGGCGTTCCCAAGGTTTAAGTAAATCTGAGGCAGTATTCCAAATCCATGGGTGTTGCTTGGGAAAACCCACCACAACGCCCATAGAACTTCTCCCTGGTGCAGTGTAAGGCAACATAGTGACTTGCGCTGCTTTGTCGTACTCCATATCTATAAGGCCATTCACAGCCACCCAAACAGGCTTTGCACAGCCTTTTAGATATGGTTGAGGAGTTTGCGCCGCTGGAGCATCAGAAAAAGTGTTGCTCCGGCGACGCAAGCCTCTCGTAAATAAACCCCCATTAGTGAAGTGCGTGATGATGCAATGGAATTGCGCTATGTTGGAGGCGCAATCACTCTGAGAGTGAGACATGTCGCTCGCGATGAGGGCCCAGCGTTGAGGCTGTGAGAGACATGTAATTGGCGCTGTAGCACAAGGTGTCCTTCTTTAAGGAGGCATTAGACATCACCAGGTCATTTGGGAGACATACACACTTCAGGCTCCAGATCCTAACACCACCTTGAATGAAAGTTCTTAAAAGTGTGAACTATCCACGCTCCTAAACGTTCAATAAGTTGCAAGCTGACTAAACAGTGTAATCCAATTGTGCTGTGTCACACACGTTCTCCAAGCCAAAATATGTGAAGTTGCTGTAAAATTAGGGTAGGTAGTTCCTGTAATACAGAAAGATTTAACAATTAATGTTGGAAGTCGTAGTCTTGCCTAAATGTTGAGGCAATTGCAGTAAATCTTAGGTTATTGACTTCCTATTCTTCACAGTGCTCACCTCCAGGGTTAACAACCTTTGGCAAAGCCAATAGGCCTCGCCTGTGAGAGAGTTATTGGCTTTGGCAAGGTGTTTTAGCCATGTTGTACTCCAGTGTGACTGTTGTTCAGCATGGCTAAAAGTTGGTGGGGTGGGGTGGTGTATATTGGGGTACAGTGGAATGGGATAGATTGAGGTAGAGTGGAGTGGGGGTAGAGTGGGGTAGAATAGATTGTGATAGAATGTGGTAGATTAGAGTGAAGAAGATTGAAGTGGGGTAGATTGGAGTGGGGAGTTGTGTAGATTAGTGTGGTAGACTGGAGTAGGGTAGATTTAATTGGGGTCTACTGGGGTGGAGTCTGGTAGATTGGGGTGGAGTGGGGTAGACTGGAGTGGTGCACATTTGGGTGGATTAGAGTGGAGTACATTGGAATGGGGTAGATAGGAGAAGGGTAGATCGGTGTAGGTTGGGGTAGAGTGGAGTGGGATAGTTTGGAGTGGAGTTGGGGAGATTGGAGTGGAATGGGGCAGATTGGTAGGATTATAGTAGGGTAGAATGGAAAGGAGTGGGAGTACATTGGGGTAGTTTAGTGTGAGGTAGATTGGAGTGGGGCAGATTGGATGGGGTAGATTGGATGGGCTAGATTGGAATAGGGTAGTTTGGGGTGGAGTGAGGCAGGGTGGATTACGGTGGAGTGGGTTAGATTAGTCAGGAGTGGAATCGTTTTTAGTGGTGTGTGGTAGATTAGAGTAAAGTGGAGTGGGGTAGAGTGGAATGGAGTGTGGTCTATTGTGGTAGAAGTGGAGTGGGATGAATTGTAGTGGAGTACAGTGGATTGGAGTGGGGTGGGGTGGAGTGCAGTGGGGTAGGATGAGGTAGAATGTAGTGGAGTAGATATGGGTAGATTGGAGTTGGGTAGATTGGGGAGGTGTAGACTTGAGTAGGGTAGATTGGGGTAGAGTGGGTGGATTGGGGTGGAGTGTGTTAGATTGGAATGGAGTGGGGTAGATGTGAGGAGTGTGGTAGATTGGAGTGTGGTGGGGGAGTGTGGTATAGTGGAGTGGGGTAGACTGTAGCGGGATAGATTGGAGTGGAGTGGGGTAGCTTGTGGTAGATTGGAGTTGGGTAGATTATGGTCGATTGGATTGGGGTAGATTGTGGTGGAGTGAGCATATTGGAGTGGAGTGGGTTGGATTGTGCTCAATTGGAGTGGGTGGATTGGGTTAGAGTGGAGTGGGGTAGATTGGAGTGGGGTAGACTGGGGTAGAGTGGGTTAAGCTTGAGTGGAGCATGGAGATCGAGTATAGGGGTGTAGATTGGAGTGGCTCGGGGTAGATTTGAGTGAAGTGGGGTAAATTGGGGTAGAGTGAAGTGTGGTGGAGTAGATTGGAGTGAAATAGTGTAGAGTGGGGTAGAGTGGGGTATATTGATGTTCGGTAGATTGAAGTGGGGTAGAGTGAAGGTAGGTAGATTGGACTGAAGTGGGGTAGATTGGAGTGGAGGGGCTAGATTGGATGGAGTGTAGTGGGGTAGATTGGGTGGAGTTGAGTAGATTGGGGCAGACTGTAGCAAAGTGGAGTGGGGTAGACTGGGGTTCATTGGAGAGAAATGGGCTAAATTGGAGTGGAGTGGGTTAATTGGTGAGGAGGGGAAGGTCGTAGAGTGGAGTGGATTGGCGTGTTGTGTTGTGAGTGAGTGGGGTAGATTGGAGGGGTGTGGAGTTGAGTGGCATGTCCTAGAGTGTCTTAGAGTGGAGGGGCGCAGAGTGGAGTGGCAAGTCACAGAGTGGAGTGTCATTGAATGGAAAGTCATGCATAGAGGGGAAGGACACAGAGTGGAGTGGTGTAGTGGAGAGTATGCATGGCGTGCTAGCGCACCGCTATTACAGACAAAACATTTTCAATTCAAATTACCATTACGTTTGCAATGAAATATGATTTTACTGCACACAAACGAAAATGTATTCAAATGTCACCACCTAGTGGTTTGATGTGTTTTGATAGTATTCAAATATTTGTTTCCACCTTACGTCAATATTATTTTTTTAAATGTGCTTTATTTGTACTAACTCTGATATATTCTGAAACAGCAGCACTGTTCTTTTTTTTTTTGGTGTGTGATAGAAAAATGAAATTCCTACACCCTCTCTTCTTACACGGGTACTCAGCAAGATTGCCACATAAATTCCCTCACTTTGAAGTTTAAGAAAGAAAAGTGAACACCAAGCTCCCTTGGGAGGCCAGCTTGGTATTTGACCTCCATCTTTGAGTACACAGCAAATGTGACAAGATAAGAACAAGAATAAACAAGGTTTGGGCAATAGGAGGGATGGACTCAAGCTGGACAGCCTAAAACAAATGAACTCAGCAAATAGAAAGCCAGAAAATGTGAGTTACAAACCACAAAGCCAATGGTCAGCAATGTACAGAATACATTCCTAGGTCAGATTTTTGAACGTCCCCAAGATGTCTTTAGCAAACCAGACAGCTGCGCTGTCCTGTGGGCTTCGACCTAAAAAGGTGTGAATTGTCCAGTACATGACAAATGGCAATATGAAGTAGAGACATATTTGTTTGTTAAACTCCCCAGTCATAGAGGATTCCATCCACCATCCAAATTGCAGCTATCCTTTGTAAAAATATGCCTCTGCTTAGTATTATTGAATCATAAGATTCTATCATGAGAATTCATGTTGGGCTTGTTGATTCACAAGTACAATAATACACATCTGATTCTGAATCAGTTGAAGCCTGAACACATTTTTTCAAGCAAGCCCAGAAAGCAGGCATTGGCAATTGATCCTGTAAAAGATGGATAATGCAACTACCATATCCCGGAACTAAGACAGGATGACTTTGAGACTTTTCCTGAGGAGCTTGATTTGGTACGAGCATGCAGAATCTACAGAGTAGTTTTGTGTCTCCAAGGAACACAAGGCTTCATTTTTCTACCACACTGACCAGGTTAGGGGACGACCCCCTGCGTACAGGTTAGAAACTGTTGTTCTATAGGAAGTCCGCTCCACATATTAAAATTTCTGTTTTGTCCAGGGTAATTTTTAAGATGCTTTTACTCATCCAGGATTGGATAGAAGCAAAGCAGAGCTTGAGAAATTGCTGAATCTCTCCAGTAGGACAATAAAAACAAAACATAAGCTAATAGTCTTTAATGTATTGCATACAGTCGAGGCCAATGGAATTCCCAAGGGGAATCAAAGGCTGAACATAGATGGTTAACAAAATCGGGGACATTGGGGAGCCCTCGGGGACTCCAAATTTCACCTGAGTTACTTTGGACCTGGAAAGTGTCTTTGATAGCAAGTACCTTAGACTCTTCGAAAACGAAGAGAACCAAGCAAGCTGCTCTCTCAACTACCCACAGAAACACTCTTGCTTGCTCCCTCACCCCAAGGCACTCCCACTCGACTTGGCCCCTTACTTTACAGGCACTAATAACTACCCCCTCTACAGGCCGCCAGAGGTGTGGCGTCGCGGCCAGGGCGACTGACGCTGGAATCTGGGGATCAGGGTTCGATCCCCGGCTCCGGCGGCAGGTTAGCCCAGCACCATGTGACTCTGGGCAATAGCTCGCTTAATCTTCCCGATGGCCCCCAGCGCCTAGAGACCCTTACGGGTGATTGTGCGCTTTACAAATGTGGATTATTATTATTATTATATGCCCATCAATACCCCTTGGTGCTTTGATGAGGAAGCAGCGCCAGGCCTGAAGCACCAGTGGGAGCTGGGAAGGCAGATAGACCGTAGTAGCTAAGTGTGTGTGTTTCTATGTGTGTGCTCTTGCGCAAATCTCAGTTGCAGCTCGTGTCAGGGAAAAGAGGCGGGGCAGGGGGTGACAAGGGGGACGAGGGGATAAATGTAAAAAACAAAAAAACTTACCTGCTGCCCTCTATTGCTTCGCATTCATCTGCTCCTCTGCTTCTTCCCTCTTCCGAAGGCACAGGCGCCCAGCCTGCCCTACGGCCAATCCTGAAGCTGTTCTAGCATGACAGCAGCTTCAGGATTGGCCTGAGCACCCTCGACTTGGGCTCCAGGACAGACTATGAGTCTGCACCTGATCTCTCCAACCAAGCAGCATTGCTGGGTTGGAGAGAACTTTCACTATGCATGAAGGTTTGGCCGGCCTGAGACGGACAGCCAAACCATCATGTGCAGTGAAGGGAGTGCACCTACCACTCCCCTCAGTGCCTGTTGTCACTGTGGCCCCACCCCCAAGACTCAGCACAAGGAATGTAAAATAATAATAAAACGTGTTTTATTATTGTTTTATTTTTCACAATTTGGAGGGTGGTGGCGGGGGACGACACTCCTCCGCCGTGGCGGAGGAGCTGCCCCTGGCAAATCTGTGTGTGCAAATGTCTGTGAGTGTAGGTGCATGAGCTTGTCTGTATCTATGTGTGGGTGTGCTTTATGAGGAGTGGTTGTGCCTACTGACTACCTCTGGTAGAATACAGACTTTTGCACAATGGTGCTAATTGATAGCAACATATGGGCACCCATGTTATATTGCTAATGGCCTCGGTAAAATACTGCTCCTTGCACAATGGTGAGAGCTATTGGCAATTATTGGGAACATGTGGGTGTTCATTGGCCCAAATGCTGCCCTTGTATATTGGTGGTATGTCTTCACGTAACATATTCTTGGTAACATGTAAGCATGCATGGCATATTGCCCACTGCTGGTATAATGCTGGCCCTTGAGTAAACGTGGTAATTCATGGGATAGTGTCCCAGACAGAATGGTGGTCATTCTTGGAATGTTCTGTGCATCCAGGGCACAGTGGTGATCCAGCGGCGTACCAACAACAGATACTCCAATACCATATACTCACCTGGGCCCATAAACACACACTTACAATTGAGGAAACCCCTGGAGTCAAAGTTTATGATTTTCAGAAGTCAAGATTAGTTTACCTCTTATTCCTAACTAAGCTTTCACTGATCAAAAAGTTATTTCCTCCGGTCGATGGACCATTTTTTGAACTAGTTGATGGTGAAAAGACATAAGCTAACCTTTTCTTTATTGTAATGAAATATCCACAGATCAGGAGAGGTTTAAATCTTTATCTAAATTAAATTCATATGAACCATCTAAAATACACAGTGCAGTCACCGTCAATCAGAGGAGAGAAGTTTCAATTAATCAAATCATCAAACACATACTTTAAACTTAGCAATGACTTATGCTCAGAAAGGAGAGGACAAATAGAAAAGAACATCTGCTAATGCACAAAATTATATTTACCAAGAATGGTGTGGAGACCAACCCCCTGGCTAAAGGGCTGGTAAGGGTCCCCCAGAATAGATCAGGCGACAAAGGCTTCAGGACAGGAATCAGGAAAGGATAGATGACCTCTCTAATACTGATGCTTGCTTCACACCCCTCTCTGACATTCTCTTTGTCCTCAAGATTCTTCTGTAATCTTCTTTCTTTCTCAAATAAGTTAAGATAGTAGGTTCTGGGTTTGGTTCTTCATCAGCATCTCGCAGCATTCTCTCAGCATCACCCGCTACAGCGCCAGCATCCCGAGCTCTGCAGCATTCAGCAAATCTCCGTCTCTCACTAACTAAAAACTACCTCAATTATACTTTTTTGCCCTTCATGTACCACCCACTAAAG
The DNA here is from genome assembly GCF_964261635.1 of Lissotriton helveticus. Taxonomy (NCBI): domain Eukaryota; kingdom Metazoa; phylum Chordata; class Amphibia; order Caudata; family Salamandridae; genus Lissotriton; species Lissotriton helveticus. The sequence goes on along the minus strand of NC_136061.1, from coordinate 969,642,355 downwards.
TTTCAATATCATAAAAATACTAAATCTGATTGGTCAGGCAAGGGGGGGAGATCATCACACCATGCTTACATATCACTTTTTCAGTTAGCCCATTGTTAACAAACCCATCCCCTTAATTTTTGTTCATGTTTTTATTTTCCCACCCACATTCACATTTCATCTGCAACAAATATTTTAACTTGAACATGGAGTCTCATTCATTTAGATTTTTCACTGCGGTTCTCAGGCTCAGGTATACTGCGACCTTGTCCTCTTCCCGACCCGCCTGTCATTCTTCCGGGCTGTCTTTCAGTTGTCATGCGCAATAACCACATGACTCAGCTTATTTTAGACATATATGAGAGGCCCAAATGCACGCTAGTGATAAAGTCAGAAAAGACAAATGTTACTTTCACAAATAAATGGTTTCACTGTATACAACCCCTTTTACTTATTAGTATAGTCCCTGCATTAGCATTAGTAAAAAAAGCTCGGTTTCGTTTCAGCTAAGCAGGTGCCATGCACACGAGTCTTTAAGACACCCATTTAGTGCCTTCTGCTCATGCGCAAGAATTTCCCTCTAAGCCTTAATACGTCATATTACATAGATGCAGTTGACGCATGCGCAGTAAAGATTTCCCTGTTAAAGTGGTTTTAGTAATTCGTTCGAGTTGGTTAACGTGAGCAAACACATATGCAAGCTCCACTAATTCATGTGCTTTTAGTGGTTTACACAATACGTAATTATTAACATGTTAGTAAGTTTAATGAGAGGATTGCTTCCAAACAAGTCTCTTTTCTACGAGTCCTTGCTCCATCAGTGGTGCCTATCCAAGACAAAATGGTAGTCTAAGCAGTATGGTGGTAATTCTTGAAATACTATAGGCAGCCAATGCACATTGATGCCCAACCCTGTCATAACATTAAACCTAGCACAATGATACCGGGTATATTGTGAGTATCCATGACATTGTAATGGTTAAGGCAATATCGTGGTAGTACTCTTAATTTTGAGGGAGGCCAGTGACAATGGTAGTAATTCTTTAGATGTTGAAGGCATTATTGGCCCCCACATGTGCTGTATTACCTACCCCTGCATTATAATTCTAATGCGTGCTATATTGTAAACATTTATGGCAGACATGGCATTATGACACCCACCCTACCATAATTCTGGCTCTGGCTTAGTAGTGCTAATTCCTGACAGAATTTCAGCAGCCAATGTACGATGGCTCCAAGGAACAAACGCACGTGATATTAAAAAGCTAAAGGTTAAGCAGTCTCAGAAACTAGTGCAAGTGAGCACATGTAACATGCACACTAGTGTACAAGTTCACCCGCTTGTTTCTTCAAAACTCAAGTCAGATATATTTTTTCCAATGTCTGGGTATTGGAGAATGAGTTGGGTAAGACAAAACTGCTTGCCTTTGAAAATGCTTGTTTAGTTTGTTATTTTTTTAGACACCACATTGTGTTGCTGCTTTTCATGCCACTTTCCTCTACTTCTCTTTATCCGTATTCCCCTGAACCTGCACAAACAGCAAAGCCTGTCCCTTATGTTATGTTATGTGTGTTTGTAATGGGCACGATCACCTGAGAGGGTATCCTGTCACTGAGCAGGTGCGTGTGCCTAGCCTCGAGTATGGTAGGTTGGTTAATTGAAAAGCCAGGTCTTCAGCTTCTTGCGCAATTCAATAAGAGAGGACGAGGTCCTGATGCTCAATGGGAGGTCATTCCTCGCTTTATGAGCGATGTAAGAGAATAACCATCCTCCTGATCTGGTTCTGTGTATGTGCGGAATGTGTGTGAGTTGGAGTCCTGCCGTGTGGAGGTGTTTGGGTGGTTGGTCGAAGGAGATACGACTGTTCAGGTAGGTTGGGCCTAAGTTGTGTAGAGCCTTAAATGCAGGGCTTTAAGTGGGATGAAAAAACTGGCGGGTCTCTCAAAGGGGTGTGACCAGTGTAATTAAGGGCTTGGCTTAAAAACGCTTTAGCTAAAAATATGTGCTTTTGCATAGTGTGCTGCCCCACTGGTATCTTGCGGCTTCTGTCATTCATCCAGATATATAATGCAACAAGTAACATTACATCTACAACAAGCCAGGACTATCGACTTTGTTAATGGTATGTATTTTCATTGACTATATATCTGAGAGTGAATGTGCATGGTCCTTTTCAAATAGTTTGTTTCTTTTGAAGGCTTTTCTCTCTCCGGAGGGGCTGGTTATCAAGGGGTGGATTTACAAAGGTTAGTTTAAATAGGCCATCTTTGGTTTTTTCCCTTTTTTTGTGTTTAAAGCAGGATATCCAAGTAAAACACTTACCTTTCTGTCTTAACTTTTTTTTTCGCACAACTTCTTTTTAACAACGTTGGTGTTTCACAAAATATATGTTCCAATACCTTGATTACACACTCCAAGCATTTTTCCTACAGAACAGTTCTCTGGTAAAAACATATGGTTTTCGTGTAAAGGGCTCTGGTGCCCTTGTGCCCAGTTTGTGCTATATAAACTGCCCCCTCCCCCCCCCAAAAAAGATGAAAACAGCATAACGTGACCTTGGCGTACCCTGGGGCATTTGTCCCTCTGTGCAACAACAGCATGCAAGGATCATTGTTGCCTTGAATTCATAAGTATATAAGCACGTGAAGGGCGGAAACATTCCCTTGTAAAGGACAATGAAAGTTTACTATCATTTGTAGTGAACACAGTAATGATGTACTCCGCGTTATATTAGAAAGTGCCTTACTGCTCTGCACTGTGTGCTTGCTGCATGGTATAGGAGTCACACTTCTCTGCAGCAGTGAACATTATTTATCCAAACAGCTGGATCACAGCAGACATTCCAGTGAACACAGGAGTCACACAAAATGGAGGCTTCTGCCCTGAGGGTGTTGGCAAAAATGGAGAGCCCAATAGGGACCCGTCTCAGCACCTGGTTAGGGCTCGGGCATACGCCTCCACGAAGTGGGGGGCGGAGCTTCCGAGATCTTATGCGTTCAAAAAAAAAAAGACAGAAAGGGCTCCGGCTGGCACATTCCTTAGTTTTTTATGGCATCTGCTTAGTGATTCGTCTTCGCTGTGCTGTGTATTTAGTAGCGTTGACGTGATAGGCTATATGTAATTTACTCGTGCCCGAGGTGGCATATTTCCGGCGGTTTCGCGCACGACAGACTTATTAATCTTAATTAGGAGCTGTCAGAGTGGCCGTGTAATGCAATCCAGATGGTGCGAGCGCGTTCACCATTTCATTGCATGTATCATGCGCGCGTTTAACATTTACCTTTCGAGCACGGCAGTCCATTCATTTGGCGGTCTGTTTTGTGTGTTTGTATTTGCACGTAGTGCAGAGGCGTAGTGCAGAGTGGTGGTGCGTAGTGCAGAGGCGTAGTGCAGAGTGGTAGTGCGTAGTGCAGAGGCATAGTGCAGAGTGGTAGTGCGTAGTGCAGAGGCGTAGTGCAGAGTGGTAGTGCATAGTGCAGACTGGTAGTGCGTAGTGCAGAGGCGTAGTGCGTAGTGCAGAGTGGTAGTGCAGAGGCGTAGTGCAGAGGCGTAGTGCGTAGTGCAGAGTGGTAGTGCAGAGGCATAGTGCAGAGTGGTAGTGCGTAGTGCAGAGGCGTAGTGCGTAGTGCAGAGGCGTAGTGCGTAGTGCAGAGTGGTAGCGCGTAGTGCAGAGTGGTAGTGCGTAGTGCAGAGTGGTAGTGCGTAGTGCAGAGGCGTAGTGCGTAGTGCAGAGGCGTAGTGCAGAGTGGTAGTGCGTAGTGCAGAGGCGTAGTGCGTAGTGCAGAGTGGTAGTGCGTAGTGCAGAGGCGTAGTGCAGAGGCATAGTGCGTAGTGCAGAGTGGTAGTGCGTAGTGCAGAGGCGTAGTGCAGAGGCGTAGTGCAGAGTGGTAGTGCGTAGTGCAGAGGCGTAGTGCAGAGGCGTAGTGCGTAGTGCAGAGTGGTAGTGCGTAGTGCAGAGGCGTAGTGCAGAGGCGTAGTGCGTAGTGCAGAGGCGTAGTGCAGAGGCGTAGTGCAGAGGCGTAGTGCAGAGGCGTAGTGCGTAGTGCAGAGGCGTAGTGCAGAGGCGTAGTGCGTAGTGCAGAGGCGTAGTGCGTAGTGCAGAGGCGTAGTGCAGAGGCGTAGTGCAGAGTGCAGAGGCGTAGTGCAGAGGTGTAGTGCAGAGGCGTAGTGCAGAGGCGTAGTGCAGAGGCGTAGTGCAGAGGCATAGTGCAGAGTGCAGAGGCGTAGTGCAGAGTGGTAGTGAGTAGTGCAGACGCATAGTGCAGAGTGGTAGTGCGTAGTGCAGAGGCATAGTGCATAGTGCAGAGGCGTAGTGCGTAGTGCAGAGGCGTAGTGCAGAGTGGTAGTGCGTAGTGCAGAGGCGTAGTGTAGAGTGGTAGTGCGTAGTGCAGAGGCGTAGTGCAGAGGCGTAGTGCAGAGTGGTAGTGCGTAGTGCAGAGGCGTAGTGGAGAGTGGTAGTGCGTAGTGCAGAGGCGTAGTGCGTAGTGGTAGTGCGTAGTGCAGAGTGGTAGTGCGTAGTGCAGAGGCGTAGTGCAGAGTGGTAGTGCGTAGTGCAGAGTGGTAGTGCATAGTGCAGAGTGGTAGTGCATAGTGCAGAGGCGTAGTGCAGAGGCGTAGTGCAGAGTGCAGAGGCGTAGTGCAGAGGCGTAGTGCGTAGTACAGAGGCGTAGTGCAGAGGCGTAGTGCAGAGTGGTAGTGCGTAGTGCAGAGGCGTAGTGCAGAGTGGTAGTGCCTAGTGCAGAGGCGTAGTGCAGAGTGGTAGTGCGTAGTGCAGAGTGGTAGTGCAGAGGCATAGTGCAGAGTGGTAGTGCATAGTGCAGAGTGGTAGTGCGTAGTGCAGAGTGGTAGTGCGTAGTGCAGAGTGGTAGTGCGTAGTGCAGAGTGGTAGTGCATAGTGCAGAGGCGTAGTGCAGAGGCGTAGTGCAGAGTGCAGAGGCGTAGTGCAGAGGCGTAGTGCAGAGTGGTAGTGCATAGTGCAGAGGCGTAGTGCAGAGGCGTAGTGCAGAGTGCAGAGGCGTAGTGCAGAGGCGTAGTGCGTAGTGCAGAGGCGTAGTGCAGAGGCGTAGTGCAGAGTGGTAGTGCGTAGTGCAGAGGCGTAGTGCAGAGTGGTAGTGCGTAGTGCAGAGGCGTAGTGCAGAGTGGTAGTGCGTAGTGCAGAGGCGTAGTGCGTAGTGCAGAGTGGTAGGGCGTAGTGCAGAGGTGTAGTGCAGAGTGGTAGTGCGTAGTGCAGAGGCGTAGTGCAGAGTGGTAGTGTGTAGTGGTAGTGCGTAGTGCAGAGTGGTAGTGCGTAGTGCAGAGTGGTAGTGCATAGTGCAGAGGCGTAGTGCGTAGTGCAGAGGCGTAGTGCGTAGTGCAGATTGGTAGTGCAGAGGCGTAGTGCGTAGTGCAGAGTGGTAGTGCAGAGGCGTAGTGCAGAGGCGTAGTGCGTAGTGCAGAGTGGTAGTGCAGAGGCGTAGTGCAGAGTGGTAGTGCGTAGTGCAGAGGCGTAGTGGGTAGTGCAGAGGCGTAGTGCGTAGTGCAGAGTGGTAGTGCGTAGTGCCGAGGCGTAGTGCAGAGGCGTAGTGCAGAGTGGTAGTGCGTAGTGCAGAGGCGTAGTGCAGAGGTGTAGTGCGTAGTGCAGAGTGGTAGTGCGTAGTGCAGAGGCGTAGTGCAGAGGCGTAGTGCGTAGTGCAGAGGCGTAGTGCAGAGGCGTAGTGCAGAGGCGTAGTGCAGAGGCGTAGTGCAGAGGCGTAGTGCAGAGGCGTAGTGCGTTGTGCAGAGGCGTAGTGCGTAGTGCAGAGGCGTAGTGCAGAATGCAGAGGCGTAGTGCAGAGTGGTAGGGCGTAGTGCAGAGGCGTAGTGCAGAGTGGTAGTGCGTAGTGCAGAGGCATAGTGCAGAGTGCAGAGGCGTAGTGCGTAGTGCAGAGGCGTAGTGCAGAGTGGTAGTGCGTAGTGCAGAGGCGTAGTGCAGAGTGGTAGTGCGTAGTGCAGAGGCGTAGTGCAGAGGTGTAGTGCAGAGTGGTAGTGCGTAGTGCAGAGGCATAGTGCAGAGTGGTAGTGCGTAGTGCAGAGGCGTGGTGCGTAGTGGTAGTGCGTAGTGCAGAGTGGTAGTGCGTAGTGCAGAGGCGTAGTGCAGAGTGGTAGTGCGTAGTGCAGAGTGGTAGTGCGTAGTGCAGAGTGGTAGTGCATAGTGCAGATGCGTAGTGCAGAGGCGTAGTGCAGAGTGTAGAGGCATAGTGCAGAGGCGTAGTGCGTAGTGCAGAGGCGTAGTGCAGAGGCGCAGTGCAGAGTGGTGCGTAGTGCAGAGGCGTAGTGCAGAGTGGTAGTGCGTAGTGCAGAGGCATAGTGCAGAGTGGTAGTGCGTAGTGCAGAGGCGTAGTGCAGAGGCGTAGTGCGTAGTGCAGAGTGGTAGTGCGTAGTGCAGAGGCGTAGTGCAGAGGCGTAGTGCAGAGTGGTAGTGCGTAGTGCAGAGGCGTAGTGCAGAGTGGTAGTGCGTAGTGGTAGTGCGTAGTGCAGAGTGGTAGTGCGTAGTGCAGAGTGGTAGTGCGTAGTGCAGAGGCGTAGTGCGTAGTGCAGAGGCGTAGTGCGTAGTGCAGAGTGGTAGTGCAGAGGCGTAGTGCAGAGGCGTAGTGCGTAGTGCAGAGTGGTAGTGCAGAGGCGTAGTACAGAGTGGTAGTGCGTAGTGCAGAGGCGTAGTGCGTAGTGCAGAGGCGTAGTGCGTAGTGCAGAGTGGTAGTGTGTAGTGCAGAGTGGTAGTGCGTAGTGCAGAGTGGTAGTGCGTAGTGCAGAGGCGTAGTGCGTAGTGCAGAGGCGTAGTGCAGAGTGGTAGTGCATAGTGCAGAGGCGTAGTGCAGAGTGGTAGTGCGTAGTGCAGAGGCGTAGTGCAGAGTGGTAGTGCGTAGTGCAGAGGCGTAGTGCGTAGTGCAGAGGCGTAGTGCGTAGTGCAGAGTGGTAGTGCAGAGGCGTAGTGCAGAGGTGTAGTGCGTAGTGCAGAGTGGTAGTGCAGAGGCGTAGTGCAGAGTGGTAGTGCGTAGTGCAGAGGCGTAGTGCAGAGGCGTAGTGCGTAGTGCAGAGTGGTAGTGCGTAGTGCAGAGGCATAGTGCAGAGGCATAGTGCGTAGTGCAAAGTGGTAGTGCGTAGTGCAGAGGCGTAGTGCAGAGGCGTAGTGCGTAGTGCAGCGTGGTAGTGCGTAGTGCAGAGGCGTAGTGCAGAGGCGTAGTGCAGAGGCGTAGTGCGTAGTGCAGAGGCGTAGTGCAGAGTGCAGAGGCAGAGTGCAGAGGCGTAGTGCAGAGGCGTAGTGCAGAGGCGTAGTGCGTAGTGCAGAGGCATAGTGCAGAGTGCAGAGGCGTAGTGCAGAGTGGTAGTGCGTAGTGCAGAGGCGTAGTGCAGAGTGGTAGTGCGTAGTGCAGAGACATAGTGCAGAGTGCAGCGGCGTAGTGCGTAGTGCAAAGCGTAGTGCAGAGTGGTAGTGCATAGTGCAGAGGCGTAGTGCAGAGTGGTAGTGCGTAGTGCAGAGGCGTAGTGCAGAGGCGTAGTGCAGAGTGGTAGTGCGTAGTGCAGAGGCGTAGTGTGTAGTGGTAGTGCGTAGTGCAGAGTGGTAGTGCGTAGTGCAGAGGCATAGTGCAGAGTGGTAGTGCGTAGTGCAGAGTGGTAGTGCGTAGTGCAGAGTGGTAGTGCATAGTGCAGAGGCGTAGTGCAGAGGCGTAGTGCAGAGTGCAGAGGCGTAGTGCAGAGGCGTAGTGCAGAGTGGTAGTGCGTAGTGCAGAGGCGTAGTGCGTAGTGGTAGTGCGTAGTGCAGAGTGGTAGTGCGTAGTGCAGAGGCGTAGTGCAGAGTGGTAGTGCGTAGTGCAGAGTGGTAGTGCGTAGTGCAGAGTGGTAGTGCATAGTGCAGAGGCATAGTGCAGAGGCGTAGTGCAGAGTGCAGAGGCGTAGTGCAGAGGCGTAGTGCGTAGTGCAGAGGCGTAGTGCAGAGGCGTAGTGCAGAGTGGTAGTGCGTAGTGCAGAGGCGTAGTGCAGAGTGGTAGTGCGTAGTGCAGAGGCGTAGTGCAGAGTGGTAGTGCGTAGTGCAGAGGCGTAGTGCAGAGGCGTAGTGCGTAGTGCAGAGTGGTAGTGCGTAGTGCAGAGGCTTAGTGCAGAGGCGTAGTGCGTAGTGCAGAGGCGTAGTGCAGAGGCGTAGTGCAGAGTGGTAGTGCGTAGTGCAGAGGCGTAGTGCAGAGTGGTAGTGCGTAGTGCAGAGGCGTAGTGCAGAGTGGTAGTGCGTAGTGCAGAGGCGTAGTGCAGAGGCGTAGTGCAGAGTGCAGAGGCGTAGTGCAGAGTGCAGAGGCGTAGTGCAGAGGCGTAGTGCATAGTGCAGATGCGTAGTGCAGAGGCGTAGTGCAGAGTGGTAGTGCGTAGTGCAGAGGCGTAGTGCAGAGTGGTAGTGCGTAGTGCAGAGGCGTAGTGCAGAGTGCAGAGGCGTAGTGCAGAGTGGTAGTGCGTAGTGCAGAGGCGTAGTGCAGAGTGGTAGTGCGTAGTGCAGAGACATAGTGCAGAGTGCAGAGGCGTAGTGCGTAGTGCAGAGGCGTAGTGCAGAGTGGTAGTGCGTAGTGCAGAGGCGTAGTGCAGAGTGGTAGTGCGTAGTGCAGAGGCATAGTGCAGAGTGGTAGTGCGTAGTGCAGAGGCGTAGTGCGTAGTGCAGAGGCGTAGTGCGTAGTGCAGAGTGGTAGTGCAGAGGCGTAGTGCAGAGGTGTAGTGCGTAGTGCAGAGTGGTAGTGCAGAGGCGTAGTGCAGAGTGGTAGTGCGTAGTGCAGAGGCGTAGTGCAGAGGCGTAGTGCAGAGTGGTAGTGCGTAGTGCAGAGGCGTAGTGCAGAGGCATAGTGCGTAGTGCAGAGTGGTAGTGCGTAGTGCAGAGTGGTAGTGCGTAGTGCAGAGTGGTAGTGCGTAATGCAGAGGCGTAGTGCGTAGTGCAGAGGCGTAGTGCAGAGTGGTAGTGCGTAGTGCAGAGGCGTAGTGCAGAGTGGTAGTGCGTAGTGCAGAGGCGTAGTGCCGAGTGGTAGTGTGTAGTGCAGAGGCGTAGTGCAGAGTGGTAGTGTGTAGTGCAGAGGCGTAGTGCGTAGTGCAGAGGCGTAGTGCGTAGTGCAGAGTGGTAGTGCAGAGGCGTAGTGCAGAGTTGTAGTGCGTAGTGCAGAGTGGTAGTGCAGAGGCGTAGTGCAGAGTGGTAGTGCGTAGTGCAGAGGCGTAGTGCAGAGGCGTAGTGCGTAGTGCAGAGTGGTAGTGCGTAGTGCAGAGGCGTAGTGCAGAGGCATAGTGCGTAGTGCAGAGTGGTAGTGCGTAGTGCAGAGGCGTAGTACAGAGTGGTAGTGCGTAGTGCAGAGGCATAGTGCAGAGGCGTAGTGCGTAGTGCAGCGTGGTAGTGCGTAGTGCAGAGGCGTAGTGCAGAGGCGTAGTGCAGAGGCGTAGTGCGTAGTGCAGAGGCGTAGTGCAGAGTGCAGAGGCAGAGTGCAGAGGCGTAGTGCAGAGGCGTAGTGCAGAGGCGTAGTGCGTAGTGCAGAGGCGTAGTGCAGAGTGCAGAGGCGTAGTGCAAAGTGGTAGTGCGTAGTGCAGAGGCGTAGTGCAGAGTGGTAGTGCGTAGTGCAGAGACATAGTGCAGAGTGCAGCGGCGTAGTGCGTAGTGCAGAGGCGTAGTGCAGAGTGGTAGTGCGTAGTGCAGAGGCGTAGTGCAGAGTGGTAGTGCGTAGTGCAGAGGCGTAGTGCAGAGGCGTAGTGCAGAGTGGTAGTGCGTAGTGCAGAGGCGTAGTGTGTAGTGGTAGTGCGTAGTGCAGAGTGGTAGTGCGTAGTGCAGAGGCGTAGTGCAGAGTGGTAGTGCGTAGTGCAGAGTGGTAGTGCGTAGTGCAGAGTGGTAGTGCATAGTGCAGAGGCGTAGTGCAGAGGCGTAGTGCAGAGTGCAGAGGCGTAGTGCAGAGGCGTAGTGCAGAGTGGTAGTGCGTAGTGCAGAGGCGTAGTGCGTAGTGGTAGTGCGTAGTGCAGAGTGGTAGTGCGTAGTGCAGAGGCGTAGTGCAGAGTGGTAGTGCGTAGTGCAGAGTGGTATTGCGTAGTGCAGAGTGGTAGTGCATAGTGCAGAGGCGTAGTGCAGAGGCGTAGTGCAGAGTGCAGAGGCGTAGTGCAGAGGCGTAGTGCGTAGTGCAGAGGCGTAGTGCAGAGTGGTAGTGCGTAGTGCAGAGTCGTAGTGCAGAGTGGTAGTGCGTAGTGCAGAGGCGTAGTGCAGAGGCGTAGTGCAGAGGTGTAGTGCGTAGTGCAGAGGCGTAGTGCAGAGGCGTAGTGCAGAGTGGTAGTGCGTAGTGCAGAGGCGTAGTGCAGAGTGGTAGTGCGTAGTGCAGAGGCGTAGTGCAGAGTGGTAGTGCGTAGTGCAGAGGCGTAGTGCAGAGGCGTAGTGCAGAGTGCAGAGGCGTAGTGCAGAGTGCAGAGGCGTAGTGCAGAGGCGTAGTGCATAGTGCAGAGGCGTAGTGCAGAGGCGTAGTGCAGAGTGGTAGTGCGTAGTGCAGAGGCGTAGTGCAGAATGGTAGTGCGTAGTGCAGAGGCGTAGTGCAGAGTGCAGAGGCGTAGTGCAGAGTGGTAGTGCGTAGTGCAGAGGCGTAGTGCAGAGTGGTAGTGCGTAGTGCAGAGACATAGTGCAGAGTGCAGAGGCGTAGTGCAGAGTGGTAGTGCGTAGTGCAGAGGCGTAGTGCAGAGTGGTAGTGCGTAGTGCAGAGGCGTAGTGCAGAGGCGTAGTGCAGAGTGGTAGTGCAGAGGCGTAGTGCAGAGTGGTAGTGCGTAGTGCAGAGGCGTAGTGCGTAGTGGTAGTGCGTAGTGCAGAGTGGTAGTGCGTAGTGCAGAGGTGTAGTGCAGAGTGGTAGTGCGTAGTGCAGAGTGGTAGTGCATAGTGCAGAGTGGTAGTGCATAGTGCAGAGGCGTAGTGCAGAGGCGTAGTGCAGAGTACAGAGGCGTAGTGCAGAGGCGTAGTGCGTAGTGCAGAGGCGTAGTGCAGAGGCGTAGTGCAGAGTGGTAGTGCGTAGTGCAGAGGCGTAGTGCAGAGTGGTAGTGCATAGTGCAGAGGCGTAGTGCAGGGTGGTAGTGCGTAGCGCAGAGGCGTAGTGCGTAGTGCAGAGTGGTAGTGCGTAGTGCAGAGGCGTAGTGCAGAGGCGTAGTGCGTAGTGCAGAGGCGTAGTGCAGAGGCGTAGTGCAGAGTGGTAGTGCGTAGTGCAGAGGCGTAGTGCAGAGTGGTAGTGCGTAGTGCAGAGGCGTAGTGCAGAGTGGTAGTGCGTAGTGCAGAGGCGTAGTGCAGAGGCGTAGTGCAGAGGCGTAGTGCGTAGTGCAGAGGCGTAGTGCAGAGTGCAGAGGCGTAGTGCGTAGTGCAGAGGCATAGTGCAGAGGCGTAGTGCGTAGTGCAGAGGCGTAGTGCAGAGGCGTAGTGCAGAGGCGTAGTGCAGAGTGGTAGTGCGTAGTGCAGAGGCGTAGTGCAGAGTGGTAGTGCGTAGTGCAGAGGCGAAGTGCAGAGGCGTAGTGCAGAATGGTAGTGCGTAGTGCAGAGTGGTAGTGCGTAGTGGTAGTGCGTAGTGCAGAGTGGTAGTGCGTAGTGCAAAGGCGTAGTGCAGAGTGGTAGTGCGTAGTGTAGAGTGGTAGTGCGTAGTGCAGAGGCGTAGTGCAGAGTGCAGAGGCGTAGTGCAGAGTGCAGAGGCGTAGTGCAGAGGCGTAGTGCAGAGGCGTAGTGCGTAGTGCAGAGGCGTAGTGCAGAGGCGTAGTGCAGAGTGCAGAGGTGTAGTGCGTAGTGCAGAGGCGTAGTGCAGAGGCGTAGTGCGTAGTGCTGAGGCGTAGTGCAGAGGCATAGTGCAGAGTGGTAGTGCATAGTGCAGAGTGGTAGTGCGTAGTGCAGAGGCGTAGTGCGTAGTGCAGAGGCGTAGTGCAGAGTGCTGAGGCATAGTGCAGAGGCGTAGTGCAGAGGCGTAGTGCAGAGGCGTAGTGCAGAGGCGTAGTGCGTAGTGCAGAGGCGTAGTGCAGAGTGCAGAGGCGTAGTGCAGAGTGGTAGTGCGTAGTGCAGAGGCGTAGTGCAGAGTGGTAGTGCGTAGTGCAGAGGCGTAGTGCAGAGGCGTAGTGCAGAGGCGTAGTGCGTAGTGCAGAGGCGTAGTGCGGAGTGCAGAGGCGTAGTGCGTAGTGCAGAGGCGTAGTGCAGAGGCGTAGTGCAGAGTGGTAGTGCGTAGTGCAGAGGCGTAGTGCGTAGTGCAGAGGCGTAGTGCAGAGGCGTAGTGCAGAGTGCAGAGGCGTAGTGCGTAGTGCAGAGGCGTAGTGCAGAGTGCAGAGGCGTAGTGCAGAGGCGTAGTGCAGAGTGCAGAGGCGTAGTGCAGAGGCGTAGTGCAGAGTGGTAGTGCGTAGTGCAGAGTGGCAGTGCAGAGTGGTAGTGCGTAGTGCAGAGTGGCAGTGCAGATTGCAGAGGCGTAGTGCAGAGGCGTAGAGCAGAGTGCAGAGGCGTAGTGCAGAGGCGTAGTGCAGAGTGCAGAGGCTTAGTGCAGAGGCGTAGTGCAGAGTGCAGAGGCGTAGTGCAGAGTGCAGAGGCGTAGTGCAGAGTGCAGAGGCGTAGTGCAGAGGCGTAGTGCAGAGTGGTAGTGCATAGTGCAGAGTGGCAGTGCAGAGTGGTAGTGCGTAGTGCAGAGTGGCAGTGCAGAGTGGTAGTGCGTAGTGCAGAGTGGCAGTGCAGAGTGGTAGTGCGTAGTGCAGAGTGGTAGTGCAGAGCGGTAGTGCGTAGTGCAGAGTGGTAGTGCATAGTGGTAGTGCGTAGTGCAGAGTGGTAGTGCGTAGTGCAGAGGCGTAGTGCGTAGTGCAGAGGCGTAGTGCGTAGTGCAGAGGCGTAGTGCAGAGTGGTATTGTAGAGGCGTAGTGCAGAGGCGTAGTGCGTAGTGCAGAGTGGTAGTGCAGAGGCGTAGTGCAGAGTAGTAGTGCGTAGTGCAGAGGCGTAGTGCGTAGTGCAGAGGCGTAGTGCGTAGTGCAGAGTGGTAGTGCGTAGTGCAGAGTGGTAGTGCGTAGTGCAGAGTGGTAGTGCGTAGTGCATAGGCGTAGTGCGTAGTGCAGAGGCGTAGTGCAGAGTGGTAGTGCGTAGTGCAGAGGCATAGTGCAGAGGCGTAGTGCGTAGTGCAGAGTGGTAGTTCTTAGTGCAGAGGCGTAGTGCAGAGGCGTAGTGCGTAGTGCAGAGTTGTAGTGCGTAGTGCAGAGGCGTAGTGCAGAGGCGTAGTGCAGAGTGGTAGTGCGTAGTGCAGAGGCGTAGTGCAGAGGCGTAGTGCGTAGTGCAGAGTGGTAGTGCGTAGTGCAGAGGCGTAGTGCAGAGGCGTAGTGTATAGTGCAGAGGCGTAGTGCAGAGGCGTAGTGCAGAGGCATAGTGCAGAGGCGTAGTGCAGAGGCGTAGTGCAGAGGCGTTGTGCAGAGGCATAATGCATAGTGCAGAGGCGTAGTGCGTAGTGCAGAGGCGTAGTGCAGAGTGGTAGTGCGTAGTGCAGAGGCATAGTGCAGAGTGCAGAGGCGTAGTGCGTAGTGCAGGGGCGTAGTGCAGAGTGGTAGTGCGTAGTGCAGAGGCGTAGTGCAGAGTGGTAGTGCGTAGTGCAGAGGCGTAGTGCAGAGGCGTAGTGCAGAGTGATAGTGCATAGTGCAGAGGTGTAGTGCAGAGTGGTAGTGCATAGTGCAGAGGCGTAGTGCATAGTGGTAGTGCATAGTGCAGAGTGGTAGTGCGTAGTGCAGAGTGGTAGTGCGTAGTGCAGAGTGGTAGTGCGTAGTGCAGAGTGGTAGTGCATAGTGCAGAGGCGTAGTGCAGAGGCGTAGTGCAGAGTGCAGAGGCGTAGTGCAGAGGCGTAGTGCGTAGTGCAGAGGCGTAGTGCAGAGGCGTAGTGCAGAGTGGTAGTGCGTAGTGCAGAGGCGTAATGCAGAGTGGTAGTGCGTAGTGCAGAGGCGTAGTGCAGAGTGGTAGTGCGTAGTGCAGAGGTGTAGTGCAGAGGCGTAGTGCGTAGTGCAGAGTGGTAGTGCAGAGGCGTAGTGCAGAGGCGTAGTGCGTAGTGCAGAGGCATAGTGCAGAGGCGTAACGCAGAGTGGTAGTGCGTAGTGCAGAGGCGTAGTGCAGAGTGGTAGTGCGTAGTGCAGAGGCGTAGTGCAGAGTGGTAGTGTGTAGTGCAGAGGCGCAGTGCAGAGTGGTAGTGCGTAGTGCAGAGGCGTAGTGCAGAGGCGTAGTGCGTAGTGCAGAGTGGTAGTGCGTAGTGCAGAGGTGTAGTGCAGAGGCGTAGTGCAGAGTGCAGAGGCGTAGTGCAGAGGCGTAGTGCGTAGTGCAGAGGTGTAGTGCGTAGTGCAGAGGCGTAGTGCAGAGTGGTAGTGTGTAGTGCAGAGGCATAGTGCAGAGTGGTAGTGCGTAGTGCAGAGGCGTAGTGCAGAGGCGTAGTGCAGAGTGGTAGTGCGTAGTGCAGAGTGGTAGTGCGTAGTTGTAGTGCGTAGTGCAGAGTGGTAGTGCATAGTGCAGAGGCGTAGTGCAGAGTGGTAGTGCATAGTGCAGAGTGGTAGTGCATAGTGCAGAGGCGTGGTGCGTAGTGCAGAGGCGCAGTGCAGAGTGCAGAGGCGTAGTGCAGAGTGCAGAGGCGTAGTGCGTAGTGCAGAGGCGTAGTGCAGAGGCGTAGTGCAGAGTGCAGAGGCGTAGTGCGTAGTGCAGAGGTGCAGTGCAGAGGCGTAGTGCAGAGTGGTAGTGCGTAGTGCAGAGTGGTAGTGCGTAGTGCAGAGGCGTAGTGCGTAGTGCAGAGGCGTAGTGCGTAGTGCAGAGGCGTAGTGCGTAGTGCAGAGGCGTAGTGCAGAGTGCAGAGGCGTAGTGCAGAGGCGTAGTGCAGAGGCATAGTGCAGAGGCGTAGTGCAGAGGCGTAGTGCAGAGCCGTAGTGTGTAGTGCAGAGGCGTAGTGCAGAGTGCAGAGGCGTAGTGCAGAGTGCAGAGTGGTAGTGCAGAGTGGTAGTGCAGAGGCGTAGTGCGTAGTGCAGGGGCGTAGTGCAGAGTGGTAGTGCGTAGTGCAGAGGCGTAGTGCAGAGTGGTAGTGCGTAGTGCAGAGGCGTAGTGCAGAGGTGTAGTGCAGAGTGGTAGTGCGTAGTGCAGAGGCGTAGTGCAGAGGCATAGTGCAGAGTGGTAGTGCATAGTGCAGAGTGGTAGTGCGTAGTGCAGAGGCGTAGTGCGTAGTGCAGAGGCGTAGTGCAGAGTGCAGAGGCATAGTGCAGAGGCGTAGTGCAGAGGCGTAGTGCAGAGGCGTAGTGCAGAGGCGTAGTGCAGAGGCATAGTGCGTAGTGCAGAGGCGTAGTGCAGAGTGCAGAGGCGTAGTGCAGAGTGGTAGTGCGTAGTGCAGAGGCGTAGTGCAGAGTGGTAGTGCGTAGTGCAGAGGTGTAGTGCAGAGGCGTAGTGCGTAGTGCAGAGTGGTAGTGCAGAGGCGTAGTGCAGAGGCGTAGTGCGTAGTGCAGAGGCATAGTGCAGAGGCGTAACGCAGAGTGGTAGTGCGTAGTGCAGAGGCGTAGTGCAGAGTGGTAGTGCGTAGTGCAGAGGCGTAGTGCAGAGTGGTAGTGTGTAGTGCAGAGGCGCAGTGCAGAGTGGTAGTGCGTAGTGCAGAGGCGTAGTGCAGAGGCGTAGTGCGTAGTGCAGAGTGGTAGTGCGTAGTGCAGAGGTGTAGTGCAGAGGCGTAGTGCAGAGTGCAGAGGCGTAGTGCAGAGGCGTAGTGCGTAGTGCAGAGGTGTAGTGCGTAGTGCAGAGGCGTAGTGCAGAGTGGTAGTGTGTAGTGCAGAGGCATAGTGCAGAGTGGTAGTGCGTAGTGCAGAGGCGTAGTGCAGAGGCATAGTGCAGAGTGGTAGTGCGTAGTGCAGAGTGGTAGTGCGTAGTTGTAGTGCGTAGTGCAGAGTGGTAGTGCGTAGTGCAGAGGCGTAGTGCAGAGTGGTAGTGCATAGTGCAGAGTGGTAGTGCATAGTGCAGAGGCGTGGTGCGTAGTGCAGAGGCGCAGTGCAGAGTGCAGAGGCGTAGTGCAGAGTGCAGAGGCGTAGTGCGTAGTGCAGAGGCGTAGTGCAGAGGCGTAGTGCAGAGTGCAGAGGCGTAGTGCGTAGTGCAGAGGTGCAGTGCAGAGGCGTAGTGCAGAGTGGTAGTGCGTAGTGCAGAGTGGTAGTGCGTAGTGCAGAGGCGTAGTGCGTAGTGCAGAGGCGTAGTGCGTAGTGCAGAGGCGTAGTGCGTAGTGCAGAGGCGTAGTGCAGAGTGCAGAGGCGTAGTGCAGAGGCGTAGTGCAGAGGCATAGTGCAGAGGCGTAGTGCAGAGGCGTAGTGCAGAGCCGTAGTGTGTAGTGCAGAGGCGTAGTGCAGAGTGCAGAGGCGTAGTGCAGAGTGCAGAGTGGTAGTGCAGAGTGGTAGTGCAGAGGCGTAGTGCGTAGTGCAGGGGCGTAGTGCAGAGTGGTAGTGCGTAGTGCAGAGGCGTAGTGCAGAGTGGTAGTGCGTAGTGCAGAGGCGTAGTGCAGAGGTGTAGTGCAGAGTGGTAGTGCGTAGTGCAGAGGCGTAGTGCAGAGGCATAGTGCAGAGTGGTAGTGCATAGTGCAGAGTGGTAGTGCGTAGTGCAGAGGCGTAGTGCGTAGTGCAGAGGCGTAGTGCAGAGTGCAGAGGCATAGTGCAGAGGCGTAGTGCAGAGGCGTAGTGCAGAGGCGTAGTGCAGAGGCGTAGTGCAGAGGCATAGTGCGTAGTGCAGAGGCGTAGTGCAGAGTGCAGAGGCGTAGTGCAGAGTGGTAGTGCGTAGTGCAGAGGCGTAGTGCAGAGTGGTAGTGCGTAGTGCAGAGGCGTAGTGCAGAGGCGTAGTGCAGAGGCGTAGTGCGTAGTGCAGAGGCGTAGTGCGGAGTGCAGAGGCGTAGTGCAGAGTGCAGAGGCGTAGTGCAGAGGCGTAGTGCAGAGTGGTAGTGCAGAGTGGCAGTGCAGAGTGGTAGTGCGTAGTGCAGAGTGGCAGTGCAGAGTGGTAGTGCGTAGTGAAGAGTGGCAGTGCAGAGCGGTAGTGCGTAGTGCAGAGTGGTAGTGCAGAGCGGTAGTGCGTAGTGCAGAGTGGTAGTGCGTAGTGGTAGTGCGTAGTGCAGAGTGGTAGTGCGTAGTGCAGAGGCGTAGTGCGTAGTGCAGAGGCGTAGTGCGTAGTGCAGAGGCGTAGTGCAGAGTGGTATTGTAGAGGCGTAGTGCAGAGGCGTAGTGCGTAGTGCAGAGTGGTAGTGCAGAGGCATAGTGCAGAGTGGTAGTGCGTAGTGCAGAGGCGTAGTGCGTAGTGCAGAGGCGTAGTGCGTAGTGCAGAGTGGTAGTGCGTAGTGCAGAGTGGTAGTGCGTAGTGCAGAGTGGTAGTGCGTAGTGCATAGGCGTAGTGCGTAGTGCAGAGGCGTAGTGCAGAGTGGTAGTGCGTAGTGCAGAGGCGTAGTGCAGAGGCGTAGTGCGTAGTGCAGAGTGGTAGTGCTTAGTGCAGAGGCGTAATGCAGAGGCGTAGTGCGTAGTGCAGAGTGGTAGTGCTTAGTGCAGAGGCGTAGTGCAGAGGCGTAGTGCGTAGTGCAGAGTGGTAGTGCGTAGTGCAGAGGCGTAGTGCAGAGGCGTAGTGCAGAGTGGTAGTGCGTAGTGCAGAGGCGTAGTGCAGAGGCGTAGTGTATAGTGCAGAGGCGTAGTGCAGAGGCGTAGTGCAGAGGCGTAGTGCAGAGGCGTAGTGCAGAGGCGTAGTGCAGAGGCATAGTGCAGAGGCGTTGTGCAGAGGCGTAGTGCATAGTGCAGAGGCGTAGTGCGTAGTGCAGAGGCGTAGTGCAGAGTGCAGAGGCGTAGTGCGTAGTGCAGAGGCGTAGTGCAGAGTGGTAGTGCGTAGTGCAGAGGCGTAGTGCAGAGGCGTAGTGCAGAGTGGTAGTGCATAGTGCAGAGGCGTAGTGCAGAGTGGTAGTGCGTAGTGCAGAGGCGTAGTGCATAGTGGTAGTGCGTAGTGCAGAGTGGTAGTGCGTAGTGCAGAGTGGTAGTGCGTAGTGCAGAGTGGTAGTGCGTAGTGCAGAGTGGTAGTGCATAGTGCAGAGGCGTAGTGCAGAGGCGTAGTGCAGAGTGCAGAGGCGTAGTGCAAAGGCGTAGTGCGTAGTGCAGAGGCGTGGTGCAGAGGCGTAGTGCAGAGTGGTAGTGCGTAGTGCAGAGGCGTAATGCAGAGTGGTAGTGCATAGTGCAGAGGCGTAGTGCAGAGTGGTAGTGCATAGTGCAGAGGCGTAGTGCAGAGGCATAGTGCGTAGTGCAGAGTGGTAGTGCAGAGGCGTAGTGCAGAGGCGTAGTGCGTAGTGCAGAGGCATAGTGCAGAGGCGTAACGCAGAGTGGTAGTGCGTAGTGCAGAGGCATAGTGCAGAGTGGTAGCGCGTAGTGCAGAGGCGTAGTGCAGAGTGGTAGTGCGTAGTGCAGAGGCGTAGTGCAGAGTGGTAGTGCGTAGTGCAGAGGCGTAGTGCAGAGGCGTAGTGCGTAGTGCAGAGTGGTAGTGCGTAGTGCAGAGGCGTAGTGCAGAGGCATAGTGCAGAGTGCAGAGGCGTAGTGCAGAGGCGTAGTGCGTAGTGCAGAGGTGTAGTGCGTAGTGCAGAGGCGTAGTGCAGAGGCGTAGTGCAGAGTGGTAGTGTGTAGTGCAGAGGCATAGTGCAGAGTGGTAGTGCGTAGTGCAGAGGCGTAGTGCAGAGGCGTCGTGCAGAGTGGTAGTGCGTAGTGCAGAGTGGTAGTGCATAGTTGTAGTGCGTAGTGCAGAGTGGTAGTGCGTAGTGCAGAGGCGTAGTGCAGAGTGGTAGTGCGTAGTGCAGAGTGGTAGTGCATAGTGCAGAGGCGTGGTGCGTATTGCAGAGGCGTAGTGCAGAGTGCAGAGGCGTAGTGCAGAGTGCAGCGGCGTAGTGCGTAGTGCAGAGGCGTAGTGCAGAGGCGTAGTGCAGAGTGCAGAGGCGTAGTGCGTAGTGCAGAGGTGCAGTGCAGAGGCGTAGTGCAGAGTGGTAGTGCGTAGTGCAGAGTGGTAGTGCGTAGTGCAGAGGCGTAGTGCATAGTGCAGAGGCGTAGTGCGTAGTGCAGAGGCATAGTGCGTAGTGCAGAGGCGTAGTGCAGAGTGCAGAGGCGTAGTGCAGAGGCGTAGTGCAGAGGCATAGTGCAGAGGCATAGTGCAGAGGCGTAGTGCAGAGGCGTAGTGCAGAGGCGTAGTGCAGAGGCGTAGTGTGTAGTGCAGAGGCGTAGTGCAGAGTGCAGAGGCGTAGTGCAGAGTGCAGAGTGGTAGTGCAGAGTGGTAGTGCAGAGGCGTAGTGCGTAGTGCAGGGGCGTAGTGCAGAGTGGTAGTGCGTAGTGCAGAGGCGTAGTGCAGAGTGGTAGTGCGTAGTGCAGAGGCGTAGTGCAGAGGCGTAGTGCAGAGTGGTAGTGCGTAGTGAAGAGGCGTAGTGCAGAGTGGTAGTGCGTAGTGCAGAGGCGTAGTGCGTAGTGGTAGTGCGTAGTGCAGAGTGGTTGTGCGTAGTGCAGAGTGGTAGTGCGTAGTGCAGAGTGGTAGTGCGTAGTGCAGAGTGGTAGTGCATAGTGCAGAGGCGTAGTGCAGAGGCGTAGTGCAGAGTGCAGAGGCGTAGTGCAGAGGCGTAGTGCGTAGTGCAGAGGCGTAGTGCAGAGGCGTAGTGCAGAGTGGTAGTGCGTAGTGCAGAGGCGTAATGCAGAGTGGTAGTGCGTAGTGCAGAGGCGTAGTGCAGAGTGGTAGTGCGTAGTGCAGAGGCGTAGTGCAGAGGCGTAGTACGTAGTGCAGAGTGGTAGTGCAGAGGCATAGTGCAGAGGCGTCGTGCGTAGTGCAGAGGCATAGTGCAGAGGCGTAGTGCAGAGTCGTAGTGCGTAGTGCAGAGGCATAGTGCAGAGTGGTAGTGCGTAGTGCAGAGGCGTAGTGCAGAGTGGTAGTGCGTAGTGCAGAGGCGTAGTGCAGAGTGGTAGTGCGTAGTGCAGAGGCGTAGTGCAGAGTGGTAGTGCGTAGTGCAGAGGCGTAGTGCAGAGGCGTAGTGCAGAGTGCAGAGGTGTAGTGCAGAGGCGTAGTGCGTAGTGCAGAGGTGTAGTGCGTAGTGCAGAGGCGTAGTGCAGAGGCGTAGTGCAGAGTGGTAGTGTGTAGTGCAGAGGCATAGTGCAGAGTGGTAGTGCGTAGTGCAGAGGCGTAGTGCAGAGGCATAGTGCAGAGTGGTAGTGCGTAGTGCAGAGTGGTAGTGCGTAGTTGTAGTGCGTAGTGCAGTGGTAGTGCGTAGTGCAGAGGCGTAGTGCAGAGTGGTAGTGCGTAGTGCAGAGTGGCAGTGCAGAGTGGTAGTGCGTAGTGCAGAGTGGCAGTGCAGATTGCAGAGGCGTAGTGCAGAGGCGTAGAGCAGAGTGCAGAGGCGTAGTGCAGAGGCGTAGTGCAGAGTGCAGAGGCGTAGTGCAGAGGCATAGTGCAGAGTGCAGAGGCGTAGTGCAGAGTGCAGAGGCGTAGTGCAGAGTGCAGAGGCGTAGTGCAGAGTGCAGAGGCGTAGTGCAGAGTGGTAGTGCATAGTGCAGAGTGGCAGTGCAGAGTGGTAGTGCGTAGTGCAGAGTGGCAGTGCAGAGTGGTAGTGCGTAGTGCAGAGTGGCAGTGCAGAGTGGTAGTGCGTAGTGCAGAGTGGTAGTGCAGAGCGGTAGTGCGTAGTGCAGAGTGGTAGTGCGTAGTGGTAGTGCGTAGTGCAGAGTGGTAGTGCGTAGTGCAGAGGCGTAGTGCGTAGTGCAGAGGCGTAGTGCGTAGTGCAGAGGCGTAGTGCAGAGTGGTATTGTAGAGGTGTAGTGCAGAGGCGTAGTGCGTAGTGCAGAGTGGTAGTGCAGAGGCATAGTGCAGAGTGGTAGTGCGTAGTGCAGAGGCGTAGTGCGTAGTGCAGAGGCGTAGTGCGTAGTGCAGAGTGGTAGTGCGTAGTGCAGAGTGGTAGTGCGTAGTGCAGAGTGGTAGTGCGTAGTGCATAGGCGTAGTGCGTAGTGCAGAGGCGTAGTGCAGAGTGGTAGTGCGTAGTGCAGAGGCGTAGTGCGTAGTGCAGAGTGGTAGTGCTTAGTGCAGAGGCGTAGTGCAGAGGCGTAGTGCGTAGTGCAGAGTGGTAGTGCTTAGTGCAGAGGCGTAGTGCAGAGGCGTAGTGCGTAGTGCAGAGTGGTAGTGCGTAGTGCAGAGGCGTAGTGCAGAGGCGTAGTGCAGAGTGGTAGTGCGTAGTGCAGAGGCGTAGTGCAGAGGCGTAGTGTATAGTGCAGAGGCGTAGTGCAGAGGCGTAGTGCAGAGGCGTAGTGCAGAGGCGTAGTGCAGAGGCGTAGTGCAGAGGCGTTGTGCAGAGGCGTAGTGCATAGTGCAGAGGCGTAGTGCGTAGTGCAGAGGCGTAGTGCAGAGTGCAGAGGCGTAGTGCGTAGTGCAGGGGCGTAGTGCAGAGTGGTAGTGCGTAGTGCAGAGGCGTAGTGCAGAGTGGTAGTGCGTAGTGCAGAAGCGTAGTGCAGAGTGGTAGTGCATAGTGCAGAGGCGTAGTGCAGAGTGGTAGTGCGTAGTGCAGAGGCGTAGTGCATAGTGGTAGTGCGTAGTGCAGAGTGGTAGTGCGTAGTGCAGAGTGGTAGTGCGTAGTGCTGAGTGGTAGTGCGTAGTGCAGAGTGGTAGTGCATAGTGCAGAGGCGTAGTGCAGAGGCGTAGTGCAGAGTGCAGAGGCGTAGTGCAGAGGCGTAGTGCGTAGTGCAGAGGCGTAGTGCAGAGGCGTAGTGCAGAGTGGTAGTGCGTAGTGCAGAGGCGTAATGCAGAGTGGTAGTGCGTAGTGCAGAGGCGTAGTGCAGAGTGGTAGTGCATAGTGCAGAGGCGTAGTGCAGAGGCGTAGTGCGTAGTGCAGAGTGGTAGTGCAGAGGCGTAGTGCAGAGGCGTAGTGCGTAGTGCAGAGGCATAGTGCAGAGGCGTAACGCAGAGTGGTAGTGCGTAGTGCAGAGGCGTAGTGCAGAGTGGTAGTGCGTAGTGCAGAGGCGTAGTGCAGAGTGGTAGTGCGTAGTGCAGAGGCATAGTGCAGAGTGGTAGTGCGTAGTGCAGAGGCGTAGTGCAGAGGCGTAGTGCGTAGTGCAGAGTGGTAGTGCGTAGTGAAGAGGCGTAGTGCAGAGGCGTAGTGCAGAGTGCAGAGGCGTAGTGCAGAGGCGTAGTGCGTAGTGCAGAGGTGTAGTGCGTAGTGCAGAGGCGTAGTGCAGAGGCGTAGTGCAGAGTGGTAGTGCGTAGTGCAGAGTGGTAGTGCGTAGTGCAGAGTGGTAGTGCATAGTGCAGAGGCGTAGTGCAGAGGCGTAGTGCAGAGTGCAGAGGCGTAGTGCAGAGGCGTAGTGCGTAGTGCAGAGGCGTAGTGCAGAGGCGTAGTGCAGAGTGGTAGTGCGTAGTGCAGAGGCGTAATGCAGAGTGGTAGTGCATAGTGCAGAGGCGTAGTGCAGAGTGGTAGTGCATAGTGCAGAGGCGTAGTGCAGAGGCGTAGTGCGTAGTGCAGA
The DNA here is from genome assembly GCF_964261635.1 of Lissotriton helveticus. Classification (NCBI taxonomy): domain Eukaryota; kingdom Metazoa; phylum Chordata; class Amphibia; order Caudata; family Salamandridae; genus Lissotriton; species Lissotriton helveticus. The sequence goes on along the minus strand of NC_136061.1, from coordinate 969,619,908 downwards.
GTGGTAGTGCAGAGGCGTAGTGCAGAGGCGTAGTGCGTAGTGCAGAGGCATAGTGCAGAGGCGTAACGCAGAGTGGTAGTGCGTAGTGCAGAGGCGTAGTGCAGAGTGGTAGTGCGTAGTGCAGAGGCGTAGTGCAGAGTGGTAGTGCGTAGTGCAGAGGCGTAGTGCAGAGTGGTAGTGCGTAGTGCAGAGGCGTAGTGCAGAGGCGTAGTGCGTAGTGCAGAGTGGTAGTGCGTAGTGAAGAGGCGTAGTGCAGAGGCGTAGTGCAGAGTGCAGAGGCGTAGTGCAGAGGCGTAGTGCGTAGTGCAGAGGTGTAGTGCGTAGTGCAGAGGCGTAGTGCAGAGGCGTAGTGCAGAGTGGTAGTGTGTAGTGCAGAGGCATAGTGCAGAGTGGTAGTGCGTAGTGCAGAGGCGTAGTGCAGAGGCGTCGTGCAGAGTGGTAGTGCGTAGTGCAGAGTGGTAGTGCGTAGTTGTAGTGCGTAGTGCAGAGTGGTAGTGCGTAGTGCAGAGGCGTAGTGCAGAGTGGTAGTGCGTAGTGCAGAGTGGTAGTGCATAGTGCAGAGGCGTGGTGCGTATTGCAGAGGCGTAGTGCAGAGTGCAGAGGCGTAGTGCAGAGTGCAGAGGCGTAGTGCGTAGTGCAGAGGCGTAGTGCAGAGGCGTAGTGCAGAGTGCAGAGGCGTAGTGCGTAGTGCAGAGGTGCAGTGCAGAGGCGTAGTGCAGAGTGGTAGTGCGTAGTGCAGAGTGGTAGTGCGTAGTGCAGAGGCGTAGTGCATAGTGCAGAGGCGTAGTGCGTAGTGCAGAGGCATAGTGCGTAGTGCAGAGGCGTAGTGCAGAGTGCAGAGGCGTAGTGCAGAGGCGTAGTGCAGAGGCATAGTGCAGAGGCGTAGTGCAGAGGCGTAGTGCAGAGGCGTAGTGCAGAGGCGTAGTGTGTAGTGCAGAGGCGTAGTGCAGAGTGCAGAGGCGTAGTGCAGAGTGCAGAGTGGTAGTGCAGAGTGGTAGTGCAGAGGCGTAGTGCGTAGTGCAGGGCGTAGTGCAGAGTGGTAGTGCGTAGTGCAGAGGCGTAGTGCAGAGTGGTAGTGCGTAGTGCAGAGGCGTAGTGCAGAGGCGTAGTGCAGAGTGGTAGTGCGTAGTGCAGAGGCGTAGTGCAGAGTGGTAGTGCGTAGTGCAGAGGCGTAGTGCGTAGTGGTAGTGCGTAGTGCAGAGTGGTAGTGCGTAGTGCAGAGTGGTAGTGCGTAGTGCAGAGTGGTAGTGCGTAGTGCAGAGTGGTAGTGGATAGTGCAGAGGCGTAGTGCAGAGGCGTAGTGCAGAGTGCAGAGGCGTAGTGCAGAGGCGTAGTGCGTAGTGCAGAGGCGTAGTGCAGAGGCGTAGTGCAGAGTGGTAGTGCGTAGTGCAGAGGCGTAATGCAGAGTGGTAGTGCGTAGTGCAGAGGCGTAGTGCAGAGTGGTAGTGCGTAGTGCAGAGGCGTAGTGCAGAGGCGTAGTGCGTAGTGCAGAGTGGTAGTGCAGAGGCGTAGTGCAGAGGCGTCGTGCGTAGTGCAGAGGCATAGTGCAGAGGCGTAGTGCAGAGTCGTAGTGCGTAGTGCAGAGGCATAGTGCAGAGTGGTAGTGCGTAGTGCAGAGGCATAGTGCAGAGTGGTAGTGCGTAGTGCAGAGGCGTAGTGCAGAGTGGTAGTGCGTAGTGCAGAGGCGTAGTGCAGAGTGGTAGTGCGTAGTGCAGAGGCGTAGTGCAGAGGCGTAGTGCAGAGTGCAGAGGCGTAGTGCAGAGGCGTAGTGCGTAGTGCAGAGGTGTAGTGCGTAGTGCAGAGGCGTAGTGCAGAGTGGTAGTGTGTAGTGCAGAGGCATAGTGCAGAGTGGTAGTGCGTAGTGCAGAGGCGTAGTGCAGAGGCGTAGTGCAGAGTGGTAGTGCGTAGTGCAGAGTGGTAGTGTGTAGTTGTAGTGCGTAGTGCAGAGTGGTAGTGCGTAGTGCAGAGGCATAGTGCAGAGTGGTAGTGCGTAGTGCAGAGTGGTAGTGCATAGTGCAGAGGCGTGGTGCGTAGTGCAGAGGCGTAGTGCATAGTGCAGAGGCGTAGTGCAGAGTGCAGAGGCGTAGTGCGTAGTGCAGAGGCGTAGTGCAGAGGCGTAGTGCAGAGTGCAGAGGCGTAGTGCGTAGTGCAGAGGTGTAGTGCAGAGGCGTAGTGCAGAGTGGTAGTGCGTAGTGCAGAGTGGTAGTGCGTAGTGCAGAGGCGTAGTGCGTAGTGCAGAGGCATAGTGCGTAGTGCAGAGGCGTAGTGCGTAGTGCAGAGGCGTAGTGCGTAGTGCAGAGGCGTAGTGCAGAGGCGTAGTGCAGAGGCGTAGTGCAGAGGCGTAGTGCGTAGTGCAGAGGCGTAGTGCAGAGTGCAGAGTGGTAGTGCAGAGTGCAGAGTGGTAGTGCAGAGTGGTAGTGCAGAGTGCAGAGTGGTAGTGCAGAGTGGTAATGCAGAGTGCAGAGTGGTAGTGCAGAGTGGTAGTGCAGAGTGGTAGTGCAGAGTGGTAGTGCAGAGTGGTAGTGCAGAGTGCAGAGTGGTAGTGCAGAGTGGTAGTGCAGAGTGATAGTGCAGAGTGATAGTGCAGAGTGGTAGTGCAGAGTGGTAGTGCAGAGTGCAGAGTGGTAGTGCAGAGTGCAGAGTGGTAGTGCAGAGTGCCTAAAACACATTGCCATTTACAATGCCATTATCTCTAACTTAAAACAAACCAGAGCCCTAATGCATTCCTAATGCTTGTTTTTAGAAATGCTGGTGCGCAGCACTGGCATGACCGGCCCACTTAAAACCCTGAGGCATGGTGGGATGTGAGTTCTGTGTGAGAGGTTGAGGATGAGTATGCCTCGTTTGCAGACTCCTGACTACCCACCTGCACCCAAACACCTTAATTCACTTCAGGAAAGTCTTGAAAACGACCCTTTTTGCCTAGGCCTCAGATGGGACCTCTTATCCACACCTAGCAATAGGTTTGGCCTGTCCTAGGATGATGAGGCTGTCAGTGTACATACTGACTCTTGTTCCCCCACCCCTTCTCCCTCTAACTTATCTTGTGCCTCACACTTGCACTATTGCACAGTGGGTTGAACGCTCACCGTTGCCATCATCTCTGATCTGCACAATATGAGATCACATTCTGACAAGGCAGACTCAGACTTCTACCCCTCTGAAGTAGGTAAGCTGAACTACTATTGGGTTCTGTAATGGTGACTTCTGTTACCTTACAGTGCTTAGAAAAGGAAGAATTGAGTTATCAACCGCAACATAAAAAGTTACTATTATTCTGTCTGGCGGTCTGTGTCTTTACCCGCGCCCCTCCGATCTCTATCCTTTACTCTTTGAAAAGCCCTGGGGTCTGTACAGTCCTTTTAGCCAAAGACGTGTGAGAAGAGGCGGGAAGTGGGGCTGGAAAAAGAGAACTGGCTCAGAGGTACCAGCAAGGTGCGACTGCCTCAGCGCGAGGCGCCACTGCGCCAGCACAGATCAGCTGTGACGCTCGTCAGCACGTGCACGGGCTGCTCGCGCTGCATAATTTCCCTGCTGAAATCTCACACGTACTGTTCTCCAAATTAACAAAGCGCGTGACTGAGAACTTAAAAGAGTTGCAAAATGAAAAGTTAAAAGCGTTTGTACCTGGAGAAATCGGAAGGGAGAGAAGCACAGAGCGGAGACCAACGAACGGAAGTGTTTAATAAATGCCCATGGCCAACTGACAGTGCTAAATATGTAAAAATGGAAAAAGGACATAAGCTACCCTAGGGCCCAATTTTTTTTCTCTAACCCCCGCCCTAGGTGTACTTGAATGCTGGGATTGCTGACTGCTCAGCCTACGTATCCCTGAACGGTGGCCGTATGCCCCCCTCACCCTAAACTTCCTATTACTTAATTCATCTCAGGTTCTTTTTATTCTTGCTTGCTCTCTTTTTTCACTGTATTTCTTTCTCATGCTCATGACTTTATTTTCTCTCTTTCACTTTCTCGCTCTTGGTCAATCTGAGGTTGAAAAACAAATCTGTTTCCCAAACAACTAGTGTCAGTTCCCACTACCTACAAGCACCACACCTATTAAGCACTGGTTTCACTACAGTGATTTGAGAGTAAATTAACTCTACAAGTTAGTGACATATATTGTGCACCTCACTGTCTGTGGAAATACAGGCTGCTTTTGGTGTCTAACCAGTACAATGTGGTAATAAACGCCATTTGATTAACATTAAGGGAATTGAATGGAAGGGTATAAACTTACAATTTGGGGATTTAACAACGCAATTGTGGAAGAGGGCCCCATATACAGTAATGGTGTTTTCCAACGGACCCCCTTAAAAAAACTCATACACCTAAAGCGTGTTTTTGTACCTGCTGCTATTTACCTGGAAGTTTGCCTAAAGTTGACTCTATCAAAATGTTTCTGCGAGTCATAAATAGAACGGGATATGGGATTCCAGGGAGGAGCAGGCATTTGTTATTAGGTCGAGCCTTTTAGACAGCACATGCACTGTCTGCTGCAAGGCCTGCCGTGGCTTACCATGAAAATAGAGGAGTTTGGAGCCCGCCCACTGCTTACCATTGGTTGGCTTTTCTTGTCACTCTCATTTGCCTGCTTCTTATTCGTGCCCCAGCTTGTTAGCCACAGTGGCCGCTTGGTTATAATCACCCCCTGGGCTCAGTAGGTAGTTCCAAGCCAATGATATAGCATAAGCTGAAGGACACATCTCTGTATACTATATTGAATAATTTGCATAACTGCTTCATATCCTTAATGTGGCTACCCCGGGGTCCAGGGCACCCTTTCCGAGGTCATTGTGATAGATTAATGTCTGTTAGGCTTAAACAAGAAGTGGTGAGTGACAGGAAGGAGGTTCAACGACATGCTTGCACATGGTGCGGCAAACTGGAAGATGTGCAAAAGCTGGAGGTATTAAGAAAACTTTGAGTATAAATTCAGTCATGTTTGTGGAAACCTATCTATTTTTTTAAAATAGCAATGATTTGTTTCATAACAGTTGTGTGCATGGGTAGAAGCAGATTGTCAAAGCTCTCTGGAATTCCTGTTGGTTGTAAAATAGCTTTATTTTAACAAGAAATCAATTCCATATCTTAGCTGTCTAAACTGAAAAGTAGCTTTCGCGTTTGACAGACTTTTTGACACATGGGGTGGTCAGCAGCAGGGCCCACTCACAGCAAAGCAATCATGATTGACAGACGGTGCACCAACTTTAACTCTGTGAGACAATATAATATATTACAAACAAGCACGGAGTTCATCAGTTTTCTCGAACTGACGCCTTGTGGAGCCACGAAGAAGGTGGACATGGGACACGGCCCACTGGTTGAAGTCTGTGCAGTTGCATAGGAAGCCTCAGTAGAGGATCGGGGCCGGATGCGCGTCTAGGAGCAGACTATGAAGGGCTGTCCTTTCTAGGCACTGCAGCTCGTTCGCACTGGGAGGAGTAAGTCTACATCGCCATGCCTCAGCATTTAGCGGTGTGTTGATGATGACTGATATAGGCCTCGCCACCGTGGCTGAAGGGAAGACTTTCTCTGGTGGGAAAGTATGTAGACCCAGTCACTCGTTGAAAGGAGTGCAGGCATTGGTCTGACACTCACGTAAGGTAGCTTAGACCTGAGAATGAAAACTGTAGAGACAACATATAAGCTTTCTACAATATATCAAATCTGCATTATCATGCAGATGAAGGTCTAGCTTAGCAGAAACATGTCGGTTTGATAGCAGCATGATGGATTGCCCCATCACAATTTCATACAGGGTTCGCTTTGTTTTCTGGGTAGGTATGGCTCTCGGGTACCACAAAGCTAACTGTAGGGCATCAGGCCATTTCAATTCTGTCTCTGAGCATATCTTTGCTATCTTATCCTTGACAGTCCATTGATCCTTTTAACCTTCAAAAGAGCTCCAAAATGCATAGTTTGAGTCCGTACACACAGTAAAAATCTTTTATTGATCCATCATTGCCTCAGTAAACCACAGTTCAATGTAAAATCGAATCATCAGTAAGATAAATCAAATGAGCTTAACCTTAAATTATTTTGCGTAGATACCATCTATTAAAAAGATGTCACAGCTAAAGGTGATGGAGGGTTGTTTGCAAACACTGAGGCAGGGGATTTACTGCAGTCACGTTCGCCTACAGGATGTAAGCTGAGAGACTCGATGCCCATCAATTTGGGCTAGAGGAGAGCCAGCCACATAAATACAACACAGTTAACCTCTGGGACGTGGTGATTGATTGAATGAGTGGTACAGGGATACTAAGAATAATGTAGCACTTTTGACCCTTTAATAGGGCATACCAGAGGCGTCTGAGGCAGAATGGCTCAGGAGTCTAGTTTAAAAAAAAATAATAATAATTATTAGGTTTTATTGGTAACAAAAGCAGAGACATACCTTATTTGCAGCAATATACACAGTACACAAAGTCCAACACTGCGAAGCAGTACTAGTATCTTATAGCAAACAGCATCAATATAATCACTTTTCAATTCACAACAATAACATTCACAGATCAGTTCAATGTTGTATTTGATTAGTAGTCTGTACAAATCCTGAGGTACATAATGACAACTACTATTCAAGGCATTTCTCTTAGTCCGGCAATCAGAACATGTTAGGCAAACATCTCTCCAGTGCTATATTTCAAGTGAATCAACGTGATTTGAGCCGCTTGCCTTGGCAGCCAGGTAGGCCTGATACAGACCCCAGAAATGTTTAGGCCTATTGCGTGGAGGTAGAAGCTCACTATAATATTCTGTTTGAGTGCTGCTCTATACGTCACGTCATGTATCCAGTTCGTAACAGTAGGGAATGGGTCCCGAGACCAGCAGATTGCAACTCTACGTCTTGCCACTAGGAGCCCCATATCTACCAGATGTCTGATTCCCTTAGGCAGCTGTTTGGAGTACCCCAATAGTGCGAGCATAGGGTCCAGTTCAAGTGTAGTGTCCGTGATTTCCCCTAGTGTCTTAAATATTGACGCCCAGAAGGCCGCCATCCCAGGACATAGCCAGGCGATAAAAATCTGCAGGGTCCGCACCACAGCATTCGCACGCTCCCGAGTCGCGCAACCCGTATCTGCAGAGCCCTTCTGGTGTATAATACACCCTATTTAAAAATTTGAAATGTATCAGTCCATGACGCCCATTTAGTGAAATGCGTTTCGTACTCTCACAACAGTACTTCCACATTGCATCATCAATCAGTCGATCCAGGTCTGCCTGCCACCATAACCTAGCCTTGGTGTAGTGGTTGGCTCTGTAACCCTTTCCCATGTTATAAATCTTTGAGACAACTCGCACTGGCGATTCAGCCTTAATAACATATGTGAGCAGGGCAATCTCTGGTGGCTCATCCATCCCGCTACCCAGGAGCTCCCTCAGTGCATGTCTCACCCTGTGGGAATTGAATTGAGTCAATGGAGTAGCTGTCCGATCTTCCTGTACAGTGTTTTCCCATGCTATCGATTTTCCCTCCACAAACAGCTCTCCTATTGTGCTAATATTTATAGTATTCAAGGCCGTAATCACCCCTTTTTCCCAGCACGGGGGCAACCAGTGGCACCACTCCAGCGGTGTCTTTGGAAAATAAAGAATGGTGCTGGCTTGTAATTTCAAAAGGTGAAGCCAGGCTTGTGTTGTTGTGTTACTAGAGTCAAGGATATCAGTCCTATGATCAGGAGGCTTAAACAGAAGCACTGGCAATGGGGTTGGGGCCCCCATCACCTTCTCTATGTGAAAATGCGGAGCATTGGTGGGACCGTGCATCCAGTAGTGCACATGGGGACCCTGCACCAGCCTATAGTACAGCTCTAGATCCGGAGCACCAAGCCTACCCAAGCTGATTGGAAGCATGAGTATCTCCCACTTAACTCGAGCGTGTTTCCCAGCCCAGGCCAACCGTACAATCAGGGTCGTCAGTACCCAAAAAAAGGACCTCGGGAGCACTATTAGAATATTAGTGAATAAGAAAAAGAACCGTGGGAGGACTACCATTTTCATAATTGATATTCTACCCACTAATGATAGGAGCAATCGTATCCATCTGTCCACTTCGTCTTCCAGTTTGGACACAGCTGTCCCATAATTTTCTTTGAAGGCCACTTCTGAGTCAGTATGCACTCTAATGCCTAAATACCTAACTGGCTCGGTCGTTCAGCATAGGGGATAGTCTGGCGTGAACTGGGCCGTTTTCACCGTCAGTCTGAAGATAAGCGATTTATTCCAGCTCACCTTGAGGCCGGATCGGGACCCAAAAAGGACCACCTCACGCAGTACCGTCGAAAGATTCTGGTCAGGGTCTCTAACATATATTAATGTGTCATCTGCTTTTGTAGATATAATCAAGTTATATGTCGGAAATCTTATACCCCTAAGACTATGATATTCATGCATCACACAGGTGAGAGGTTCGGCAACCAGAGCGTATAGCAGTGGGGAGAGTGGACACCCTTGGAGTGTGCCTCTAGTGATGCGGATAGGGTCTGTAACCAAGTCCCCAATTTTTATCCTGGCTGTAGGGGATTTGTAAAGTACTCCCACTATTTGTAGAAAGACATTGCTGAGACCCATTCTCGTCAGCACATGGATCATGAAACTCACTCCACAGAGTCAAACGCCTTCTCCATGTCGAGGAAGACAGCGATCGCCTGGTGTCTCATCAGGTATGTTGTATATCCTCAAATACAGTTAATAAATTATATGTAAGGGTTCTACTCTGTACAAAGCCGGCTTGTTCCGGCACTACCAACAGCCGCACCAGGGGAGACAGTCTAGTCGCCAAAACCTTTGCATACATTTTGGTGTCTACATTGAGGAGTGACAGCGGCCGTTAAGAGGCACAGGCGGTCGGAGGCTTTTCCGGTTTGAGTATGGTAACAATTAGCGGTTCCTGCAATGAAGGAGGCATTTCGCCTGCCTCAATGATTTCCTCAAACAGTAACTGTAGGTGCGGAACCAGTAGATACCTGAACTCCTTGTAAAAAGAGACAGTGAGACCGTCCACTCCGGGAGCGCTATTGGATTTCATCCCGGCTAGGGCTGAAGTAATCTCGTCTATTTCTAGTGGACGCATCAGGTATTCCCTATGGACCTTCAGCAGCCAAGGTAGTTTAATATGAGTGAGGTAGTCCAAAATGGCATTGTCATCACTCCTACCCTCCGAACTGTATAGAGATAAGTAATATTGCTTAAATCTGTTGGCTATGTCATGTGGATCAGTTAAGGGCTCCCCCTCCACATCATGAAAAAGGACTGTTACATTAGACGTCTCTCTCTGGTTTTTAAGCAGGGAAGACAAGACCGACCCCGGACGGTCCCCCTCCCCAAATAAGTGAGCTGTCGCATATTTGCGCAAGTGCTTTAGTTCAGCTTCTGCTGTAGTGTGATACTCTTCCAATGTCTAGTGCAGTTCTTGTGAGATATTGTCGCCTGCTCCCGCTAGTAGTTGCTGCTCTATGGTTGCTAGAGTAGCCTCTAAATCCGTGAGACGCCTATGAAGGGTGCGGAGGACACCAGAGTGCTTAGCCATGGCAATCCCAAGGATGTACACCTTAAAGGAGTCCCACACTATGGTAAAAGAGTTGACCGACCCGATATTAATCTAAAAAAAATTCTCAATGGCCTTAGCAAGTTCTGCTTTAAAGGTGGGGTCAAGTAAGGAGTTCGGAGAGAACCGCCAAGTAAAGAAAGGAATAACTTTTTGCTGGGTGTCCATATCTAACTGGACAGGAGCGTGGTCTGAGAGCATACGAGGCAGAACCACACAGTCACTGATCAGGTTAAACAGATCTCTGGAAATAAACAGGTAGTTAATCCTAGTGTGGAGGTAATGATATGCCAAGTAGTGTGTGAAGCCACCCGGGCTCTGTGAGCGTGTGCGCCACACATCACATAAATCTAGTTGGGTGGCAGCCGTCATAATGGACCTAGTGGTGGCAGTCAGCCGTCTAGGTGGACCCCCTGACCTGTCAAAATTGTGATCTAATACACAGTTAAAATCACCTCCCCAGAGGAGGGAATGCGTGTCGTAGAGATTTAGTCTATCTACAAAGTTTCCAAAGAAGGTGGGGTTATCAAAGTTGGGGCCACAGGTGTTGAGGATAATCAGTCCAAACCCTCTCCCACTGCATCGTGAAACAGCGAAGCGACCCTCGGAGTCAGTCTCCAGTGCTTTCAAGTGATGATCCGATCTGGGATCCACCCATGTTAATACTCCACGGGCATGAGAGGTGAACCCCGCAGCATGTGTGTTACCCCACAAACCCCTGTGTTGCAACAAAGCACTGTGAATAGGCATGTGTGTCTCCTGCAGGAGAGCAATGTCGACACCCAGCCTAGTAAAAGAAGCCAAGACTTTCCGCAATTTCCTACAGTCATTGAGGCCTCGGATGTTCCAGGTTAACATTTTTTAGCTTACGAATCTGAGAATGCATCCAGGAAGTGAATAAAGATCAAGGTGCATAGTACGTAGCTGTCACTGTGCGACCATGCGAAACTTTGTGTCCAAACACCAAGTTAGATTGTATCAAGTCAACCATTTCGACATATTTAGAAATAAAGGACTGTGGTCTCTGTGTCTCCCACCCCCCCCACCCACGGCATGCCTTCCCCAACTGTGCGTGCACAAAGTAACTCCCCCCACCCTCCACAACATTAGAGAAACAACATTTATGGGTACCCATGCCATGGCGGAATACCACAAAACTTATCCGGTTTAACATCTAAATATTCAGCAAAAGAAATCAACCACAAAGCAATAGTCAAAACAGTTCACCAAGAGCGTGCTACGCACGTAGGCGGATATTGCCAGGCCAATCGGTTAGATAAACCTACCTAGAATAATGAGCCCCGCTACTGTGCCCCATCTTGGAAAATCAGTGCAACATGAAATATCACAATTGTGCCCTCCCTGCCCCATACATTTCTAACCTAAAACATAACCTCATATACACTATGAGTTGAAACTCTCTGTGTTTGTTCCCAGAGCCTCCAACTCCGTTCCTTAGTAACTAGTAGCACCCAGCAACTTCTTACCAGCCGCCACTAATGGATCCCCAGAATCAGTTGCTTGGCCCTCCCAACCACCCACGCCAACAACCATCTTATCTGCATATCAATCGGTGAAGCCATTTATTCCTGGTCGTCCAGGCTGTCTCAAGCTGCACCATCCGAGGAGGTCTGCACAGAGCACCACTGCTTTTCTTTGGACCACTCCTTCAGGGCCATCTGCAACATCTCAGGATCCGTTACAATCCGCGATTTGCCCCATCCATTAATACAGTGTCTTGCCGTGTACAACATGACATAATCCAGATTTTGGGCCCGCAGCTGGCGCTTTAGCGGAGCAAACTGCCGGCGGGCCTCTTTCACTCGAATCGTAAAATTTGGATATAAGGAGATAACAGAGCACTCATACTGCAGAGACTGTTTCTCCTGCTCTACTCTCTCTGTCCCTGTAATACAACAGTTTTGCGATGATGGGCCTCGGGTGCGCCCCAGGGGCAGGGCACAGGCCAAGCGAGCAGTGCGCTCTCTCCACCCCAAACATGGGGGAGAACGCCTCACTTCCAAGCAGTGTCACCAAGAGATTTTCAATGAAGAGCTCCATGTTCCCGACTTGAGTTGTCTCCTTGATGTGGATATTGTTTCGTCAGGACCTCGCTTCAAGGTCCTCAGCCTTGTCTTGTAGAACTTATAGCACCTTACCCATTTGTTTGTGCTCCGAGTCCAGCTCTGTCTGGGCCTCTTCCACATCTGTGTCCCTGCGTTCGGCCATGTCCAGTCTCTCTACCTGTTTATCCATTCGTTCGGATATTCTGTCCATTCAATATGATAGAGAGTCCAGTTTATTGCCAAGTGCCGATAGACTGTTCTGCAAACTTTTTTTCCATGGCCTCAAGCAATCCGCGAATACCTCCGCTGCCATGTCTTGCGACGCTTCCTGTGCGTTGTCTCCCTCTTCAGGGGTATCCTCCCTCCATCTAGATTTGCGCTGCTCAAAGTTGAGTTTGGGCTGCGATTCATCCACTCTCCCCATTGTGGCTGGGCTGCCAATGACTATGGCAAACTTGTGTCCTCCGTTGAATCTGTAGAGCTCGTTTGACCCGGTAAGAGGCGCAATGGACTCACCCTCATGCCTGATAGCCCCAGTAGACAATGCGACAGCCGAGAATCGTTAAAAGCGGGCCACGTGGTAGATTAGCACCACTGCTGTGCGCACATTCGCTCGCTGCGCACCAGCTACATCAACAGGCGAATGAAGCATCCCAGCCCCTCCACAATCTTTGCAGAAGCAGGCTGAACTTCGAATTGTGAACTCTGTGTGTTTTGATGGGGGCTACGTAGCTGCTCCTCCACAGGCTAGGTTCCTGGGCCAGTACGCCTCGGCACAAAAAGCAGCAGTTCTCCCCTCACCTGGTCACAGCAGAAACTTTCGAAGCTAAGCAAACACTTCCACAGCAACCACAGCGTTGCGCTGGTTGCAAGATGTGTCCTCAGCGTGGGACTGCCCAGTGACCCCGGCCGCCAAATTGAGTTCTACAATGACGTATGAGAGCAGGTGAGAGGATACACTGTCTGCGCTGGCAGCCGGGAGAAGCAATACTGCCAGGCACCCCTGCAGAGTTAATTGTGGGACAGCAATATGTAGTGGGATTCCCCATGCCTTCCGCTGCAAGGGTCTCAAAATGGCCACGATCTGCCATGTTGCGCCACCTCCAGCCTCCACAGCACCACAGCACAGTCTGCAGTCTTGGGGAGCCCCACGAACAGCCAGGCAGCGCCACCCACCTAGCGCGACCCTCAATCAACAAATGGTGGTGGCGGCCCCACACCACCAGCACTGGGACCGTAGCTACGCAGAGTCAGCCGTTACCTCCAGCCGTCAGTCGACCGCACCACTCTGCTGCCCACAGCACTCCGCAGTATTTCAGAGGTGGAGGGGAAAGCCACCTTGCTGACACCGGGATCGCCAAGGGGGACTTGGGGGGGTGGGCGACCGAAGGGAGTTCCCCCCCTGGGCTGTTTGGGAGGGGCTGGGGGTTGCGGTTAGTGGAGCACAGGCAGACATTTTCTTTTTTGGGCTTCTTCTTCTGTAGCCCAACTGTAGCCCAACGTTTAAATACGTTGGGCTATTGCTCCCAGCCACCATTTTGTCTTTGGTGACCTGGTGGCTGGGAGCTTTAGATAGGAAAATTCCACCCCCTCTCCCCCCTCCCATTTCCATTTTTTATTTATTTGTCATTTTAATTATTTATTTCGTACCTTAATTTCTGGGATTATTTATTTTCCGCTTTTTCTAATTGGCCCCTTTGTTGGTTTCTGGTGTGCAGGGTAGGTTTTTGTATTGTCGCTTAGAGCAGGTGCTGTGCGGGGTTTTATTCGAAGTTTGACAGGTTTTGGCTGTATTTCGGTGGTTTAGGCTAGAGTTGGGTCATCGACAGTGATTGTTTAGGCAGGGTGATTATTGGGGTTGTTTCCGGCGGAGGTGGGGTGACCGTAAATTGAGAAGGGTCAGGCAGGGGAGTTTGGATAAGAGATGTTTGCATTTATAGGTTTATATGTGTATTGCATTGAATTCAAGTTTTTGTAATGTTGTAATGTTGTAATGTTTAGGTGGGGGGCGGGTTCGAGATATATATTAGGGTTGGGGGAGGGGATGGGGTTAGGTAAGTTGTTGTATTTAGTGAGGCCTAGTTTTGTAAGGCATTTTCCAAGGTAGTTTTTAATGTGATGTGCACCTGTTCTAATAAAGCGGCCTTTTACACACAAAAACGGTTTTGGTTTGCTCCCCCCACCCATCCCTCCCAATGGCCGGGGGAGTACTTTCACCAGGCAGTCCTGCGGGTGCCATCTCTGCTCGCTCCCAGCCCACCAGCACCGGCGGACGGGGGATCGCAGCCCAGGGCTGGATCACCGCGCTCGACTCCAGCCACGGCACACATCGGAAGTCGGGTAGGGTCCAACTCGACACTCTGCATTCACGGGACACTCCAGGGCAGGAGGACATTACATTTAAGGCATATAGTCAGCACAACGGCCGGATAGTTGGAGGATAGTTAGATGGCATTACGGAGCTATCGGGCTAAGTGGCCATATTCGGTTTAGGCAAGCTCCGCCCCCTGGCTCAGGAGTCTAGTTCTGGGATGCAGAGACTTTCTCTTCTGTGCCTAGCTAAGTGTAGAAGGATGGTGTCTGATCGCATTTTGTAGGTTCACGAGTCACTGAAACACAGATCCTTTTACCAAAGATCCTTAACAAGCTCAAGGGAGTGTCAGCACTTTTTACATCAAAAGGCCAATTGATGGATCATGGCTATGTGTCAGTCTTCACAGACAAGCGCCCTAAACAAAATTCATGTAAACCTAGAGAAATTATACTTGAAAAGCCACATGAGACAAGGTTCAAAGTACAAACCAAGAAGGGAAGACTTCACGTGAAGGCTGCTTCCAAATGAGCAAAGGGAAATCTCTACTCAGTTTAAGTGAGAAAGAATATCAACATTTTCATAGTATAGATCATTAAACAGCCTAAAATTGTGCAATTGAAAACATAACTAGGCCGACTCATGTAAACTAAAAATCTTTATTATATTAAACACAGTAAGAATATTGCATTTGTGTCTCTCTAGTGTGGAGTGTGCTTCCGCAGGAGCGGAAACTGACATACTGTTTCTTTCATCCCTGTGGCACTGGAGGTTTGATAAAAAGCCTGTTACCTGTTTGGCTAAGGGGGCTGTCACTACTACAAATAGCCTTTCATCTCTGCAGATGAAAGGCACAGAGATGACTGGTACTTGTATAAAAAGCCTTCAATCTCTGCAGCTGAAATGCTCATGGGACTGAAACTTGGACAAAGAGCATTTCACCGGTGCAGGTGAGAAACTCATGGCACTGATACTTGTATAAAGAACCGTTCACCTCTGCAGCTGACAAGCCCATGGTACTGATACGTGTATAAATACCCTCATGCCTCTGCAGGTGAAAGGCTCATGGGACTAGTACTTGGATAAACAGCTTTCCACCTCCTCAACTGACAGGCTCATGGCACTGATACTTGTATATAGAGCCTTTCACCTCTGCAGATGACAAGCTAATGGCACTGATACTTGTATAAAGACCCTTATGCCTCTGTGGGTGAAATGCTCATGGGACTGGTACTTGGATAAAGAAGCTTTCACGTCTGCAGGTGAAATCTCGTGGGACTGGTACTTGGATAAAGAGCCTTTCACCCACTGCAACTGACAGGCTTATGGCACTGATACTTGAATATAGAGGCTTTCACCTCTGCAGATGATAAGCTCATGGTACTGATACTCGTATTGAGACTCTTATGCCTCTGACGGTGAAAGGCTCATGGGACTGGTACTTAGATAAAGAAGCTTTCACCTCTGCCGCTGACAGGCTCATTGCACTGTTACTTGTATAAAGACCCTTACGCCTCTGCTGCTGAAAGCCTCATTGGCTTGGTACTTAGATAAAGACCCTTACCCCTCTGGAGGTGAAAGGCTCATGAGACTGGTACTTGGATAAAGAGCCTTTATCCTCTGCAGCTGAGAGAAGCTCATGGCACTGGTACTTGTATAAAGACACGTACTCCTCTGAAGCTGAAAGGCTAGGGGCACTAGCACTTTTATAAAGAGCCCTTCACCTCTGTGGCTGAATGTCCCAGATTACTGCCACTTGCAAATAGCCTTTGGCCTCTTTGGCTAGAAAAATGATACAGGAATACTCCAGATGTAGATTCAACAGGCTCTGGTGGCCTTTAGGCTGCGTGAGTTCAAGAAATGACCACAAGGATACACATGCGGCTTATCTATTTCAAGCCCCTTGCACCGCCGGTACATCCCCCTTCTCCAGTATTAAAAGGAACGCACCGGTGACGTAAGGTGCATGTAAACAAACCACACCGTCTGGCACCTCCAGTGCGTCATGGGGGGCGGGGGCGGAAAGAAGAAAGAAGTGGTAGATTAAAAAAGAATGATAATTATTTCCCCCATTATCTATTGAAGCAGCAGATGCAATTCCAGGCTAGAGACAGCCAAAATAAAGCAATATTTTGCTTAAAATACCGGAAGCGTCCCGCCTGAATCGGGTGTATTGACATTTATGGCAGTGTGAGGATGGGAGGGACAGCGCTGCTGCCGGAGCTCACAAAAAGCACGCGTTGTTGTCACATCGAGCTGCCCCGAGGCGTTACTGGGCGATGAGAGAAAAGAGCCTTCAAGTGTTTCCTCTCCCGACGCTGCCCCTCCCCCTGCCTACAGGATTACTCCAGATTGGACAAACTGAGTATTTGAAGAGACCGGCTTGTGGTAGAATGTCTGGACGGACCTGCGCAGTGATGGAGCGAGATAGAAAACAAAATTTTGTTTAAACTCGCAAAGTCACATTTCCATAACATGAATAAAATTATTAATGATTTGTGATATGTCGTGCTAATACAACTTAGATTAAACTTTACACGTGGGGGGACTAACATGTGTGCTCATAAACGTGCATAAATGTTGCATCTTTCTGTTTGTGCAAATTAATAAAATAATTTATTGTTTTCGTTTTTGTCATTACTAACTGCTGCAAACTTAAAAGAAGCATGTGCTTGTTTTGCTTTTCCTTGTCTGTGTGATGTCATTTCTACTATTCTAGATGCATTTGGGTCTCATAGAAATACGGAGACTGGTAAATATAAACGCTGCTTATTTGTTTGCAATGGCTAGGTAACATTTTGATTAATCGGGTGGGTTAATTAATTAGTGAAACATGGGGTGGATACAGAATCTACTTTATTTCTTACATTAATACTTTTCTTGTGTTTGTTTTATACTAGAAAACATAAGTTGCCTGCTTTTGGGCCTAGTCATTTGAACCACAGAAAAAGAGCTGATCTATAATTCTGCAGAAAGTCACGAGACGCCCATTCTGAATTAAAACGATTATTGAAGCTGCATTCACAAAGCAAAAACTGATGAGCTGACATCATTCTGTCGGACATGGCCAAGGTCGAAAGTGAACATTTTGTCAGTCCTTAACTTGGCATCCGCGGAAGTTGTACTGAAAGTCTATGGAAGCTGCGAGGATGACTTAATACATAGTTGCAATCGCAGGAAGCTTCTGGCTTCACGTGGAAGAGACAATGGTCTTTGTAAGACATGATTTGGTGGAACTTTTTGAGAATCGGGTGACATGTCACTTGTCACTCTCAGCCAATGGGACGTCGAGGATTTCTGAAAACTTTCCTTTGCTAGTTTAGTTAGCGTAGAAAGGTATAAAAAGTCATGCCCTTAGGGTTGGGCTGGCTGCTGCTTTCTGACTTTCCGATGAGGGTGATGTGCTGCTGGACTTTGCGTGGAGCACGTAAGAATCCTCAAAGAACTTTACTTTAATTCCTATCTATTTAGCTTATTTAGGGACTTAGGTTTTAGAAATGCTAAACTTTAAATATTCATTTTAACTTTGATTCATTTGCTTAAATTGTGTTTTCCATAATTCTTTACAATCATGCTTGCTTTATTGCTAATAAAATTCAATTATAAAACATTCAATTTACATAACATAATTTAGAAAATAAAATCTTACTTTTGACAAACAAGCTGGTCTTGGTTATTCAGAAGTGTAGGTTACCATTAGTTAGATCACGTCACCTATGGTGGTCGTTTAAATGATTGGGTTTTATTCTAATGACAATATTCTTTCTGCAAAAGTATAAATATGTATATAGTTTATAGATAATGTGTATATAGATTTATTCTGACCACCTGATTCAGTAGGCCCAAAATATATCTGGTTCATAAATGGGTCCATATTTAGTATAGAAATTTGTTTATAGATTATGAAGTTGGGTAGCATTGTTTATGATATATTTTCTATGGCCCGCTGGATCAATTCTCTGGTAGCAGAAATTGATGGTTGCTAAGAGGTAACCAAGGTAATATGTTGGTTGCTAAGGGTTACGTCATGGTATGGAAATAGGATCGATGTTTTAACACTTGTTAAGTTCGTTTTTCGTGCTATCTGTAAGCTATACCGGTATAGATTGTGTGGCGAGAAATTAGTCACGCAAGCCATCTGTTCTGTTTGTAGTGATATCGCCGAATATCACAAGAGGTATCGCCGTGTACCATAGTGTTGTCGCCGAGCAGCACAGTTTTAGGGCTAGGTCTGAATCTTGAATAGTGAGGGTTTTCTAAGAAATCAAAGCAGCATGAGAATAGGGACAAAGCGCCTTCCATAAAACTCACTGTGATGAGAGTATTAGTTATATCCGAGCTTGAGTGAAGGGTAAAATTAACGTCGGTGCATGATTATCTATAAACAGGTTAGAGTCCTGTACGGGTACATGTTTCATATCTATAAACAGGTGAGAGCCCTGTACGGATAACGTCGTTATTTTGCTAACGGTGCATGATTTCTATAAACAGGTGAGAGTCCTGTACGGATTTCATGTGTGTTTGAAATTAGGGAATTTTCCGAATGAAAGTGCGAGTTTGAATTGTATTTTATGTTCAAGTGGAACTCTTAGAACTTTCACTTCGCGGTGGGTTCAGAGCAAAGCGAGTTCATAATTATACGTGTTAGAAGGGTGGGGTAAGGTTACTCTACTGACAATTGAATATTATCCTTAGTGTGAATAGCGCCGTCTATTCCGAAGTGTGGATACTTGAATGCATGTAAACTATCCTAAATAGTGAAACGAACAGATGCTGTCCTTATAGTCATTGTTAAAAATTAATTTACACTGAAAAGTGTCCTTAAAATGGCGCTGTGAAAAGATTTTGTGAAGGAGGGGTAAGCGCCAGGAGTGAGAAGTGAGAAACCGCAGCTGCTGTGTACGTCACAGAGCCGCGCTGGGATTGGGTGACCTACGTCACAAGCTGTATTATGATTGGCTCTTGAGTCTCTGACGGCCTGTGAGCTGATTGGTCGTTCGGAAAAACTCTAAATTTATTGGTTGAGCAAAAAAAGTGACGTAGCTCAACTGCCATTGGCTTGTTGGTGTGTTTCGCGCACGGATTGGTTGTTTTGCGGAACATCCCGGAAATATTTTACGAACGATTTTGTGAATTAAATTTAACTTTTAAAAATGAGTTATCATTTTAAACATGTTGAGAAAAAGACAACATTATTTCAGAAATTCAAAAATTTATTTTCACCTGACAAGAAAATCGAAACGCGAGGTGGTAAATTACTTCATAAGTATAAAACACCTGCAGCGTATATGGAAGGTGAATACGGATATCATACTGTCTTATGGTTCGACAGTTGGAAACGATATACTAAAAACGACGGTGTTTTAGCTTGGCCTGATGATGGTTCATTTAATGTAAGAGTTTTAAGAAATTTACGAGAGAAAATGAATGCTCTTGTTCCAAAACCGAGACCAACTCAATTTGAAGCTTTAGTTGAATGGGAAGACGAGATGTATCAGTTACAAAGAGAAGCTAGTGGAATTAAAAGACCTTCTAAAAATCCATCATGGAAAAGAGAAACTCATGAAGATAGATTGCGAATGTGGAGACAGGGAAACATGAGTGAAGGATTGTATTTAATTCATGAAATGGTAATGGGTTCTCCTACAGGGAAATCTATGGAAAGTGAATCTGAGGATGCAGTTATGGAAGAAATATATACAACTGCTAGAAAGAAACAGCCTAATCAGCCTTTGAGACCTCCTAGATCATGGTCTACTCCGGTAGTTTCTACTGAAACTTCACCGAGTGCACCTCCAATTAGTGAAGCTCCCAAACTTTATCCAAATAATTGTGAAATCACTGAAACTCCTAGAAGACCAGAATTCGAGAATGCTCGAAATGAGGGTAGACATTTTTCAATGACTCCAAGAGCAAGGGAACCTCCAAAAGATTATGCAAGAGAGACAAGAAATGTTGAGGATGTTGATTATAATGAATATTTAAGGTCTAAAGAAGAATTAATTAAAAGAATGACAAAAGGCATGGAAGCTGTCACAGTTCCAGTAACAATAGGTCCTGTTCAGCCTGTATTTGATCAAAGAGATACAAACAAAAATGGATTAACTATTCCTTTAAATACAGAAATTCAGAAGCCTGCTGAAAAATTTTATTCAGACTTGACTGAATTAAACACTTCTAGATCAAGAATGCCTGATTTAACCTTTAATGAGGATCTATCTCCAAAAACACCAATGGGTGCTATGTCAGATGTAGGAAGTCCTGAAGTCAGGGTAACCACACCAAAACTTGATGTGGCTAAATTAAAAGCGAACATCGAAGAATTAATAATTGGAACAATTGGCCCAGATAGTTTAAATTACTATCGGGATGATGAACTACTATTCATTTGCAAAAGTATTCAATGGAAAACGAAAAATAAATATGATCAATTAGAAGATCTAGCTGCAGAACTTGAAATCGATGTAAGTAAACAAAAGAATTTTGCAAAGCATTACAGATTAGACTTTTCAGAAAGTGACATTGAGAGTTTGAACTCAATGGGAAGAATAGTTCACATTAAAGATTTGATTGTCTATATCAAAAAGCTAGGAGAACTGAACAAATGGAGAGTGAAATGGACCAAAAGGAAGGAAGATGAAAGATTGGAGAAATTGTCAAAACAATTTCCAATGAGAGAAGTTGCAGGTGGAGGATATGTTCATGTCCCTTGGTCAAGACAGGACATTCTGTTATTTACAAATGACTTTCCAAAATTAAGGGAAAAACCAGTTGAGTGGTACAGACAAGTTGATAGATTTATCAAAGTGTCAAAAGTTCTGTGGATTGATTTGGATGGATTTTTTGACATTGTTGTTCCATCTGATCTTTGGACAGAATGCAAAATATCGATTAGTTGGCCAAAAGCAGAACCTGAGCGAATTAAAGAAACAGGTGCCCCAAATCCACTTGTAATGGATTTCTATGAAAAAGTAATTGTTTGGATGAAAAACAAAATTCCACCCAAAGAAGTTGATTGGGTTAAAATAGAAAGAACAGAACAAGAAACAAAAGAATCAGTTCATTCTTTTTATGAAAGACTATTGTTAATCTTTAAACAATACAGTGGTTATGAAAAATTAGATGAAAAAGACATGAGTCATTTTATCTATAGATTTGTTTATGGACTAAAACCTGAAATTGGAGAAATGATCAGAACTAGTATTGTCGGATGGCAAGCACTATCTATAGATGATATTCTAAGAAAAGCAAAATATTGTAGCGATGAATTAGAAGTAAAACAGAAGAAGCTGAAGGAGAAAGCCATGTGGGCTCAGGTAAAGGTGGCTGAGCAACAGATTGCCAGCATGGGAAATAAGAACACTAATTTTGTTCAAACTGGAAATACAAACCAGATACAAGGAAAGTTTAAAGGTAATAATTTCCCAAAGAAATTTAGCCCAAAGATAGAAGAGCTGAAACAAAGATTACCTTGTTTTAATTGTGGCGAAATTGGACATTGGAGGGACGAGTGTCCTCATCCTCCTAAAAACTTAAAGAATCCCTTATTGAATCCACAGATGCAGAATGGTGTTAACCTGCAACAACAGCTACAGATGCAACAGGGGTTAAATGAATTTAATATTCAGCGACAGTTACAACAACAGCAACAACAACAGGTGAATAATCGTCAAGACCAGTTGCCACAACCACCTTTTCCGAATTGTGGGGGAGTTCAAAAATATAATCCAAACGTGGGATTTCAGGGATGTGAACAGGTAATAAAACCACAAAAACAGCAAAAGCAGCAAAGGGTTCAAATGCAAAATGCTTCACAACAATTTTTATTAACAGAAAGTCAAGACAGTGATTCTGATGATTATTGCTGACGGTGCCCGAGAGAGGAGGAAGAGTGTGTTGTTGGAGCCACTCTTGAGGTTGACCAGTCTGGTCCTTATGTAAACGGGAAAGTTAATGATGTAGACATCACTTTTCTAGTGGACACTGGTGCTACCCGTTCTACTGTTAGATCAGTGGAAATTGAAAACCTACCTCTCTCTGGGGATACCATCCAAGTTGTGGGAGTAAGTAATCAGCAAATTAAAACAGACTTAACTGATCCAGTACCAGTTGAAATTGGAAACTACAGAGATAAACACAGATTTGTGGTTTGTAATACTAGTCCAGTAAATCTATTAGGCAGAGACATCCTATGTAAAATGAATTGCAGAATATATTGTTCTCCTGAAGGAGTTGAGTTACAAACAATGGAGGAAGATGGTTTGTACAGAATGACAATGATGATGATGGAAGCAGAAGAAACAAAATTGTTTCCTGCATTTGAAGAAAAGGATATACCTGAAGAGCTAAAGGAAACAGTGAAATCTGAAATATGGGATTTTACTGGGAATGAGATGGGTCTGATGAAAAACGTAGATCCTGTAAAAACTGCGTTGAAACAGGGAATAGAATTTCCAAACACTCCACAGTATAAAATGAAAACAGAGACAATTGAAGGTATTACACCTATAATTGAAAAATTAATAAAGCAAGGTGTATTAAAGGAAATGAAAAGTAGCTCTTGTAATTCACCAATTATGGGAGTTAAAAAGTCTAACGGAACATTTAGGATCGTACAAGATTTGAGAAAGGTTAATCAAATTGTCATTCCATGTTGTCCTGTGGTTCCAAATCCAGCAGTAATTCTATTTCAGATTCCACATGATGCTGAATGGTATACAGTCATTGACCTTTGCAATGCATTCTTTACTGTTCCATTACACCCAGACAGTTATGAAATCTTTGCTTTCAGATTCCAAGGTAAGACCCTTGGATGGACAAGAATCCCTCAGGGCTATACTGAAAGTCCTTCAATCTTTAACGAACTGTTAAAAAGATCATTAGAAAATTTAGACTTACCAGGTAGGTCTACATTGGTGCAGTATATTGATGATTTGTTAATAGCAGCAAAGACAAGAGAAAATTGTGTAACAGACACAATAATTCTGTTAAATCGCCTTGCAGAAGAAGGACATAAAGTGTCCCCAGCAAAATTACAGTTTTGCAAACAAGAAGTAAAATATCTTGGTCACAGAATTGCAAAAGGAAAAAGACAAGTAACAATAGAGAGAATAAAAATGATTCAAGCAATGTTACCGCCAAGAACACAAAGACAGGTCAGAATGTTCCTGGGAATGGTAGGTTACTGTCGACAATGGATAAGTGGATTTTCAGTAATTGCAAAACCATTACAAAGACTGACCAAATCAGATGTAAAAGATCCAATTATTCTCAATGATGCTGAGATGGAATCTTTTGAGAACCTGAAAAAGAGCTTATGCCAAGCTCCTGCTTTGGGTATGCCAAATTATGAGAAAGATTTTGAACTGTATTGCAGTGAGAGAGAAGGATGTGCATTATCTGTATTAATACAGAGACATGGAAATTTAAAGAAACCTATAGCATACTTCTCTGCAGTTCTTGATCCAATTGCAAAAGCATTACCAGGTTGTTTGAAAGCAGTTGCAGCTACAAGTATCAGCCTCGAACAAAGTGAAGGAATCATTATGGGATTTCCTGTGAAAGTTTTTGTGCCTCATTCAGTTGAAATATTACTGACAAGAGGTAAGACTCAACATTTAACAAGTAGCAGATTGACAAAGTATGAGAAAATCATACTGGGAGCAGATAATGTTTCGATTTCAAGATGTTTAAATCTGAATCCTTCTACATTATTGCCTGATTCTGAAATTGTTGATGACATTGAAATAGAACATGAATGTTTAGATGTCATGGAATTCTGCACTAAACCAAGAAAAGACATCAAAGACAGACCTTTGTCTGAATCGGATTTTGTCTACTTTGTAGATGGGTCATGCTTAAGATCCGAAGGAGGTGTCTTAAAAGCTTCATATTCAGTTTGTACAGTCGTAGATGTTGAAGAAGCATCATGTCTTGAAGGAGTTCGTTCAGCACAAGTGGCTGAGCTGATTGCTTTAATTCGTGCATGTGAAATATCAAAGGATATAAGAGTTACCATCATTACTGATAGTCAGTATGGATACGGAGTTGTGCATGATTATGGACAACTCTGGTCACAGAGAGGATACATGACATCAACAGGATCACCAATTAAAAATGCAGTTTTCATTAGAAGATTAATTGAAGCAATACAATTGCCAAAAGAAATTGCCATTGTCAAGTGTGCAGCGCACACTAGAGGAACTGATTATATTTCCAAGGGAAATGCCTTCGCAGACGAAACAGCAAAGTACTGCGCAAGGAAAAATTATTCATACAATCGGGAGAGGAGTAAAGAAACTGATTCAAATTCATTAATGCTAACAACTGTTGTAGAAACATGGCATGAGATTAGAGATTTACAAAACGAAGCAGATGATGAAGAAAAAGACTTATGGTTAAGATCAGATTGTAGACCACGTGAAGAAGATGGAGTGTGGGTTTACAAAGATGGCAGAATAGTCTTACCAAATTGCTTGATTGCTGACATGGCCAGATTATATCATGGTCCTGCACATCTAGGAAGAGATTCTATGGTCAGACTTTTTAGAGAAACTTGGTTCAATACCAAATTTAGAACCATTGCAGAATCTTTTTGTCAAAGGTGTTTGTCATGCCAACAAATGAATCCAAACAGAAAATCAGTGGTGGGGACAGGAATAATTGGTCGAGAGGGTGGTCCCTTTACCAGGTTACAAATAGATTTCATTGAAATGCCCTTACACAACTGTTTGAAATATGTACTTGTAATTGTATGCCTATTCTCAAGATGGGTAGAAGCTTTCCCTACACGACATTGTGATTCAATTACAGTAGCAAAACTAATGCTCAGAGAAATCATCCCAAGGTACGGTTTTCCAGTCACTATTGAGAGTGATGGAGGGAGCCATTTTGATAACAAACTGTTGAAGTTAATTTGTGAAGCTTTGAGCATTGAGCAGAAAATACACTGTGCATACAGACCAGAGGCATCAGGTGTAGTTGAACAAATAAATGGAACTATCAAAAATAGAATTGGAAAAATGTGTCTTGAGACAGGTGTTAAGTGGACTGATGCTCTTCCACTTGTTTTGATGTCATTAAGAAGTACACCAGATAAAAAGACAGGTCTGAGTCCTCATGAAATTATAATGGGAAGAGTTATGAGACAAGCTTTTGTACCTGTAGGTAAACTGTTGAGCATAAATGACAGTGCAATTTTGGATTACTGTAAAAGGTTATCTGATATGGTAACTTCTGTGTCTAATCAGGTGGGAACTGAAGCTCAATCAAATGAAAAAGTTTTGACTCATGATCTGAGACCTGGCGATTGGGTCAGAACGAAAGTACATCGGAGAAGGAATTGTCTATCTCCTAGATGGCAGAAACCTAGGCAGGTAATCTTGATCACTACTAATGCTGTAAAGTGCAGAGGATTGAAGCGCTGGATTCATCCAAGTCATACTATTCCAGTACCGACTCCTGAGAGTTCTGATGTTGAAAGTGATACCACAGATGATTCTGATTCTGAAGCAGAAGACAGAACAGAAGGTGAAGTAATTCCAGATTCTGAAGATCGACAAGAAAGTCGACATCTGGAAACTGTGCCAGTGAATGGAAATCTGACAAGAAAAGACTTAGAAATAATTGTGATAGATTCTGAAGGTGAAGAGAATCTGTTAAAAGGAAAGATAACTGAGGATTCGGTTGTCTCTATTGAAGACAAAGAAGCTGAACCAAAAGAAGTTTCAGACCAGGAGAGTATCGAAAGGCAGAGAACAAGCTCTGAAGTAAGGAACAAAAATCGGAAATCTGGGAAGCTAGAGGTAATTGAGGAAGAGGAGGAGAACGAAATACCGAGTACCAGTGATGGAAGACAAAGTGAAGTTCCTGAAGGAGTGAAATTGCCGAATAGAGAAGTTCCTGAGTCAATTGAAATTTCAGACTACGAAACTGAAGAAAGTGACGTGGAAGGTGGAAGTGAAAATGGAAAGAAAAGGACTTGGAAGTCAAAATCAAATAATTCTGAACCAAAGAAAAAGTACGTGAGAAAAGCAGACTACTGGCCTGGTGGAAGATTGAGAGTAAGATTGATCAAAAAGCCAATAGAACAAGTTGAAGAAATCAGTAGTCAAAAGAGTCCAGGAAAAGAAGTTGGAGTTGGAAGAAAAATTGAAGTGATATCGAGAAAAGGGAAGAGAATAATTAAACCAAACCAGAAATACAAGTCTCCTGAGTGGACTTACTTAGTAATTCCACCTGTAATAGACATATATGATAGTAGTGAAGAAGAAAACGAAATCCAAGAAATTAGTGACAATGATTGAAGTACAGAATTATTAAATTGGCAAAAGGCTGAAGAAAATCTGTTAGTTGACACAAGGTCGAAGAAAAACTGTTTAGTTGAAGAAAACTTATGTATGACATAAGGTCGAAGAAATCTTGTTTAGAGTTATAAAAGAAAAATATATTTTAAAAGGGGGGTGTATATAAATTTTAAAATTTATTTTTTTTTGAGGCTAAAACTAACCTAAAAATGCCTTACGTTAAGGAGAGCACTTCAAAATGTTCTGTTTTTAAAAGATGCTGTAAGATGACTCTGGTGTGTCTGCTCATTTTAGTTCTGCTCTGGTTGGTACTAGCTGTGATTATCCCTTTAGAAATGAATAGAGAATTACACAAAGTTAACATAACAAGCAAAGCTCTGGTTAGCCAAACTAAACATAGTGCATCTGCAAAAGTTATTGATCATCAGCCTAACATTCATCAAGATAAATCAATAGGTGATTTTTCAAGCAATACATTCACAAAGCTTTTGAGTGAATATGTAAAGGTAATGGATGCTAAAGACTGTTATGTCTGTGTTAAGTTACCTGCTTCTGTTTCTGAGGGAGTAACATATAATATGCTTCCTCTCACTTATGCTGTAACATGTAGTGTATTAACTAGTTTATTTTATCAAACTGGTCGTTTAGAATATTACTATTCAAATTATGATGAGATTTTTGCTAATGTTAAGATTGATAATGCTTTAAATAAGCATAAGAAAGCAAAACAAATGAGAGAATATTTCCTTGTTACTAACGAACTCACTTACGAGTATGCTTACAAGAATAATCTAACATGTAAATTAAGTGCTGAAGGAAAGAAATTTTTGAATATGGTTGAGGAGAGAAGAGCAATTTATAAGAGAAATGAATTAGTCAAGCAGACTAAGTCATCCTTCTGGCAAAAAGAGGATGAGAAATTAAATGGCAAAATGCTTGAAAATATTGCAATTCACATAGACAAACCTGTTAGTGGAAAGCTTTGCATTAGAAGAGATAATACACTTTTTGATAATTATTTTGTAGGTGCAAGTAACTGTGAAGATACTTATCTGATTATGGGAGGTTGGGGATTTAAAGGTGGAAAAGATCCTATCTTCCCTGGAATTTATTTTGTTTGTGGTGACAAAGCTTACTATAATCTTCCAGACCATTGGTATGGAACTTGTTATGTGGGAATTGTTTTTCCTAAAGTGTTTCATGTTGACAGAGATTCAGAAGGATTGTTTAAAATTCATAATTATGTAAATAGAGCTAAAAGAGAAACTTTTACTGAAGTTCTGGGAGATATTTTTCAAGCTGTAATACCTTTTGTTGGTATAACCCTAAATGCAGGGAGAATTAGAAAATTGTCCACTATAGTTGATAGATTATCAACTGACACTGCTGATGGATTTCAATTAGTGAATGTTGAAGTTATTGCAATTAGATCCATGGTAATTCAAGATCGTCTTGCTTTAGACATACTCCTAGCAAAAGAGGGAGGAGTCTGTGGCATTTTACATGTCCAACATTGCTGTACATATATACCTGATGAAAGTAAGAATATTGAAATGTATATTAAGAATATTACACAAATGCATTCAGAAATAATTCCTTTAGAAGAAGAAGATTTTACAGGGAAACTTTCAAAAAGGTTTCAAGCAATTAAAAACTGGTTTCATAATATCGGAAGTTCAATTCTTGGCAAGATTTTGGCACCTTTGATTGTAATAGTATTCATTTTTATTTTGACTAAAGTAGGTTGTTTGTTACATAAAAGAAAGAAACAGTTAAAGGAAAAGAAGAGAATCTATAAACTCAGAAAAGAAGAGGAAAGGGAGATCGAGTTACAGGAGTTACATAGAGAGCGTCATGTTAATTGCAAAGATTATGCTGAAACAGACTTTTAGGTTTACTGATACAAATGAATTTGAATCGATTTCTTAAAAATTTAATTTACCAAAAATTTGAGTGCTGGTGTGGTGATTTGTTAATCACCAGATGAGGGAGTTGATGGAGCGAGATAGAAAACAAAATTTTGTTTAAACTCGCAAAGTCACATTTCCATAACATGAATAAAATTATTAATGATTTGTGATATGTCGTGCTAATACAACTTAGATTAAACTTTACACGTGGGGGGACTAACATGTGTGCTCATAAACGTGCATAAATGTTGCATCTTTCTGTTTGTGCAAATTAATAAAATAATTTATTGTTTTCGTTTTTGTCATTACTAACTGCTGCAAACTTAAAAGAAGCATGTGCTTGTTTTGCTTTTCCTTGTCTGTGTGATGTCATTTCTACTATTCTAGATGCATTTGGGTCTCATAGAAATACGGAGACTGGTAAATATAAACGCTGCTTATTTGTTTGCAATGGCTAGGTAACATTTTGATTAATCGGGTGGGTTAATTAATTAGTGAAACATGGGGTGGATACAGAATCTACTTTATTTCTTACATTAATACTTTTCTTGTGTTTGTTTTATACTAGAAAACATAAGTTGCCTGCTTTTGGGCCTAGTCATTTGAACCACAGAAAAAGAGCTGATCTATAATTCTGCAGAAAGTCACGAGACGCCCATTCTGAATTAAAACGATTATTGAAGCTGCATTCACAAAGCAAAAACTGATGAGCTGACATCATTCTGTCGGACATGGCCAAGGTCGAAAGTGAACATTTTGTCAGTCCTTAACTTGGCATCCGCGGAAGTTGTACTGAAAGTCTATGGAAGCTGCGAGGATGACTTAATACATAGTTGCAATCGCAGGAAGCTTCTGGCTTCACGTGGAAGAGACAATGGTCTTTGTAAGACATGATTTGGTGGAACTTTTTGAGAATCGGGTGACATGTCACTTGTCACTCTCAGCCAATGGGACGTCGAGGATTTCTGAAAACTTTCCTTTGCTAGTTTAGTTAGCGTAGAAAGGTATAAAAAGTCATGCCCTTAGGGTTGGGCTGGCTGCTGCTTTCTGACTTTCCGATGAGGGTGATGTGCTGCTGGACTTTGCGTGGAGCACGTAAGAATCCTCAAAGAACTTTACTTTAATTCCTATCTATTTAGCTTATTTAGGGACTTAGGTTTTAGAAATGCTAAACTTTAAATATTCATTTTAACTTTGATTCATTTGCTTAAATTGTGTTTTCCATAATTCTTTACAATCATGCTTGCTTTATTGCTAATAAAATTCAATTATAAAACATTCAATTTACATAACATAATTTAGAAAATAAAATCTTACTTTTGACAAACAAGCTGGTCTTGGTTATTCAGAAGTGTAGGTTACCATTAGTTTGATCACGTCACCTATGGTGGTCGTTTAAATGATTGGGTTTTATTCTAATGACAATATTCTTTCTGCAAAAGTATAAATATGTATATAGTTTATAGATAATGTGTATATAGATTTATTCTGACCACCTGATTCAGTAGGCCCAAAATATATCTGGTTCATAAATGGGTCCATATTTAGTATAGAAATTTGTTTATAGATTATGAAGTTGGGTAGCATTGTTTATGATATATTTTCTATGGCCCGCTGGATCAGCAGCAAAAAAAAAAGAGAGGCAGCAGGTCAAGGTGGGGAGAGGGTGTGGGCTGTAAAATATATAATGTAATAAGTTGTCGTCACCGAAGTGAACTCCAGAAGCTCTAAGAAAATGCAAAGAAGTAGAAATCAATACATGGGTCTAAAAAGAGCAGAAAACCAGGAATGAAAAGTCGGGGCTTAGCTACAAAGAGAAAGAACTTGATAAGTGATTGAATCTGTATCGTTCAAGACGTACCTATTTATTGCATTGCAAATGCTTGTTTAGTCTGGCATAGGCCAAAGACCTTTTGATGTGTATAGATACAGACAGGGAGGGCTTTCCTTCGAATCAGGCCGATGTAGAGATTGCTATAGCGTGAAATCACCTCACCTTTTCCACTTGCAAATTACTCCTGACGAAATTTGTGCAGGGAAACCGCAACATCCAGGATTTCGAGCTCGGAATGGGAGACACTGTACGGCGTTATATGCAGTGGTCAGAGTGGATTAACAAAAGCATGGGCACTGTGATGCTGCGCGCAATTGTGGCGGGGTGAATAAGTGTGCGGGCCTGATCAAAGGTGGGCAAAAACCCCAAAATAATCTGTAACTTTGTTGGTCTTTCTGGCTTGGGTCCAGTCTCCTGCGTACTTCTCATCAGAGTGTTTGGCTGTACTGTAACTGAAAGCCTTGTTGGTAATGGCCCTCCAAAGTTCTAAAATACGTATTTTTTTTATTGGAACAGTAGTGGAGCCTCTGTACCACATACCACATGGACAGGTAATGGCATAGACAACAAATTTGCAATCTCTTATGAATTCTTTCTAGGGTGACCATGGTAATATTTTCACTGTACCTGCAGGCTTTGCAGTTGCCACATTTGCGGAAGCCTTTTTATTTGTCTTAACCAATTAGTCTCCTTTCATGAGAGCTGGCTTGGTACAAGCATGTCTCTAAGGGAAAGGTTCCTCTGATATGTTATGGAGGGAGTTGGTCCCATCTTATTCCTCAGAATGGGATCTTGCCTCAATATTCCCCATCTCTGTTTTAAGATATTTCTGAGCTCTATTGCCTGACTGCTGTATATAGTGATGAACCCCTATAGGTTCGTCATGTCCTCCCTTTGGGTTTTGGAGCGAGGTAGTTGGAACAGGACATCTTCCCTACTGAGAGTTTATACTTTCCTGTCTGCCTGTTTCAAAGCTTTATGTGGATAACTTCCAGCACCTAGCCTATTCATCATATCCTGTTTAGTGCATTGGTAGGATTCAGCAGAGCTGCAATTACGTTTGGCTCGAAGAAATTCACTATAGGGAATGCTCCATCTATTCTAAAACTAGGTGGATGGCTGGTGGAGGCTAGTAGTACAGAGTTGCCTGCAGTTTCTTTCCTGTATAACTCAGTATTGATGGCACCATGTTCAACCACTAGTCTCAGGTCAAAAAACTCAATCCTTTGTGTTCATGGTAGATCTTAAATTTATTTTGTGGTCATTCAATGCTTTTATTAACCCCTTCCCTGCGGATGACGGAACCACGCCGCCATGAGCCATGGGCGCAGTGTGCTCATGACGGCGTGGTTCCGTCATGCTGTGGCCATTCTGCCCACGCGGCAATGATTCCCCGCCTGTGCGGGCGAATTAGTGAGTGGGCGGAGTCGTGACGGAACCACGCCATCATGAGCACAGCGCGCCGGTGGCTCATGACGGCGTGGTTCCATCATGAGCATGGTGGCGCCACACTCCCCCCTACCCCCAGCGCCGCGGTGGAATTACCGCCGTGGCCAAGAGGTTAACAACATACGGTCTGATTCTGTGCCTTCCCATACAAAGAAAATGTCAACAATGTGTCTGAGCCAAAAGCTCACATTATTGGACCATCGCTCCTTTTCTTCACTCCAGAGCGCCTACTTCTCCACCAACCTACCACCAGGTTGGCATAACTTGAGGCAAAGCAGGTGCCCATGGAAGTTACCTGTATGTGTTTGACATGCTCATTCTCAAACATAAATATGTTCTCTTTAGGCATATTTCAATCAGGGTTAAAATCATATGTGTAAATTCCAATAGATGGATGCTCCCCGTGTTTTCAAGAAATATTGGCATGCTTGCAGGGTCGCCTTTAAAACTGGTGGTGCCCTCTGCGACAATTGGCGCCCCCCTATGACCACCTGTGCCACGGATTCCCTCACTAGCACACTTTAACAGTGCCCCTCAAGTCTCCATAATGACTGTCTCTCAGATTAATTTCATTTTAGAGCACCACTCATAGCAGTGTAAGGTGTCAGGGCACTTTACACCACACACACATTGCACAGAGACAATCATATCTGGGTGAACCATTGTATAGGAAATGTTTAATCAGACAGGTCTACAAGGTGTAGTGTAGAAGTGACATATCATCAATACTGGTAGGCAATATAATTTGATTCCTTAGTCTGGAAAAGCACAAATTCAGAATTAAAAATGTAACATCATTGTTAGGGGTTCTCTTTAATAATAAGAATTGTTTTCTACCCAAACGAACCCTTTTCACAAGCTTAGGATGATGAAAGATTGGGCACAAAAACATATAGCTCTAACATATACCTTGCAGTTTGCATGCAGCGTTTTGATGACAATTAATAGCTGAATGTTATATTAGGATTTTGACTTATAAACAACAAGTTACAAAAGGAGCTCTCTTACAGAAGTAACCTACAAACCAATTTACATTATATGCACTTTGTTATCTGCATAGTACACGTTCTTAGCAGCAGGCATTTTAACCCTCTATGCTACCTTAGTATGATTAAAAACTTCCACTAGACAAATCTCTACTCTCTTTCCAGGAAGACGAATAATCACCAGACTTATCTTGACATTTTAATTGATGTCTAAAAATTACTAGAGGCCAGGAATGCGGCGGCAGGTTTAAATAAAATGATAATACACATTTTCAAAAATGATGCCCCCACCCCAAGTCAGCACCCGGTGTGGTGGTAGTGATCGCACCACCCTAGAACATGTGGCGTTATTCAATTGATGATACGCTTCTTTAACACACATTCTTCTGGTCATAAATACAACATTCTCACCCTTGTCAGATGGCTTGATAATCAGGTTCGGGTCACTCTGTAATCTAGTTACTGCCTCTCATTGTTCACTAGTCATATTCCTACTCTGTGGGGCTTTGCCGATGAGACTTAGTATACCCTGTGCTGCCATGTTGCAAAATACATCAATGTTTTCTTTTGTGGTAAGGGGTGTGTATTTTGGGGATGTTCTGAATCTTCTCTCATCTGTCTCACCCACATGTAGCTCTGTGGGAGTTCAACCATGTGAACTGGGTCAAATGGATCAGGAGGATCCGTTATGGGACTAGCTTGACTTAGGTGACTGAGATAATCTATAACATGTAAAATGGGGATATCTTCAATAGCTAATGTGGGTTTAACTATTGGTGATTTATGACAGATAGGTTGAGAAATGTGATTCCCTTGCAATGCATGTAGATTAAACAACTTCAATTTGCGTTCAATTTATACAAGTCAATATGTTTGTGCATAATCAAATGCTATGCATGGACACAATGATGGAACCATTTTCAACACATTCTCCTCATTCTTTGAAATTGTCCGTTAAGGAGGTTAATTACCATGAGTTGATGTACTGTCTCTGCCATTATTTCTTCTTTTTTCCTTGGCCACGTGTTCCCATGCCAGTTGTGCTGTTGCTTCTTTCATTGTTCTCATCTTCTTTGGTTTTGCCTTTTCCTCCTGTATACATATATGTATTGTATATATTATATTTCAGACTTATAAAGCGCACTGTAACCTTCGGGCATCCTGGCGCTGCGGTATAAATACTCTATCATCATACTTCCGGGCTCACTGGTTGCTAGGCTAGGCCTGTACTCTAGGGAAAAAACAAGTTTTAACTTTTCCCCTGAACTTCATCAGATCCTGCATCTGTTTTAGCTCAACTGGTAGACTATTCCAAAGGCGTGCTGCTGCATAGCTAAAGGCTCTTCAACCAGATTTAACTTTCTTAATCTTGGGCATATTCATCAGATTAGTCGAGGAGGACTGAAGGCTACAAGTGGGATTATACTAGTTGAACTTAGTTTGCAGTGGTATTGGTCCATATCCCATGCAGTGCCTTGAAGACAATGCACATTGACTTAAATTGTATCCTCTGTAATACCGGAAGCCAGTGCAGCTCCGCCAACGCCAGGGATGTGGATGACCGTAGTGGTCTAGAT
The DNA here is from genome assembly GCF_964261635.1 of Lissotriton helveticus. Classification (NCBI taxonomy): domain Eukaryota; kingdom Metazoa; phylum Chordata; class Amphibia; order Caudata; family Salamandridae; genus Lissotriton; species Lissotriton helveticus. The sequence goes on along the minus strand of NC_136061.1, from coordinate 969,585,917 downwards.
ACAGCCAGTTTAGCCACCACCGCCTGGACTCTCTGGAGTCTCCCAATCAGGTACCTAGGGATTTCCAGCAGTAGTGCATTCCCATAGTCAAGTCGACTTAGAATGACGCTCCTTACTACGTGTGCTCGTACCTGATATGGGAGTAGCGGAAGAATCTTCCGGAGAACCCTAATGAGCAAAAAGCTGCTTCCCACAATTTTGTTGACTTGGGTTTCAAGGTTCAGCTTATCATTAAAACTGACCACAAGATTGCGTACCGTTGTGACGGGTAGCAAGGGTGTCTCCGTGGGAATGGGCCAAAATCCCGAAGGGAGAGAACAGGATACTTTACCTGCTGCACAGCAGAGTATCTCAGTTTTTTCGCAATTAAATTGTAAGGAGTTGTTTTTCAGCCAGCGCACCATTTCTAGCATACAGGCATGACATTTTTCCAGCAAGACCACTTGGTCTCCCTCCAATGATACAATGAGATGTGTATCGTCAGCGTAGTTTACCAAGCTGACCCCATATGACTTGATAATCGCAATCAGGGGGCTCATATAGGTGTTAAACAGTATTGGGCTGATTGCAGAGCCCTGGGGGACCCCATGCCTAATCTCAGTAAAGTCCGAACGATAAGGGGGAGGGTCACCGTCTGTCGTCTGGTTGTCAGATACGATCGAAACCAATCCAGTGGTACACCTCCCTCCCCTGCTGTTTCCAGCCTGGTCATGAGAGCTGTGTGGTTGATCGTATCGAATGCGGCAAACAGGTCCAGTAAGATCAATATAGCTGGTTGTCCTCTTTGCTCGCATTTGAAGATCTTCCAAGACGGTAACTAGAGCTGTCTCTGTCCCATCACCTGGGCGAAACCTAAACTGCACATCCTCCAGTTTGTTGTTACACTCCAAAAACTTGGAGAGTACCCTGCCAACCAAACGTTCAATGATCTTTACTGGGTATGGGAGGAGGGATATAGGTCTGTAATTTTTAGGGCATGCTGGATCAAGTGTGGGTTGTTTCAACAGGAGTGTAATTATTACTTGTTTCCAGCTTTCCCGGGACCTGTCCACTGCTCAATGATTGATTGCACAGCTGTCGAAGTATTGGAATCAATTCACCTCCCAGCTCCTTCCAGATTTTGGGAGGGAGGGGTTCCAAAGGAGAGCCCGAAAAGACTCTTGAGGCTATCTTATTAAACTCCTCCTCAGAGGGAAGGTCAAAAAGATCCATGTAGACTGCCTGATCCTCTGGCTCAGGCCCCCATTCCCAGCTCTTTTGCTTACTCGTTGACGGTTGTCCCTCTACCTCGCCAGATATGACCACATCGTCAATTTCCAGCCCTTCTATGATTTTTCTTGTTTTGTCACCAAAGAATGTGGCTAGGCTATTACAGAGCTCTTGACTATGTGGGGTGCTGTATTTATTGCATTCGAGACTAGGAATGCCCTTCATGATTTTAAAAATACCCCTAGTGCTATTGGGCGCCTTCAGGATAGTTTCGGCGTAGTAGTCTGCCTTAGCATTCACTATTTATTTTCTATAATTAGCTAATTTCTCCTTCCAGAGAGCCATGTATATCTCTGCGTATACCTTCCTCCATTGCCGCTCTGCCAGTTTACATTCCATTTTTTTTGTCCTCGATGTATCATTGTACCAAGGGGCAGAGGGTCTCCCCAACTTCATGATTTTCTTAACCGGGGCAATCTGGTCAAGAGTTTCCGTGATATGTCTGCAAAAGGACGCATAGTTCTGTTCCACCGATTTCAGGGGGTCCAGAAGCCCATTGACCTTAAATATCGAGGATAAGTCAGCCCTCTTCAAAAGGCTCTTCCAGTCTCTGCCTAGGAAGCTTCTTCCCCTTAGTACATCAGCTCGCCTCGATTTAGGGATCATCACCCAAAATTGAACCAGATAATGGTCCAGACAAATTTTTCCACCTTGACAGATTCTCTTTCTGCAAAGATCAGGTCCAGAACATGGCCCCCCTTATGAGCAGGTTCTAGAACCTGTTGCGTTAGATTTAGATTCTCGCATGACTGTAACAGATTATTGTACCCAAGGTCCAGACTCCCATTGACCCATAGGTTGAAGTCTCCCAGGGCCATTACTCTGGTGTGGGTAAGTACCATATTGCTCGGTACATCAATCATATCCTGTTGAAGTTGAAGACCGAATGCCCCCGGGGGTCTATAACATAGTATACCCATCCAACTAAGCCCATTACGGCCTTTTAGGCGGAGACCCAGCCATTCAATGCCTGGAACCTCATCGATATCCATCGACGAGATATCCCATATCTCCTTGAATATAATCCCAACCCCTCCCTCCTTAGCGATGAGCACTAGGTTTATGTAAAGCCTTATAGACAGGTGGGCATGTCAGGCCCAGTTCCTGATCGGACCCGGGTTGCATCCATGTCTCTGTCATAAACAGGATATCTAGATGATTAGTTTCTAATAATAGTTGGGCTTCTATTCAATGTTTTGATAGTGACCTCATATTAAGCAGCCCACAACTCAAGGAATCCATGCTAACATAGTCTGACTCTGGACCAGCAGTTTCTTCCCACTTAACTTCCCCTTTCCCATCTCCCATACGCCCTATGTCTCTCAGTTGATTACCTGTGTAACTATACTTTGTGGTCCCAATAACCTCGCTATCCCAACCTGCAGCGTGCCTGGCACTGAGCGCTTCCGGAGCGCGGATGGGCGCAGACGTGCTTGCCTTTGGCCCACCGCCGGCGTGCCCGCTGCACGCTCGTTCTGGCATGTATTTAAATAGCCTGTGGCGCGGAAGGACTAGACCGCTCAACCAGCCGGAACCACGGGGCCGGAAGTGAGGGAAAGTGAAACTGCCCTAGGCCCACCCCCTGTTCAAACGGCACTTGCCGCAATAGACCAGGGTGCAGGGGCAGAGCCACACGTAAGTCAGGCTTCCTCCAACACTATTGCACAAACAAGCATAAAACAAGTGATATTTTAGAATATACAAAGATCGGTATAGTAATTAAAAGAGCATCAAGCAAGCGTAGCTAGCAGTATTCTTACCGTGTCCGCTGTGTGCTCGTTCTGGCATGTATTTAAATAGCCTGTGGTGCGGAAAGACCAGATTGCTCAACCAGCCAGAACCACGGGGGCCGAAAGTGAGGGAAAGTGAAACTGCCCTAGGTCCACCCTCTGTTCAAATGGCGCTTGCTGCGATGGACCAGGGTGCAGGGGCAGAGCCACAGGTAAGTCAGGCTACCTCCAACACTATTGCACAAACAAGCATAAAACAAGTGATATTTTAAAATATACAAAGATTGGTGTAGTAATTAAAAGAGTATCGAGCAAGTGTAGCTAGCAGTATTCTTACCGCATCCGCAAACATTATCCAGCAAAGTTGATTTTATTATCAGCAGGTAAACGTGTTTTGGCTCGCTCTTTTTTCAATACTTGCTTTATTTAAAAAAAATATATAATTATATATATATATATAAATTTACACAGTATGGTTAAAAACTACGAGTCTGTTTTTCATGTTTATCTATGTGTAATTGCCATGCAATGTACGTCATGCACTTTTAAAAATGGCTGCAATTCCAATCCTGTTTAGCAGTGAGCAAGACTGCTTGGCAGTCGAAATGCGGTTGGTAGCGGCAAGAATTAAAGACTAAAAATCGCACACAGCGTCGTCATCTTTTGGTGTGCTATTGAGAGACTCGGCTCGAGGAGTCTATCAAGCGACGCAACTCTTGTTACGGTGTTGCCAAGAATGCTCGAGAAATACGAGGATATATATATATATATTTGAATTACGCCCATTTTTAAAAGTGCATGACGTGCATTGCATGGCAATTACACATAGATAAACATGAAAAACAGACTCGTAGTTTTTAACCATACTGTGTAAGTTACAATTCATTGAGATTTCGAAATAACATTTAAACAATAAATGCCTTTATGTTTTGGCATTATATTTGTACACTTTGCTTAGATTTAATAAAAGCATGGCGTATAACATTCACATTGTCATTGTTGCTCAGCGCTTTTTTCAATTCAAGTGAACTTTATTGACATTCCTCTTCACGCGCAAACTGCATATGCTGTACCATAAAGCTCAAGTGAGCTTTATTAACTCTGCTCCTTAACGTCACAAAATTAAATGTGGACAATATCGCTCATGTGAGCATGTTGAGCAGTGCGCATGTCAGGAACTGTATTAGATTATATTAAATATCACTAATAACCAGTCACAAAATTAATATCGACAATAGCGTTCATGTGAGCAGTTGTATATCGCGCTTTCAGCAACCATATTAGACATCTTTAAACCATCAATTGTATAACACCCAAGTGGGCTTAAGCACAACCAAATAGAATACTTAACTTCTGCTGATCTGCCTCAAGCATAGGGTCTGTTCAAAAATGTGTGTGAAATTTCATTCTGAAATATAAAAACTTGGGCGACGCTTCAGATACCATTATAAGTGTGTATGTAGGTCCTCTTCCATATTAAACCTCCTGGTTGCTTTGAATTGGGTTCTATGATATAGCGGGACTCAAGTTTTCTCAACTTCTTTACCCGGTTACCTCCTCTTATATTTATCATCACAGAATCAATCACATAATAGGTCAAACATCTAGTGTCTTTGTTATGAACTCGCTCAAAATGCCTGGCCACTGGGTGCGACCTATCCCCATTTCTTATCGCCCTCAAGTGTTGTAAAATGCGCTTATGTACTACAAGGATAGTGTTTCCCTCGTACCGCAGGCCACATGGGCACTGCAGCACGTAGACGGCATAATCCGTCTTACAGGTGTACTTGCCCTTGATCTTATTCATCTTGTTCGTCAGGCCCACCTTGTATTGATCAATGTTAATTCCATATGTGCATGCCTTGCATTTTGAGCATTTCGCAAATCCTTGCTTGTTGTTCAACCAGGTAGTTTTTACTTGTGGTTTCTTTAGAGTATTGCTCACCAGAGATTCTCTGAAGGACCTAACTTTTCAAAATGTAATTTGGGGTCTCTTTGCAACGTGTTCACCTAGTAAAGGGTCATTCTTAATAATGTGCCAGTGCTTGTTGAGTATTCTTCTCACTTCATCATGCTGCTTGCTAAATGTCGTGATGAACCTACATTGATTCTCACTACTCTTCCCACTTTTCTTTCCTGCATCAAACAAGATTTCCTCTCTTTGTTTTTTTGATGCTTTATTGATACCACTGTCAATCCAATCCTCAGGATATCCTCTATTCCTGAACCTCCTTTTTAGAACACCCAATTAATTCTTGGTCTCTTCTGGTACACTACAATTACGCCTAACCCTCAGGCTCTCCCCATAGGGGATACTTCTTTTCAGATTTGTAGGATGAAATGTTAATGTTTGTAAAGTAAAGAATCTGTTAAAAATGTTTTTGTTGTCAAAAAATTGCAAAATATTTTATTATAAATATATATTAAAAATACTCATAAAAACATAAAATAGTTTTGTTTATTACTTTTAAACATTTTTCCAGGTTTAGAAATGAAATGAATGTAAATATTTAGGTTTAAAAAATAATATATAATATCTTTAATATATTGTATAACTACCCAAAAAAATTATGTATACTATAACTATATCATGTGTATGGGCATTTAATGTGAAGTATAATTTAAAAAAAAAACCCTATTGTAATTATTTTCAAAACATGCACCGTAAAAAATTGTATATATTAAAAGAGATGTTTACAAAATATATATAAGAATAAGATGTTAAACATAATACTTTACAAAAACGACATTAAAAATAAGCATTTTAGGCTATAAATGAGTATATTCTTTAATATACAAATTAAAAAATATAAGCCAATGCTAACAATTTATTGACTACAAATGTAACTTTCCCTATAAAAACTTAGCTACATTGGAGAAAGTGTGAACATGGCAAAGCCTAATTTACTACTCACACTTCAAGCGTAACTACATTGGAGAAAGTGTTGAACTTTTAGGGTGGGGTCGGGGGGAACAAATGTACTATTCCAAACACAACCACACTAGGGAAAGTGTTGGACTAATGGGAGGGGGGTCAATTTTACTCTTCCCACTCCAAACGTAACCACTCTGGGGAAAGTGTTGAATGTTGGCTTTGGGGGGGTTACATTTACTATTTAAATCTTGTAGCCTTTGGGAAGAATCAACGTAGGACTTTTAACTAGTAATTCAAATGTGTTACCACACGTGGGTTTCCTATATAATTTGATTTCAACCTTCCCCTTTTCCACATAAACTGTTACATCAAGAACGTTGACACTTTTACTGCTGATTTCACTTGTAAAGGTAAGGTTCAAATCATTCTTTTGGAGTTTGGCAATGAAAGATCTTACTTCACTTTCAGTGCCTTTCCACACTAAAAACAAGTTGTCGATAAACCAACTCCAATGCATTATGTGGTTGACCCATTCCCTTTGGTACTGCACCCTGATCCCCTGCTCCTCCCACCAGCCCATATGCAAATTTGCATAGCTGGGGGCAAAGCAGGTGCCCATCGCAGTACCACAGATTTGGTGGAAGAGCTGTGCATTAAACAAGAAGAAATTATTCTTCAAGCATTTCTCCACCATACGAATGATCATCTGGGTATGTGCCCATAATTTGATGGACCTTGTACCTAAAAAGTGTCCCACTGCTCGTAATCCATCAGCGTGCCTTACACTAGTGTATAGGGTGGACACGTCGATGGTTACCAGTAAGTAATAATCTTCCCAAGGGAGATCATAAATCCTCCTAAAGAAATCTCCAGTGTCTTGTATATAAGAGGGAAGTGATTTCACAAGGGGGTTAAAAAACGAGTCTACATATTTGGACATATGTTTGAGGGTGCTACCTATCGCAGAAATTATCGGGCACCCAGGAGGATTGTTAACATTCTTGTGCACTTTGGGGATTAGATGAAATACTGTGGTGACAAGTTGATCAATTTTTAGAAACAGATACTCATGATTTAAAATGGTTTGGTCATACCATGATTTCAACTTACCATTGAACTGACTATTGCTATCTAGCATTAATCTTTTATCAACTCTTAAGTAACAGTTCTTATTGTTGAGTTGTTTGTATGCCTCAACTAGATATTTCTCTTTGTCCCATAGGACAATATTGCCCCCTTTGTCTGCGCTGCGCACTATGCAATTATCATGTTTAGACAGTTTCATAATCAATGCATGATAAGTCCTCTGTTTACTATTGCTCACTTTATTAGCATTCTGATATGCTTCTTTTCCCAATTTCTTAAGTACGTTCAACACCAAATCATTATATACATCAGTCACATCTCTCATTGTCATAAGTGCAAACCTCAAGCTTGGTCTAAAGCCTGTTGGTGCATCCTGATAAATATCAATATTCTCTTCTTGGGCGACATCACTTGCATTGATAGCAACATCCTCATTGCAAGTTTCCATACCCATGGCTCTCATCTCCAACATTAAGTTCATGTCACGCACTGCTAGACCTCCACCCTGGTCTGTTTCTCCTCCAGGGGTTCTGCTAGGTCCAGATGATGGATTGGACAAAAAGTGTTTTTTTAGCTTCAACATTCTGATGAACTTGAATACATCAATTTGTGTTTGCACATAATCCAGATTCGCCTCTGGGCAAAAAGAAACTCCCAATTTCAATGTTTTCTGTTCTTCATCAGTAAGTATAATGTCTGTCAAATTTACTATTGTCATTTCTTTGCTTTCATCCATTATTTGTTCCCTTTCTTCTTCGGCTCTACACCTCCTGCTGGCTGCCCCCTTCCGCCTCTTCGACCTCTACCTCTTCCTCTTGGTATGTCTTTGTTCTGTATTGGTGGCCTTTGACGCAAATTGTACTTCCTTTCTTTGCTTAAAAAATCAAACTCATCTATTACTGATGGTATCGATCTTTGGGCATTCATGTCCTCATCCAAATCAGTATCAACCTCTGAGCTCTGTAAGCTACTTTGTTCTGAACGAGGTTCCAATCCTGGTTTGTTCGCCTTTCCCAACTTCTGTTTCCGGATAGTGTCGAACTTCCTGGCAAGGTATAGATTTGACCTCTATCATAGTCCTGTTTATCTCTCAGGAATTTTTGGTCTTGCGTTCTTTTATGGAGACGTCAAGCTTGTTCAGCCTTTCTTTGATTTCACTTTTGAATTGCTTAATGGTGTCTTGATCCTCCTCTTTGCTTAGGTCTCCTAGCAGTTGCTCTATTCCCGCCAGGATTTTATTCCTATCAATATCGGCGTATTTGATTAATATACCAAGCATCCTTCGTGAGGCATCATTATTGTTGGCAGCCCATTCCCGCAGCAGCTCCGGATTTGGACCCTCATAAGTAGGTGCCACCATTACTCTAAGGCCCCTTGGAATGAGTTGTACTTCCAAGTATCGCTGCAGCGATTTCGACTCCACCCACTTTGATAATTCTGAGTGTTGGATCCTTTCCAGTCTTTTTAAACGTGCTACTAAACTCGTCTGATTGTTCCCCGCAGCACTAGTTCCGGACAGATCACCTAAACTCGTGCGTGCATCATTAAATATTTCAAGCGCCGCCTCCTCGCGGTCCTTCACCTCTGCGGCAGACATTTCAATGATCTTTCAGCGTGTCCCGCTAATATCGCAACCGCTCTATTCCTCTGTGATGGATCACTGAGGTATACGAGCTTCACTCTCTCCCCCGCTGTCAACTTGGGAGGGAGGTCGAGGGGGGGGGGGTAAAGCAGACCAGAAACTGAGTTGTGGAAAAGGCCGCTTTATTAGGAACAGGTGCACATTACAAAATCATAAACCTCGGCAACGCCTTCCAAAACTAGACCTCACTAAATAAATAAATAAACCTGACCCCCGCTGCCACCCCCTCCCCTAAAATCTTTCTGGCCCCGCCCCCACCTATGCAATACAACATTTAAAACATTATATCAACATTATACAAAATTACATCATCATTAATAAACATAACGTCATCATATCAATCCCGAACTTACCCATACCAGGCCCATCCTCAACCAATCACCTGCCTGCCCCTTCATCTCTGTCAAACCCTCAAAACCTATGATCATCCAATCAATGACCAACTTATCCTTTCCCTGTGCTAACACAAACCTAAACAGCAATTAACCAAATTCTGACACCAACTGCCCAAAAACAACTAGACCCCGCCACCCAGAAGGAGGGGAGGGGGGAGGGGCAACAACAGCCCCCCCTTCCCCCCTTTCTGCCCCCCCAATAGGAAAAAAGGTGAGAAAAAAAAGGATACAAGACACCTTCAACGTTGCATAGCGAAAGCCTTTGACAAAACCTCACGTAATTCTAACAAATACAAGTCCATGCCTATTCTGGAAAGATGGACTCCATCGCCCCTGAAAAACTCCACTGACTCAAAACGAATCTCTCTGTGTAAAATCCTCCCAAAACCCAGCTGGCGGCAAAACCGAGAGACCTCAGTATTGACCTTCTTTCTAGCCCTGTCCACTGCTCTCGGATTCACCGCTCCACGCCAAATCCTGCGGGGTATCCTTCTTCAGGGCCCGCAACAGCACAACCCCCTTCATTGCACAAAGATCATTTTCGCCTAAGTGGATCACTAAAATATCTGGGCAACAATTCCCCACCAAACTCCTATTCAGGCACGGAAGTAGCTCCTTCCACAGCATCCCCACTTTCCCCTTCCAAACAATATTAAACATTTTATCGTTAAATCCCAACATTTCTCCGAAATAACTTTGGGCAGCCTGTACACGAGCCCACTTGACGAAAGAATGTCCCACAATCCACACCGTCATTGCTTGGGATCGAGGCCCCGCCACAGAACCTGCAAAAAAGAAAAAAGTGAATGCTCAAGGAAAAGAGGATGACGCATGCGCCTCCCCCGCAGTTCCCCGCACATAACGCTGAAAGCACTTAGATGACCAACGGCCCAACTTCATGATGTCCCCATCAGACCATCCCCTATTATGAGCCTCTGTTGCCGCACCAATACGAAAAGAGTGTGTTCCAAAGCTATTCCCATCCAAACCAATATGCTTCAGCGCTTTACGCGAAACCATGCGCAGTTGGTATGCCGTAACCGGCGCTTTATTAATGTGCTGAAAAACCAGATCACCGTCAGCACCCCTTGATAAAGTGCGCCAGCGCCGAGCCCATCGCAACGGACATGTAATCGTAGGAGAACGAGCTTCCAACCACACCCCTTTGCCCACCTTCCGTTGATCAGTCTTGGAAGACGAAAGCCACACATGAACACCCTCTTCAGAGCAAAAAACATCTCTCCAACAGATGCCCCCTTTATCCTTAGACCCTAACAATTCTGAAACACGAAAAGCTCCAAAAAACATGAATGCCATTAACAAGGAAAACAAACAAGATTCAAAATCCTCGCTACAAACAGAAGGTAAGGCAGCTAAAACCCGGGCCAATGTCTGCCAGGACAAAGCAGCTCTAGACATTGTGGAACCTCCCCGTTCTCTGACCCAACCCTCCAGCATTCTCTTGCCAATCTCACCAGCGGAAGGGGAATACCCCCCAAAAAGTTTACCCATGAAGGATATCCCTGCGAGCTTGCCTGCAATGGTTACTCTAGACAAGCCTTTATCCATAAGGTGTAAAATAAATTGGATCACATCTTCCGAACGGCGCCACAACTCCTCATGCCTAGCCGCCCCTGACTCCAAAAATTCCTTCCAGGCCAATGAATAAGCCGAACGCGTAGACAGAGATAAAGAACCTACCACCAGTTGTAATACCCGCTGTTGCCTACTTGCCACAGATGAGTCGGCATCGGGGTCGGTGATCTGTCCGCCTCCCTGGCCAATCCACAGAATCTCCCCCACTGTGAACGAGACAAAGCATCCGCTATGTCATTGTCCACACCAGGAATGTGCAAGGCTCGAAATGCAATATCATGCTTCAAACAACCTAACACAAACACTCGCATGAGCTTCAGAACCTGTTCATCTCTGGCTGACTGCCGGTTGACAATGTCTACTACTGCCATGTTGTCCACACGGAAAAGTACCTTCTTGTGTGCCAAATCCGCACCCCACAAAGACAAAGCCACCAGCAAAGGGAAAAGCTCCAGAAATGTTATACTCCTGCCACCATTCAACCATTCTTCAGGCCATCTCTCTACACACCATCTCCCATTCCAATAAAGGCCAAAACCTTCACTGCCCGCAGCATCAGAAAACATCTGGACATCCCACTGAAAATCCATGTCTCTAACCAAAGGCACACCATGAAAAGAGGCAAGGAAAACTTTCCACATTCTCAGATCTTCTTTGACCCCTGCCGACAGCCGCACACGATGGTGAGGCAAATGTCTGCCAGCTAGAGCCCTGCCCAACCTCCGACAAAAAGTCCGTCCCGCTCTCACCACTCTGCATGCAAAATTAAGGTGCCCCAACAACACTTGAATCTCTTTCACCTGTACCTTTTGCTTCAACAACATACCAGTCAACAGTTCCAGCATTTTCGCCTTCTTATCTTCTGGCAGACGAGCCTGCATTGTTACAGAATCGATTTCAATGCCTAGAAAAGATAAGACTGTGGCAGGGCCCACATCTTCTCGGGAGCCAAGGGCACACCTAGTTCCTCCATGAGCCCATGAAACGTGTCCAGAACTGCCTGGCACTCCGCGGAGCCCGGGGAACCCACAAAAAAGAAATCATCTAGGTAGTGTGTAACCAGGGAGTGACCGGAATGGTGTGTGAAATGCCACTGTTAAAAAGTGCTGAAACATTCAAAAAGAGCACAGGACATGGAACAGCCCATCGGCAATGCTTTGTCCACGTACCATTTACCTTCAAAATGGATACCCAGAAGACACCAATCATCTGGATGGACTGGAAGCAGCCGGAAAGCAGACTTAATATCGCACTTTTGCATCTCTGCAGCTGCGCCCGCGGTCACAACAAGTGACATGGCCACGTCAACTGAGGAATAGGACACCGAAGCTGCTTCCTCATCAATGAAATCATTCACAGAGGAGCCCTCCGGCCATGATAAATGCTGGATAAGTCTAAACTGTCCCTGCTCCTTTTTAGGCACCACACCAATTGGTGACACAATCAAATTCTGGATCGGCCAGTCATGAAAAGGGCCTGCCATCCGACCTTCACGCACTTCTTTAAGCAATTTATCTCGCACCACTGCCTTATGTTCGAAAGCTGACTTTAAGTTGTCCGCCCATCGCCTCTCCCTTGGCCCAAGTAACCTAAACGAAAACCAAATTGAAAGCCCTCCAATAACTTCTGCTTAACCGCTGCGTTCTCATACTCCTGAAGGGCCTGTTTCAACTGAGGAAGCCTAACTGGTGTATGAGCCCTTTGGCCCAGAGCCCTGCGCGCCCCTACCAACCCTTCCCCCTCTAAACTGTTGTGACGACCCTGCTGTACTTGAACCTGCTTGATTCCCCTGTTGAGCCCCTCCCGGCCTGGGCCCCCAGCACTTAGACAAAGGGTGTCGCCTTCCACAGCCCGAACACTCATGCTTATATTTGCAATACTCTCTAGTGCACAATCCTTTATTGAAATCCCAGCAAGCCCCATTTCCTGAGTGTGAGCCTGAACCACTCCCCACCCCTCGCCGGGTGGGCTTCCCTTGAAAGGGCTGATAAATTAAAGGAAGACCACTGGCCGTGAAAATGGTCTTGCCCCCAGAGGCGGCCCCCATCGTATGTTGCCATAGATCAGTATCCAGTTCACCCCACTTTGCTTCCGAGTCCCATGCCATCCTAGCCCTGAATTCATCATCATACTGAGCCCAAGCATATCCACCACCAGTCAGCTGCGCCTTCCGAATCACATCCATGTATTTAAATATAGATACGCTGCGTTCAGGGAATTTCTCGCAATAAACGCTTGCGTAAATGAGAAAAGCCGCAGTCCAATTCTCAATCGTCAGTGGTACTTTGGGACGTTTTGCTAGCTCATATTCTTCCTCCTTCGAGCCCTCTTTAGACCTAACTTCCCTGTGGAGGAGCTTCAGAATCTCCACATGCTCACCCTTCCAAATACACTCTTTCGTTGCCAACATAAGATGAGCGCCCAACGGCTTCGTAACTCCCATATATGGTAGTTTTTTAATTTTCAACTCCTTACTGTGCAGAGGGTCTTTAACTCCCTCTATAACATCCGTATTGGTACCACTTTCAGTCTTACCGTCAATTGAACCAAAACCGGCCTCTGTACCCACACCTGCATCCTTTACATACCTCCCCTTCAACAATCTCCCCTCCTCACCCCCCCGACCCTTTCAACTCCTGTCCCCACAGACACCATGTTTGGTTTGGCCTGTGAAATTGGTCTCTCACCTGGCTCTAAAGGAATCGCCGTTGACACTTCCTTCCTTGGCGCAGAGAAGTCTACCCCGGTCCTTCCTCGAGGAACCCTACTGTATGTGCCACGCTCTTGTCTCTCCCTTGGTTGTTCTGCAAATGACGACACCTGAAAAATACTACGGGACACATGAGAGGACTCCCCCTCCGCCCCTTCACACAGCTCTCCTTCCTCAGGAGTATCATCATCATAATCCAATTCCACCGGCTCCATCTCCAGAAGCCCCAAATTGTCATGTGCCACAACACCTCGGGTCTTACCTAACCCGTCATCAGCAACAGTAACCTCAGAATGAATAGCGCGGTTTCCTGGCGGGGGAGCAGACTGTACACGCCTGTACCTTCCCCCATGCTGACTCTGTAGCTCCATAGCCGCCGGCCCGGCCGACCACCTAGACCTGCTTTTCGTTGGGGCCAGCGAGGGTGCGCAGTCCCTTCGTGTGCTGACCGCGACGGGCTCCCTCATTGGAATAGAGATCGCCGCGCTAGGCTCCCTCCTCACTTCACCTCGGCGTAATTGGACTGGGCCGTGCCCTACCGAGTCTGGACCGCCGAATTGATCCACAACCTGAAAAGAAAAGGTTTGGACTGGTGTGCTGGGGCCCCTCATAACAAAACCCGTGCCAGAACTAGACTGCTGCATCAGAAATGGATCCACCGACCTAGCCCGCGACCTGTCAAGAGACAAGCCTTTGCCTACACTCCTCAAAGGTGCCTTCTTCACCGGTGAATCCCGCACCACCTCTTCATCCTCACTCAAAACCATTCCTGTATGCGCCAACCCCGCCGAAAGCTCTCTACCTGCAGTACTCCCAGCCAAACCCCCCTCCTCACTCTCATGCTGCATCCTACTTCCAAGAAATTGCCCCCTACCAAAACGCTCCCCAACACAAGGCTGGGCACCAGCTTGGAAGCCCACCCTATCCACTGCAAAACCGGAAACAGTAGCTGAAGACACCCTCTTCGCACCCCTCCCATGCTGTGGAAAAGCATCATGAACCGCATTCCGAACACCAACCTGAGAAACATTATGCCATGATTCAGATAAATGTACTACTGTGGATTCTCCAACAGGTACCTGTCTCACACCTAATGGATAAACATCGGACCTAGAAGAAATCCTACCCCCCACCACCACTCCTTCACTCCCACCCCTACCACTGACAAAACCTCTACCATGACAAGCCTCACTGTATCCCACAAAACAATCAACACGAGAAATGGAGCCAGTCTCCCCCCTTAAAAAATCCCTATCCACAATACTGAATGCAACATCCTCATATGAATCCACAACCTGCCTACCAGCCCCAGACCTAGAAACCCCCACCTCAACCACCTCACCCGCAGTGACACCCCCTTCCCCAACCTGAGCCCACTCCCCCTCCCCTCTCGAGCTCCCCAGCATAGACACCGCTTCCTCATGCTCAGAAGGAGGGCCAGACAACAACAACAAAGGGCTATGTGTCCAACGCGCCTCCTCAAATGCACCTTCCTCATGTGTATTATCTCCCTCGACACAAGTCTGTCCCAAAGCATCAGGAGGGACCCCATACACTGCTACATTCATGGTATCCATTAAAGATTGGGAGCTACCCGGCGCCAAACGAGGCGAAGAAAAAGTCTCCCCGCCTTCCACGAAACCCTACCCTCCCTCACCAAAAGCAAACGAGCCTCTGCGCACGCTTCGCTGCGCAGCCCCGCTAAACCTCCCTTCCCGCCGCTCTCCCTCCGTTAATGAAGACGAGCGCTTAGCGCTCCTTTTCTGGCCTCCCCGACCGCGAACAGCCGCCGGGGAAACTGCCCTCACAGATACGCCCGCCACATTCCCGGCACCCGCATATGCGCTCACAAGCGCCTGGGGCAACAACGCAACCCCCGCTCCTGACACCGGGGGGTTGCTCAAATCCACCGCCCCCACAACATTACTCACCCGCACTTTCGACGATGGGGCCGCCTTCCGGGTTCGGGAGCGGCCCCGTTCACTTACCCCTTGGGAACGCCGCTTCTTGGGCGACGAGCAGGCCGCCACCACCGCCGCCACACCGGCCGAGGCCTGGCGCGAAGGACGTGCCGGCGCCGGGGGATTCCCGATTACAAGATCCATGCGGCCATCCTCTGATAGAAGACGCAGAGCCTCCAAAACTCGATGATCCTGCATCACTGATAACAACTAAAGCACTACAATTAACTATAAAGCTAATTATAATCAATCAAATATATCACCTCACGACAGACAAAATTCACGAGCCTCCAGCCACCAGGTCACAAAACCAAAATGGTGGCGGAGGGGAGGAGACAAGCGGGCTTATAGGTGGGCTACTAAAACCCTACTGAAAACAAGCCCAAAAGAAAGCACCAGAAAGTTCTGGAAAGGTAAGACCCCCTCCCCCCCGAAGCCCTCCCAAACAGCCCGGGGGGGGACCTCCCGGAGGTCGGCACCCCCCCCAAGCCCCCCTTGCAATCAGCCTTACCCGATTTCGGGTCGCACGCCTTCACTTCCTCTGACCCTCCGACACGCTCACTAGTTTCCCGGTGCTGATTCTCAATGTCCTCGGCTCCTCATCCTCACAGCGTTCGGGGGGGGGGGGGTAATTTCCTCAAATATCCTCGTATTTCTCGAGCATTCTTGACCACACCATAACGAGAGTTGTGTAACCTGATAAGACTCCTCGAGCCGAGTCTCTCAATATCACACCAAAAGATGACGACGCCGTGTGCGATTTTTAGTCTTTATTTCTTGCCGCTACCAAATGCGTTTCGACTGCCAAGCAGTCTTGCTCACTGGTAAACAGGATTTGAATTGCGGCCATTTTTAAAAGTGCATGACGTGCATTGCATGGCATCTACACATAGATAAACATGAAAAACAGACTCATAGTTTTTAACCATACTGTGTAAGTTACAATTCATTGAGATTTCGAAATAACATTTAAACAATAAATGCCTTTGTGCTTTGTCATTATATTGTTACACTTTGCTTAGATTTAATAAAAGCATGACGTATAACATTCACATTGTCATTGTTGCTTGCATGCTTTTTTCAATTGAAGTTCAAGTGAACTTCATTGACACTCCTCTTCACGCGCAAACTGCATATGCTGTACCATAAAGCTCAGCTCAAGTGAGCTTTATTAACTCTGCTCCTTAACGTCACAAAATTAAATGTGGACAATATCGCTCATGTGAGCACGTTGACCAATGCGCATGTCAGGAACCGTATTAGATTATATTAAATATCACTAATAACCAGTCACAATATCGACAATAGCGCTCATGTGAGCAGTTGTACATCGTGCTTTCAGTAACCATATTAGACATTGTTAAACCATCAATTGTATATATATATATATATATATATATATATATCGGAAGTTCCGTGGCCCGCCACTACAATCTGGTGAAACGTAGGGCGGGATGTATTCACACTCCTGCCTCTGCCTTTATTGGTGCCTGGAGCGAGCGGCTGAAGTGGTGTTTGGGGACTTAAGGAGACGCTGGGAGTTCATTTAACATAGGCTATTGGCAATTTGAAACACCATTGTGTGACCAGCATCCCACATTTCCACTGAGACAGAATATCCCCCCTGCAGCACCTACTCAACTACAGGTGCATTCTTGGACCTGGAGTTCCGACAAACTTTTGGTTGGTGAGCAAGTATTTGGGAGAGGGAGCGGAGCAGATTCCTACCTATAGGCAAGTAGCTGGACATTTATATTCAGGTGTTTCAAGTGCCTCCTGAAAACTACAGTCAGGCATCCGAAGAAGGCAGACAGAGGCTGAAATGCAATATGCCGTTTTCATTCAATTAAGCGCCTCCAATTTGTCCCCCGTGTGTCCTCCGCTCTTTCTTTGGGAGGAGGTGTTTGGATATTTTTCACGCTCACCAGCAACGTGACACGGAGGCCCCCGCTTTGGCCATGGACTCTGCTGGCAGCTGCCTTGACAGGTTCTGTTGTTTCTCCGATGGATCGGAAGTTCTGTGGCTCGCCTCTACAATCCAGGATACCCAAAGGCGGTGAAACGTAGGGCGGGATGTATTCACACTCATGCCTCTGCCTTTATTGGTGCCTGGAGCGAGCGGCTGAATCCGTTCTTTCTTTGGGAGGAGGTGTTTGGATATATATGTATATATATATCTACATATATATATATATATATATATATATATATATATAAATATATATATATATATATATAACGCTCCAAATCCTCCCAAAACTCCAAAGAAAGGATGAAACAGCACTCGAAGGGCAAAGTGTTACCAACACGCTAGATTTTATTCAGCGGAGAGGCACACACAGACGCATTTATATATATATAATTTCTCCCAAAAAATCCAATCCCAAAATTATATCAATCAAAAGAAAACAGAAAAATGCAAAATGAAAACTTAGAAAAAAGTACATCCCGTGATCTAAAGAATCCATCCAAATACAGGGCAAAATACAAAAATATGCATAAACCCCCAGAATAATGGACAATCAAGGAAAAAGTAATAAAATAATTTTGGTAAAAAAATAACCATCTGTGCATACAGGCTAAAAATAAACTCTGACATCTTAAAATAAAAACATGTAAACACACCCAAAAAAAGACCACCAATGGGAAACTGCAGCTGCAAATTCCATGAACAAAAATTACAAACTGTGAAAAAAGACTAGAAAATCAAAGAAATTGAAAAAATGACAGAAAATGAAAATAGTTCCATCGCAGAAAAAGTAATGTAAAAGAATATTTATGTATTAATGTTTGTAAAGTAAAGAATCCGTTAAAAATGTTTTTGTTGTCAAAAAATTGCAAAATATTTTCTTATAAATATATATTGAAAATACTCATAAAAACATAAAATAGTTTTGTTTAGTACTTTTAAACATTTTTCAAGGTTTAGAAATGAAATGAATGTAAAGATTTAGGTTTAAAAAATAATATATATTATCTTTAATATATTGTATAACTACCCAAAAAAATTATGTATACTACAACTATATCATGTGTATGGGCATTTAATGTGAAGTATAATTTAAAAAAAAACCCTGTTGTAATTATTTTCAAAACATGCACCGTAAAAAATGGTATATATTAAAAGAGATGTTTACAAAATATATATAACAATAAAATGTTAAGCATAATACTTTACAAAAACGACAATAAAAATAAGCATTTTAGGCTATAAATGAGTATAATCTTTAATATACAAATTAAAAAATATAAGCCAATGCTAACAATTTATTGACTACAAATTTAACTTTCCCTATAAAATCTTAGCTACATTGGAGAAAGTGTTAACATGGCAAAGTCTAATTTAATACTCACACTTCATGCGTAACCACACTAGGGAAAGTGTTGGACTAATGGGAGGGGGGTCAATTTTACTCTTCCCACTCCAAACGTAACCACTCTGGGGAAAGTGTTGAATGTTGGCTTTGGGGGGATTACATTTACTATTTAAATCTTGTAGCCTTTGGGAAGAATCAACGTGGGACTTTTAACTAGTAATTCAAATGCGGTTGTATTACCACTTCATCCATTACCAGTGAGACGCCACTTGGATTCAGCTTTGGTCACCACATCTAAAAAAAAATATGTTCAAAACAGTGCACAAGAGCATGGAGTTAACAGATGAGAAGGTGAGGACAGAAACGATGAAGGCAGGGTAAGTGTCAACACACAAGAAGGGACCCATTGGTCAATTGATGTCATGCTCGGTGAGTAATGGAATGATAACATGATTATTGTCTTGCTACACTGCAGATGCTGCGGGATCTTGAATTTGGTTTATTGTACATGTACTTTTTAAAACAATAAATGTCAAAAAGAGATCTTCAAAGTGACACAAAATATGCATCAGAAATCTTTTGAGGAGTGATATAAGGACGTAAATCCCAGACTAATTACTAATAGTTCAGATTAATTCTAGAACCTCCATATGTCATTCCTTGCTGTCTTAAAACCATCACTTCTGAAAGAGAGATGGAAAGAGGAGCTACAAGAGAAACCATTAAGTTACTCAGAGGTTTAAATGTAGGAGATGAGGATATTCCAGTGGAGGTGTCATTATAGAGAAAGAGCCTCGATTTGTGCAATTCAGGAATAGTAAATGGAAGTTGTCAAAAACCAAGTCAGTGTCATTTATAGTTGCATGAAACAGTAGGCTATCCAGACCAATGCATGCTGTAGGGTTCTGTGTGTGTGCTGCAGCAAAATAAGTTATACAACTAAACACACTTGTGACATACATAGAGGGGTTATCATATCCCAAAAATAAGCACAGGAGCTGAGACAAAATATAGTTTATAGTAAACTACATAGTATTGTATAACGACATGGACAGAGTTGATGAACAACAACACTGTCACACTGGGAATACATATATAAAAACCATAAAGTGTGCTGCTACATCTAGAGCTGCTTTGTATTGGATTCTTTTCTGCCTGAGCGCAGCTAAAAAGATACGATTTAGTCATTTGAATCTTGAATCTTCCTTGCACTCAATGCCCTTATGGCGTCCTCCACAAATCTTGCTTGTTGTCCAATATTTGCATTAATCCCTTGGTACAGCTACCCAACCAACCCAAGGTTAGCCTGCAAATGTGATTCCGCATACCATTACTCCGCAAGTCGGAACAACGACTTGCGGAAGGGGGGAAGGTGTTGGATTTTAAATCCAACACCTTCCCTAGTGTCCGCACTGACTGGAGTTGGAATAGTAAATTATACTATTTCAACATCCAGCACCTTCCCTCCACAAGTCGTTCTTCCGACTTGCGGAGTGATGGTATGTGGAATCACAACGCGTTCATTGTAACGACCACGTTGTGATTCCCTGTGGGGAGAAACACCATGGCATTACGTCACACATTCATGTGGAAGATGTTGCAAGTAACTTCCAGCTAGGCAACTAAGCGGATAATCCCTCCATCTTTTCCTGATAATAAAATCATGTGCTCCACTTGATAAAAGGGCGCATCCTATGCATAAACTGTGACGTAGTAGAGATTCTCATGCTGCCTTTCGACAGGCCCTTTGATATGGAAATCCCCACTAACCACCCAAAAAGACAAGAGCCTTGCTGCAAAGAAAACACATCAATCTTCAGATCACCATTCTCACCAAAATCCCTCCACTTCTACAATCCACTGCTGCCAAGTATCACTCATCACGCGTTAGACTAACGCATTTTAGTATGGTACGCCGCATTACCGCACAGAAATGCATTGTCACGCATATGCTGTGTGTCCGCTGTCACAGAAAGCACTGAATAAAACTTAGAGTCTGTGGCTTGCCCGTGACTTGTGCGCGCTGCTCCAGCAGGTTTGAGGCTCCCAGCTGAGCTAAGGCTGCTGGCAGCCTCACTCAACTGTTACTGTGTATCATGATGGTGATTCCATTTCCGTGGTGCGGCTCTCGCTGCCAGCCTGACATCATCACGCTGGACTTCCTGCAACTGGAGCGCAGTGAGTTTGTTAGGAGAGCTAAAAAAGGCGGCTGGCTAGTTTACCATGCCCGGAAGAGGGAGGCCTGCCTATAATCTTGCCTATAATCATGGCCGGAGGGAGCGCAGCATATTACCGTGGTGGAGCGCCGCAAATCACTGTGGCAGTGCTGCCAAGTATCACGTATCACGTGTTAGACTAACGCATTTCAGTGTGGTACTCCGCATTACCGCACTGAAATGCATTGTCACGTATATGCTGTGTGTCGGCTGTCACAGAAAGCACTGAATAAAAACTTAGATCTACTCACTGGGCGGAGCTGAGACTACTGCAAAAGCAGCAGCAGAGCTATTCCCAACAAAATTTATCGCAAGGCTACCAAACCAAGCAGCCAGACGGTGCCTACATTTCTACAAACACAAACACATTAATCCTGTCCTGCAGTTCACACCTTGGCTCTGAGTAGAAACCAGGGTGAAATTCAAGGTCTATGGCACCATCAACAACCTCTATGGTGTGTACAGATATTTCAATATTGATCTCCAACAACATCGACTCCCATTATCAACTCGCTCTATATCGTCAAGATAAGTCGATGTGGAGATAGAATAGTAAATGGACCCTTCCCTCTATGTACTGCCTCATCAATGTCATGGCAGTCTATATTGTAGCATCGATATTTGTCACGTCAATATTTTTATAGTCAATATTGGGAATTATAAATAGGCCGAATATTGACAGAAACTGGTCCCCAATCACACACTAAGCAGAATGCTCGGACCATCAGACATCTACCTGATCCATTGTCCAATGAAGAGATCAAGACACTGCACTATTTAAACTGGCTTTCAAAAGGATTGCCTCACTGGTCGAGGGATGTAACCAGAACACATCAGTCATCGGTGACCCCAGGTGATAGAACTCCAAGTTCCTTTGTTTATTGTTCTTCATGTAACTGCATATTGCTAATTCTTTCAATGCCCTGAATTAACTGAGAAGCGGAACACACAGTGCCTTATAATACGAGCAATAAACATCTAAATATGACGACATGGCAGTCCATGTCAATTTCTAGAATATAGTGGTTTGGACAAATTATTTTCCAATCAACATGTCCTTTCACAATCACAAAACAAACAAATAGCTGCTTTCTTTTGTTTAACAAGTTACCGGCTATAGACACAGTACTAACCTACAAACACTTATATTAGTGTTTTGGTGGATCAGACTGCATCGATATCAGGTCAAATGACCTTTTGAAACAAATTATCCGCATGCCACTGAATAGGCTTCACACTGCAGAAATGAAAACAATACATAATAGAAGAAAAATCTATATCTTGGAAAATCAAATACTTTCAAAACTGAATCACCTCTCTCAGCTCTCACCCAGCAAGCTTCAAACGACCTATCAACAATCTACTCTCTCCCCCATACACCAGGAATGTACACCCATCACTAACAGCCAATGGTTTTCATCCTACTTCTCCAACAAAATGACCACTTTTAGAACTACCCTTGCTGCTGTCCTTACTGAACCACCACTAACAACACAAACACCAATAACCCCTCAAGCACACCTAGCCCACCTGTTGCAACTCAACGCTAGACCTACTGAACTTATCACAACTGTAAATTCTACTTCTCCCTCCGACTCTTTTTCATTGATCCTGAGAGACCTTATATTATGAAACCCCTTGCTCTTTCCAACAAAGTTCTCTTTATTTTAACACCTCCATTCAACCACTCCCTCACGTTTGGTACCCAGCATACATCTTTTAAATCAGCTATGCTCATACTCTTTTTGAAAAACACGACTGCCAACCCTTCCTTGACATCAAACTACCTCCTGATATTCCTCCCCCCCAGTTATCTATAATTCTGTAGGGTCTAGTCTTCAATCGCCTTACACAAAATCTTTCAGCAAGTTATGTGCTTAACCGCGGAGGCAATTCCACCGTGGTGCGGCGGTTTAGGGGAGTGGGCGGGACTGCGTCATCCAACGGACATGCGCAGCACTATGGAGGTAGTGCGGGTGACGGCCGTTGGCCGACAGAAGCAGCAAAGGGGTTAATACCTGCAAAACCGGATTCCATACATTATGTTCAATGGAAACCGCCCTTACGCATGTTGCTAAGTTAATTTCATTAGTTTACCACAACCGCCTGGCTGCTATCCTTACCTTCCTGGATCTGTCAGCCTCGTTCAACATGGTCTACAAATCTCACGCAAAACAGCAGGAATTACTAACACCCCTCTAAAATAGTTCTCCTCCTGCCTACCTGACTGCTCCATCTCTGTATCCTAGGACACCAAACGGTCATCATCTACATCCTTACCTGCTGGAGTCCGCCTAGGATCAGTCTTGGGCTCTCAAACTTTCTCCCTATACACGAGCTGCCTGGGCGAAACGATCTCCTCGCTTGGCTTCTCATATCATCTCCAAGCAGAAAACACCCAAATATTTTTCCCACTTTCAAACCTCTCCTACCACATCCTAGGATGCATATCCAGCTGTTTCATGACTATTTGTCACTATTGAGCACTCCAGTGCCTATCATTTTTGCTAATAAAAACCATATACACCTCCCTAAGCACAAAACCATCTAAGCCTACCACCATCAACAAGGGAGATTCCTTTCTATCCATTTCAGTCCCCTCTACATACTACTCGCACTGGTATGCAGGGCTGTACGCGATCTCTCCCCAGATTACCTCAGCAATTCCCCGACTCACTACACTCCCACCCACTAGCTGAGATCAACTAACAAAAACTTCATATCCACACCTAAACTTCTTGTCCCCCATCTAGATGACACTCATTCTACCTCCTGGGGACCCTACACCTGAACTTCCTACCCCAGACCTCAAAGCCGTCCCCTCACTTCATCACTTTAAAACAGCCCAGAAAAGTCATGCCCTAGTACTAGAAAGCAAAGAGTGACCATCACGAAGAGAAGCCGGTGTTTGCATTACGCTTGTTACACCAATACACCACTTTACGTGATTACAAGCCATCCACTGTGAAATGCACTACTGATACGCCATTCCTGAATACATGGGAACAACAGAACGCAATCGGCTGTTGTTCACAGTGCTTATGTTTTTTCATTTTTTTTCAAATATTGACATGAAGACGCACTTCTTGCTAAAATATAGCACTTAATTACAGATTTAAATTTCGCATAATTACACATTATGTCACACAACTTTTCAAAAATGTTGTATTATCACGCAAAAACAAATTATGCCAATTTTACACACCCCTGCACAGAAGGCACTTTGTCAGGCCAGGTTATAGAATGATCTATTAGAGTGATACAAACCCTTGGTTGATACCACTAGGTGAAACTCCAGTTTCTGTTACATTGTAAGGCTTATTCCCAAAGGTGTTTAGCCGCACGCGGTGCAATATCCTGTAGTACTCTTTCACATACTCTTACATGACTTTGTGACTTGGCTCTGAACCATCTAAAATGAGAGTACAATTGAAATATTTAAGGGGAAACAACCTTTACAACGCAGTCATTACATCGCACTACCTTTGCATAGCAGTCATTACATCGCAACATCCTTTACATAGCATGTCATTACAATGCAGCCATAACATTGCATGTCACTACAGCGCATGTTATTACAACGCATGTCACTACAACGTAGGCCTTACATCGCAAGTCATTACAATGCATACCCTTACAACGCATAGTACCCTTACACTATCCAACACTTACCCTACTGTTGCACTCACTGGAGGGAGAATAGTAATGTTTACCCCTACACTATCCAACACTTACCCTACTGTTGCACTCACTGGAGTTAGAATAGTAATTATAACCCCTATACTATCCTACACTTACCTTAAATGTGATGTATGCTTTGTAAAGGTATAATGTGATGTAATGGAATGCGTTGTAAAGGTAGTTTCTGAAAATGCGATGTAATGGCATGCAATGTAAAAGAATGCATTGTAAAGGATGTTGTGATGAAAAAAACTGTTGTAAAGGCGTGCATTGTAAATCTATGCGTTGTAACGTCATATATTCGTATTCATGTATATTTAGTACAAGTATAAAAGATGCTGCCCTCATTTTAGATTTATCCCACTGCATGCTCATATTTGTCATTGGCTTGTGTCATTGTCCACTGTAAACTGTGGCTGTTCATTGGTCAATAGGCTTAGTAGTCCCTCTTTAGTACTACCTTGTCTCATTTTGTAACCTCTCATGGCGACACCCCCTGTTACATGTGTTGTTTTTACCTGGTAGGCTTTAATTGCAGCACTATTTTCTCAAATAGCTTTGTCCTGCCTGGTGTTGCAGGCCTCTCTCCTAATGCTTTAAAAAAAATTATAGCACAGGCGCTGTACGCATTTTCAATGCAATAGGTCTCGCATTTGCAAGAGATTAAGCCATTGGCTTAATCTGTACATAACTGATTCTGTGAATCGACCCCGGAATTTTTCTCTGCCTCTGTAGGAAATAAAATGACACTGTCTAAGCAATAAACTGAAGCAGCAGGAGTGATGCTGAAAGTTACCCTTCTTCACCCAAGCTAGTATTAAAACTCCAATTAAGGACCCAGCAAGGCAGAAGAGAACATTATGTTGCTGGCAACTCCTGCAAACCCTGGTGTTCTCACTCTGTGAATATCTTTGATTTGTCCAGCATGTTTAATCTCCTTTAGCAGTGGGTAGTGATCCTGAACGGTATTGAGGAAACCCTTCTCGCGAGCATATGTGAGTTAGTCAGACTCTTCAATGACTGTCAGAGATGTCTGTCGAACTTGTTGAAATTCACTCGTCTTCCTTGTTCTCCAGTTCTGCAAGCCCCTTTTATATCAGCCTGAGGGGCGTTACATCTTAAGAGAATCATGTTGTCTTTAATGCCAGACAGGCCTCTTTGTCAGGACAGTTCTCTGAGGCCTTGGAACTGGGATCTGGGGCAGTCCATGTAACATCTGTTGCCTGTTGTTCCAGTAACTTCTGGAGCCAGGTACCACTGCGAGCTACCTGAATTCCAAGAACCTCAATGTTCAGCTAAATCCAAGTGTGGTTTGGGGGTCAAACGCTCATGTACACATGGCACAAAATATCTATTGTGTTCAGGTTGTGAAAAACCATGCACATTTGTTGGTGTTGCCACAAATTCATACCCTTACTAGATTCCAAGGGTTGTCATTAGACACCTGGAAAAATGCCTGCAGGTGGCTACCCTTCTCTTGATGATTGTCCCCAGCTGACATGATTAAAAAAGTATAGACAAAAGGTCATCATCATCCTCTGTCCTACTCGGTCAACATGTTTCGGCCCCTGCTGCTGCCCTACCCAGTATAATGCCTTGTTCAGAACTGGTCCTGGTACACTGGGGCACACCTACACAAGATGGGTGTGAGGAATTAGAAAAACAAATGCCCCCTAACATGCCCTCTTTCAACCAAGCCATAAAGTACATTTTGGACAAAACAGACCGTATGATTAGAACTGAAGGGTAAACAACCTTTACAACGCAACTTTTACATCGCAGAGCCTTTACAATGCAACCATTACAACGCAAACTATTACAATGCATTGCTCTGGGGGGCGCTCTAGGATAGGGAATAGGTTAATTTACTATCCAATAACCTTCCCTAGTGTCCACGGGGACTGGAGTTGGAATAGTAAATTAAACTATTCACTATCCAGCACCCCAAAGCACTATGCGTTGTAATACTTGCGTTGTAAAGGCATGCGATGTAAAAGCATGCATTGTAATGTCATACATCCGAACTGAAGTCTTCTTCTAGTGGCAGTAATGGTAGTTGTCACTATGTAATAAAAAGTTACACATACTGTGTTATTCCCAATATTTAGTACTTGAAAGAAAGGCATAGGTCTTAACCAGTTTTTCACTCACTCGTACCCCAACTTTCAGGAACTGATATAAGCATAATATTTTGGGTAGTTTTTAGGTTAGAGTCACTCATTAAACACTGAGGAGTGGTGGCTACCTTTTCTAAAGGAGCTCAGTGCGGACAGATGTCTTACTGCAGTTTACCACAAGGAGTAGTTAGTAGTGTCTTATGTTGGAGTGAAGCTGCTTCAATGCTATGAATGTATTTATACAGTAGGCGATCCGGTTTAAAGTGGAAAGGCAATCCTTCACTGGGAGCTGGTGAAGGGACAGCCTAGTAGTGGGAAAATGCAGGGTAATGTACACTGGCGGTGGCATGGGAGAGCCTCCAGCTTTGCCGGTAGGGCAAAGGCCCCACCATTGGCCATATTTAGAATTCTCTGCCATGTTGAATACGATTATTTTGGCAGGAGGGCTCCTGCCAATGTGACAGGCAAATTGTTATCAAGACTGAAATGCACACTGCCCATTATTTTAACAGGGAAGACAACATTTTTGTGCAGAAACAAACCTTCAAAGTAAGGATTAATTTCTGCAGAAGAAAAAATGGTCTGTTGTGCAGGAAATGTGTTCCTGCTCCTGGGGGACACTGTTCATTTTTCCCACCTGGTTTCCCATGCATGGTGGACCCCGGCCAAAAACAGTATATTGGAAGGGCTGTCAAAATAGTTGGGCATTTCACATACACTAACCAGCAGCCCCATGGCTTTTATGCCATCAGTCAAAGGTTTTCAATGGCAGGATGAGCTGAGGCACTGCCATTTGATACCCTGGAATCCCTCCCCTCTGAATGAGGCTGGGGCGCCACGTATTTGGTGGCGGCTAACCTGCTACTTTGCAGTGGACCTCCTGCTTTGCCAAACCCTAAATGACTCCATATGGTAATTCTTTCCCAAGCCAGTTATGAACAAGTTCCCCGTATGTTATACTCTGCAGGCATTGGTTGAGAAAGTTGGGGAAGTTTGTTTTGATGCAGTTGAAGTAATTTAGCCTGGAGGTGAGAGCTGCTTCACCGCCCTGAGCTTATGAAGGGAAATTGAAAGAAGGGGAACCTGTCCCAGTTTGAAGGAGAAAGGCATAATCTGCAAACATACAAGTAGACCAGGCTCTGACCCATCATTCACACTGCTTGCATATTCCCAACACTTGGCTATCAAGAGCACCTGTGAGATGAGAAATGGTGGCCACTGCCCAAAAGAAAACCCAACCAATTGATGCAGAACGTATTCTGAACTCCTGCCACACCACTCTGTCTGATGGCAAGATTCCCAGGAGATGACCTCCAAACTCTCACCTCTAAGAGACCTAAATTCCCCATATGTACTTTTCTACAAAAGAGCCGCCCCAGGTCCAGACTACAAGGAAGAAGAGGTTCCTCATTACACACACCGCAAATAAGACCTGCCAACTCTGAACACATTTCCACCATATGAGAGAGGCTGAGAGGCGAGAGAGGTAGGGAGGCCTTGGATCCGGTGGAGTCTGGAGAAGGGCCAGACCTTTGAAAGTGTCACTGCCTGACCAGCCATAAGCAGGTATTCGAGGGGCAGGACTTTCAGATCAGCACTGCCTAAGAACTGCTACTACCACCCCCCAAAAACACAAACAAAAGCTTTTCTAAGCAGTCAGCAGTGGCCTGGCGAGGTTGGAAAATCTGTGAAGATGTCAGCTGTGCAGAGTGTCCAATCAAGAGATTGGAACCCACTCTGAGGGGAGGTTTCCAGATCACATTGCCTTTCACTGTGTGATAGATAGAGGCTCTTCGCCAGGCCACCGTGTGAAGAGAGACGATTTTGTGTGACACAGCTGGCTCCATGTGAGTTGGCGGGTTTGGTGAATCAGGATCATGGATTTCTGACAGACACTCCACCCTTAATCATGTGAGGACTCAGTCCAAGCCACACGATAAATAAGGAACTGTTTATAGATATTTCAATAATCTGATTTTAATTTTCCTCTGATTTGACAGATATATAATGTTTCTGGTTGTAAGTTAGACTCTGGGGGCCAGATGTAGGAAGGCTATTACCGGCCGTTACCGACCGGTCATAGGCTTAACTGATGTAGGTGGCAAATTTACCGATTCGGTAAATACCGAATCGGTATTTACCGAATCGGAATTTACCGAATCATCATTTACCGATTCAGTATTTACCGAATCGGTAAATGACATGTAGGAAGCACTTTGAAGAGTGCTTCTGTGCTTTAAGGGTTCATTATTTACCACCAACTATTAGTTGGTGGTAAATAAGGAATACCTCTGTAAATGCAAATGTGTGCATTTACACCAGTGCCATGTGGCAGACACACATGCCCTTAGGGCATGTATGTATGCCACATGTGCACACCAACACTATTCAGGGGTGCAACAGGGTGACAAAGTGACACCCTGCCACCCTTGACTCTTTCCCTATTTTACCGAATCGATATTTACAAATTTGGTAATTGCCATTCATTCCTATGGGCCTCCAGGCCCATAGGAATGAATGGCAATTACCGAATCGGTAAATACCGACGAATCGGTGAATACGGAATCTTAACAATTCGGTATTTTTTACCCATTTTTTACCCACATAGCATTTACCGATTCGAAAATACTGAATCGGTAAAATTCGGTATTTTCGAATCTGTAAATTTCAATTACCTACATCTAGCACTAAGTCCTTTATGTTTGTAGCACATCTTACTAGACATGCATTGGTACACACAGCAATTCCTGCTCTTATGGGGTAATACTGACCAAAAAGGCAAGCATGTGTGTGCCCTGTATTATGCTATACTGCGGCATTTATGCAGCCTTATCACCCATATGTGGGGTGCTGAAGCTCTTACCCACACATATAGCACTGTGCAGGCTGTGTGTTTTAAGACTTTCACTTTAAGGCTGGTCAGCGTGCCAGGCTAGCCTTGCTAATTCCTAGGCACTTGGTCCCATGCAGAAATATCCTGTGTCACTGTGCAGGTGCCTGTTTGATGGAACACAAACAGCGGGTGCCCTCAGGGTGCATTTGGTGCTGAGCCCTCAGGAATCGTCCACATGAGGATGGTGCTTCTGAGCAGAAAGGTGTTCAATTTAAATTGGTGAGTCTCAGGGTCGCTTTGGGACAGAAAATAGGCCCAAAATAAAAGGGACTCCGATTAGTGAATTGGAAAAATAAACAATGGGCCCCGTTTGAAAATTGGGTCAGTTTTGAACTTGTAAAGACACGAAGTAGGTGTTTTGCAAAGTATGGGAAACTGCTTGGATTCGAGCTTGCTGCAGGCAATATGTGTTCTTATATCAGGGAAATCAGCAGTAAAAACCGGCTCAGCAGACCATAAAACAGGCCCACAAACAGCCAAAAAAAGCCGGTGCACACACTGACCTGTCAGACCAGCCCATCGGGTACTGCCTGGTTGCTCTATAGGCCAGTTCGATCCTGGTGAGTCTGGTTTTGTACAAAGCAAGCACAAATGATCAGCTTCAGAGACGTGGCTATCAATGGTGCAGCAGGTGCAGTGGCACCGTTCTCACGAGTCTCAGGGAGGGACACTGCGCCCCTATTAAGGATAGATTTTACCACCCATTGAGCGATAAGTGAGCCAATCCTTCTCCGGAAACACCATAAGATTATGGAATTCTCCGTCGAGCCAATGCCTGACCACGTCATGTCACCTTAAAAAAAAGACCTCTCTTTGAACGACACCTGGCCTGAACTGCTCCCACCCCTCACTCTCTCATCAAGTGCAGACTAACCTTAACCAGCACGAACAGCTGTTGTCTCGTGCTACTGCACCACCTGCCTGTCACTGCTATGTTTTACAGGAATCCATGTGAAGTGCTCTACCTTACAGGGAGGCTAACCTGGTACTCTTTCCAACTTTAAAATACATGTACATTTTCTATTTGTTATTGATTTGTTCTGCTTTATTGTGAAAGCGCTCTGATGCCTATGGGCCATGCCCGTGCTATACAAGATCACAAAAATAAATAAATAAATAAATGGAAGACTCATAAGTGTCGCTGCTGAGCCTGTGATCCGTGGCACCCTTTGCTACGCCACTGGTCAGCGTTGGTCCATTGCTGGTGGTCAGCAGAGACTGAGGAATTGATTATGTGTCATTTAATTAGCGCATGTGAATGAAAACCTCAGCCCTTTAACGTTATTTTATTTATTTATTTTTGCAGTTTTTTTTACAGCCCGGACATGGCCCGAATTCATCTGAGTGCTTTACAACAGTAGCATGATTTAATCAGGGTACATCAAGTTACAGTCACAATAATTACGTTCAGACATTGGTAGCTGCCCGTTGGACACTGTTCAAGCATTGATTAAAATGGTGGGGACCTACAATGAAGGTAGTTCATCTCCTGGTTAGAGTACTTAGGTATGGTGGAGAGTGATTAGCCCAGGTGTTATCTGGCAGGCGCCTTTTAAGACCCGGATTGCGGCCACGTTCACAGAAGCCTGACATTTCCAGGGGCACGGTGAGAACCTGCTGCTCATGCTGGGCTCGCCGTGGTACTTGTAGTCACGCGGTGAGAACGTGCTTTCCATCGGCGCGCGGTGTGCTTTCACACCTGACAAATGGATTACTGGGGATAGTCAGCGTGAAGAACTTGTGCCTAATGAGCTAACAGCGCCCTCTGCTGGATATTCAAACTATAGTACTTTAATTATTTGGCACGGCGAGCTAGACAGACGTTGCCAAAGTAAATATATTTATTATTTCAGAGAACATGACCTTACCGCTGTGCACGACAGCTTGGGCAAACAGAACAGTTAAAGGCATTCTTGTTAATGTACTGCAAGCTGCTTTCGAATGCAAAATTAGCACTTATATAACGCTAGATGCAAAATAAACATCGAAGGAAACCAGTGCTTTAAATGGGAAATTAGAAGTGCCGGTACTCACTAATTAGACTGGGTAGGTATTTAGGGGCGTGTCTGGGGGGCGTGTCTGTGAGCCAGGAATTTAATAATAGCCACATAAGTAGTAAATTACTTTATTTGATTTGGTTTAAATCATAAAAAGTGCGGCTTAACCGCTAAAACACATAAACACATATGGCAAAAAATTCATGAGGAAAATCCAAGTTAGTCGATAAGCGCCACATAAGTAAGCTTTAACGCAAATGCTCTGATTGTCATGTTAAGTGCTTAAATGCCCATGGTCCAAATTCGCGCAAAATCAAACTGCCTCCTTACATAAGAGACATGGCAAGCATCAGCTTCTATGTCATACGTGCAGAGCCTAATTTTTGACAGTTTGATATTGCGCGAATTTGGGCCATGGGCATTTAAGCGATATACATATAATCAGATCATCTGCATTAAAGCTTACTTTTTTAGGACCCCTGGTTAAGGGAGTTGTCCAGAACCACAGGATGATGAGCGGACGTCGGGATTCGACCCTGGTTCTTCAGTTCCACTCTTGGCACCTCTGACCATACCCTCATTCTTGTTGTGATGCCAATGAGAACCAGAGCCGCAACTAGAGTCAAATTTCAGGGGGGGGGGGGGTAATTATTTCAGCAATTGACAGCAGAGATGCAGGGGCTCTAAGAAGGGGTGAGAAACAACAAAGCCTCATTAAAAAGCAATTGGTCTTTTAAAGACCTGTGAAGTACTCGGGTGCGGTTGTGTGGGCGCCCTGTAAGCTGTCTCATCCCAGGCTGTCACACGACAGGGCAGGGGGGTGGGGTGTCTGAAGCCCTTTGATCCCTATGCGCTTGCTCGCCTGAATAGAACCTAACACTGTAAGAGCACCCCAGCGCAGAAATACACAGGCGCCTGTTGCCAGCCAGAGCAGCACCTCATCACATACCCGTACTTCAGGGCCTGAGCCCTGCTGCTTCATGGAGTACCGGTACTCTTCTTGAGCGAAAATAAATTCCGGTACTCAGGGGGAAAAAACTGAGAAGTGCCGGTACTCAGTACCGGTGAGTACCGGCCTATTTAAAGCGCTGGAGGAAACACGTTAGTAAGCCTGATATAGCAAGCACTGCTCTTTGGTAACTTCGGATGATAACACGAACAGCTCGCCTCTGTACTGGCAGCTTGCAAACACTAACTGCACTTGACGTACACAAATACCATCACTTCTTCACCGCCACTTCAAGGGGCTCCAGTCTTGCGTGGGACAGATAGAGGAGAAACCCTGTCTCAAATCCGAAGTTTCCCTCTGAAACAGCATCAGATGTAGCACCTAGCAGAGGTGTGGAGTGTGGGGGCGGGGCCGTCCTTAAACTAATTCCCCCTCCAGTCTTGCGTGGGACAGATAGAGGAGAAACCCTGTCTCAAATCCGAAGTTTCCCTCTGAAACAGCATCAGATGTAGCACCTAGCAGATGTGTGGAGTGTGGGGGCGGGGCCGTCCTTAAACTAATTCCCCCTACCCACAATTTGCGAAAGTCTCTGACTTATTGTGGAAGCTCTGATGCGTGGTAGTTCAAAGCATTCAAAAGGTTTACATTAGCAACGTAAAAAAACTGGGCTGCCCTTGCTTACCTCATATACCTTGATTCTGATCATTGAATACCAAGGCTGATCTCGCCGAAGCTGATTGGATGACCTCTGAACTTAGGCTTCAATGGAGAACAGGCTGAAACAGTCATCTCCATATTCTAGAATAAGAGCTTTTCTAGATCTTTGATGGCTTAATTGGGCCAGCCGTGACCATTCACATTGCACTGTTATTTTCAGTCTGGTTCTCGTAGAATGGTGATGTCACCCCTCCTCTCCTCAGGACTACGGATCGCCGTGAGGTCCTGTCAAGAGAATCAGCCCTGTCAAAGAGTTCAGCACCGATCTGCGGCGGTCTGAGCGGGATCACCAAGGTAATCCAGCAGCTCCAAAATCTTTGACGAATTTTTAACTACAAGACGGCACCTCCCACCTGAACCGCATGCCCTTTGAAAAGTAATACCAGTGGAAAATTCACTGACAAAAAACCAAGACAGGTGAGAGCATTTGGCCTCACAAATGTGCATGGTGTGATTGCACAAAAAAATAAACAAGCATTTGCAATGCAATAGGTCTCGCATTTGCGAGAGTTTAAGATATTGGCATTGTAAATGACAATGCCTTTTATTTATGTTTTAAAAACCAATACATAAATAAAAGGCACTGGCATTTAAAATGCCAATAGCTCAAACTCTCACAACTGCGAGACCTATTGCATTGCAATAAAGGGCCTTCTAGACAGCTTGTTAGAAGGTAAATATCAGAGGAAGAGTCCGGCCTGCGACATCTTCAAAGTAGTGATAAATTGTGCAATGAATAAGATGTGTAAGTGTTGTAAATTACACGGACACAAAGTGTGAAGTGAGAGTTACATATAATCTAGAGGTGGTGGTACTTGTGGTACTGGTAGTACTGGTGGTGGCGGTGTTATTGGTGGTGGAGATACTGGTAGTACTGGTGGTGGTGGTGGTGGTGGTACTGGTGGTGGTGGTACTGGTGGTGGTTGTACTGGTGGTGGTTGTACTGGTGGTGGTGGTACTGGTGGTGGTGATAGTACTGGTGGTGGTTGTACTGGTGGTGGTACTGGTGGTGGTGGTAGTACTGGTAGTGGTAGTATATGTGGTGGTGGTACTGATAGTGGTGGTACTGGTAGTGGTTGTACTGGTGGTGGTGGTACTGGTAGAATTGGTGGGGGTGGTACTGGTAGTGGTGGTAGTGGTAGTATTGGGGTGGTGGTACTGGTAGTGGTGGTACTGGTGGTGGTGTTACTGGTAGTGGTAGTATTGGTGGTGGTACTGGTAGCAGTAGTATTGGTGGTGGTGGTAGTACTGGTGTTGGTGGTGGTACTTGTAGTTGTACTGGTGGTTTTAGTGGTGGTACTGGTGGTGGTAGTACTGGTGGTGGTATTGGTACTGGTGGTGGACCTGGTACTGGTGGTACTGTCAGTACTTGTGCTACTGTTATTGATAGTATTGGTGGCGGTGGTAGTACTGGTAGTGGTAATATATGTGGTGGTGGTACTGGTGGTGGTGGTAGTGGTAGAATTGGTGGTGGTGGTACTGGCAGTGGTAGTATATGTGGTGGTGGTACTGGTAGTGGTTGTACTTGTGATGGTGGTACTCGTAGTGGTAGTATTGGTGGTGGTGGTACTGGAAGCGGTAGTATTGGTGGTGGTGATAGTACTGGTGTTGGTACTTGTAGTTGTACTGGTGGTTTTAGTGGTGATACTGGTGGTGGTATTAGTACTGGTGGTGGTGGTACTGGTGGTGGACCTGGTACTGGTGGTACTGTTGGTACTTGTGCTACTGGTAGTGTTAGTATTGGTGGTGGTGGTACTGGTGGTGGTGGTAGTAGTGGTAGTATATGTGGTGGTAGTACTGGTAGTGGTCGAATTGGTGGTGGTGGTACTGGTAGCAGTAGTCTTGGTGGTGGTGGTACTGCTGGCTGTAGTACTGGTAGTGGTAGTACTGGTGGTGGTGGTACTGGTGGTGGTAGTACTGGTGGTGGTGGTACTGGTGGTGGTTGTACTGGTGGTGGTGGTACTGGTGGTGGTTGTATTGGTGGTGGTACCGGTAAAGGTAGTATTTGTGGTGGTGGTACTGGTAGTGGTAGTACTGGTGGTGATGGTACTGGTGGCACTGGTAATACCGGTAGTGGTAGTATTGGTGGTGGTGGTACTGGCAGTGGTAGTATATGTGGTGGAGGTACTGGTAGTGTTAGAATTGGTGGTGGTGGTACTGGTAGCAGTAGTATTGGTGGTGGTGGTACTGCTGGCTGTAGTACTGGTAGTGGTAGTACTGGTGGTGGTGGTACTGGTGGTGGTGGTGGTACTGATGGTGGTAGTAATGGTGGTGGTGGTGGTACTGGTAGTGGTAGTACTGGTGGTGGTAGTACTGGAGGTGGTGGTACTGGTAGTGGTGGTACTGGTAGTACTGGTGGTGGTGGTAATACTGGTAGTGGTAGTATTGGTGGTGGTGGTACTGGTGGTGGTGGTGGTACCGGTAGTGGTCAGTACTGGTGGTGGTGGTAGTGGTAGTATTGGTGGTGGTGGTACTGGTAGTGGTAGTACTGGTGGTGGTGGTACTGGTAGCAGTAGTATTGGTGGTGGTACTGCTGGCTGTAGTACTGGTAGTGGTAGTACTGGTGGTGGTGGTAGTACTGGTGGTGGTGGTGGTACTGGTAGTGGTAGTACTGGTGGTGGTGGTACTGGTAGTACTGGTGGTGGTGGTGGTACTGGCAGTGGTAGTATATGTGGTGGAGGTACTGGTAGTGTTAGAATTGGTGGTGGTGGTACTGGTAGCAGTAGTATTGGTGGTGGTGGTACTGCTGGCTGTAGTACTGGTAGTGGTAGTACTGGTGGTGGTAGTACTGGTGGTGGTGGTACTGGTGGTGGTAGTACTGGTGGTGGTGGTACTGGTAGTGGTCGCACTGGTGGTGGTGGTACTGGTGGTGGTGGCACTGGTAGTACTGCTGGCTGTAGTACTGGCAATGGTAGTACTGGTGGTGGTAGTACTGGTGGTGGTAGTACTTGTAGTGGTAGTACTGGTGGTGGTAGTACTGGTAGTGGTAGTACTGGTAGTGGTAGTACTGGTGGTGGTAGTAGTGGTGGTGGTGGTGGTGGTACTGGTAGTGGTAGTACTGGTGGTGGTGGTACTGGTAGTGGTAGTACTGGTAGTGGTAGTACTGGTGGTGGTGATACTGGTAGTATTGGTGGTGGTACTGGTAGTGGTAGTATTGGTGGTGGTGGTACTGGTAGTGGTAGTATTGGTGGTGGTGGTGGTACTGGTAGTGGTAGTACTGGTGGTGGTGGTACTGGTAGTACTGGTGGTGGTAGTACTGGTGGTGGTGGTACTAGTGGTGGTGGTAGTGGTACTGGTAGTACTGGTAGTGGTAGTACTGGTAGTGGTAGTACTGGTGGTGGTGGTACTGGTAGTACTGGTAGTGGTGGTAGTACTGGTGGTGGTGGTGGTAGTGGTAGTACTGGTGGCTGTAGTAGTGGTAGTGCACGTGGCCGTAGTAGTGGTAGTACTGGTGGTGGTAGTACTGGTAGTATTGGTGGTGGTAGTACTGGTAGTACTGGTGGTGGTGGTGGTGGTACTGGTAGTGGTAGTACTGGTAGTGGTGGTACTGGTGGTGGTGGTACTGGTAGTACTGGTGGTGGTGGTACTGGTAATGGTAGTAGTGGTAGTACTGGAGGTGGTGGTACTGGAGGTGGTGGTACTGGTGGTGGTAGTACTGGTGGTGGTAGTACTGGTGGTGGTAGTGCTGGTGGTGGTAGTACTGGTAGTGGTGGTACTGGTGGTAGTGGTACTGGTAGTGGTAGTACTGGTGGTGGTGGTACTGGTAGTGGTAGTACTGGTGGTGGTACTGGTAGTGGTAGTACTGGTGGTGGTGGTGGTACTGGCAGTGGTAGTATATGTGGTGGAGGTAGTGGTAGTGTTAGAATTGGTGGTGGTGGTACTGGTAGCAGTAGTATTGGTGGTGGTGGTACTGCTGGCTGTAGTACTGGTAGTGGTAGTACTGGTGGTGGTGGTACTGGTGGTGGTGGTACTGGTGGTGGTAGTAATGGTGGTGGTGGTGGTACTGGTAGTGGTAGTACTGGTGGTGGTAGTACTGGAGGTGGTGGTACTGGTAGTGGTGGTACTGGTAGTACTGGTGGTGGTGGTAATACTGGTAGTGGTAGTATTGGTGGTGGTGGTACTGGTGGTGGTGGTGGTACCGGTAGTGGTCAGTACTGGTGGTGGTGGTAGTGGTAGTATTGGTGGTGGTGGTACTGGTAGTGGTAGTACTGGTGGTGGTGGTACTGGTAGCAGTAGTATTGGTGGTGGTACTGCTGGCTGTAGTACTGGTAGTGGTAGTACTGGTGGTGGTGGTAGTACTGGTGGTGGTGGTGGTACTGGTAGTGGTAGTACTGGTGGTGGTGGTACTGGTAGTACTGGTGGTGGTGGTGGTACTGGCAGTGGTAGTATATGTGGTGGAGGTACTGGTAGTGTTAGAATTGGTGGTGGTGGTACTGGTAGCAGTAGTATTGGCGGTGGTGTTACTGCTGGCTGTAGTACTGGTAGTGGTAGTACTGGTGGTGGTAGTACTGGTGGTGGTGGTACTGGTGGTGGTAGTACAGGTGGTGGTGGTACAGGTAGTGGTCTTACTGGTGGTGGTGGTACTGGTGGTGGTGGCACTGGTAGTACTGCTGGCTGTAGTACTGGCAATGGTAGTACTGGTGGTGGTAGTACTGGTGGTGGTAGTACTTGTAGTGGTAGTACTGGTGGTGGTAGTACTGGTAGTGGTAGTACTGGTGGTGGTAGTAGTGGTGGTGCTGGCGGTGGTACTGGTAGTAGTAGTACTGGTGGTGGTGGTACTGGTAGTGGTAGTACTGGTAGTGGTAGTACTGGTGGTGGTGATACTGGTAGTATTGGTGGTGGTGGTGGTACTGGTAGTGGTAGTATTGGTGGTGGTGGTACTGGTAGTGGTAGTATTGGTGGTGGTGGTGGTACTGGTAGTGGTAGTACTGGTGGTGGTGGTACTGGTAGTACTGGTGGTGGTAGTACTGGTGGTGGTGGTACTAGTGGTGGTGGTAGTGGTACTGGTAGTACTGGTAGTGGTAGTACTGGTAGTGGTAGTACTGGTGGTGGTGGTACTGGTAGTACTGGTAGTGGTGGTAGTACTGGTGGTGGTGGTGGTAGTGGTAGTACTGGTGGCTGTAGTAGTGGTAGTACACGTGGCCGTAGTAGTGGTAGTACTGGTGGTGGTAGTACTGGTAGTACTGGTGGTGGTAGTACTGGTAGTACTGGTGGTGGTGGTGGTGGTACTGGTAGTGGTAGTACTGGTAGTGGTGGTACTGGTGGTGGTGGTACTGGTAGTACTGGTGGTGGTGGTACTGGTAGTGGTAGTAGTGGTAGTACTGGAGGTGGTGGTACTGGAGGTGGTGGTACTGGTGGTGGTAGTACTGGTGGTGGTAGTACTGGTGGTGGTAGTACTGGTGGTGGTAGTACTGGTAGTGGTGGTACTGGTGGTAGTGGTACTGGTAGTGGTAGTACTGGTGGTGGTGGTACTGGTAGTGGTAGTACTGGTGGTGGTACCGGTAGTGGTAGTACTGGTGGTGGTGGTACTGGTAGTACTGGTGGTGGTGGTGGTGGTACTGGTAGTGGTAGTATTGGTGGTGGTGGTACTGGTAGTATTGGTGGTGGTGGTACTGGAAGTGGTAGTACTGGTGGTGGTGGTACTGGTGGTACTGGTAGTATTGGTGGTGGTGGTACTGGTAGTGGTAGTACTGGTGGTGGTGGTACTGGTAGTGGTAGTATTGGTGGTGGTGGTAGTAATGGTGGTGGTGGTACTGGTGGTGGTAGTACTGGTGGTGGTGGTGGTATTGGTAGTATTGGTGGTGGTATTGGTAGTGTTGGTGGTGGTACTGGTAGTACTGGTGGTGGTGGTACTGGTAGTATTGGTGGTGGTAGTGGTAGTATTGGTGGTGGTGGTACTGGTAGTGGTAGTATTGGTGGTGGTGGTACTGGTAGTGGTAGTACTGGTGGTGGTGGTACTGGTGGTGGTAGTATTAGTGGTACTGGTGGTACTGGTGGTGGTGGTACTGGTGGTGGTGGTACTAGTGGTGGTAGTACTGGTAGTGGTAGTATTGGTAGTGGTAGTACTGGTGGTGGTAGTATTGGTGGTGGTGGTACTGGTGTTACTGGTAGTGGTAGTACTGGTGGTGGTGGTATTGGTGGTGGTGGTGGTACTGTGGTGGTAGTACTGGTGGTGGTGGTACTGGTTGTAGTAGTACTGGTGGTGTGGTGGCAGTACTGGTAGTGGTGGCATTGGTGGTAGTACTGGTAGTGGTGATGGTGGTGGTACTGGTGGTGGTAGTACTGATAGTGGTGGTACTGATGGTGGTAGTACTGGTGGTGGTGGTACTGGTAGTGGTAATACTGGTAGTGGTAGTACTGGTGGTCGTGGTACTGGTAGTACTGGTGGTGGTGGTGGTGGTACTGGTAGTGGTAGTATTGGTGGTGGTGGTACTGGTAGTATTGGTGGTGGTGGTACTGGTAGTGGTAGTACTGGTGGTGGTGGTACTGGTTGTACTGGTAGTGGTAGTATTGGTGGTGGTGGTACTGGTAGTGGTAGTACTGGTGGTGGTGGTACTGGTAGTGGTAGTATTGGTGGTGGTAGTATTGGTGGTGGTGGTACTGGTGGTGGTAGTACTGGTGGTGGTGGTGGTATTGGTAGTATTGGTGGTGGTATTGGTAGTGTTGGTGGTGGTACTGGTAGTACTGGTGGTGGTGGTACTGGTAGTATTGGTGGTGGTGGTAGTGGTAGTATTGGTGGTGGTGGTACTGGTAGTGGTAGTATTGGTGGTGGTGGTGGTACTGGTAGTGGTAGTACTGGTGGTGGTGGTACTGATAGTGGTAGTATTGGTGGTGGTGGTGGTACTGGTAGTGGTAGTATTAGTGGTAGTGGTGGTACTGGTGGTGGTGGTACTGGTGGTGGTGGTACTAGTGGTGGCAGTGATAGAGCAAGATTTCGCATATTACGGGACTTGCTTTAAATCAAGAACCTCGAATAACTTATAATCCTATAATTCAATTTGTACGTCTTACTAATTTCTTTTATTTTGATGTGTGTGTGTATCGTAGTGACGCTTGCCTATGTGTTTTACTAATACGAATAACCCTTGTTCCTAAAATGGCCGCGGCTTAATGGGTTTCTTCTGCGCATGCGTTAGTCACACTCACGTGACGTGACGTAGTTGCAGTTCTGGTGGGAAAATGTGCGCATGCGTACTTGCCTCTAAAATGGCTGTTTGTGTCTTAACGTGGTGAAGCTTGCGCAGATGCTTTTGTGTTCTCGTCTGTTGCACTAATTATAATGCCATAGTATATTTTTCAATTTAAAGAGTATAAAGCAGCTATTCATGGTAAATAGTGAATTCATTTATTTCTATGTTTTAATTTGTTTTCGCCTCCTTTTCATGTACTGCGATATTTGGGGGTCTGAGGGAGACGTGAACCATCTTGAAAGTCCCTTCTGCGCATGTCACTGTTGCAGAGAGAAGGCAACCTTGAGCAGTGGAACTCAGCCAGCTGGCAGCCACAGTCAAGATGCTCCTGTGAACACAATCTCTGACCCAGAGGGATGGAGCTAAACTGTCCCTAACTCGATACAATTGTTATTTTCCATTGTATTCTGTCAAAACTATCGTGAGAACCCCAAACCTGCTAGGCGGTCTCAGAAAATGTTAATTTAGGCTTGTAGAAGTTTGTTCTGATTGGTGTGTTAACCTATCCTACTTGGGGACCAATCGAAATTGGGGATTCTGACACTTGCAACATTTGGGGGGTGGTACACTGACCCGAAAACAGTATAACTAGCCTAGGTCTAGCTAGAGAAATTGTCCGACTTGTCTGAATAGCTGACCTGTCACTGACCCAACGCACTCAATAGGTGACTGAATACAGAGCGCTGCGGAGCACTCTGTCCGAATTGGACCACAGACTCAAAGGTTTTACTAAACCTTAAGTGCTGGCGGAGCACTTTGCTGGGGAGTTCCCTAACCCAATCGCGGTTCTGACTGATAGCTGCAGAGAGGGTGGAGCGCAGGCGTTGCTTCCAAACTGCGGGTGCTGGTCGTGCCTTGGTGGTCCTGTCCTGATCCTAATCTGGTTTTCCTGTCCTGTCCTGGGGTGTCCATTCTGCACCTGCTGTCCCATTGATGACTGTCCTTCCTTGGGGTATTTCCTGTCCTTGACTGATCCGTGGCCAGGGTTGGTTTTCACACCAATTTAGGTAAATATATACGTACTGAAAACTCTATCCTGCACCTTCTATTTTCTGTCTTTGCTTCAATAAAGACATACCTTTGCATACGTTAATTTTCCATGCTTTCCGCAACCTACTATATGAAAAGTCAAAGCATTTATTTTCATAGCATGTTCCTATGTTTCCCTACCTTTTAGAGCACATTTTCTCCATACTGTTTGAATTATAGATGTGGTTTATACATTTCTCCTATAAGCTGATTTGAAGTAATGTTGCTAGAATTATAGCGTGTTTCCATTTCTTCCCCTTCCTATTTGAGGTATAGGATTTCCAAAACTTCTATCTTACCGTTGAAGTATTTTTCCAGTAACTAAATTCTAGTTTATGCATACGTTTGCCCATCTATAGTTTTACTTCGTGAATTCCACTCCTGAAATCTGCTTAGCATATTCCCTGTTCTCAATCTCATATTTAGATTTATAAATGTTTGCCCTGACTTGTTTTCTCTATGGTTATGTTCTCTTCGTTATCTTGATTATCGATTGCCTTTTGATTGTAAACCTAATGTTTTCCGAATCTGATTTCTAGATAAACCTTTAAAACTTCCCAGTCGTATGTGGTCATTTTATGAATATCAAAGAAAATATAAAGTTGGTATTGTGTTGCCTGCCTTTCTTTTACAGTTAGCTCCCTGATCCATTGTGGTCATAGGTACCCGTAACGGTGGATTGGTAAGTCGGGTACACTAGAATTAAATAGGAAGGAACCCAGGGTTACTGGTAGTAGAGAGTGTAAGGTCACCCGATTAATGTATATGATTTAATCGGAGAAAAGTACATGGGCCTGGTACGTGTATGGTGAAATTATTGGCCGGGTGACCTGCGATCTCTATCAGTAATTTTCTGGTAGCAGAGCTATGGTTAGGGACTAGTTAAAGTTAGGTAGGACTAGTTAAGATAGATAGGTTGGATGCTGCTAAAACATTTATTGCTGCTAAAAAGGTAAACATTTTTGTGAACTGATCACTCACGTGAAATGCTTTGCTTTGAAAAATTATGAAATGTTTTAGATTGTTTTTCTTACTGTTATATTGATAAATGTACTAATCCATTCGTTAGTAAAGTGTTTTTATGTTTGTTGGGAATCCCCGGGGAATTGAATAGCGAGTGGTGAAGAGAATCCACTTGCTTTGAGGTCACTGATTCAAGGAAAATTGGTGCAGGTTAGGCAGAACTGGAAGCACTAATTAGGGTTTTCTGAATGTATGTTTGAATAAATGATAGCAACGAGTTCGCTGGCAAAACTTCTATCTTGATATAACCTAGTAGGGGTCACATCAGAAGGAGTAGCAGGTTCATCGGAGCTTGGGTGATAGCAAAGGGGTTCGCTAGTGAAACTTTAGACTTAGTATATATATATCCCGAAAAGAAGTGGATGAGTCA
Source organism: Lissotriton helveticus (assembly GCF_964261635.1). Taxonomy (NCBI): domain Eukaryota; kingdom Metazoa; phylum Chordata; class Amphibia; order Caudata; family Salamandridae; genus Lissotriton; species Lissotriton helveticus. The sequence continues at coordinate 969,543,154 of NC_136061.1, read as the reverse complement.
AAGAAGTAGCAGGTTCCCTAATGCTTGAGTGAAGGGTAGGCAGAAGAGATCTATCCGTAGTGTGTGAAAAGTAGACAGAAGGAGTTTACTTGCAGTGAAATAAATCTTTACTGTCTAGACACTGAGTACAGTGGCGAATGTGTATTCGTTGTTAAATAACAAAGCACTTGCACTTTAGAGAGAAATAACGTTTCCGTTACCTTGTGAAGGAGGGAGTCAGTTGCGAAGCTGTTCTGACGTCACTCTGTGCCGCGCTGGGATTGGTAGACGCAGCGGGTGTGTAGCGGAGCTGGAATTGTAAAGGAGGGGTGAGTGCCGAAGCGTGAGAACTGTCTTGCGAAAAGGCCGCGCACCCATTGGTCGAAAATATTTGAATTTGTGCACCTAATTGGTCGCTCGAAAATAAAAGACGTACTTGGATTGGAAGTGATTTTGTAAACAAAGTCACTCGCAGAAATCGTATGTGGTACTCGTATAGACCTCATACTAGACCTGATCCTCGATATTTAGGGTTTGAGAACGATCAGTGGAAAGGTCATAAAACCGACATTATGTACGGAAATAAGAGAAAATTATCCCTTGTAAACAAAGTAAAGAATTACTTCAAAAAGGACAAACCGATTAAAACTAGAGAAGGTGTTGTCATTCCGCCACCGAATACTCCCGCATCTTTCATGATGTTTGATAAAGGGTACCACTCTTGTGTGTGGTTGGAAAACTGGGCGGAATACACTAAAGATGACGGAATTTTGGCTTTTCCGTTGGAAGGTACATTCAATGGCAGGATTTTATTTAATTTGAGAACACGCATGAATGATTTACATCCCAGACCTAGATTAACGCAGTACGAAGCACTAGAGGAATGGGAGATCGAGGCTTTTGAAAGGGATAAGCCCCGAATGGATAAAGGGTTAACAAAATTCTATCCGAAGTGGAAACAAGAGACCCAAGACAAAAAGATGAAACAATGGAGACAGAATATGATTGTAGAAGGACTGTTTCCAATGATGCCAACGGGTGGTCCTCCTGCAGGGGAAAAGAAGACAGAAAAGTGCAAACATTGGGTGCCCATTGGGGAGTCGGATGATGAACTGTTAGATGACATGTTTATAAGAAGTCCGCCTCCTTATAATGAAGGACACAGACCTTCTAGTGTAGGGGATAATTCTCAAAGACCTCCTCCCCAGGATGTGGCCAGATCTGTAAGTGTAGGAGAGGGTTGTCAAATACCTCCCTATAAGGAGGGTTTAGGACCCATAGGTGCTAGAGATATTTATCCAAGAATACCAGCTAGTGGGGAGGCAAGATACTCACGCGAAAGAGACTTTTGCTCTAGACTTCCCTACAAAGGTGAGGCAAGGCCATCAATTTCAGGAATTCCGTTCTCAAGACCTCCATATGAGGAAGAACCAAGATCCCTAGGCACAGGAAACTTGTTCCCAAAACCTAATTATGGTGAAGGACTAAGTGAGACGCATCCCACTGCCCCGAGTTATGCTCCAACTTTGACCCCGCAGGTATTACATGAAAAATCCTTAGACAGGTTATTGGAGGAAAAGGAGCGAGAGGCGTTAGCTAAACAGAGAGCCGAAATAATTCAGAAAATCTCCCAGTTAAATACAAGCCCTGAAGCATTGACAATCCCAGTAACTATTGGACCAGTGGTTCCGTTGTATGGGGACCGACAAGGGAGTCCAAAAACTCCAGTTATTACCCCAGTTATAGCACAGCCTAGACCAGAGCCCTTAATCGTAGATGACCAGACCAGTGAATGCGAGTCTGAGGTTTCGCTAATGGATCTGCCAATCAGGGATACAGGAAAAAGGATGCAGAAAAGACATAATCCTTTCAATACGAGGAAGATTCAAATGGAATCAACTTTGGGTACTAAGAGTGTCACGTTAGTGACTCCTGAAGAAATTGAGAGATGGAGTCGAGAATTAGAAAAACAAGTTCCTCAGTCGAAACATTTAGATCTCTACAAACTGAGAGTAGAAATAGAAGAACTGATGGCAGGAAATGTAGGATTAGACAGATTAAATACCTACTCTGAGGAAGAGCTGCTGTTTATCTGCAAGAGTCTTACCCGAAATGCCAGAGTACTCCATGAAAAACTAACAGACACTGCAGCTAGTATGGGAATAGATATTTCAAAATCAAAACCATTGCAAAAACCGTGCAGAGCAGATTTCTCAGACAAAGATTTGGAAAACCTGAATGTGTCAGGGAAAAAGGCACAGGTCAAAGAATTATTGACAGTATTGCAAAAATGGGGAGATGTAGAAAGATGGAAAGCCAGATGGTGCCAAGAAGAAAGATGATGCTAGATCCAAACAGGCGACTCCTGAATTTGTTCTAAAGGAAGCTGACAAGCCAGAGCAGTTATACCCTATGCGCGAAGTGCCAGGTGGAAAATATGTGCACGTTCCGTGGTCCAGACAGGATATTGTGTCCTTTACCAATGACTTTCCAAAACTACGAGAAAAACCTGTGGACTGGTACAGGCAGGTGGAAAGATTTGTAAAGGTGCAAAAATGCCTATGGAAAGACTTGGATGGGTTCTTTGATATAGTGGTCCCTGTGGATTTATGGACCGAGTGTAAGATTGCCATTGGCTGACCTAGTGAGGAATACCCGAGGGACTCTAACACAGGAGCCCCATCTGAGGAGGTGATGAAAAAATATGATCAGGTAATTCTACACCTGAAGCAAAAGGTGCCTGCGAAGGAAACTGATTGAACTAAGATAGATAGAACCACGCAGGAAAGGGATGAGACTGTGCACTCCTTTTATGAAAGACTGTTACAGGTGTTTAAAACGTACAGTGGTATAGATAACATCGAGATGAAGGACATGACCCACTTCATTTACAGGTTTGTAAACGGTTTAAGACCCGAAATTTGCCAGTGGATCAAAGATAATAAAATTTGTTCGCAGTCTAAGAAAATGGATGAGGTCTTACGGTACGCAAAGTACTGTGAGGACGAGATGGCAGAGAAGCGAAAGGCTCTGAAGGAAAAGGTTATGTGGGCACAAGTGAAGCTAGCAGAACAACAGGAAAAGCAATTGAATAAAATGAATAAGAATACACAAAATCAAGGCTCTGGGGGTGGTGGGAAGCCCAAAGTAAAAATGAGCCGAGAAGAAGCTAAAAAGAAATTTCCCTGTCACCAGTGCGGAGAAATTGGGCACTGGAGAGACGAGTGTCCATATTTACAGCATGATAATACCCAAACCCCTGATTTAACTCCACAGACGTAGAATGAAAAACCAAGAAAGACCCAGCATCAGGTAAAGGCAAGTCAATTGCCCCGAGCGCCAAAACCAAATTATAAGTGAAAATCACCGCAGGGTGACGACATAGAAATCTGGGGAGGCAATGAGAATAGAAATGCAGCAACTTCGCAGTTTCTGTTGAATGATGCTTTTCTCTGTGACGACCAGTACTGACGGGGCCTGAGAGGGGAGGACGAGGAGTGTGTACTTGGCGCCTCCTTGCCGGTAGACCAGTCAGGGCCATACATTGAAGGAAAGGTTGATGGAAATGATGTCACCTTCCTATTGGACACTGCTGCTACCCGTTCTACTGTGAGAACAGCGGACGTTCCAAACCTACCCTTCTCGGGAAAGCAATCCAAGTAGTGGGTGTATCTAATCAATTGATTAGTACCCCAGTTACTGAGCCCATGGAGATCACAATAGGGAATTTCAAGGAAATGCATAGATTTGTAGTCTGTGACACCAGTCCAGTAAACTTACTGGGACGTGACTTGCTGTGCAAAATGAACTGCACCATCTTTTGCACAACAAAAGGCGTCGAAATTCAGACCCCAGACGAGGATGGCATATACAAATTAATGTTAATCAGACCGGACTCAGAAATTAAACAAATGACTATACAAGACTTACCCGAAGAACTCCAAAAGACTGTGAAACCAGAAGTATGGGACTTTACTGGAAAGGATGTAGGAATAATGGCAAATGTAGACCCAATACAAATAGCTATGAAAGAAAATGCAGTTTACCCCAATACCAAGCCCTACAAAATGAGTGCCGAAGTGAGAGCAGGAGTTGCCATTGAAATAAAAAGATTGCTAGAAGCAAACATCATACAAGAAGTGATGAGTAGTCCGTGTAACTCACCCATAATTGGAATCAAGAAACCTAGTGGCAAGTATAGGGTAGTGCAGGACCTGAGAAAGGTAAACAAGATTGTTGTTCCTTGTTGTCCTATTGTTCCAAACCCAGCCGTAATCCTGTATCAGATTCCCTGGGATGCTGAGTGGTTCACCGTGATAGACCTATGTCATGCATTCTTTTCGATCCCATTGCATCCAGACAGCAAATTTCTTTTCTCATTTGCATTCGACAGTCACGTGTTCGTTTGGAATCGCGTCCCTCAGGGGTACACAGAAAGCCCCTCTATCTTTAATCAGATTCTGAAAAAGTGCTTTGAATCTTTAGTTTTACCTGGAAAGTCTGTTTTGGTGCAATATATAGATGACCTCTTGGTGGCGTCTAAAAGTCATAGAGATTGTGTTGTTGACACCATTGCTTTACTGAATCACCTAGGTGAAAAAGGACATAAAGTGTCCCCTGACAAATTGCAGTTCTGTACAAAGTCAGTGAAATATCTGGGGCACCAGATAGAAAAAGGCATCAGAAAAGTCACTTCTGAAAGAGTCAGAATAATTCGGAACATGCCGTTACCCCGTACTCAGAAAGAAGTCAGAATGTTTCTTGGAGTTGTAGGTTACTGCAGGCAATGGATTGTGGGATTTGCAGTCCTGGCATAGCCTTTGATAAAAATGACCACGAAAGGAGCAAAGGACCCAGTGGAATGGAATGATGAAAGCTTGACAGCATTTACTAAATTATGAGAATGTCTGTGTACAGCCCCTGCTCTAGGGATGCCTGATTATTCCAAGGAATTTGCACTATTCTGTGACACACGAGATAATTGTGCACTATCGGTCTTAACTCAGGATCATGGTTTGACTAGATGTCCAGTGGCATATTTTTCTGCCACTTTGGATCCAGTGGCTGCTGGATTACCTGGATGTCTGAAAGCAGTAGCTGCAACTTGCACGAGTTTAGAACAGAGTGAATCCATTGTTATGGGACATCCTGTAACTGTGTATGTTCCACATGCAGTTGTAATTTTACTGACCCGAACTAAGACCCAGAATCTCACCCCTAGTCGGCTGACTAAATACGAGAGGATTCTCGTGGGTGCTGCAAATGTAGTCATTACTCGGTGTAATATCCTGAATCCAGCTACCCTGCTCCCTGACCCAATGATTGCAGAAGCAAAGGGAGAGGACGAGCATGACTGCATTGACTTGACAGAATTCAGTACTAAACCACGCCCAGACATTAAGGAAGTGCCTTTGCCTGTGGAAGATGAGGAGCTGTTCGTGGATGGCTCATGTATGAGACACGAACTTGTAGGCTTGAGTGCTGCTTATGCTGTAGTCTCAGTACATGGCATTAAAGAAGCATCCTGTTTATTTGGAGTGAAGTCTGCACAAGTAGCCGAATTGATTGCATTGATAAGAGCCTGCAAAATTGGGAAAAACAAAAGAATAACAGTATATACTGACAGTCAGTACTGTTACGGGGTTGTGCATGACTTCGGCCAATTGTGGCTACAAAGGGAGTTTCTGACTTCTTCAGGTACTCCCATCCGAAATGGGAAGGTTGTACAAGATTTACTGGAGGCAATCCAATTACCAAAAGAATTGGCAGTGGTCAAATGTGCTGCTCATAAATCTGGCCTTGACCATGTAACTTTGGGAAATCGATTTGCTGATGAAGTGGCCCAACATTGTGCCAGAAATCGCATGTCTGTAAATATCAAACTGGGGGGACCTGGAAACAGCTGCCAACTTATGGTGTTTGAGGAGGTGCCTACCTGGGAAGAATTGAGAGATTGGCAGCATGCTGTGCCATCAAAAGAGAAGGAAAAATGGAGGAAACTTGGTTGTTGACAGAGAAGTGAGGATGGTGTAATTGTGGGCCCAAATGGTATGCCTGTGTTGCCTAGACATCTGCTTGCTTCTATGGCCAGACTGATACATGGAGATTCACACACTGGTAGGGACGCCATGGTTCTGGTTTTCCAACAAACATGGTACAATCCGAAGTTGAGGAAAGTTGCAGAGTCACTCTGCCAGAGGTGCTTAACATGTCAGCAATTCAACGCTGGGAAAAGAACAGTAGTTGAATTAGGAAAAATTGGGAAATCAGGGGGCCCCTTTGTAAGAGTACAGATTGACTTCATCACCCTGCCTCGTTGTGAGGGAATGAGATATGTCCTTGTCATTGTCTGCCTGTTTTCAAAGTGGGTGGAAGCCTACCCTGCCAAAAAGAATGACGCCATAACCGTAGCCAAATTGTTACTACGAGAATTAATACCTAGGTTCGGGGTTCCAGTCACAATTGAATCAGATAGAGGCGGACATTTTGAGAATGAGATAATCGATCAACTCTGTAAAGCATTCAAGATTAAACAGGGGCTGAACTGTGCATATCGTCCAGAGGCTTCTGGAGTGGTGGAGCAAATAAATGGAACTATAAAATCGAGATTAGGAAATATGTGTGAATCTACAGGCATGAATTGGATAAATGCTTTGCCTCTTGTTCTGATGGGACTCAGAAGTATTCCAGACCGAAAAACCGGACTGAGCCCTCATGAAATCCTGATGGGAAGAGTAATGAGACAGGCATGGGTACCAGGATACAAACTGTTAAGCATTTCTGATGATTTGGTACTTGAGTACTGCAAGCAACTGGGTGACCAAGTGCGTTCTATCTCTCGCCAGATTGGGGAAGACGCTGTCGCCAATCCAACAACTCCAGTCCACAAATTGGTTCCTGGCGACTGGGTTGTACTCAAGAAACATACTCGTTCAAGTTGCCTTGCACCGAAGTGGGGAAAACAACGCCAAGTGATACTGGTGACCACGACAGCTGTGAAGTGTGCCGGCGTTCCAAAGTGGATCCATGCCAGCCATACACAGAAGGTGATTCCAGACGAGAAAACTAACGCTGAAGGTTGTCCAGGTGAGGGGTCTGCAGACGTTGGTCCTGAAGTAGCTGATGACGAACAACCGAGCACCAGTCAAGATGATTGGATACCCATAATCGACCTGACTGACGACCCCATCAGAACAAGAAGTCAAACCTACGAAGATAGAGAGTGGAATAGAGAGGAAGAGACAGGCACAGGCGAAGACGATCAGATTATTGAAATCCATGTAAAATCTGAAGATGAAGAAGGTCAGACAGGGACAGAGCAAGTAATTGACACACCTCCACAAACTCCTGAAATCGAAAAGGGACAGACTAGAACTAGTGTAAAAGTTCGAGCAGAAGAAAATCAAGAGATCGAAGTGCTTGAACAGGATCAGATATAATTAGAAGAACGTGTTCAGGACACAGAAATAGAGACACCCGAAAGCCAAAACCAGAATTCACCTGAACAAGGCCAGCTTAGTAACCAGGCAGAAGAAATAGAAATAAGACCTGGAACTAGTCAGACAGGAAGGGAAGAAACAGAAGCAGAAGTGCCACAAACACATGAAAATAAAAGAGCATTAGAAGAAAGCCAAATCACAGTGCCAGCTAAAAGACTCAAGAAAAGAAAAATATCGAACCAAGATATATTAAGAGACTGAGACTAAGAATAAAAACAGTAGAAGAGAAACTTGCAGAAAGAAGGAAAAGTTCTCGTATAGCAGAACAAGCTGGAGAAAGCTCCAAAAGGAGAAGTGATCGAATAAAAAGACTGAACGAAAAATATCAAGATCCTGAATGGACATATTTAATTTTGGAGGAATTTGAGGATCTTGATATAACTGATGAAAGTGACGAAGAACAGATTGCTGATCAGTCTGCTGAAGAAGACGAACCAACCTGAAGTTGCTCAGTGTAAGCTACCTGTGCAAAGTTACAAAGAGGGGTTGAAAACTTCTTCTGAACAAAAATGTCTGATTCAAATGTGAATGGAAGGCCTAGACGCAGTTGTTGCAAAACATGCTGCAAAGTATGTATATGTAGTGTAGCTATAGTGTTAATAATTTGGATAGGACTAACAGTTTTCATTCCTTATATGGTGAGCAAAAATACTAATATTGACCCTACACAGACTGTAACTACTGACACTGAAGAACTGACAACACGAAGTGTAGAAAGACGTGAAAAAGCACTCAGACACACAAAACGAGACTTAGAAGCACTAGATGAGGAAGGACTACATTACCACGGAGTTAAGAACCAGACTCATTTAAATGTTTTCGCAAACCTGTTAGTGCATTATGTAGAAACTATGGAAATAGAAGACTGCTATGTCTGCATGAAGCTACCTACTTCTGTAGCTGAAGGCGTGACTTATCATCACCTACCCTTGACCTATGGAATTTCCTGTAGTATTTTAGCTAGCTTATTTTACAAAAGAGGACCGTTACAGTACTACTACTCTAACTCAGTCGTGATATTTTCTGAACTTCCAATACGTGGAAATCTGAATCCTGTACATACTAAAAGTGACGTTACACGTTATATGGGAGAATACTTTCTGACTATAGGTACCATAGACTTAAATGAAGCACACAGACAGAGATAACTTGACCTGTTCATTACATGAACAAGAAAAATTTTTTCTAAACATGGCAGAGAAAAGAAGGGAGAGTTTCCAAAGAAAGGCAAATGATAAAAGACAGAAAACTCCTAAATGGGCTGAAAACATGGAATGCACCTCAAATGGTGGGGCTGGTCCTGCTTTGTTGCTGGATTTCGAAAGGAAAGGGAAACTCTGTCTTCACCGCGAAAAGACTAGTTATTATAATAACATTTTCATTGGTTCCAGTCAATGTGAACACAATTACAAGGTAATTGGAGGTTGGGGTTTCAAAAATGGGTCAGAACCTGTGTTTCCCGGAATTTATTATATATGTGGAAACAAGGCTTATTTCAAATTGCCGGATCACTGGTATGGAAGCTGCTACTTTGGCATTGTTTTCCCGAAAATATACCATGTGAATGAAATTGCTGGAAGCAATGAAAACACTAATGGCTTAGTGCGTAGTAAAAGAGAAAGCGTAGGTGAAATAATGGGTAGTATTTTTAGTGCACTGATACCTGGAGTGGGAGTGGTTCTGAACACACACAGAATTTGCAAATTATCCACAATAGTGGATGTGTTGTCTACTGACACAGCTCATGGATTTCTGCTGGTCAATACCAAAATGGTTGCGATCAGATCAATGGTTTTGCAGAACAGACTTGCGCTTGATACCTTATTAGCAAAAGAGGGCGGAGTCTGCCGGATGTTGAAAGCGCAACATTGTTGCACTTACATACCGGACAAAAGTGTACAAATCAAAAGGTATGTGAAGAACATTACCAATTTAGAAAAAGAACTCAAACCACTGGAGGTTGACAGTGCCTGGAAGAGACTTACTGATGGTCTCTCCGCTGTAGGTCAGTGGTTTTCTAATTTAGGTAAAGGTTTATTGTTTAAGGTACTCATGCCAATTGGAGTGATAGGTTTCGTCATATTCCTTATATTTGTCTGTTGCAAATGCCGCAAACACACAAAGAAATACACTGTGAATAGAAGAGGTGTGAAAAGGAGTGTGGATGAGCTTGAATTGGAAGAAATGAATAATCAAATTTACAAAAGGGTGAAAAATTCTCACCCTAACAAAGATGTGAAAGAGAAATTGAATCGCTTGTTGGAAGAGATTGAGATGCACAAAGTGTGAGAAAAGTTGGCATCTGGTTCCATTTGTTTGTGATGATAATAAATATCATCAAAGAGGGGATTGATAGAGCAAGATTTCGCATATTACGCGACTTGCTTTAAATCAAGAACCTCGAATAACTTATAATCCTATAATTCAATTTGTACGTTTTACTAATTTCTTTTATTTTGATGTGTGTGTGTATCGTAGTGACGCTTGCCTATGTGTTTTACTAATACGAATAACCCTTGTTCCTAAAATGGCCGCCGCTTAATGGGTTTCTTCTGCGCATGCGTTAGTCACACTCACGTGACGTGACGTAGTTGCAGTTCTGGTGGGAAAATGTGCGCATGCGTACTTGCCTCTAAAATGGCTGTTTGTGTCTTAACGTGGTGAAGCTTGCGCAGATGCTTTCGTGTTCTCGTCTGTTGCACTAATTATAATGCCATAGTATATTTTTCAATTTAAAGAGTATAAAGCAGCTATTCATGGTATATAGTGAATTCCTTTATTTCTATGTTTTAATTTGTTTTCGCTTCCTTTTCATGTACTGCGATATTTGGGGGTCTGAGGGAGACGTGAACCATCTTGAAAGTCCCTTCTGTGCATGTCACCGTTGCAGAGAGAAGGCAACCTTGAGCAGTGGAACTCAGCCAGCTGGCAGCCACAGTCAAGATGCTCCTGTGAACACAACCTCTGACCCAGAGGGATGGAGCTAAACTGTCCCTAACTCGATACAATTGTTATTTTCCATTGTATTCTGTCAAAACTATCGTGAGAACCCCAAACCTGCTAGGCGGTCTCAGAAAATGTTAATTTAGGCTTGTAGAAGTTTGTTCTGATTGGTGTGTTAACCTATCCTACTTGGGGACCAATCGAAATTGGGGATTCTGACTCTTGCAACATTTGGTGGGTGGTACACTGACCCGAAAACAGTATAACTAGCCTAGGTCTAGCTAGAGAAATTGTCCGACTTGTCTGAATAGCTGACCTGTCACTGACCCAACGCACTCAATAGGTGACTGAATAGAGAGCGCTGCGGAGCACTCTGTCCGAATTTGACCATAGACTCAAAGGTTTTACTAAACCTTAAGTGCTGGCGGAGCACTTTGCTGGGGAGTTCGCTAACCCAATCGGGGTTCTGACTGATAGCTGCGCAGAGGGTGGAGCGCAGGCGTTGCTTCCAAACTGCGGGTGCTGGTCGTGCCTTGGTGGTCCTGTCCTGATCCTAATCTGGTTTTCCTGTCCTGTCCTGGGGTGTCCATTCTGCACCTGCTGTCCCATTGATGACTGTCCTTCCTTGGGGTATTTCCTGACCTTGACTGATCCGTGGCCAGGGTTGGTTTTCACACCAATTTAGGTAAATATATACGTACTGAAAACTCTATCCTGCACCTTCTATTTTCTGTCTTTGCTTCAATAAAGACATACCTTTGCATACGTTAATTTTCCATGCTTTCCGCAACCTACTATATGAAAAGTCAATGCATTTATTTTCATAGCATGTTCCTATGTTTCCCTACCTTTTAGAGCACATTTTCTCCATACTGTTGAATTATAGATGTGGTTTATAAATTTCTCCTATAAGCTGATTTGAAGTAATGTTGCTAGAATTATAGCGTGTTTCCATTTCTTCCCCTTCCTATTTGAGGTATAGGATTTCCAAAACTTCTATCTTACCGTTGAAGTATTTTTCCAGTAACTAAATTCTAGTTTATGCATACGTTTGCCCATCTATAGTTTTACTTCGTGAATTCCACTCCTGAAATCTGCTTAGCATATTCCCTGTTCTCAATCTCATATTTAGATTTATAAATGTTTGCCCTGACTTGTTTTCTCTATGGTTATGTTCTCTTCGTTATCTTGATTATCGATTGCCTTTTGATTGTAAACCTAATGTTTTCCGAATCTGATTTCTAGATAAACCTTTAAAACTTTCCAGTTGTCCGTGGTCATTTTATGAATAACAAAGAAATACAGAGTTGGTATTTGTGTTGCCTGCCTTTCTTTTACAGCTAGCTCCCTGATCCATTGTGGTCATAGGTACCTGTAACGGTGGATTGGTAAGTCGGGTACACTAGAATAAAATAGGAAGGAATCAGGGTTACTGGTAGTAGAGAGTGTAAGGTCACCCGATTAATGTATACGATTTAATCGGAGAAAAGTACATGGGCCTGGTACGTGTATGGTGAAATTATTGGCCGGTTGACCTGCGATCTCTATCAGTAGTACTGGTAGTGGTAGTATTGGTAGTGGTAGTACTGGTGGTGGTAGTACTGGTGGTGGTGGTACTGGTGTTACTGGTAGTGGTAGTACTGGTGGTGGTGGTATTGGTGGTGGTGGCGGTACTGTGGTGGTAGTACTGGTGGTGGTGGTGGTGGTGGTACTGGTTGTAGTAGTACTGGTGGTGTGGTGGTAGTACTGGTAGTGGTGGTATTGGTGGTAGTACTGGTAGTGGTGGTGGTGGTGGTGGTACTGGTGGTGGTAGTACTGATAGTGGTGGTACTGATGGTGGTAGTACTGGTGGTGGTGGTACTGGTAGTGGTAATACTGGTAGTGGTAGTACTTGTGGTCGTGGTACTGGTAGTACTGGTGGTGGTGGTAGTAGTAGTACTGGTGGCTGTAGTACTGGTAGTACTGGTGGTGGTGGTAGTACTGGTAGTGGTAGTACTGGTGGTGGTGGTACTGGTAGTACTAGTGGTGGTAGTACTGGTGGTGGTGGTACTGGTGGTGGTGGTAGTGGTAGTACTGGTGGTGGTGGTACTGGTAGTACTGTTGGTGGTGGTAATACTGGTGGTGGTGGTAGTGGTAGTACTGGTGGCTGTAGTAGTGGTAGTACTGGTGGCTGTAGTAGTGGTAGTACTGGTGGCGGTAGTACTGGTAGTACTGGTGGTGGTAGTACTGGTGGTGGTGGTGGTATGGTAGCGGTAGTACTGGTGGTGGCGGTACTGGTACTGGTAGTACTGGTGGTGGTGGTACTGGTAGTACTGGTGGTAGTGGTACTGGAAGTGGTAGTAGTGGTAGTACTGGAGGTGGTGGTACTGGTGGTGGTAGTACTGGTGGTGGTAGTACTGGTGGTGATAGTACTGGTAGTGGTGGTACTGGTGGTTGTGGTACTGGTAGTGGTAGTACTGGTTGTGGTGGTACTGGTAGTACTGGTGGTGGTAGTACTGATAGTACTGGTGGTGGTGGTGGTGGTGGTACTGGTAGTGGTAGTACTGGTGGTGGTGGTACTGGTAGTGGTAGTACTGGTGGTGGTGGTACTGGTAGTACTGGTGGTGGTGGTACTGGTAGTGATAGTAGTGGTAGTAGTGGGAGTACTGGAGGTTGTGCTACTGGTGGTGGTAGTACTGGTGGTGGTAGTACTGGTGGTGGTAGTACTGGTGGTGGTAGTACTGGTAGTGGTGGTACTGGTGGTTGTGGTACTGGTAGTGGTAGTACTGGTGGTGGTGGTACTGGTAGTACTGGTGGTGGTGGTACTGCTAGTGGTAGTATTGGTGGTGGTGGTACTGGTAGTATTGGTGGTGGTGATACTGGTGGTGGTGGTAGTGGTACTGGTAGTACTGATAGTGGTAGTACTGGTAGTGGTAGTACTGGTGGTGGTGGTACTGGTAGTACTGGTAGTGGTAGTACTGGTGGTGGTGGTACTGGTAGTACTGGTGGTGGTGGTAGTACTGGTGGCTGTAGTAGTGGTAGTACTGGTGGTGGTAGTACTGGTAGTACTGGTGGTGGTAGTACTGGTGGTGGTGGTGGTGGTACTGGTAGTGGTAGTATTGGCGGTGGTGGTACTGGTGGTTGTAGTACTGGTGGTGGTGGTACTGGTAGTGGTAGTATTGGTGGTGGTGGTACTGGTAGTGATAGTACTGGTGGTGGTGGTACTGGTGGTGGTAGTACTGGTGGTGGTGGTGGTGGTATTGGTAGTATTGGTGGTGGTATTGGTAGTGTTGGTGGTGGTGGTGGTACTGGTAGTACTGGTGGTGGTGGTAAGGTAGTATTGGTGGTAGTGGTACTGGTAGTGGTAGTATTGGTGGTGGTGGTACTGGTAGTGGTAGTATTGGTGGTGGTGGTGGTACTGGTAGTGGTAGTACTGGTGGTGGTGGTACTGATAGTGGTAGTATTGGTGGTGGTGGTACTGGTAGTGGTAGTATTAGTAGTAGTGGTGGTACTGGTGGTGGTGGTACTGGTGGTGGTGGTACTGGTGGTGGTGGTACTGGTGGTAGTAGTACTGGTAGTGGTAGTATTGGTAGTGGTAGTACTGGTGGTGGTATTACTGGTGGTGGTGGTACTGGTGTTACTGGTAGTGGTAGAACTGGTGGTGGATGTGGTATTGGTGGTGGTGGTGGTGGTACTGTGGTGGTAGTACTGGTGGTGGTGGTGGTGGTGGTACTGGTTGTAGTAGTACTGGTGGTGTGGAGGTAGTACTGGTAGTGGTGGTATTGGTGGTAGTACTGGTAGTGGTGGTGGTGGTACTGGTGGTGGTAGTACTGATAGTGGTGGTACTGGTGGTAGTAGTACTGGTAGTGGTGGTATTGGTGGTGGTAGTAGTGGTGGTATTGGTGGAGGTGGTACTGGTGGTGGTAGTACTGGTGGTGGTGGTAGTACTGGTAGTGGTGGTATTGGTGGTGGTGTTAGTGGAAGTACTGATGGTGTTGGTGGTTGTGTTACTGGTGGTGGTAGTACTGGTACTGGTGGTATTGGTGGGGGTGGTACTGGTGATGGTAGTACTGATAGTGGTAGTACTGGTGGTGGTAATACTGGTGGTGGTGGTGGTACTGGTTGTAGTAGTACTGGTGGTGGTGGTGGTACAAGGTAGGAGCTCGAGGCATATATACAGGGTGAGGAGCTTCAGGAAGCTACAGCTGGTTTATACAATAAGGATCAGTTTGAGGAATATATATACACAGGGTGAGCTGGAACTCGAGGCATGTACACAGGGTGATAAAGCGCTCGAGGTATATGCTGAGAGGTGAGGAGCTTGAGCTATGCCAGGTTATACAAAGAGAGGATGAGGAGGGATGCGGAATATATACTTAGGGTTAGGAGCCTCAGTCATATAGACTGGTGAGTTAGAAGCTTGAGGTGTGTGCAGAAAGGGTGAGGCGCTTGAGGCACAGACGGATAGGGTGATGCGCCTCAGGTATACTGAAAAAGAGAAGCGAGCACGAGGCATGTTTAGATGTGTGAGGAGTTATAAGCATATACACCGGGTGAAGTACGTGACCCACTTTTAGAGACACTGGACTGTTAAAACGTGGATGATGACTTTTGGCACAAAGACAGGCAGTGCGGGGACCCCGCAGCGTAGACAGTTTATAGTACCTTCAAGTGCTATAAATAAATTGTTCACATGGACTAAACAAGGCAGCGCTGGGAGGGGGGCTGGGCACGAAGGAAGGAGAAATGCCTCCGGCCGTGAAAACAATGCAGTGCTCGTGAAACTGAAAGCACGGCCAGCCGGCCGTGAAAGCCTTTGATGCCGCAGGGGGTGGAGCGGCAAACTGAAAGCACGGCCGGCCGGCCGTGAAAGCCTTTGATGCCGCAGGGGGTGGAGCGGCACCAAGCTGGGCAACAGATGGCTGACGATTTGATGCTGTGCACGCGCATTTTAGGTCAATGCGCTTGCGCATTGACCTAAAAGCGCACGGGCACAGCATCAAATCGCCAGTTAGTTAAAGTCTGTTTAAGCCCCTATAGTCTCGCTCCGCTCAATGCGCATGCGCATTGACAGGTCGCGAGACCTAAAAAGAAGGGATAAACTATTAATAGCCCTGACGAAGGCCCCAAACCCACTTAGGCTCCTTGAGAGGGCCGAAACATGTTGGCACAGTAACAGGGGTACAACTGAATAATTGAAATCAGTAAAACCCATCAAATTAATTTTTTTTGTCCATACCCCAGGTACCCTCTGAATAAAGGATAGCCGTTGGGTATACCTTGAGGTATTTTTAAAATATCACTCATCTGGATCCCTGCTTATCCAGTTTTGCTTTATCTAGGAACTCCCATTCTATCTATGGTTGAGTCCGCCCGGGTAGTATCATCTTACCCTGGTGTGGATAGGCGCCAATGATGAAGCATGTCACGATAAGTGAGTGAGGCGTCTACCCCAATACCTTTGGATACCCCCATCTTGAAAGATAGGGCAGAGGTAAAACACGACATCCTGACCCAATAAGAAGCTAAGAGTTCCTTGGATGAACTTCTAAGGCAGCAGTTGCTTGTGTGTGAAAGCATTGTAACCGGGAGAGTGCAACTGGCCCGACTGTCTCTCACTCTCCATACTGAAAAAAAGTAAGCTGACTCATGACACCACAAACACCGCTGATGCCATGCTGCCTAGGGCTCTCAACCAAAGGATGTAGGGCAAGTTACCATATCGCACTTTACTGGAAAAGAAGAACCAATGAATACCAGGCTGCTGGCTTTCAGACGAGAGCGACTTGTTCAAATTGATCAAGAACCATGAACGACTAAAGGTATTGTAGTCCATCCCGACCGCATCATTTCTGTTGATAGCTGGTGGTGGGCAGAGTAGGTAGCCATCAAGCTATGTTTATCGACATGACCCTCTGTTGATACAGGGTGATGATGGGCAGTATCACTATGTGGATATCTAGACAGCAGTCTTCAACCCAAATTGCACAAGGATGACATTGTATTGATATTCTTGCACACTAAATTCCAGTGGGTGATTTAAAAAGTGGCATGTTTTGGTATACAGTGGTAGGTGTCTGCCAGAGTCAAAGAAATCATGAACACGCCGATGATACGCAGATGATGATCACTCTTTCTCAGGACGCGGCCATTACTGCTGTTCTGATTAGATTCTACCTGATGGAGGTGGCTGAGCGGATGAGCCTCGGCTGTCACAAGCTAATTGCTGGGAAGACTGAAGTCTTCATCATTAGCAAGCAACCTTCGATTCGGTCATCGGCATAGTGGCCTGATTTCCATGGCCCTCTCTACCTGTGCCCAAATCTAAAGTTAAAAATCTAGGTATCTGGTTTGACTCAACATTATCATTTGATAGGAAAATCACTAGCCTAGCAGGACAATGCTTTAAGATCCTTAAACCTTGAAAACAATCCTTTATTATTATTGTTAAATCCTCATGGGGCGTCAATTAAATGATCATCAGTAATATTTTCATCCTGAAATTAATCATTTCAATACTGGCATTAACTCGCATCACATTTTAAACAATTGAAAGCGTTCTGTGACTAACAACACCAACAAGAGGCTGTAGTACACAATATTCCATCTTACGTTAGACTAAATATTTGGCCGTCACGTAGCCTTCACCAGAAGATACCATGTACCTCCTTATGGAGTATTTCTCCTGGCTGAATGAAAAGACGAGAGTCTACATGGCTTCTTCTTCTCGAAATGTAGATGTAACTTGATTCTCCAGGCTTCTTGTACCACTTAGAGTCTACAAGAACTAGAAAAGGATCCCTACAATGCTTCTCCAAGGGCCTGCAGGCAACCTCCTTTGCCTATTCCTAACCATGTCTGGCATAAACAGGTTAGGTGTGACTTTGCGGGCACAGCTGACCCCTTGGATAGATATTGAGATGACACATTGTTGAACATTTGGACTCTGAGTGACATCTGAAAGGGCTTTGAAACGTCTGCATCTTCTTCAGTGAGGATGGGTATGCCCTTCCATAGCCCTCTGTGTGTTTGCTCTTTAAATACCAAGTTGATCTTTTCTTTTTTATTCTTTTTTTTTAATGGAGTTTTATATAGCGAGAACTTAACCTGAATCGGGTATCAGAGCGCTTTACATAGCACCAGTTGCAGTTGCATGAGGACACATACATTTTTTTTTGTTAGGCACGGGGAGATCAAGTGATTTGCTCAGAATCACAAGATGTTCAGCGTCGCTGCCGAGACTGGAACCCAGATCCCCAGATCCCCAGATCCCCAGATTCGATGACGACCGCCCTAGCCGCTAGGCCAACTCCTCTCCTTAAATGGATCCTAAAACACTTTCATTCCAGTTACTGAAAGTTTGAATGCCAGTGCCCACAGCTGGCATCGTTTGATCTACGTGGGAATAGGTGGGTGAGGTCCAGGCACGTGGTCTGATCATGCCTGACAAATTTGATGCTACTAGTATGTTTACGCAATGTTTAATAATGAAATTACATTTTAATTTACATGGCGCACTACTACCCAAAGGTGTCTAGACATTGGTGCTCCATTGAGTTGGAAGTAAACGAAGAGGATAGAAGAACAAAAACACTATTTGTTAAATAGCCTTTAAGTTTTTAAGGTTTTACGGAAAAGGTATGTGAGAGCAACTAAAGCATGCCTCATGCACCATTTATTCTACGTAACTGATCACAGGGTGATAGCATGCCTAGAGAGCTATCTCATTCTCAGCGTGGTGATGCTGTTCCAAGGGAGTATATTAGCGCAATATTAATAGTTGTCTATTGCCAGTAAAGGGATTATATTCTGTCCACCAAGAAATGCTGAATGCACAGTCCACTGAACCCCAGTAAAGAGTCTGTACACTTCACCTAGTAGTACTGAACGTGTAACCCAAGGAAATACACAGGACACCTCACTAATGAGTCTGTACACTTCACCCAGAAGCGCTGAACAAGCAACCGAAGGAAATACACAGGACTCCGCAGTAAAAAGCCTGTACACTTGAGCCATAAGTGCTGAACTTGCACCCAAGGTAATATTACTAGACAACTCCAAGCCACTGGGATACAATCTGTGTTTGCCCAATTGGTGCTACTGAATTAATTCATGACTGAAAATATTTAACTTGAAATAAGGTGGCCCAGTGACATGCATCTGATCACCCTAAATCTTGAAGACTTTTCACAACCAGATACAAAAGCTAAAGAAGCTGTCATAAGCGGTCCCCTTTTAACCATCCACCTTTTACCTAGACATGCATGGTGGACGTCCTGGGAAGGAAGTCTAGTAGATTGGGGCGGAAGGAGAGACAGCGGCTGGAGGAACAGTGGTGACCGTATTACCTGAGCTTAACAAGCAATGGGAGAGGGAAGAGGTATTGGGCAGGGGTAAGGGAAGTGTGATGACCCAAGATCTGGGCGTTGTAATTGATCAAGGACAACCAGGAAGTTAAGGCACCTATTGCATGGAAAAACTTCATCTCCATAAGTTTGTTGTGCTCTTTCATTTGCAAAGTATCACATTTAGAATTAAGTAAGGCCATGACCGACAGCGGCTGGTCCTCGAGCTGTAACCGGTGTGCACCCTCCTGATGTAATTGGTGGGATGTACGACATTACAACGCATGCTTTTACCACGCATGCTTTTACATCGCGGTTTTTACAACGCATACCATTACAACGCATAGCGCTTTGGGGTGCTGGATAGTGAATAGTTTAATTTACTATTCCAACTCCAGTCCCCGTGGATAGTAGGGAAGGTTATTGGATAGTAAATTAACCTATTCCCTATCCTAGAGCGCCCCCCAGCGCAATGCGTTGTAATGGTTTGCGTTGTAAAAGCTGGTATGTAAAAGCATTGCGTGGTAAAAGTTGCGTTGTAAGTGATGTTTCCCTAATTGGTGTGTCCAATGTCAGCAAATTCAGCATGCTCCAGTAACTTCTCCAAAACCTCTCCCATGTTATGGTTGCCCTTGAGTTCAGGTTCCCTAAATTTTCATCTAGGGAAAATAAACACCCGGCGTGGAGTGTCTGACCCCTCTTCCTCTCTAGATCTTTTTGAGGGCTTCCACTACCATTACTCTGCCCTTCTCTAAGACACCCTCAGTAAGCATGGGCGGATTTTGCGGATTGGCAATCCGCGAACTTGCGTATTTACGGATTCGCAATCCGCGAAGATCCGCGAACTCTAGCGGATTTGCAGATTTTTCCGTTTTTTGTGTTGGCGCGTGTTCGCGCCGATTTTGGGACAAGTTCGCAATTGCGAACTTACTTTTCGGCTTGCAACGGCCGCGACTATGTTGTTTCTACGTCTGGTTTATCATCACAGGTTCACAGCACCCTCTGTTTCACCACTGCCACCCTCTGGGACACCCATGCCACCCTCTAGTACATCCTCACTGGCACCTATTAGGTTTATTTATCACTGTAGATTATGGTGGTTGAAAAAAGCAAGCACACCTGCCCTTCTTCAACTGCCATCAATTAATTTGTGTTTCATTAATGTGTCAGTAATTTTGAAAGTTCCAGTCTGGCTGGCACCTGCTTCCTTCCTTATCTGTAATTTGCTTTTTGTTGCAGTGAATTTTTTTTTTCACAGGACCTTTATGGTGCTATTCTATGAGCCTGCTGTTTGGGTCATAGCAGGGTCATAGAATAGTTGCAAACTCTGGAGGGGCCCATCAGGAAGCACTACCTTGAATGTTACTAATGTTAAGTTTGAACTTTTGCACCTGCTCATTGCTTTCAGTTTAGCTAAAATCGTTTTTTCTGCAATTTCGCGCGTTTTTTGGGGCGCGAATCCGTGCGAGATCGATTTCGGAAGCCGCGAATACGTGCGAATACAAAATTGTTTTTGTTGCGACGTGTATGTTCGCGTGATCTTGCGCGTGTTCGCGAGGCGCTTCTAGCTATACGTTTGCCAAGTTACCCTATCGGTCGTACACGGGCGCGGCCATCTTGTTGGCGTGACGTAATTCCGTTTCCGCCCGCTATGTGTAATCTCGCAAAGTGTGCTGCTCGCTAGTACAATTTCGCGCGTACTCGCAAGGAAAATCTCGCGCGAACTTACCCACGCGGTCGTGAACGGGCGCGGCCATCTTGTTTCTCATTCATTGCTATGGTTCTGGGCATGCTTTCTCTATCCTCTCTCAATCTCTGCCATCCTTTGCTTGTTTGAAGTTTTTTTGATCTAATTTTACTTATTATCTAACCCTCTATTTTTCTAGCTCTATATTTTTGTGTTTTCTGCAGCTTTTAGTTACTTTTAAACTACTTTTTTAAACTCTTTTCTTTTCTTCTTCACTATTCTATTTCTTCTTTATCATTTAAGTTTATTTCTGCCCAGACCATGGTAAAGGGAGCCGGGAAGCACCCTGAGAAGGGGAAGGGTCCCGCACCCCGTGCCCGGCTCCCGTGCGGGCGTTTAAGGGGGGAGCAAGTGGTCCCGAGGGAGATCTTCAGCGCGGAGGAAGTGGCGGCACTGATCTTCCACGTCCAGCGCCGCCTCCCCAAGACGATCCTGGGAGGCGGCAAGATCGCGACCGGCTATGGCATCCGGGAGCGCCGCCAGCGGTGGGAGAAGGTGTGCCGGGCCATGTACAAGATCTCTGGGGTCCGGCGCACATATAACCAGGCCACCCACCGCTGGACCGATGTCATGGACCGGGAGCGGGACTTGCTGGACGCGCTCGGCGTAGAGGTCCCCGGGCTTGGTGAGTAGTAGTACATTTACTACTCTGTTTTATCCTGCTCTGTTATTTGCAAATCTTTGTTCTTTACCAAGAGCAATAATGCTGCCGATTACATTGAGGTAAATTATATTTCAAAATCTTCCATGCATTTCATTTTCAGGTGCACTGCTCTCCTTCTCAGTAGCCTTGCTTGCTACTATGCTTCTTTGTTTTGTATGTTGTGTTCAGAAGCATTTCATTGGCCTGAGAAATTATGTATGAGTGTACTGTAAAGAAAAGAACTGCGTAATGCTAGACAGTAAGGGTCATATTTTCAATTACCGGCGCATCCCTGCAAAGTAGCAGGGATGCGGCAGTAATTGTGTGCCATGCCACCACCACCCATTGGCCCAAAACGTCACAGAAGCCTTACGCATCTGTGCCGTAAAGGCAGCGCATTGCTGGAGTTGCGTGCCAACGATGGCGCAGCTCCAGCAATGCTCTGGGGTACCCTATCTCCCCAATGCTGCATCAAGCCGTACGTCGGCTTCAAGCGCGCAGGGTTTGAGTCATGCATCATTGTCCTAAAAGTGACTGATTGACATCTTGTAGATTTCCCTCAGCCACTTTTAGGATTCGTTCCTGCGCAGGTACGCCCTCCCTTGCGCCGGAACGCCCCCTGATGGCGCAGGGCTTTACAACGTGATGCATCGCCCATATGCCCATATGTGTTTTTTTTTTTAATATATACGCCGCACCAACACCATGGCGAGTCTTTTGTTCTGCCGCTGCGTCAGAAAAGGCACGCAACAATGGAGGAAAATCAGCCGCAACTTCCGCAAGGGACTTATAAATCAGCCCCAACAGACTGAAGTCCAGTCCTTCCTTTAGACAGTCACATGGCTATCAGAAGAAATAGTGGCGGTGGTGGCGGGTGGATTGATAGTTTGAGTATTCACTGATCTGCAAGCAGGATGGACTTTGTCTGTCACGTGTTGCGCACTGCTGCCTGCAGTGCCAGGCCTAGGCAAACCTCTTTAGTAGTCTGTTTTTTGAGTTACATAGGAACTTTCTAAGTCAACGTTCCGCAAATCAGGCAATACGAATAACGTAGTATACCACATGAGATAGATCCCGTGGAATAGTTGTCTATCTATTTGCTATTTTTCCAAAATATGTTGTTATTGTTCTTTTCAAATGTTTGATTTGGTTGAAAAATCTCATCCATGTTTTCTGGTTTTTCTTTCTTTCATGTTGTACATCAGCTCCCCCCAAGGGCAAGAGGACACAGGAGGAGGGTGCTGAGGATGCAGGCCAGGATCGGGCAGGCGAGGGCTCCTTTGCTGGCCCCAGTAAGTTTACATTTTAATAAACAGTACCTATTTTTTCCTAGCGTTCCTCATTCGATTTTTTCTAAATCGTCTTTGATCTTCTTGTAGACTGGATATAAATTCTTATCCTGCCTCGAATATGACTCCCTGTGGTATTACTAGACTATTCTTATTAGTCTGTCTGTGTAGCTAACTAAGATTGGACATTTGGCAATTCCATTGGACTCCCATTATATTCAGCAATACCTCTATGCACTGTCTCCTTACTGACTAGATAGTGTGGCAGAGTCATTCAGCTCCCGAAGTCACCGATTATAGATCCCCAATGATCTCTAGATTATCGTACGCAGGACAAGAGAGTAGTACGGAGTCACAGCACAGTCAAGAAGTGTCAGAGGCACTCATGCTTGCAAAAATTCCAAAACCTTTAGCTCATCCACTCTAGTCTAGAGGAACAAAAACCACAGAGTCTATTTAAGTGTAAAAGCTTTATTAAAAGTAAACACATTTATTAAAATCTACTTTGTCATAAAACTATTTAACTGTAAACGGAAAAGTGGTTAGTGCTGACGATTAATTGGACACATTTCTTGTGGTCGAGCCGAACTCTCACCTAGTTTGAACTTGATCCTGGTCGTGTTCTTAGGACTCAGGAGTCAAGCTTCTGTCTGTTAGGAGAAAAAGTGGTGCGTGTTAAAAATCAAAAGCAAGCATTCATCAGTTGTGCATAAAAGTGCAGCAAGACAACAGCCTTCCCTGGAAAATGGGACATTTTTACTATGGAGTAGACAGTCACAAATTATTACATTGTATTCTGTTTTTTTAACATTTCTCCTAGACCAAATATTATATAGTAGTGAGTGGTGTATTCTAACATTCTTAAATGTACTTTGTAGGTGTAACATCTGGTGACGGGGCCAGCGCGGAGGTGGCTGTGTTGGACTTGGACTCGGAGGCCTCTGGGGAGGAGGCGGCGTTAGAAGAGCTGGTGGCCGTTCCTGTGGGGGATCAAACGGTGGTGGCGGAAACAGGTAAGCTATATATTCCTTACTTATTGAGATTGAAGACTGCATAGTGTGCTTTCTGCACGGGTGTATTACAATTACAAATCAACCAGGTAGTAGCCTCCTCGAAATGTACTTCGACTTAGCTGTGAAGTTTTTGGTGAGAAGAATCCCAATAAGTTCTTAGACGAACGTGATGGATGGGATGAACGAAAAGCGAAAGAAGGGTGTAAGTAAGTGGGACGCGAACTTGTATGATGGCTGGCAAAGAAGAACGATATGTGTTTGCTTGGACCCAGAGGTGGCTTGGAAGGAAAGAATATGGTATGGTGCATGGCTGGGTCAATGATGAAGCAAGGATGGGTGGAAGGACAGCAGCCTGGGTGGGTGAAACAGAAACTGTATGTGTGCGTATACTTTGACTGAATGGATGCCTGGAGCATGGTATTCTCTGACTCTTACATAGCACATGTGTATCTAGAGAGAGTAGATGGTCGCCAGGTGAAGTAAGTGTTACCTTGAAGAGCATGTACCACCGCACCCGCACGTCCGTCCCAGTGCAGGGAAGGCAAGGAAAAGAAATTGTAAATGTGTCCAATACTACCATGAATAGTAGCAGTACTTTGTATTGCGTTTGCATTCACAGCATATATCTGGTTATTACGGTGGACACTCCGTACCTCTCTTAATAACTTTAGTTTACTTGTAGTACGTCATTCATGTGTGGGTGTATCACTGTTCACTCAATATTAAGCAAAGCACCTAAAGTCATCTCATCTGTCATTAAATACGTCCCATGTGAAGTGATAGATAATCAAATTAGTTAGCTTCTTCAGTTTCCTTTTCTAGTACTCATTTGCACTGTAGGGTGAAAGGTAAATTAATTAAGCAGTAGCCCTTGTAACAGAGTATTCTCAGTGCCACCCGTAATAGAAAAGTAATAGCTTCACCACCTGCATGTACTGGACCGGTACAGTAACGCAAGTCTGTCTCCATCATCATGGTGTGCAACTTTTTTTCTCGGGTGCAACTTCACTGTGCTGTGTCCATGTCATTCTGCCGGCTTGCATAAGATAACGTACCCATTTCCCTAAACAAGAGAGAAGAAGAAGAATAAGACTGGTGTACTGTCATAGTCGACTGTAATGGAAGTCCATAGTGGTCGTAGAATTAGTTCATTAAACTACCACTACTGTTAGAGCAAGGATGCAGAAGTGGGAGGTTACATAGATACTGTCCTCAATAGTTATGTACTGTGCTTTCAATTTGCTACTTGTACTCTGTGACCCAACTTTCGGCTCAATCACTTTGTGTTATTAATAAGGAGCATTGGTTACAGACTATGTCTTTCTTTCTTCATATAGTTGCTCCTTCCAAATCAACAACAAGGAGGGAGCAGGCTAGATTGGCCCGGCAACGGAGGCTGGAGGCCACAGTCGCCGAGTATCGGCGGCTGGTGGCCCTGGAGGAGGAGGAGGACACGCAGTCGAGCGGGGCAACATCTTCGACTGTGACCACTGCATCCTCCTCCGTGACTAAGCCAGCGGGACCGAGCCGGGCTAAGAAAGCCGACCGCCACCGCCAAGCAACCGAAATACCAGCTGCCCCCCACAGGAGCTGCAAGGAACGCCAACGCCGCCTACGAGTCCGCATGTCCAACCTGGAGCAGGAGGTCCTGAGCTATAAGACCTTGGTTAAGGGCCTCCGCTCCGAGCTTGCCACCCTCCGCAAGGAGTATGATGCCCATGCCGCATCATGCACCAGCACCAGCACCCTCCAGTAGTGGAGTGTCCCTTGCCCTTTTTTTATAGACTTTTGGGGGGTGGGATTTGGGAGTTGGGATCGTTTTGGGACGTTTCAGAGACAATCGTTGGGGTTAGGGTGGGTGAGGGAGATTATTTTGTTAGGGATAAATAAATATATTTTTCAACTTTATCTGACCATACCTGTTTTTTACTGCTTTTCAGTCTGGTGGGTGGGGGGCGGGGGTGTAACAGTAACTTTGTTTTCCTGAACAGTCGTAGGACTTTAGTAGTACAACCGTCAATCTCTTGTCTACTCCGAAATAATACTCCATTATACTACCTCCCACCAAACGCTTATCTTACCTGTAATTTGTGTTAGAAATTAGGGCTAGGCCCAGGGCTGGCTCCAGGTGAAATGGGGATTAACGTTGTCATTCCTGGGCGGGTGACATTTCCTCATTGCGGTGGTACTAGTGGTGTGACACAGTGGCAGTTGCATGCCTATGGAAAAAAAGAAAACGAAACCTTGTTTGTACTCCTTACTGTAGCATTACAACGGTTACGGTACGATCGAGAAAATAGCAGGTGACAGTACACTAGAACAGTGCCATAATGTAGCCTAACAAATGGTAAAGTATTGCAAGTATAACTAGTACTTGCGTTGAATTTATTTGACATTGGCTACTACTACTAGAAGATATAGTACTGAAGCTGAGTAAGTCTAGAAGATATCCTCGTATTCCTTCACCAGCCTGTTGCTGCTATCACCTTATCCTCCCCAGCAAGTGTGTGGAATTATTGATGTCATTTTAGTCAGACATCAAGCAAAACAACACAGCCCGGGGGAAGAGGGTTAGGGTTTGTAAAATGGATGGGAATGGGGGTTTCTTTTTGGGTAGGTTTTGTTGAGAGAAGAAAAAAAAAGCAGAGCATGGACAAACAATAATTGAAGATACAGAGTTTACAGACAATCTTTGGTTACAAACTAAAGGTAAGCACATGCAGTCACACTCATAGAATAAAAGACAACAATGGATACTGTATCTGTATTGCGTATGTTGTTGGAGTTGTCCTGTTGAAATTGGTAAGTAAGTTGCATGCAGCAAACAATTCCTCTTATTGGCGGCACTCCTCCATTCCAGCTGACGCTTCGTCCATCAATGTGGTGGTGACCACTGACAGAAGAGACACCCTGTCCACTGCCTGCCTGGCGGATGTTGACTGAAACCCGGCCTGTAATTATTGAACGGAAAACAGGAAGTGCTATTACAATACCACTGATAAATAAATAAAAGGTATGTACGCTGTGTGGTTCAAAAAGTGACACTTTGATTTCCCTAATAGACAGTACAATATTTTTGAAATTGCGTGCTCTGTCTGAGTCACCTTTTTAAGGATCAATAAGTATGGCCAAAATATTATAGCGGATCTTTCCCCTCAAGGTGGGTGTACTACTGTGTTTTAGAACAAAATTTGACCTTCCCAGCAATGCTCCCACCAAGACCCTTACTAAAGCCAGTCGCAAAAATGTAGAAGAACCCAATCATATCTCCAAAAACGATGCCTAGCAGAAAAATGGTTACAAAACGTACTTTGAAAGTAACAGTAGACCCAAATACAGACCGTGGATTGTATTCAAACCACTTGCCTGCAAGCAAAAGTATCCATAGCCAGCATCGCTCCAACAGTGCTCTACAACAACAGAACCGCGTTGCAATAGAACCCCCCTAAACACATGCAATCCTGCTGCTAGGGCTAACC
The DNA here is from genome assembly GCF_964261635.1 of Lissotriton helveticus. Taxonomy (NCBI): domain Eukaryota; kingdom Metazoa; phylum Chordata; class Amphibia; order Caudata; family Salamandridae; genus Lissotriton; species Lissotriton helveticus. Next base: position 969,516,238 of record NC_136061.1, on the reverse strand, counting down.
CTAACGAACCCTAACTTACAAAAAGTGCCAAAACTGGTGTTTCCTTATGGATTTTGTCCAACAAACTTCTAGCCGGTATTAGACCTTCCCAGGAATGCCCCAGGCAAGACCCGCCAACCCACCCGCAAAAAAACACGCGACAACACCCCCAAACAGCGAAAGAGCTAAATCTCATACTTACAATATCTCTCGGCCTTCGGTCCAAAGTAACGCGCTGTGCAGCTAGGTCATCATCAATCATCATAACTCCTGTTTTCCACCACGGATTTCCTGAAAAGCAAATGCAATCAAGATTAGACTGTCGCAGCAGTGCTTCGACAGAGACCCCGGCCGCAACCCACCCACGAACAGCAGGAAGCCCCCCAAAACGCTACATTGAGCAAGATGTCTGAAGAAATGGCAAAAAAAGGCTTTTCCTTAAGGATTTTGTCCAAAACACTTCTATCCGGCATTAGACCTTCCCAGGAATGCCCCAGCCAAGACCCGCCAACCCACCCGCAAAAAAACACGCGACAACACCCCCAAACAGCGAAAAAGCTAAATCTCATACTTACAATATCTCTCGGCCTTCGGTCCAAAGTAACGCGCTGTGCAGCTAGGTCATCATCAATCATCATAACTCCTGTTTTCCACCACAGATTTCCTGAAAAGCAAATGCAATCAAGATTAGACTGTCGCAGCAGTGCTTCGACAGAGACCCCGGCCGCAACCCACCCACGAACAGCAGGAAGCCCCCCAAAACGCTACATTGAGCAAGATGTCTGAAGAAATGGCAAAAAAAAGGCTGTTCCTTATGGATTTTGTCCAAAACACTTGTATCCGGTATTAGACCTTCCCAGGAATGCCCCAGGCAAGACCCGCCAACCCACCCGCAAAAAAACACCCGACACAACACCCCCAAACAGCGGAAAAGCTAAATCTCATACTTACAATGTCTCTCGGCCTTCGGTCCAAACGCGGCGCTGTGCAGCTAGGTCGTCATCATCATCAATCATCATAACTCCTGTTTTCCACCACGGATTTCCTGAAAAGCAAATGCAATCAAGATTAGACTGTCGCAGCAGTGCTTCGACAGACACCAAAAATTACACACAAACCCCCGGAACCCCGCCAAAGAGCACCTCAAAGGCAAGCAAGTCAGCAAAAACGGCAAGAAATTTCCACCTCATATTTGGTCCAAAACACTTTTGTCCATTATTAGAGCTTCACAGCAATGGGCCCAAAACCGTCAACTCACCCGCAAAGAAGTACAACACCCCCACAAGTGCTGAGTCTTTCTTCATTGGGCGTAATCCAGCACTCTGCTTGGAGGGAAATCGCAGTCTGGAGGAGGAGGATAGAGGAGCATGTTCTTCAGAACTTGTGAACCTGAGGAATGTAGACTGCGGCACCTTCAAATCAATAAGCAAACAAGTGAAGACAGTTCTGATGATGGTCTTGTTTTTGGGATTAGGTGATTAAAGTTTGAATTAAATTAACTGTGCAAAACAAAGAAAGAGAGACACAAAGCACACAGGAATAAAAGTGAATAAGGACGAAAAAGAAAGTTCTTGATTGATTGTCTCATTTTCAGGGCTCGGTGTCAGGGAATAAGAACAAGATTTCGTCATCATACTCTGCGAATTCAGGCTGGATGAGGTCAGTGGCACCGAACAGAGAAAAAATCCCCTCATCTACGTTGCTGTCCTCCTCGTCTTCATGCGGCGTGCTTTCTCGTACTTTGTAATCTGGTGGTATGAGGTGCTGATTCATCTTGATCATTGTCAGCCGCTCCACATTTTTGGGCGAGAGGCGGCTCCGTTTGGGAGTTACAATGCCACCAGCAGCACTGAAAACACGTTCAGAAGACACACTTGCGAGTGGGCAAGACAAATAGTTTATAGCCAGGTTGTAGAGCTGTGGCCACAATTGTTTTTTGCCATGCCAATACTGCAATGGCTCCTCATTAAGAAAGACCACTGTTGAGTCATTCAGATAGTCCTGCACCATCGACTCAAGGTCATCAACTGTTCCTCCACTTTGCTTACTTTTTGCTGTGCTGGCTGTGACATTTTTTCGAGAACCATACCCCATCAAACTTAGCCAATCCTCCTCCCCAGCCACTGTTAGTGTTGTCATTGTGTGTGGTGCAGATGATCCAGTTGCCGGTGTCTTTAACGGCTGAGAGGTCACTTGTGCCCCAGCCACAGGTGCAGAAGTGGATTCTTGTGACTGCGGATGGCCTGCTGATGCTGATGCTGATGTACTGGCTTCTCCTTCAATAACCCGCCGTTCTTTTTCAAACCTCTTGGCTGACCAGGCTAACCAATGTTTGTACTTTTGAACATCTGCATCAGCGAAAGGAAAGAATGCGTTGTCTGCCAGCGCCTTTTTGTAGCGTGGATCCAGAATAGTAGCACAAATGTAATGCTGATCTGAGTTGATGTTTTTAAGACGTTCATCACCACGTAGGCGATGTAATAATTTCTCAGACAAAATGAAATGGTTTTTTTTTTTTTCATCTTTTTGAAACTCAGAAGAAACCGCCATCAGTTGGTGCTCCAGTATGCACAACAATGGGATAGCTTTTCCCAAATTACAGTCCTCCTGGCTGACTGCACGCGTGAAGAACTCAAAAGGACGAAGCATGTCTGTCAGGCTTTTAACTATGGCCCATTGCGCCTTACTCATCCGCAGGTCCTCCTTCTGAGATGTAGCCTCTGTCAAGAAATAGTGATCGAGTACCGTATACTGCTCATACAGACGCTCAAGCATGTAGAAGGTTGAGTTCCAACGTGTTGCCACCTCCTGGATGAGTGCTTTCACTGGCATTCCACGTTCAAGTAGCAGTCTCCGCAGATGCTTCCGGGCCTTAAAAGAATGGCTGAAATGGTTGCACATTTTGCGGCAGGTGGCCATTACCTCGAACGCTGGACTCTCTTTATCACTCAAGAATTTTTGAACTACCAGGTTGATACAGTGCGCCAAACACGGCACTCTAACATGGTCACCCTTCGACATGGCCTTAACTACATTGGCGCCATTATCCGTGGAAACATAACCAATCTTGCGTTTTAGGGGGGATAGCATTGTCAAGACCTTTTTGTCAAACTCTTCCAAAAGGTTTTCTGCTGTGTGACTTTTCTCCAAGCCAAACATGGCTAGTGTTGCATGTTTCCGAGCAGCTTTGAAAACTTGGTCCGGGTCAACACCTGCGTTTAGCTTTGCTATAACACCTGAAAAAGAGACCCAGTGTGCAGTGATGCACATGTAATCATCGCCTGGGCCACTGGTCCACATGTCTGTTGTCAGATGTATTGTGTGAACAGCACTCTTCTGCAAAGCTGCCCCAATCGCCTGCAGCACATCTTCATGTAGTGCTGGAACCGCAACTCTGGCAAAATAGAACCGGCTCGGAACCTTCCATTTAGGGCAGAGCGTTGCCACTAATTCAAGAAAACCGACCGCTTCTACAAAAGAAAAAGGTAGAAGGTCCACAGCTAGCATTTTAGCCAGCTTAGTGTTATACAGACGCGTCAGTGGGTGGTTGCGTTCATATGGCACGTCTGAAGTAAGCATTGTTCTAATGTTGCCCTGGACCAAGCATTTACGGGCTGATAATGACTTCGTTGACCCAATTTTGCTCGCTGGTGAACTTTTGTGCGTTGGTGTCTCACTCACTCCAACACTCTTAGTGTGCCTCACATTGGGTGTGCTGCTGACAGGGGTACTGGGTGTAAGGGAAGTGTTTGACACGTCTTCTTCCTGCTCGTCATCATCAGATGAAACATCAACGTTTCCTTGAATTTGGCCTTTCTTGATCGCATCTAGGTGCGCAAACCATTTGACAGTGTGCTTTCTCTCAAGATGACCTCTCTGGCCGCCGGTACCATAGTTGGTACCTGACTTACCACGACTAACTGCAAGCTTACAAAGGGTACAAATGGCAAACTTTGGATTTTTTGGACAAACAGTAAAGAAGTCCCAAACTGGGGACTTGAAGTGTCTGTGGGACATGGAGGAGGCGGCGATACTGGTGGTGGTGGTCATGAAGCTAATGCCAGATGAAGTGGAGGATGTGGATTGCCCAACTTTTGTACGTTTTGCACTTTCACCGCCACTAATTAAGGTCGAGGTTGACGGAGGTCTCTTCTTGCCAGAAAGAAATATGGAAGCGGGACGAGTTGGTGTACTACTTAACTCCAATGATTGTGGTGTTTCCACTGCCTCCTCATCGACAACATCATCATCACGCTCAGCAGCTCTTCGGGCTAGGGTCAAAATGTCTGTTTGCTGCATGCCCGCTGGGGCTGCAGTGACCTTTATGATGACTGGGTCGTCGTTGGCAGAGTCTTCATCAGCAGCAGTATCCGCCACTTCTTGTTGAGACTCATCACACTCCATAACTCTGAGACTTTGGACGAGCTTCCTTTTACGCTTAACTACCTTTGTTTGTTCCCAAGTTTGATCCGTATCATCAGAAGGAGGTGTGCTTGAAGAGGATGTAGACACCACCCTTGATCTCTTCCTTGCTAGGGGTGTGGAAGACAATGAAGGATCATCAGGAGGAGTGGCTTCCTCAAATGATACCTCGCCTTGATTGTCGATTTCCTGATGTGCCCCTACTTCGGGAGGAACAACTATTGTGGGCACTTGTTGTGACCCTCCATGCACCTCTGCTTGCGCATCTCCTTGCGCTGCCTCTCCTTCCACATGTACTTGGGCTTGTACTTGCACATGTGATTGTTGTTGCCGCTGTGGTTGTTCAACACTCGTCAGATGAGCTACAACAACCTGTGTTGATTGAGGGACATTGCTGCTGCTTTCTTGTGATGAGCCAACATCACTGGTCGATGGTGATTGAAGAAGTATACTGGCTGCCTCTGCAGCACTCAAGGGCTTGGACTTAAGTTGGCGTGGTGGTGGTGGTGGCACTGAGCCCAATGGAGCGGGGGTGCTGCTGCCAGCTTGGTCCCCAGCAGATCCCGCTGCAGCTGCTGCAGGCATACTTTTTTTTTTACTCACAAAAAAAGGGGCGGGCGGCACACCAGTGTCCTTGGTAACTTGCTTCTTCTGCTCCTTACTGGCACCTTTCTTGCTAGAGGAGCTACGGGTTACTTTTTTTGGGGCCATCTTCTTCAGAGCAGGTCAGCAGGCAGCAGTTGCACGAGTTGCAGAGGGTTCTGTGTCCAGACGTGACGTCGCGTGACGTTATGCTGCACACACCGCTGCAGGACTTCTTCCTGGCACTGGTGGTTCTATTGAGTCTTCTTGTGCACCTAAAAGCAATGGAAGACAGAGGAACATCAGTTCAGTTATACACCCCAAAAAATCGACAAAACACAGAAAAATGAGCACAATCCCATGCCATCCATGATGTTTACATTGAAGACACCCCACAGAAAGACTAGGGACATGCAAGTATGCAACACTCACTACCCCTGGGCATAAGGGATGAAAAGTAGGCAAAATAAGTGCAGGCCTCAGACACTGCCTCTCCTCAAAATGGCCCCCTTACACCCCAAGCACATGTTGCCTGTACCAGCCAGCACTCAAGATGGCCACCACCACCACCCACATGGCCAGTCCACATCAACAGTACACCCCCAAAAAACAGAAAAACAGCCAGAAATCACCACAATCCAATGCCATCCATGATGTTTACATCAAAGAGAGTGAGACAACACCACAGGCACACTCAGTCCATGCACCACCACCACCCCTGGGCAAGCAAAAGGCCACACCAGCAGCCCCCCAAAAACGACAAAAAACAATAAAATAAGCACAATCCCAGCCCATCCATGGCCTCAATTATGTTTAAATTCAAGAAGACATCCCACAGAAAGACTAGGCCCATGCAACACTCACCACCCCTGGGCAAAGGGCCACACCAGCAGGCCCAAAAAAACGACAAAAACCAATAAAATCTGCACAATCCCAGCCCATCCATGGCCTCAATGGTGTTTAAATTCAAGAAGACACCCCACAGAAAGACTAGGCCCATGCAACACTCACCACCCCTGGGCAAAGGGCCACACCAGCAGGCCCAAAAAAACGACAAAAAACAATAAAATCTGCACAATCCCAGCCCATCCATGGCCTCAATGGTGTTTAAATTCAAGAAGACACCCCTCAGAAACACTAGGCCCATGCAACACTCACTACCCCTGGGCATAAGGGATGAAAAGAAGGCAAAATAAGTGCAGGCCTCAGACACTGCCTCTCCTCAAAATGGCCCCCTTACACCCCAAGCACATGTTGCCTGTACCAGCCAGCACTCAAGATGGCCACCACCACCACCCACATGGCCAGTCCACATCAACAGTACACCCCCAAAAAACAGAAAAACAGCCAGAAATCACCACAATCCAATGCCATCCATGATGTTTACATCAAAGAGAGTGAGACCACACCACAGGCACACTCAGTCCATGCACCCCACCCCTGGGCAAGCAAAAGGCCACACCAGCAGCTCCCCAAAAACGACAAAAAACAATAAAATAAGCACAATCCCAACCCATCCATGGCCTCAATTATGTTTAAATTCAAGAAGACACCCCACAGAAAGACTAGGCCCATGCAACACTCACCACCCCTGGGCAAAGGGCCACACCAGCAGGCCCAGAAAAACGACTAAAAACAATAAAATCTGCACAATCCCAGCCCATCCATGGCCTCAATGGTGTTTAAATTCAAGAAGACACCCCTCAGAAACACTAGGCCCATGCAACACTCACTACCCCTGGGCATAAGGGATGAAAAGTAGGCAAAATAAGTGCAGGCCTCAGACACTGCCTCTCCTCAAAATGGCCCCCTTACACCCCAAGCACATGTTGCCTGTACCAGCCAGCACTCAAGATGGCCACCACCACCACCCACATGGCCAGTCCACATCAACAGTACACCCCCAAAAAACAGAAAAACAGCCAGAAATCACCACAATCCAATGCCATCCATGATGTTTACATCAAAGAGAGTGAGACCACACCACAGGCACACTCAGTCCATGCACCACCACCACCCCTGGGCAAGCAAAAGGCCACACCAGCAGCCCCCCAAAAACGACAAAAAACAATAAAATAAGCACAATCCCAGCCCATCCATGGCCTCAATTATGTTTAAATTCAAGAAGACACCCCACAGAAAGACTAGGCCCATGCAACACTCACCACCCCTGGGCAAAGGGCCACACCAGCAGGCCCAAAAAAACGACAAAAACCAATAAAATCTGCACAATCCCAGCCCATCCATGGCCTCAATGGTGTTTAAATTCAAGAAGACACCCCACAGAAAGACTAGGCCCATGCAACACTCACCACCCCTGGGCAAAGGGCCACACCAGCAGGCCCAAAAAAACGACAAAAAACAATAAAATCTGCACAATCCCAGCCCATCCATGGCCTCAATGGTGTTTAAATTCAAGAAGACACCCCTCAGAAACACTAGGCCCATGCAACACTCAGTACCCCTGGGCATAAGGGATGAAAAGTAGGCAAAATAAGTGCAGGCCTCAGACACTGCCTCTCCTCAAAATGGCCCCCTTACACCCCAAGCACATGTTGCCTGTACCAGCCAGCACTCAAGATGGCCACCACCACCACCCACATGGCCAGACCACATCAACAGTACACCCCCAAAAAACAGAAAAACAGCCAGAAATCACCACAATCCAATGCCATCCATGATGTTTACATCAAAGAGAGTGAGACAACACCACAGGCACACTCAGTCCATGCACCACCACCACCCCTGGGCAAGCAAAAGGCCACACCAGCAGCCCCCCAAAAACGACAAAAAACAATAAAATAAGCACAATCCCAGCCCATCCATGGCCTCAATTATGTTTAAATTCAAGAAGACACCCCACAGAAAGACTAGGCCCATGCAACACTCACCACCCCTGGGCAAAGGGCCACACCAGCAGGCCCAAAAAAACGACAAAAAACAATAAAATCTGCACAATCCCAGCCCATCCATGGCCTCAATGGTGTTTAAATTCAACAAAACAGTTGTATCATGCACCCATAACCAACCCTGGTCCTACTGGATACTGTGGCTACCCACAATATAATTTATTTAATTTTCTGAAAAAGTTCCAAAATTGTACTTGCAGCAACTGTAATGCCCCAAACAAACTTACTTGTGAAAGTTGATTTCTAATCCAAAAGTGATCCAAAGACAGTCAAAAAGGCCTCAAATCCAAATATCCAGCAGCACCCACAAAAAGTAATCCTTCCAGCTCCAGATCCAAATGAAAGTGACCAGGAGATGGACAAAGCACTGGGAGGAGCCTGCTGGACAGGAACAGGAAGTTGGAGACTGTGGGGCACTTCCTTCCTCCCCCCCCCCAAAATGGACTCCTTGCAAAAAAAAAAAGCCATGCAAATGTCAACCTGAGGAGTGATTCTGATAAAAATCATAATTTTCTGAAGGTTTATCCTGTTTGCTGGTGATTTTCTTGTGCGAAATTGCAAAATCTCTATTTCGCAAGTGCGAGATTGTTCCTTTCCGCCGCAACTACGTGTTCGCAATTGCGAACTCTCGCGAGGTGTGCTGTGCAAGGTGGCAAGCCGCGAGTACGTATTCGCGGGCGACAAACTCCCGCGGGAACACGCAGCAAGATCTAAAATGGCGCGTCACTCGCAAAGAAAAACAACTCGGCAAACGCTAAAATGACGGAAAGTGAACGCCGTGCACCACGCCGCGCGCCGCAACCAAGCAAAAAATCCGCCGCGAGCGGATTCACGGATTTTCGACAAATTCGCGAGCGTTCGCGGATTGCGGATTTGCCGAAAATCCGAAAAATCCGCGAGCGGAGCGGATTTTACGCCCATGCTTAACCCTCAGGTTTGCCTTTCTCCTGAGAAAGCTTAAACTTCTTTCTGTTGGATAATGAGGATGATAAACAACTCCCTCTATGCTTCCTCTTCTCTCTAGTCTTTCCCAACTTGAGTGTGTGAAACAAAACAGGAGCCATGCCAGTGGTAGTTCAACACACGTACCTGTCCACCTTGCTCCTGAAGAAATGCGGGGCACAGCTTGCGTTTCTCTCCCACCTATCCTGGTTGGCAGCCCCCTTGTACACAAGCTGGAGACTGCCACCATATATCAAGTGTGCCTGTTCAATCTTCCCAGCATGCACCAAAATGTCCCATCCACCAGCCAAGGGTACTCATAAGATGAGGTACCCTAAGGAGTCACTGTGGCCTCCATGCCAGAAACAGGAACAAACAAAAGGAAAGTGAGTGGTGGACACAGGGCGATGCCTCCGATGGTGTGGAGAGATTGAAAGATACGTGTGGTGAAGAGCAGTGAGTATCCTCGTGAAGAGGAGCTGCCTCGTTAGTGACGATTTGTTCAAGGAAAATAAAGTGAGGATAAAGTAGTGAAAATTATTTTTGACCTTGGTGGAAATCAGGCAAATTAGGCTTGCTCTCAGTCAGGGCCAGATGAAGTAAAATTCAGGTGTAAGGCTGTCAATGAACCCACTTTTAAGTTTAACCCCAGTATTTCAGTTATGGATTGTTTTTGCAGCATCCCTTTCCAAGACCTTGTTGAAAGATTGGGCAGTTTGTGAGCAAAGGCGGTCGCTGTGAGGAAGCAAGACAGAGACGCTGACATCCAAGGGGGTTTGTGGAAATCTCCATTGCTTCATTATGATTGAATACATATTCTTGTATGGACCACAGTAAAATTTGAATCACTCATACGTTTTGACAAATAAGAAAACCAAAGGACACGAGCAAGGTGATTTGCCCAAGATCACATAGTTGAAAAGGAGGGAAAGCCAAGACTCAAACCTACGACTCAAAATGCAACTTTGCAGCCTAGACAAACTCTTCCAACCAGGGGATCCTTCTAAGGAATCCCTAAAGCCAACCAAAGCACTGAAACTTCAATACACAAATTGAAAGCCTTTTAGAAGTTCACAATGTCTGTGGGAGAAGGTGGTATGGGAGCTGGGGGAAGAATCGCGTGGCATTAATGTTTGCTAAATCATTTCTCCAAGATGTCCTCTTATTATAGGATCATATGATCATTTAAAACAGGGTCATTCTATTTTAAACTGATTATTAAGTTGTTTCTTATTAGGCGAGGCTGGCATATTAGCAAAACGTTTGAAATGTGCAAGAGTGCCTGGGATTTTACAGTTTACTTTGACACTTTTTACCAGTGGGATTCAGGACAATGGTTTAGTGGTTTTTTTAAAACAGATTTTATTCGTCATATAGCACATTTGTGTCAGACCTCTGTAACCCAGAGACTTCTGTATAATAAACGAAATGCATTATGACTTTGACATTTTCATAATAAGATCAAGGAAAAATGAAGAGCAATGCAGATGAAAAAAAAAACAATGTAAAAACCCTTCCCAACAGCCCCCCATCGCACTAACAACTTCCCAAGAGCAGCACAGCAATAAAACATTCCTCACAATAAGCGATTTCAGCATACAAAAACGCAATAAGCCCCTGTGTGCACCAACAAAGTGAAACCTAAACTGGATTGAGGGGCCCTGTTGCAGAAACCGTCTCCAGCACCAAGCCTCGATAGTCAGCCCATCGCTTCCAAATTTTAAAATGTTTACACGGGCAACCTCTTGCAGTAAAAATGGGAAGCTCCAAGCCCATGCAAAAGTCAAGCGCATTCTTCCATGAGGACACTGGAGGTGCCACCGGAGCCTTCCAGGCCCCAGCGATGTCTCTCTTTGCCAGAACAAACCCAAGCAACATGAGATGACGTTTGTAAATGTTGCCCCAATCCCATCCATAACATGTAGGAGCACCAGCTTCGGCGAGTGGGGAAGGTCCCAACCCAATACCTCAGAGAGGCAGGCCATCACTCCCTCCAGAATTGTGTCAAGGAAGAACAGTGCCAAATTGTATGCATCAGGATACCCTCCTCCTGTTCAAACCTGAGACACACCGGGGAGGCTAGTAGTCCTACTGCCCACAACCGAGACCTTGTGAAATATACCCGATGTAGATTTTTAAACTGGACCAGGTGCAGTCATATTGCTATAGCTGCCCCCCGCGGGGAAGCTAAGGCCTCCGTCCAGTCTTCCTCATCAAGAGGGCCGATGTCTTCCCAGGCCCCGCTAAGCTTCTGCAGTGTGGGAGAGCAGTGAGTAACCAGGGATTGGTAAATCTTAGAGATCTTGTGATCCTGAAGATCCCCCATAAAGACCTTCACTTCTATTGGACTAAACTCCGCCAGGGACTCCTGACCCTCCAGGCTAGGGGTCAGGGCATGCCAAAGCTGGAGGTATTTATAGAATTGGGTTTTCGGCATGTGGAAGTCCTTCTGTATATTCTGTAAGGACTTAAAGACCGGGCCCGCATCACATCCCCCAGGGTTGAGATAACAATGCTATCCCAACCACGAAACCCTGACAGAGTGGCTAATTGTGGCAGGCGCCCGTTGTTCCACAGAGGGGTCTCCCACGTTAGTTCATTCCACCACCCCATCCTCCGTAGGGCCTGCCGCCAAATTTGGAAAACGACCTTCATCGCCGACGGCAACAAATTTTGTATCGGTGCAGAGTACAGTATTGTGTGCAGGGAGAGATCCCCATACTGTGCCGCTCAACGGCATAGGCCGGGTCATCCCTATCCCCATCCCACCTCTCGTCTCTCGTTTAGGATGAGGAGGTGCGAGGCCATATAGTAGGAAAGAATATCGGAAGTCACCAGCCCCCCACAGTACGTAGAGAGGAAACATGTCCCTAGGGCAACTTGCACCACTCCTCCCACCCATAGAAACTGAGCGGCATTAACCTGGAGTTCTGGACTTTTTGGTTCCGTCCAGAGGTGTCAGGGATAACACCCGAAGACCCCGGAGTTCAACCTGCCTCGGTGCACAAACAAACAGAAACACGGGCTTCTCGATGGTGGCGTCAAAGACCAAAGGTTTATTACTGCAGGGACACAGAAGTCACAGAAACTACACATGGGCAGTATCTAGGAGCCTGTTCAATTTGTACAAAGAGGGTTGCTCCTTATATACTGAATATTGGGCTTCAGGCAAATTCTTTACATGTTAGTACATTCCAAAACCTTTGTATTTTAACCAATAAATATTTGGCGTTGCACAGGAATCGTCAACAATATCTGATGTCAAAACATTACGAACGAGGGGTTCCCACTATTCCATCATAATCCCATGTCAACTTTTCATTCAAGACCTGGACCGCCTCATCGTAAATTTCGTTACCTCCCCCTAATAAAGGCCCAGAAGGAAAGGAGCAGAGCCAGGTGCAGAAGATAGAAAAGTAGGAAAAGAGATGTTTGTGGGTCGTAAATGGGCACGTTTACCAGTTTCGGCCGCCTAATCATGATCAGGCCAACGAACACGGGAACCAGTATAGCAGGACTGGCCTCAGGCTGGGGAGGCAGCTCTTGCCGAGTCATGCTGCCACAGCGTTGCTGGCCTAAGGTGCACGTGTCACTAGCAAGGTGAATTGCCGGCTAAAGCCTACGTGTCCTTAAGTGAAAAAGAGGTCATTGCGTGTCCATTGACTATGTGAGGGCAAGGAATATAAAATGGCTTCCTTGTTCTAAGATGGATGCCACGGGTAGAACAGAAATGTGTTTGTAACAGGAGTGCTCTTGCTCGTAGCATAGCGAAAACACCAGGATATACTAAATGGATCATTTGCGGTTCACTGATACCAAAATTATATATTTGCGACTATGTTAAAAACACGGGTTCAAATCGTCACGGAACCTCAGACCCTCCTTTTGCCCTTACATAGGCAATTACTCAGTCTATGTCAGAATCTAACTCTATGCTCATTATGTCAGTGACATGTTGTTGCATCATCATCCTGTCTCGTGCCTTTTCTCCTAATGCAGGTGGTCTTCTGAAACAGGTTGCAGCACAGAGACTACACAAAGCGGGACCACATTGGATAATAAGGCAGCATGAGAACAGAAATACTAGGATGACACCAATGACCATCAGAACCTTCCATCCCCACGCTGATACCAGAGTCCAAAACCACTCCATGAAGGACCAGTTTCCCTTGTCTACGTGTATAAAATCGGAAATCTTGTGTAGCTTAGAGATCGCTTCATAGACGGTTGGAGCATTATTGGGAATAAAAACACAGCAGCTCGATTGGATCATTCTGCATACCCCACCTCGATCTGCAAGTATTACGTCTAGAACCATACGGTTCTGCAACGTCATGAGACGATCCGCCTGAAGCTCAGCTGTTAAGTTACTAAGGGCACCAGCAGTTTCTGTAATAGTAGATTCAACTACCCGTGTTAGTTGACGTAGATTTCTACTATTGGCCATAGGCCCCCAAAACGGAAGGAAACCTTTGAAGAAGTCTCCAGCTTCCTGACCAGCGGTATCTTCCTTGCTGAAGACACCTCTTGCTACTCTGGTCTTGTGATAATCTGAAGAAGCAGTGTATGTCGGAGGTAACAATCGAGCAATATAACATGAACCTGAGAAGTCAGCAGGCAGCCATGTATACGCTCTGTCTTGACAGATGAAGTAAGTACCCCTAGCAGTAAGGAAGGCAGGGGAGGAGTTAGACGGAAATACGTAAGTCTCAACGCACTCACTCCTCCCTAGCTGAGCTCTCAGATTTCTCCCATTTCCTTGCAAACAGACCTGACCTCGGTGAGGCACGACCCAGACTGAAGTGGAGCTTTTACGCTTGCTTTCTCCCAAACTAAGGCGATACTCGGTAGAGTTCCAACTCAAATACACCCGTAATTCATCTCTAGGGTAAGATGGAGTATTATTGACGTCTTTAATCATGTCAATAATTCCCTGGACTAAAGCTTTGTTGGCTGAGTTGTATTTAGTGGACCGTGGTGGACGCGGAGGATAGGTCTCAAGGGCATAGGAAAAAATAGTCTGAAAGGCCTGAAATGATCCATTATAGCTAAAAGGCAAAACTAGATAGGGAATGCCCTTATCCATAGTGTGAGGTATCAAGCCACACACCCAGCAGTCTGTAGTATTAACTACCAGTTGGTGTTGATGCAAGAGCTGTACAAATGTATTGTTAATAAATTCTGAGCGTCGAGCTTGTTCGTGTTCAGGAAATGAGTGAAAAGAATGCATAGAAGAAACCGTAGAAGTAGTAGGATCAAGGGGAGGTACTGTAGTTACCGGCATAAAAATCAAATGCACACCAAAGATGATTCCACCCACCAACGTTATCAAAACAATTAAAAATGTAACTGCACATTGCATTAGAAAGCATTTGCTGTGAAGTATTCTGTACAGTCTATTTCTGCGCACATAAATTACATTCTTTCGTTGCAGCTCAGGAAGCTCCATCTTCTACAATCCGCTCGTGACCACTGATGATGTGTACGTAGATGAAAATGCCTCTATCAGCCCTGGGAGTTCCCAGAACCAACAGAGAGATCGACCTTGTGTCTGACCCCCGCAGATTCAACTAGGCACACAGCCACGACCCTACGGCTACCCAGACGGCAAGGCAAAATTTAAAACAACAAAAAAATAGTAAACTTCCTGGCTGGAGGCAATGTATCAGAAAATTCAAATGTGAAAATAGGCAGTTTCCTGCTTTATTTGTCCATATTGCGAGGTCGCAAGTTGTATCTCAGTTTTGCAGGAGCTGTCTGATCTGGAAACAATGTATTTTCAGCTGACGTTGCAATGTTCGCGTTTGCAGATGGCAAATGTTCAGGGTTCAAAAGAGCAGTTTCAGGAGGAGAGTCAGAGTTTGATGTATCAGTGATCAGTTCTGCATCACTGAAAGGGATGAACCTGGGCATTTGTTCTGCTTCAGAGGCACTGATTCCTTTCTTTACCCAGTTGTCGTAAGGAAGTGGCAGAGGCACACGTTTGACGTGTTGTGTGGATCCAATTCTTCCGTCCGGCCACACGAATAGCAGTTCTCGTTGCCAACAAGACCTGGAATGGTCCGACAAATCTGGGTTGGAGATTCCTTGTCCGACCAAAATTCCTAATGACCACCTGGTCACCTGGTTTCAGCTGATGACCTGGACTCTCCGGTGGCTTTGGCAATGCATCGAAAACCTGTTGGTGAATAAGGCTCAATTTAGCAGTCAAGTCGAAAAGATAATCAATTAACATTGGGTATTCCAGCTGCTTAAATTCTTTCGGTCTAGGTACCCCCCAAACATTTGCAGGACGACCAAAAATTATTTCATATGGACTGAGCCCTACTCTAGAATGTACTGTTGCTCTTGTTGATAACAAAGCCAAAGGCAGTGCATCTGGCCAGGGCAAACCCGTGGATGCTTGTATCTTAGCAAGTTTCAGTTTAAGGGTACCATTGTAACCCTCAACTAAACCCGCGGACTGGGGATGATTCGCACTGTGAAACTTTTGTCTAATCCCTAGACCGGTACACACACTCTGCATAACTTTCCCTACGAACTCACTTCCGTTATCTGACCATACAATCCGTGGCATTCCGAATCTGGGGAAGTATTCTTTAAGAAGGATCTTGGCAGTGGACAAAGCAGTATTGTCCTTCAGTGGGTATGCTTCGATCCATCTGGAGAACGCACAAACTACCACTAGGACGTACTTTAGATTATTACAACGATCCATGTGAATGAAGTATAGCTGGATCACTTCAAAGGGGCAGGAAGGAGGAGCAAAGTGACCTGCAGGTGTGGGGATTCCCTTGCCAGGATTATGCATCAAGCATACCATACAATTTCTCACCACTCTCTCTGCACACTTACTAATCCCATCATTCTTCCAAACTGGAGCCAACATCTTACAAATCCCTTTAGAGCTGATGTGCGCTGCTCCATGTGCCATCGTTACGTCTGCAAGCACATACGCATCAGGCAACATCCAACGCTGTTGTTCCGACAAGTCAATCCAACACCCACTCGAGCCCAATTTACCCGTGCTCTCTTTCCATGCACGCTTTTCCTCCTCAGTCGCCTCTTTCTGAATTTCTTTCACGCTTTCCACTGTGTCCTCACACATTCCAGACTCAGAAATCCATCTTGCAGACGTTGCAACATACATTCTACTCATCATATTTCTAGCTGTCTGTTTTGCAGTCTCATCAGCAAAAGCATTCCCACGACCAACATCATCCGTGATTGCTTTATGAGCACTGCATTTCACAATCGCAACTTCAGTCGGCAAGGTTAGAGATTCCAACAAGTCATTAACTAGCTGGCCATGTTGGATCTTAGTCCCATGGGACGTAATGAAACCTCTCTCTTTCCACAAACGGCCAAAACTATGGGCCACGCCGAACGCGTACTGACTATCTGTGAACACATTCACTCTCTTTCCCTTAGCTAAAACGCACGCTCTTGTCAGCGCGATCAATTCTGCAGCCTGGGCAGAATTCTGACTCACTCTCGCAGTCTCCACAATCGTACTAAAAGTCATTACTGCATAGGCAGCAGTCACATCACCATTCTCCAATTTGAAGCAAGACCCGTCAACATACAACGTGCCATCTGGATCTGATAATGGAGTGTCTTTTAAATCAATTCGTCCTTTTGTTTCTTCCTCAGTTCTGAAACAACAGTCGTGTGGTTCGGAATCACTCGACTCTTGGCTAGTCGGCAACAATGTTGCTGGATTCAATACATTGCATCTTTTGATCTGAATATGACTTGCTAGCAATGTCAGTTCGTAACCTGATAATCTAGCACTGGTAAGGTGCTGCGTCTTGGTTCGGTTCATGAGTGTATCCACAGCATGAGGAACCATAACCACTAGCATGTTGTTCATTACCAAACCAGCAGATTGTCGAATGGAGGCTGCAGCTGCGGCTGTAGCTCTCAAGCAACTAGGCAACGCTCTAGCTACTGGATCTAATGTTGATGAAAAATACGCACAAGGGCGTTGTTTATCACCAAATTTCTGTGTCAAAACACTCAACGCACAACCTTCTCTCTCATGGACATAGAGCGTGAATGGTTTACTGTAATCGGGTGTACCCAATACAGGAGCTGAACACAGTGCATTTCGTAACTCAGAAAAACTCTCCTGACATTCGGCAGACCATGGCACTGGACTCGGAACATTTTTCCCAGTCAAAGCTACCAATGGTTTCGCCAAAAGAGAAAAATTTGGGATCCACTGCCTACAATATGAGGTAATACCTAAAAAGGCACGTACTTCTCTCTGCGTGCTAGGAACATTCATCTGTGTAATTGCTTTTATTCTCTCTGGGGTCAACTTCCTTCCCTCCTTTGACAAGAGATGACCTAGGTAGGTCACTTCTTGGCAACAGTATTGCATTTTTGAAGGTGACACCTTATGATTCAAATTTGACAAATGATGCAATAAAGAAATTGTAGCTGTTTTGCAAGTTTCCTTGTCATCGGCAGCCACTAGAAGATCATCGACATATTGTATTAAAGCAGAACCAGGAGGAAGTACAAATGAGTCTAACTGGCTTTTTAATGCTTGACTGTAAATGGATGGGCTTTCACAATAACCTTGTGGAGCGCGTTTAAACCTGAAGCTTCGTCCTCCTAGAGAGAAACCGAAGATATCTCTGCTTTCCTCGGCTATCGGAATGCTGAAAAAGGCATTTTTCAAGTCGATAACCGAAAACCATGCCGCTGTAGCAGGAATCAATGTTAACAATGCAGTAATGTCTGGAACCACAGGAAACTGTGGAATCACAATTTTATTAACCTCTCTAAGATCAATTACAAATCTATATACTGGAGGTTTTGTTGGGTCAGTTCGTTTCAGAATGGGCAGTACAGGACTATTACAGACATTACCTCTAGTTTCCTCTATAACGCCTTTTTTGATCAGATCTTGTACTATCAGTAGAAATTCTGTATTGTGGAATTCGTGGAAATTTTACATTCGCTTTCAAAGTTACTACATATGGTGGAATTTCTAAAAGACCTACATCATTAGGACCAGTCGCCCAAAGAGTATCAGGGAGTGAACGCAGCTCTGGTGGGAGTGCATCCATCGACAAGTACATTGGAGAGATGATTCTTTTACCCAACGTAAGCTGTACTCCTTCTGGAGAACAGTACAATGTCGCATATAGGTGTTTTAACAAGTCTAAACCAAGCAGATTTTCATTACAACCTGTCGTCAAAATCAGGGGTGCTTTCAATTGTCGGGGTCCAACAGAAATAGACAAAGGACCAGAAACAGGGTTGTGAACAGGGGCGCCTGAAAACCCTACTGAAACGTTTGTTGAGCCAGACAAAGGTGCGCCAGGGAGTTTCGCATGTATGATAGAACTTTTTGCTGCACCAGTATCCAACAGAAACGGTTCGACTATACCTGATGTTGCTACTGCGACATAAGGCCCACTCTGATCTACTGGAACTGATACTACTCCCTCTCTTTGTCCATGGCTGTCCTAGTACTCCCTTGGCTGAACTTCCTCACTAGCTTCATAGTAATCTTCAACATGATATTGTTGAGACCTATTCTGTTGGGCAGATTGTCCATTTCGTTGGTCGAAATAATTAGAAGGGCGATCACTTGTCTGTGGAGGCATAGCACCTCTTCCTCGACCTCTAGAATTCTGCATATAACCACCACGACCTCTCTGAGCTGCCGCAGCATTATTTTGTGCCCGTACCGGACACTCAGTTTTATAATGGCCTTCCATTTTGCAATAAGCACACTGATTCCATTGGTACTGTGGCCTCTGAGAATTATACTCCGTTCTTTGATATGACCCTTGCTGTGTATTGGTCTGATTGGTGCGAGGCGGATATGCTTGCTGTAAAAGAACTTTAGTTTTTAACTCTTTCGTCTTTTTATCTGATTTTTCTTTCTCCTCTTTGTCCCTATTTTCATAGTACTGGGCAGTAGCAAGTATTTGCGCAGTCGTAGAGACAGCCCACGCACTTTCAGAATTTTTTAATTTACCACTAAGTTCTGGCAACAGATTGTGCACAAATTTATCAACAAATAATCTCTGGCCTCCTTCTGTGCTCATATCCTGACCACTATGATCCACAAAAGTCTCCTCGAATCTTGTAAAAAAGTCGGAGACGCTTTCGTCTTTCTTCTGTTTGCACGCGGACAATTTGTCCCAGTTAACGCGTAATGCTGGCATTAGGGTTTTCATTAAATCGATTATTCTACCAGGCAAATTAGCAATTAAGGGTTCAGGTTTAGAACCACCTATTTGTTGACCTTTCCGCTGCAATTATAGCTGCCCAATCACCACCTAGGGCAACTGGATGATTCTCTTTACGAATTTTAGCCCAAATTGGTTGCGGTACTACATTACCAAATAGCAGATCTATGTCAGCTAGATTTAATACACAAGCGTCAACTGTCTGAGCCAACTCTTTGTAGTACCCTGCAGGATTTTTACGCGGATCTGGCAAGGCCTGTTTCACTGCTAATACTTCAGCTCGCTTCCATGGAATATGTATCCATACTCTCTGGAATTGGGCCGGAGCGGCTGCAATACCAAGGTTTACATTAGCTTGCACAGCTTCACGCCAAATTGGTGGAACCTCTCTCATTGGATATTGACGATTTTGTTTCGTACTACGTTTCTCTGACTCCCTCGGAGAACGAAGGGATGGGTCATTCCTATAACTTAAAATCAGTTCCATCGCTTCTTTTATATTTTGTCCAACTATCATACCTGCAGCAAACTCTTTCTGAACATTAATTAATTCTTCTAGATTTGATTCAGGGTCATCCTCTTCTAATTCCTCACGTAGAAGGAAGCACATTTCATCAAACACATATCGTTGTGTCGGTTCGTTCCATTGCATAAATGTATCTAATACATCTTGTACATTATATCTTCCAACTTTCGAAATCCATCTAAGAGCAGTGGAATCTAATATCCCTCTTTCTTCAGTACTGGGAAGCTGACTACGTCTCTGCACAGAGTCAGAGGTAGGAGTCTTAATCAGAGTTTTATAGAAGGGAGATAGAATGTTAGAGACAGAATCAGTGATTCTTCGACGAACAGAAAGTGGAGTCATAATATTAGCAGAAGCAGTAAATAGAGTAGCAGTTGGGACAGATAGATCAGGAACAGTAGGAGTAGCGGGCAAACAGCTTGTGAACTAGCAGGTGTGAGCGATACAGGTATAGGTAAAGAAGCCGGCAACCCTGAAAGAGGGGGTGCCGAAGGAACATTAATATTGACCACAGGAGGTACAGGAACTTGATTCAGAGGAGCAGCAACACCAGGTTGTCCAGCAACCGGTACTTGAACATTCGGTATAGGTGGAGCCGTAGCACCCTGTGCATACGGTGGGGGTGATCGTAATAAGTAAGACAACAGGGGATCCTTTTCAGGGTCCTCTACTATCTTAGCTGTGCTCGATGGCAAAGCAGGATAGCACTTGTCTATTGCTAAATTATGCTCTCTATTGGCCACCTCCATCGCTTTCTCAGACTCGTTGAGTTGCAGCTGCTTAGCAGACTGTTCTAAAGTCAACTCTTGCTCTTTCTGTTCTTTCTTCAACTTTTTAATTTCTCTCTGTTTAGATTCTTTTCGCCAATAACGGAAAGAATCAAACATTGCCGGCCGGGCTTTCTTCTTGAATAATTTCGTTTCTAAATTATCAAGAACTTGAGGTTCGAAACTACCATGCAGTGGCCAACTAAGGACACCATCTTTCTCTGTGTAGTGGATCCATACCTCGTTATAAGAGATAGGGCCCACACCAAATTTGCAATATAGATCATAAAGGGGAGTTCCAATCGGAGGAACCGAACACGAGTCCTCCAACTGGGAATCCCTGTTGCAACTAAAACAAGACAACATACAATTTTTCCGACTTACCATTTTATAACCCGGAACACAAAACAGACGAAACACAAATTAAAAGAAAGGTGCGCACTTGAACCAAGAACTTAGGCCTACCAGAACAGACAAACGTATCGATACCCGAACTGAACTGAATGATTATCGTAACCAGAATAACCAGCGATAATCTTATGAAACCGAACCAAACCAAAAACTAAAAGGATTATCCAAACAGGAGCAACCCTTACGAAGTAACCAACTATCAACCACTTAATACTTAACTGAGGCACTGAAGACGTCACCAAGGAGAAACCCGTCACGTCTCGCCGTACTAAGGACTGCACCTCGGGTCCAAGACAGGGCGACGGTCAAGGCAACGAACCACTGCAGCCGTCTGAACGGGAACCCTCGTGGAAGAGAACGTCGGGCCACTTTTGCGATATGCCGGGATCGATGAAGTGGGGCGCCTCCCTCTGAAATCTTCACACGAAGCTTCTCGAACTCTTCAGGCTTTTGGACCGGTACCGAATGACGTCGCCCCATGTTGGGCGCCAATTGGAGTTCTGGACTTTTTGGTTCCGTCCAGAGGTGTCAGGGATAACACCCGAAGACCCCGGAGTTCAACCTGCCTCGGTGCACAAACAAACAGAAACACGGGCTTCTCGATGGTGGCGTCAAAGACCAAAGGTTTATTACTGCAGGGACACAGAAGTCACAGAAACTACACATGGGCAGTATCTAGGAGCCTGTTCAATTTGTACAAAGAGGGTTGCTCCTTATATACTGAATATTGGGCTTCAGGCAAATTCTTTACATGTTAGTACATTCCAAAACCTTTGTATTTTAACCAATAAATATTTGGCGTTGCACAGGAATCGTCAACAATATCTGATGTCAAAACATTACGAACGAGGGGTTCCCACTATTCCATCATAATCCCATGTCAACTTTTCATTCAAGACCTGGACCGCCTCATCGTAAATTTCGTTACCTCCCCCTAATAAAGGCCCAGAAGGAAAGGAGCAGAGCCAGGTGCAGAAGATAGAAAAGTAGGATAAGAGATGTTTGTGGGTCGTAAATGGGCACGTTTACCAGTTTCGGCCGCCTAATCATGATCAGGCCAACGAACACGGGAACCAGTATAGCAGGACTGGCCTCAGGCTGGGGAGGCAGCTCTTGCCGAGTCATGCTGCCACAGCGTTGCTGGCCTAAGGTGCACGTGTCACTAGCAAGGTGAATTGCCGGCTAAAGCCTACGTGTCCTTAAGTGAAAAAGAGGTCATTGCGTGTCCATTGACTATGTGAGGGCAAGGAATATAAAATGGCTTCCTTGTTCTAAGATGGATGCCACGGGTAGAACAGAAATGTGTTTGTAACAGGAGTGCTCTTGCTCGTAGCATAGCGAAAACACCAGGATATACTAAATGGATCATTTGCGGTTCACTGATACCAAAATTATATATTTGCGACTATGTTAAAAACACGGGTTCAAATCGTCACGGAACCTCAAACCTGTCCGAACCATCTAGGGGAAATTGGATAGGGGTGATTCTACAGTTTATATAATAGACGGGGGAGCAAGACCATCTTGAATATGGCCGATCTACCATAAATGGACAGTGGCATATGGTACCCGGTCTTAAGATCCTCCCGCACATGTACCCAAACCGGAACCAGGTTCCTTTCCCAAGACACAGTGGGTGAGTCCGACAGGAACACTCCAAAGTAATTCATGCCTCCTGTGACCACTCGAACCAACGAGCCCAGGAGCTGAGTCCCGACGCATCTCCAAGAACCCACAGGGTGGACTTGTGGGGGTTCATGTAGAGACCTGACGATTCCCCAAAAATCTGCATGATGCGGAGTGATCTCGGCCCATCTTATCTACATCGGTAAGGAAAAGCAAAATATAATCGGCATATAATGCTATACAATCCGATAGTCTGTGGGTGCATTCAAATCCAGGCACCTGTTCATTGATATGCACCCAAGCGGCAATGGGTTCCATAGCCAATGCGAACAGGTATGGAGACAGAGGGCCACCCTGCCGGGTGCCCCATCCAAAGGAAAAAGTGGAGAAGATAGAGCCGGCAACGCGCACTGACGCAGTGAGATCAGTGTAAAGCAAAGTCAGGTAGGACAAGAAGCATGGTCCAAAATTCAGACGGTTTAGCAACGCAAATAAATACACCCAACTAAGCGAATCAAATGCCATGCCCATATCCGCCAATAATAGCGCCGCTCATTTGCCCAATACTCAAATGGTCGCAACCGCAATATGCGCCCGTCGAATATTGTGTTGGGTCGCCCTCTGGGGCATAAACCCTGCCTGATCTGGGTGCACTAATGTAGTGATATGGGACCGCAGGCAATTGGCAAGAACCTTGGCCAGAATTTTGGCTTCGACGTTCAGAAGGGAAATAGGACGGTAAGAAGTGTGTTGATCAGGGGGTCGGTCAGGTTTATGAAAAACCACCACCTCTGCATGTCTCCAGTCACGAGGAAGGCATCCCCGCTCGCGGGCCTCTTCTACCGCCCTGAGGTAATGGGGCCCCAGCTGCAAAAAGTATTTCTTAAAAAATTCAGAGGGAAACCAGTTTGGCCCTGGGGCCTTCCCCAAATTAAGGTCCCCTAGGGTAGCACCCAATTCCTCCTCTGTAAGGGGGAGGTGCAATTCCTCATTTGTATCATCTGACAGAGTCCTGGGCGGGAGGTCATTGAGAAACCGGCCTATCATATAGTCGGGGAGACACTCTCTGGGGTCATACAACTCAGCGTAATTAGTAGCCAAACTGTCGGCAATCTCAGAGGGGTCGTGATGGACTCCCCGTCCAAATTTGCTATACAGGGGAGAGCCTGGGAATGAAACTTCCCTTGACACAACTGATGGAGCATCTTGCTCGACTTATCTCCCCACTGTTAAACCAGACTGCATATTGCCAGCCAGGCCTGGCAAGCCTCAAGAGGAGTGCGGCATAATTCTGTTGCGCCAGCAGCAATTGTTTTTTTATTTCTGTATTTATTTTTATTAAACAGTTCAGCCAACAAAGAAACACATCAGGTGACATACGCATAAACCTTCAATGTTCCTCAATGACATTCCATACTTTCAAGATATTACACAGTTATAGCAGTTGGTGGATCAAGGGGAGGCGTGCGCTTCAGCTTCTTCCTGACAGGTTGGTGGGGCACAAATATCACCCCTGTAGTGATTCCAAGCCTCCCAGACCCTTCCCCACTTCTCTGGGCATCCCCTGGCAGAATAGACGGACCTCTCCCTAAATATACACCAGTCCAAATCCTCCGCCCATTTCTCAATCTGGGGTGGCTGGCTGGCCCCCCCACAGTTGGACGATATTACGCTTCACTATCATGAATTCCAACGTTGCCCATTGCATTGTGTGCGTGTTGAGGTCCGTGGGCTCCCAAACATTCAGGATGCATCTGCGGGCATCTGGCTGCAAATCTATCCTCAGGACCGCCCGCAGTATGCGTTGAACCTCTCCTCGATATGCTTGTACACTTTGGCAGTGCCACAGAATATGTGTGAATGTCCCTAGTTCCCCACATCCCCTCTTGCACTCTCTGCTCTCCGAACGACCAATCCAGACCAGACAGGGCCCCGTGACATATGACCTGTGTAATATTTTAAGTTGCACCAGTCTCAGCCTCATCTAAATTGCCACCACCCACGGGGAAGAGACTGCCTCCTGCCAGTCCTCATCGTCTAACTCCAGACCGTCATCAGTCCAGTGTCGTCTTATAATAATTAACGGATCCTCAATGTTGCCAGCAGCAATTGTTTACGGCATTGGTTGCCCCCATTTGTTTAGTGGGTTTTAACTCACTTTTAGGTCTGGCTTGACAGCGTAACTGTTCAACAGATCTACTGTTGTCAATTCTTAAAAATGTACCTGGAGTAGCTTTGGATCCGCCTAGAGGCATATAACGTTTTCACCTCATGCTATACTTGGTCTACTATTCTGCCTCGAATGGAGTGCTTGAAGTGTAATATATGAGAGATAATTTTGCATCTTGTAAGTACAACGAACCAAGACATGCCAAATTATTTATCTTATATATGCATTATATAAGGAAATCAATAAATTTAATTTCACTGCAATTAACTTTTTAAAAAATATTTTAGGAAAAACCCAAAATGCAAGACAGACCTATTGGCTTTGTCAATGCTTGTTGCATCATTAATTGTTTTCCCAGATTTCTATTCTCCATGGCTGACAACAAACTTCCCTATTTGGACTTCATCTGTCAGCAGGATCACCGGTATTTTTTCTGTGATTCACAAAGTTTTAATGTGGGTTTTATACCGCACAATGTATGTGCGGTACAGGGGGAAACATCTGTGAATCAACAAAAAGTATACCATTTATAACTTTTTGCACTTGCTGCATTTTACACCTAAAAGCCAATACGTGAATGAATCCTATGCATGGTTTACATCTGTTTTAGCCACATGCAATTCTTTTGAAGATATAAGCAGGGCCCCAGGTGTGCTATGTGGAGTGGAGGTCTCTGGGATCAGAGCAGTTGGAGAGTTTTGGAAGTGTCAAGCGTGGGATTAGCTGCTGCACCATGGTAACGTGGCACCTGCTGTTTCTATTAGTGCTGCAGGTTAAGGAGGTCCATTCACTGGTGGCTGTCTCCACCAATCACCAGTTTAATCTGCCGCACTTTCCAAGTAAAGAATTTGGCAAACGCGTCTCTTTTTCCAAAGCGAATCATATGTTTTGTTGTTCTGTTGGTTTGTGTGTCTGTTAAGGTAATCAATTTACAAGGGGTGCTATCAATGGATTCGGTTACATTAAAACAAAAGTTACATGTTTTAAATGCTGGAAATTCAGATTAGAACCCTAATCTTAGTTCTTAAAGACACATATTTACTCCACATCCAAAGAATGCTAAAATGAGTGCAAATAATATTTACACCCATTTGAGATTTAGCAGTGATTTCGGGCTAAGCTCAAACTCTGCATCCCAATAGCTTTCAACAGGAGGTAACCGCACGCACAAAACCAATAAAAAATGGGGAACGTATGCATGTGACAGCAGCCCAAACCCTGCTTGCTTGTCTTAATCCCCATGTTTGTGTTCAATCAAAAAATACCTGCGTAAAACTCAGAAAGGACCTGGCACTAATGCTATCTTCAGCAGGCAGGATGTGTTGCCCCAAAAAGCAACCTGCCAACATAGGAAAACATGTAATGCCTTGACAGCGACCGACCAATAAGCATTTGTTAAGCCAAGAGGTCTGCAGTATTTTAGGTATGTACTTTTTGTGTTGTAAGCTCTGAAATGGCAGATGCTGAAAGTACCAAGCATAATGCAAGAAGGCATACACATAAGTGAACCCAGTAACTAGCATCAGTGGCTCCACCCAGTGCATGCCAGGAAGGACCTAGTTAGGAGTGTCAGTAGCTCCACACAGTGTATGCATGAATGGACCTAGTAATATGAGCTTGTGGCCCCACACTGTGCATGCATAAGTGACCCTAGTAATGGGAGTCAGTGGCCCCAGACAGACCATGGATGTGCGGGCCCTCTGTTGGCCATCAGTAGCCCAACACAATGTATGCACCAGTAAGCCTATTAATGGGTAGAAGTGTCCCACGAAGAGCTCTCAGATGATCTAACACACAAATGCATGATGTTTTATTGAATATGATATATTAATAATGTGTAAAGATATGCCACGTGGGTATTTGGTACAATGGATTGTATGAGATTACACAGCAAAATCTAATTGCTGAATTTAGTTTCTATCTTGCTGTGATATATCCTTGCAAGTGAGGGTTACCAGATGTTTCTATGTCACACGGGCACCTTGTTTCAAGTTGTATGCTTTAACAAAACAGTGCATTCTGTAAATTGTATCCATGAATCAATCCAGTAGAACCAATTGGGCTAACGCCATAAAGCCATGATTTCCTGGAAAAGTCGTGTCCCGGTGGCATGGAGTCTTTTGGTATTGTTAACAGCATGGACATCGATTCACCAAAGGGCCTGGGGTAGCGGAAGTGACATCATTTTCCCTGGGACCTTAATGATGTCACAGGAAGTGATATCATATGACCCTTGACCCTGTATAGTCCCAAGAAGTGATGTCATATTACCTTAATACTGATGACATCACAATAATTAACACGGCTGAAGTTACATAATTGCATAATTAATATTATACATTCTTCTAGGGTAGAACAAAGGGTGAGGGTTTCTCATCCCTGAGTAAATGTTGACAATGGGCTTTACTAGTGCATTTTAATACACAATTTTCACATAAATGTGCTCAGAAGCCATAGGTTGTAAAAACACTCACTAAATATTCAAGTCCTTTCAGGGTGTGCCAAGCTACTGAAATCTGACAGTCCCCATGAGTTCGCTCATTTATGTTTATAAAATGTCCTATGGGTGCCCCTTTATGTCAAAAATTGCCTCCATTGCTAGGACCAGCATTTTTTGTCATGGATGGCCCTATGGCCTTCCGCAGTTGTCTTTCTACATGCTAAGAATTTCCTCCAATGTGCCATCACAAGCAATTTGCCACAGGTGCCAGCAATGTCCAGAATTTCCTCCAGGAGGCCAGCACTGGCATATTTTCATGGGTGCTCCATGCCAAAATGAACCTACAGAGTTCCAGCTGTTGCATTATGCCGAGGGTATCTTATGTGCAAGTAGTGATTTCAGTATTCTAGTGCCAGCATTTTGTCAAGGGTGCTTCTACAAGCCAAGAAGCATGCCAGGTCCAACAGTGGATCTGCAAGCACAACAACACATGCTCACTTACAAACACTTATGCATACTCATTCTATCATTAGCACCAACGTGCACTCATTCATTTTCACCTACTCTCGTGCACTCACTCTCACCCTGAATCACTCATTCCCACTTCCTCACTCAATCTTACTCTGACTCACTTATACTTACTCATTCATGTTGATACATGCACACACACACACACACACACACACATGCATGTGTTACCATCCTTGTGGAGACTATGGGGTAGATTAGGATAGCGTTTTTTCCGCATCCTCCGGGCTGGCGGAAGCCACCGCCGGCCCGGAGGATACGGAAAAACCGCAGCGGACCCACCAAAGACCCACAGCCACATTAGGATGGCTGGTGGGTCCTGGTTTCCGTCCGCAGCTTTTCCGCCGCGGTTGGCTTACAACCGCGGCGGAAAAGCACTAATATGGTGACGGTGTCTCTCAGACACCGTCAGCCATATTAGGATGCCCAAAAAGAAATGCTTTTCCACGGCGGGTTTTCCGCCATGGAAAAGCATACGGAGCTTCACTGCGGGGGCCCGTTGGGGTGGGGGGTGCACATCGGGGGTACCTATGGTACCCCCCTGCATTTGTGTGCAGTAATCGGCAGGCACCGCGCGGTGCCTGCCGCTTTCTGCATACAGATGCAATGTATGCATTTTTAACATTGCGGCGGGTGCAGCTTCAAGCTGCATCCGCCGCAATGTTAAAGATTGAGGATGTGACCGCCACCCTGGCGGTCAAATCCTAATCTGCACAGAGGGACTGCCGCAGCCCCTGCGGACGGTCCCTCCTACTCTATGGTGGCGGACGGACTCAGGTCCGTCCGCCATCATAATCGGCCCCTTAATGTGGATACTTGCCTTCTCAGGATTAACCTTTCCCAATGTTTTTAAAACTAATATCAGAAAAATGTTAAGATTAAAATCATGATACGTGGATCCTGCTTCAAATTGGCATATATAATGTTATTTAATTGCACGCACTGTACCCTTCTTGTGGGTACTTGAACACATGCTACTATCCTTGTGAGACCTAGTCCATTATACTATTAATGCTTCAATACAGTCAAACACACATGGCCAAATGTTTATTTACCAACAACATAAACAAACAACATTATAACCTATTCATATATGAATTGCTATACAAGGGGTGTACAGAAAAGACAGATTATGTTAATGTGTCAGAAAATCTCTTATCATGGTTACAGAGAGGCATTAAAAACTGTATGTAACCTATTCATTAGTACTCAAAAGCTTATGAGATAAAGGAACTAATACATAAAGAAATTAACATATGGAACCAAGGTACATGGTTAAGTGGAACCCAGAGTTGGATTGGCTGCTTATATTTTTGCCAAAATAGCTATTAGACCACACCTCCCTAAGAATGTATGTAATGTTCATGTCTGCGTAGGGGTTAGTGTGGAATGATTTCCACAGAGGTGGTAAGTAATCACTGCATTGGGATGGTGTGCACAAACACACGCACGCACACACACACACACACACACACACACACATATATAGGCTTTATACTTACCGCAAAATACTTACATTTGCGTTGTAAAGGCATGCATGGTAAAGGTATATGCATGCTAAATTTTCCTTGGTTAAGAGGCAGGTGTGGTAATAGCATGTGCGGTTCAGTCATACATCCCTGTCATGAATTATGAGATTTCAAATCTGTTTTAAAAAAAAAATTGTTTTAGAGTTTTGTATAGCGCGAACTAGACCCGAACCGAATCAGGTATCAGAGCGCTTTACATAGCACAAGTTACGTTTTACATGAGGACACACACTTCCATTTTTTTTTTTTTTAGGCACGGGGAGATTAAGTGATTTGCCCAGAATGACAGGAGGTTTTGGCGTCGTTACCGAGACTCGAACCCAGATCCCCAGGTCCGAGGTCGAGCGCCTTAGCCGTTAGGCCAACTCCTCTCCCCCTGGTTATTCACTGCAATGACGCAGTGACAGTGGGAAACTAAAGTTGTTTACCACTGTTTCTATATCATAATGGTGCTCCACGCCACACTGACAGAGCTGTCCAAGAGCCTGTCAGCACAGTGTTGGATCTCTGCTTCGATGATGAGCAAAGAGCACAGATACAGGCGGGGAGGAGGACGAAAGGCACAATGGGTGATGGGGTGGGTGGCAGGAGGTCAGGTATTGTTTTTACATTTGAGGCAGGCAGGTGAGACCATGGTAATCATGGATTCCTCATTACTCCTCTGAGCCTACATAGTAGCAACAAGCAGGGGAAGCAGGCTCAGATGACTTTGGGGACATAGATAACATAAAATTATAGATTGGTAAAAAGTGAATAACAGGGAAGTTTTGCACCTAGGCATTCTGAGTGACATCATAAACAAATTGAGATTTGCTCTCAGTTATTCTATGCTCTCTATTCGATGTCACTCAGATCCCCTCGACAAAGAGCACCCCCTTTATTCTCTGTTACTCATCAATAATTCTTCATTATCTTAGCTCATTCCCAATATCACCACAAGACTTTATTGCCTGGAGCACTAGAATCCTATCCTGGATGTTCTTTTTACAATAAACGATTGTCCGGGGCTTGGTCTAACTTCTGTGAACCAACTCTACAAGGCTAGGAATATATAAGATAAATTCTGAAAACCCTATAATGGAGTGCTGTGTTGAGCAGAATCATTTGTTTGTCCCGTGGAAAGGGAGATCAGCAGGTCGAATGCCAACACAGAGACCTGAAGATCACAGGTGCACATTATATCTGGCCCAGTTTAGCCGCTCGCCCTTCTGAGACCAAAGAAACGAGTACTATAAGACTGAGTAACTGATTTTTGAAGTTCTCTAACGCATGAGCCAAGTCTAAGCAGGAGTCAGAGCACTGTAAAGTCGATGAAACAAAGGTACAATTCCCAGCATTTAATCAACAGCGTCAGAGCTCAAGAAAAAAACTGCGATGTAACGTTATGGTTCGTCCAATCTGATTTATAACAAATAGACACAGCTGCTTGAATCCATACAATAGTTGACATAGCGGTGGCAGTTTTCTGCACAGATGATGGATAAGTGGGTAGGGGTAGTCTCGACCCTATGAAGAATGGGTGGAGGAGCCCTTGGGAGGCTATGGTACTCCAGAAGGCATAGTTCCTGGTGCAATACACAATGTGATCAGATGACTCTATGCCATGATGGACACCGCTTGCAGCGCTGGGCGGCCCTTTGACAAATAATTGTTTTAATTTGTGTCGATCCTGTTGGTTAACCAAAACTTACAACTCCCAAAATCCATTGCTGAAGGACGAACCAGGAATTGAAAATGGTGTCCATGATGTCATGGTGTCATCTCCTAATATAATCAATAGGGAAAAACGTGGAAGGGGCAGGAGGTTTGACAGACATAATGCCAAGCTTTACACTGGAAACAAATAAAGTCTACAGAAAATCGCCGTTTTCGGCACAAAAGGAGCGCCATGTGTTGTGTTGCATTACACCACGATTAGGGACCTCGGGGCTTATTTACAAGCACCTTGCGCCCCTTTTCCGTCATTTTTAACATGGGGAAAAGTGACGTACGGCTGGCACAAGGGGCTTGTAAATATGCCCCCTCGTTTACAATATTTGCAAGTCATGTCATTGCTACACACGACATCCCTTGCTCACATTTATTAATTCCACAATCTTTCATTACTTACATGCAGGCATTAGAGTAGCATAAGCTCGAGTCATGCATTGTTTGCCTCATCTCTTATCCATTCTACACATTCAGATCCTCAAGGATTTTGCAATTTTCAAACAAATTCGTCAGTTAGTACTTTTGCAAAAATCCTGTGAGATTTTTTTAGAAAATCCTCTGTGAAATAAAGAGAAAGCTTAGGTTCTACTCTCCTTTTATTGGCCTTCCGAAGTCCCTGGGTGGACAGGAGCGGTATATTTCTCCTCTCTCCCCAGTGCTGCGTCCACTAAGAATGTCCTGAGGAGCCCACCTCCCACAAGTTCCACATATGCCTCCCTCCTTAAGCTACCGAAGGCCAGCACATCCTGCAGGGAAACACTGCTGGAGATTGGAACCCAGAGGGTATTTGAAGGCCCCGGCCTCTTTAGCAGCTGTTCTCCTGTGCACCCCCATTTTCCAGACTACCTCCGGTCGTGGCGGCCATTTTCCTGAGTCCCTGTGTCACTTGCTCTATTTGCAGCCTCCACCCTGTGCTACCCCTTCTCCTGGCTACCGTCCTCCCTGTGACACTTGTTTAGATCCCTCTCCCCTATGGCACTTGCTTTCCTGCACCATCTTCTCTAACACCCAGAGGTGCGAATCTCAGATTTCCCCGATTTATCTCTACTTTTAAAACACAGATTATATGTCAGCAGAACCAACCTTTTTTTTCCATTCATCTGATTAAAAAAATAAAGTCATTAGAACAACTTCTCTGCCCAACAAAAAGGGTGAGAAGCACATCCTTAGGTAATGCAGCTATTATTATTATACCTTAATTTGTGGAAATTACTTCCCTAGTTTTCCCTGCCTGGTACTGTATAAGATGGGCTAGGTAAAGGGTCACAATAAAGGTTAAGAGGGAGAACGTTTTAGCTGCCACATTACTCCTTCCAACCCAATCACGGAATACACACAAGCAAACAGGGAATTCCAGAACCCGAATATCAACCTGAGAATATATTTATTTGGGGGGGGTGGGGGGGGGGTGACACTCCATACACCCCCATTGAAGCGACAACCCTTTCTCCTGCACCATCTACCCCTTGGCACCCATTCTTGTTGCTATTCCTCGCTGGGGCACCTGTTCTGGTCGCTCTCCCTTCTGGATGCGCTGGTCTTCATTGGACACCTTGGTACGCTATTTCTGGGCTCTTTCCCCCCTGTTTTGACACCTGTTATTCTGCTACTGACCATGGGCGTTCGCAGAAATGTTTCCAGGGGGGCAACATTTTAACTTCATCACTCGCCTTCCGGGGGGGGGCAACATTTTAACTTCATCACTCGCCTTCAAGGCACGTTTAATGCAGACTGCCTATTGTCATTCTTTATGTGATGATCAGCAGCAGAGAGAATGACAATGGCCAGTCCACAGCCTGCTCGAGGTCGGGGAGGGGCTGCTGCAGCCTCTAGAGTTCAAAGAGAAGTGCGAGAGGCCCCAAGTGAAAGAACATTTAAACTCCTGGGGCTTCTCGCAGGGGAACAGCCTGCTGTAATCTTGAACATTACGGACCAAAAGGAATGGGACCGGCGATCCAGGGGGGGGGCAAGCGCACCCCCTTGCCCTCCCCTGCGGACGCCCATGCTACTGACCTCCCACCACCACCCTCTAACCCCCGTCCCGTGACATCTGTCCCACGTCTCATTATGTGTGAAATACCTAGTGCTGGAGGGATCTGCTACCATGGCCTTCTTCACCCACTTCGTGTCTCAGTTAAGAGGGCATAAAGATCGAGTGGGCCACAATAATTGATCCTTCCAGCACCATGTATTTCATCCTGGTGCTTTCAAGCTAGTAATCAACATTTAAAGATGGTGCCACAGAAGGTGTATTTTTCAAATTTAAATCTGTACTGCCTTTTTTTTTGTTGTTGCAGTTTTATATAGCGCTAACTAGACCCGAACCGAATCGGGTATCAGAGCTCTTTACATAGCACCAGTTACGTTACATGAGGACACACATTCATTTTAGGCATGGGGAGATTAAGTGATTTGCCCAGAAGAATCACAGGAGGTTTTGGCGTCGTTACCGAGACTCGAACCCAGATCCCCAGTATTCTCCTTCGCTGTGAGACAGGTAATGAGCAGAGTGAGTGAGAGAGATGGAGAGCAAGACTCACTACAGCCGGTTTGGCCCTGCTCGGCATCAAGACACAGATCTGAGCCATGATGGGTCTCAAAATGTGGCACACTGGCCTCAATATAAATGACAGAAATTGTACTTTAAGAAGACTTTTTCTAAGCTAAGGACCGAATCAGGCAGATCTATTTTAAGTATTTCTCCTGATGCTTTGCTTACATACAAAACTGAACTATTATTTTGCCACTTTAGGAAACCCCAGTCAGTCCTGGGGAAGACCATCTGTGATTACATAGTCTGCTATTGAGGGTCGAAGCGTGTTAGCGTAATCGTTTGGAATGCACACAACCTTGTTGATAAACACCAAAGACTGTGCCTCTACTGGGTGTGCTAGCGGGTTCTTCCACAAGCACCTGAGTCCTCCAGGAGGGTCGCACTTTGCAATGGTATATCTCTGCATGTGCATAACTGACGCTTTAAATGGGTAATTAGGATGTATTGCTTATAAATAGGGCATTACTTTTCATACACAGGGGAAAAGGAGCCTCCAGGAAAGGCCTTTCCCGGAAGTACTCTTGGAAACCTGCGCAGGGACTCTAGGAAAGGTCACAAGCCATTCCCAGAAGTACTCCTGGAAACCTGTGGTGGACTCTAGGAAAGATCACGTGCCATTCCCAGAAGTACTCATGGAAAGCTGTGGAGGACTCTAGGAAAGTTCACATGCCATTCCCTGAAGTACTCCTGGAAAGCTACGTAGGACTCTAAACACAGGCATGGAGCCTCCGGTGTAAATGAAGAATTTGTTCTTTGGGGGAAATATTTATTCGCTTAGACAAAGCGATTCCCCTACACCTCAGCAAGTTTGGGGCCGAACTATTCCTTTTTCCACCATGGAATCAATTATAGGGTGGAAAGGGCTTGGAGAGGAGTTTGGGAATGCTGACCAATGTACATCTGTGTGGACATTCCCAAACATCAAAGGCGAACCGTGCTTTGCAATGCCCACTTCTCACCCCTTCAATAGGATTTTACTACTGCAGATTTTTCCACACTTGTGGCCATGGAAGTTATGTTACCTCTGTACATAATTTTACTATTTCATTGTCAGATATATGGGTGAAAAAGAGTGTCTATGCTTTAAAAATTGCTTGCCAATTATGACATCTCATTGCTCTTGTAAAAAATGAATAAACCTATTGACCCTCTTACCCTTATTATTGGCATTCCTGGTTTCAACCAAAGGTAAATGTAGAAAGCATTTTATATGTTATATGGAAAATACTTAAGAGATAATCTGCAATATATGGATTGCTGTTGCTATTGTGGGATTCTGGTGATATTTAAACATCACTAGTTCTGGTACCTGGTGGATTATTACCTGGCCAGAAACCTTCAAAAACATGGCAAGACCATACTACACAATGGCTCCGATTCCGAGTTCAAGGTGCTATTTGCCACACCTCACAAATAATGAAACCCCAGGATGGTTATTTATTCGGTGTGATTAGTAGAACCTATTCTGTGTTTTGGGGGATCACATCTGGATATCTGTGCTTAACGCATTCAAATCTGCATGGTACACTAAATACAGTACACTTTTCCGTTTTTAAATTTCAACAGTCCTGGCCTGTCAAAATTTAAAATTTAAGGGTGAGGTATTTAAAGCACCCAGCTATTACTATTTGCGTCAAACAACACCCAACTCAGAATTCCGACCCATGTGGGCAGAAAACACCGACCCGCTCATAATCAGGGCCTGTGTGTTTTAGAATTCTTTATATGCTAGTGCTTGCAAACACAAAATACCTCTTCATGTATGTACACTTCGTTATTGTTCAAGTGATCCAAAGATCTGGCAAATAAGCAGTTCAGATATTCAGACCTGTCTTAATTGTTTATCTTACAGCAAATACAGCTACACGTGGCTGAAATGAAGCACTATACTTAACTTCATGTACTAATATTTTGCCAATGAATGCCTCAATTTATTTACATTAAAGTAATTGTCATAATTAAAGCATGCCACATACAAAGCTGTCGTACAGCATGCACACCCTATCATTAGGAAACAATTAGGCAGGACAAAAGGAGCTGCTTTGCTTTTACATTCAAGTATGCAATCCGTTGGCAGGGAGTGGGTGTATTAAAGCAGAACTTACAAGCGTGTGTGTTAGATCTCTCTCTCTCTCTCTCTCATATATATATATATATATATATATGGAGGAGAAGTGTGGCTCAATGGTTAGAGCGGCAGACCTTGATGCAGAACGCTGGCCAGGGACCAGGGTTCGATTCCCGCCTCGGCGGGATCGGGCTTAAATTCCTCTGACCGGATATTCTCGCCTCAGTGCCGAATCTAAGCATGGGCCCCACGCTGCAACTCTGGGCAATAGCTTGCTTAGTCTCCACAACGGCCCCCAATGCACAAGGGATGCCTGGTTTCACCATGGGATGCCCAGGAGTGGACACCTCACAAGGAAAAGCCAGGAGGGGTTCCCTTGTGGTAGGAGTACAAGCGCCGGGATGCCTCCGGGTTACTGTTCGCGCTATACAAATACAACACATTTACATATAAAATTAAATATGTATATAAAGATATATATATATTCACTGAAAAAACCGTAGGTTTCAGGCCTTATATAGTTAGGAATTAGCATATAAAAAACTTTGAAATTCACTGAAAAAACCATAGGTTTCAGGCCTTATATATTTAGTGTTAGACCCGTCTGCTTCTGAGAGTCCCCTCACCACTATGATTTCTTTTGTTCCCCTGTACCTCCCAAAATTTGTCGCTTTTTATTTGTCTACCAGGACTTTGTAGGTGTTGTCTCATGGGGTTAGATGTTCCTTGACGCCCAGTTGCTCACAAGGTTTGTGGCACCTATTTACAAGGCGCCTGGCCCAAACCTATGGCATTACAAACTGGGGTTGTCAACCTGTATAAATGAACCTAAAATGGTGGACACCCTTTTTCCTCATCTGAAGTGACTCCCATTGGAGCCTTCATGAACCCTGGCCTTTTGAGGTTTTGGCGCCCTTTGTTTGGCGCGCATTTCTGACAGGAATTCCTTTATTTTCCTCAGGTACACAAAATGGCTGCTCTAGAACCCCAGTACGGTGGCTGTGAGTGTCCTAAATACCCCTCAAGAGTGCCTTGTCATTGTC
Source organism: Lissotriton helveticus (assembly GCF_964261635.1). Lineage (NCBI taxonomy): Eukaryota > Metazoa > Chordata > Amphibia > Caudata > Salamandridae > Lissotriton > Lissotriton helveticus. The sequence continues at coordinate 969,479,818 of NC_136061.1, read as the reverse complement.
ACAGCCAGAGAAGGTTCTAGAACCTTCTGGCTCGTGCCAGTACCCCAGGGCACTGGCTATATAAGGCCCAGTCCCTGGCGGCCATTTTAGATTAGATGCAACTGTGAACCGGCATTTACTTGACTGTGCGCGAAGGTTGTGTGACCTCTCCGGCAGCCCGTTCGTCAGTCTAATGACTTTGAACTGGTGCCGCCTGTGCTCAAGTGGTGCTAAAGCCCGTAGGCGCGCATAGACTTCACCGGCAAAGCAGAGATCCTATCCCGGTGACCGCCGAGTGCAAATGATGTATTGACTGTGTTTCCTTGCCTTCTAGATATACGCGCATACGCCCTGAGTGATTATTAAAGAGTCCCAAACCTTAGTTTGTGCTCAGAGAAGCCGTATACCCGGTCATTGAAAACAGCATAAACTGTAAGAGTTATCTTTCCCATTTGAAGTGTATTGCACATGTAATGATTCTAAAGTATTTAATTGGTGGCAGCGATACCAGAAGAAACATGTGGTTGTTTATTTAAATGAACCAATATTTATTCTGATATTTATTCTGATATTTATTCTGATATTTATTCTGATATTTATTCTGATACTCATTCCTGAAGTTACTCTATTTATTAATACTATTTATTACCAGAACTGTATGACCAAAAGAAATGTATATGTGCTTTCCCAGTCAACCCTATTTACAACAAAGAACTTTTATATAAAGGAATCGTATTTTTCTACAGCAGTGGTGTGGTGTCCTTCTTTTTGGTGTGGATGTACAAGGAGTTATTGTTGGGTCAGAGCCGGCTTAACACTACAGCCTTCACTTGCCTTGTCACTTGAGCCAAGCTACCCCCTTTGTGCTGGGCTTGCCCATCGCAGGTCCAACATAAAATTGGTGCTCAGCGGGTGGGATTGCGAGCCGTGCTTGTTTTGAACCCCATAATAATTCAGTGTGCACCACAGGTACACACTCGGAGTTTTCTCCTAGCGGCCCTCCAATTCAACGTTTTGTTTTTTCCAAATTCTTTCCTGGAGGTGGGTGGAAGTGACCCTCAAAGTTCTTATCCTGGTCACCTACTTCGGGGTGGTTGTCCACACTTTTCACTGACAAGATGGAATTCGAAATGTCAGAGCTGGAGACCTATACTGTGGCACAGCTCAAGGATTTCTGTCAGGAGAGGGGAGTGTTTGTCAGGCGAGGGGCCAAAAGAGAGGAGCTCCGTACTAGTCTGCGAGCATGGGTGGAAGCACACACGGAGGGAACGGTGGAGGAGGAGGAATCGGACAGAGGTACTGTCATTGATAGGACTGCGGAATGTCCCCCGGAGGTGGGTGAGATGTCAATCAGCCCCAAGGCAAGCTCACGGGAGGGCAGCAGTGTGTCATCGAGAGGGTTGTCAGAAACCGAGTTAGCTGACAGGAGAGAGGAAAGACTGTTAAGGTGGGAAATAGCAAAAATGGAGTTGGAAGAAAGGAGGGAGGGGAGGAGGTTGGAACATGAGTCCAAGCTGGAGATGGAAAGGAAAAGGATGGAACACGAGTTCAAGCTACGAGAACTCGAATTCCAGGCCCCTAACATCACTCCGAAGGGTGTCGAGTCAAAGGAATTTGCCAGGTAGCCCAGGCCCCATTTACCCAAGGACGTAGTCGCCAGTTATACCGCTGGAGACGACATAGCCAAGTGGCTGGCAGCCTATGAGGTCTCCTTAAGAGCCCATGGGATCCATGAGAAGCATTGGGGTGGTGGATTATACCGGTACATGCCTCCGACAGGTAGGGATGCCCTATTGGCCCTAGACTGGGAGGAACAGGTTAATTACCCCGCCATGAAGGGGGCGCTCATCAGGAAGTTTGGGTTGACCCCCGAGAAATACCGGCAAAGGTTTAGGGGCAGCCACAAGCTGAGCTCACAGAATTGGGTTGACTTCCTGGATTTTGCTAAGAAAGCCCTGGATGGGTGGGTCCAAGGTAATGAGGTGGAGGACTATCGAGGGTTGTACGACCTGATACTCAAGGAACATCTACTCGAGAAATGTCTCCCCGAGCTGAGGCAACACCTGGTAGACAGCAAACTTACTTGCCCCCGTAAGCTTGCTGAGGAGGCGGACATTTGGGCAAGTACCCGAGTGTCCACGAAGGGGACGGGAGGAGATTCTCAGAAGTCCGGACAGGGCGATCCCCAGAAGAAAGAGGGGGGAGATAACAAGAAGCAGGAGTTCTCCAAAGGCCCCCAAAATACCTTTAAGGGGAAAAGTTTCTTCTCCACTTCTAAGGCTAACCCGCAGAAGAACCCTAATCCTGGCCAGAGTCAGCAGCCAAGGGTTATCCATTGCTATGAGTGCGGTGGTATTGGACATTATAAGGGAGACGTGAAGTGCCCAAAGAGACCACCCCCTCCCACTGGAGGAAAGGCCCCGGGAGTCGCTAGTGTAGCGCTCGGGGAGGAGATGCCCTTAGTTAAGGGGGGGGAGTGGGCGGGTGTCACCTTAGTGTCCCTGGGTGATCGGGAGGTGGTTCCAAAGATCCAGGTGCCCTCAAATACTCCCAAGTGTGGGCAATGGGTCACCATCAATGGCCATAGAGGGGAAGCTCTGAGAGATACAGGAGCCAGTATGACTATGGTAAGGAGTCATCTGGTGTCCTCAGAGCAGGTGATTCCAGGCGTACTTCATCCAGCCGCGATGGCTGACGGCAGAATGGGCCACTATCCTGTGGCCGAGGTTCCCTTTGAGTGGGGAGGGGTTGCAGGTTCACTTCGAGTTGCCGTAAGCCCCGCCGTGCCAGTCGATTGTCTGCTGGGCAATGATATGGAGCACAATGCTTGGAAGGAGGTGGAATACCGGACTCATACTGAGATGCTGGGTACACCTGATTGGGCCTGTGTGAGTACCAGGTCTGCGGCTGCTCGGGAGGTGAAGTCGCGTGGGTTGGAGCCTGGAACAATGGCCCACCCAGCTGCTAATGAGGGAACATTTCGAGGACAGGAGGAGCTTGCCTCGATGTCCATGCCCCGTGAGACGGATAGGCCACCTGTGGAGGTGGACCCGGAGTCCGCGGAGGAGGACATGGTTCCGTTGGAGGACTTGCCTATCCCCGCTGAGTGGCGAGTGGAAGGAGGACCATCCAGGGAGGAACTGAGCAAGGAACAAAGGGAATGTCCCACCCTCGAGGGTCTGAGGCAACAGGCTGAAGCCCAGGCAGCAGGTAACGAGTCTGGGAACTATCGTGTTTACTGGGAGGATGGTCTCCTCTACAGTGAACCCAGGGCGCCAGTGCACGGATTGTCACGGGCCCTGGTAGTCCCACAGTGTTACCGAGCCTTCCTATTAGAGTTGGCTCATGAGATTCCCTTGGCAGGACACTTGGGTCAGGACAAGACCTTTGCCCGGCTTGTCCCCCACTTTTATTGGCCTCGAATGAGGGTGGCGTCCGACACATACTGTCGGTCGTGCGTGTCATGCCAAGCCAGTGGGAAAACAGGGACGAAGCTGAAGGCTCCCCTGGAACCACTTCCCGTCGTTGGCACCCCCTTTGAAAGGGTGGGCATCGACATTGCTGGGCCCCTAGATCCACCTACATCATCCGGTCACAGGTTTATCCTGGTCCTGGCGGATCACGCCACAAGGTATCCAGAGGCAATTCCTCTGAGAACCATTAATGCACCAGTAGTGGCCAAGGCCCTGATGGGGATCTTTACCCGAGTGGGATTCCCCAAGGAAGTTGTGTCTGACAGGGGGACCAACTTCCTGTCAGCATATATGCAGGCCATGTGGAAGGAGTGTGGAGTGACTAACAGGTTCACCACTCCTTATCACCCACAGACCAATGGTCTTGTGGAAAGGTTCAACCAAACCTTGAAGGGTATGATCAGAAGTCTACCCGAAAGCCTGCGGAGGAAATGGGACGTCCTCCTACCCTGTTTGCTCTTTTCCTACAGGGAAGTGCTGCAAAAGGGAGTGGGCTTCAGCCCCTTTGAGCTTTTGTACGGGCACCCTGTACGTGGACCTCTCAGCCTGGTGAGGGACTCCTGGGAAAAGTCTCCCCGGAAAGTTCCCCAGGATGTGGTGAGCTACATGCTGGCCTTCCGAAGCCAAATGGCTAAGTTGTGGAAGCAAGCTTCTGACAACTTGGAAGCCAGTCAGGCAGTCATGAAAACGTGGTATGACCACAACGCTCACCCAGTGGAGTTGGAGCCTGGCCAGAAGGTGTGGGTGATGGAGCCTGGAGAGCTGAGTGTCCTCCTGGACCGTTGGACAGGCCCCTGTGAGGTATTGGAGAAGAAGGGCAAGTCTACCTATCTGGTGGACGTAAAGACCCCTCGGCATCCGCATCGGGTGTTACATGCCAATCGCCTCAAGCCCCACTACGAGAGGCCCGAAGTCATGTTGGTTATGGTGACTGACGGATCGGAGGAAGAGGACACGGAGCCTCTCCCCGACCTTTTTGCATCTCAAGAAAAGGATGGGTCAGTGGAGGGAGTGAAACTCTCGCCAACCCTGACTCCTGAGCAGCAGGAGGAATGTCGCCAGGTCTTGGGGTCATTCGCTCCTCTGTTCTCCCTTGTCCCGGGTAAGACCCACCTGTGCACCCATGACGTGGACACAGGGGACAGCCCACCTGTGAAGTCAAAGTCTTACCGGCTGTCTGACAAGGTGAAGGCCAGTATCCAAAGCGAAGTAGCTAAGATGCTGGAGCTAGGAGTCATCGAACCTTCAAGTAGCCCTTGGTCTAGCCCGGAGGTGTTAGTTCCTAAAGCTGCCCCACCTGGCACCACACCAGAATTGAGATTCTGTGTGGACTACCGAGGACTACATTCGGTAACCAAAACGGATGCTCATCCGATCCATCGGGCGGATGAATTGATTGACCGGTTGGGAGCTGCCCAATATCTCATTACCATTGACCTCACTGCAGGGTACTGGCAGATTCCCATGTCTAATGTAGCCAAGGAAAGGTCAGCCTTCTCCACACCTGATGGACACTACCAGTTTTGCGTCATGCCCTTTGGGCTCAAGAACGCTCCTGCCACTTTTCAGCGGCTGGTGAACACGATCCTCACCGGGATGGAGTCATTCTCTGCTGCTTACTTGGATGACATAGCTGTCTTCAGTAGCAGCTGGGAGGATCACTTGCAGCACTTGCAAGCCGTTCTCCAGGCCCTGGAATGGGCTGGCTTGACGATCAAGGCCAGCAAATGTCAGATTGGACAGGGGTCGGTAGTGTACTTAGGACACTTGGTGGGCCGGGGAACGGTGCAGCCCCTTCAGGCGAAGATTGAGGCAATCATGGCCTGGAAACCCCCCAAGACCCAGACTGAGGTCCGAGCCTTCCTGGGCCTCACAGGTTACTACAGACGATTCGTGAAGGGGTATGGCACTATCGTGGCACCCCTTACAGAACTCACGGCCAAAAAGCAACCTAGGAGAGTCATTTGGACGGAGGCTTGCCAGCGAGCCTTCGACACTCTGAAACAAGCATTGTGTAAAGCTCCAGTCCTGAAGGCTCCAGATTTTTCAAAAGAGTTCATTGTCCAGACATATGCATCCGACATTGGCATTGGGGCGGTGCTACCGCAACTCAATGAAGAGGGTCTGGATCAACCCGTGGTCTTTCTGTCACGGAGACTGCTTCCCCGGGAACAGAGGTGGAGTACCATCGAGCGGGAAGCCTTTGCGGTGGTCTGGGCACTGAAGAAGCTGCGACCATATTTGTTTGGTTCACACTTCCTTGTTCAGACAGACCACCGACCCCTTCGTTGGCTCATGCAAATGAAGGGGGAAAATCCCAAACTGTTGAGGTGGTCTATCTCCCTACAGGGAATGGACTTTCGGGTGGAACACCGGCCCAGAGTTGACCACGCCAATGCAGACGGTCTCTCCAGGTATTTCCGCCTTAGTGTTGAGGACTCCCAAGGGGTTGGGTAGCTCTCCCCACTTTCAGCTGGGGGGGACGCGTGTTAGACCCGTCTGCTTCTGAGAGTCCCCTCACCACTATGATTTCTTTTGTTCCCCTGTACCTCCCAAAATTTGTCGCTTTTTATTTGTCTACCAGGACTTTTTAGGTGTTGTCTCATGGGGTTAGATGTTCCTTGACGCCCAGTTGCTCACAAGGTTTGTGGCACCTATTTACAAGGCGCCTGGCCCAAACCTGTGGCATTACAAACTGGGGTTGTCAACCTGTATAAATGAACCTAAAATGGTGGACACCCTTTTTCCTCATGTGAAGTGACTCCCATTGGAGCCTTCATGAACCCTGGCCTTTTGAGGTTTTGGCGCCCTTTGTTTGGCGCGCATTTCTGACAGGAATTCCTTTATTTTCCTCAGGTACACAAAATGGCTGCTCTAGAACCCCAGTACGGTGGCTGTGAGTGTCCTAAATACCCCTCAAGTGTGCCTTGTCATTGTCACAGCTAGAGAAGGTTCTAGAACCTTCTGGCTCGTGCAAGTACCCCAGGGCACTGGCTATATAAGGCCCAGTCCCTGGCGGCCATTTTAGATTAGATGCAACTGTGAACCGGCATTTACTTGACTGTGCGCGAAGGTTGTGTGACCTCTCCGGCAGCCCGTTCGTCAGTCTAATGACTTTGAACTGGTGCCGCCTGTGCTCAAGTGGTGCTAAAGCCCGTAGGCGCGCATAGACTTCACCGGCAAAGCAGAGATCCTATCCCGGTGACCGCCGAGTGCAAATGATGTATTGACTGTGTTTCCTTGCCTTCTAGATATACGCGCATACGCCCTGAGTGATTATTAAAGAGTCCCAAACCTTAGTTTGTGCTCAGAGAAGCTGTATACCCGGTCATTGAAAACAGCATAAACTGTAAGAGTTATCTTTCCCATTTGAAGTGTATTGCACATGTAATGATTCTAAAGTATTTAATTGGTGGCAGCGATACCAGAAGAAACATGTGGTTGTTTATTTAAATGAACCAATGTTTATTCTGATATTTATTCTGATATTTATTCTGATATTTATTCTGATATTTATTGTGATACTCATTCCTGAAGTTATTCTATTTATTAATACTATTTATTACCAGAACTGTATGACCAAAAGAAATGTATATGTGCTTTCCCAGTCAACCCTATTTACAACAAAGAACTTTTATATAAAGGAATCTTATTTTTCTACAGCAGTGGTGTGGTGTCCTTCTTTTTGGTGTGGATGTACAAGGAGTTATTGTTGGGTCAGAGCCGGCTTAACACTACAGCCTTCACTTGCCTTGTCACTTGAGCCAAGCTACCCCCTTTGTGCTGGGCTTGCCCATCGCAGGTCCAACAGTTAGGAATTAGCATTTAAAAAAACATTGAAATTGCTCCTATATAGTTAGTTGTACTAACTATATTTCGCGCACCCGCAATCCACTGCTGATGATGTCACATATTACATCATTCATGACATGGTCAGTGACATCACTGATGACATCTCAAATGACATCACTGATGACATCACTGATTAAATCATCCACGTGACAATCACATACACCTTTTCATACACTAGTAAAATCTTTCATCACTCTTTGTAAAATACAGAGTATCATATTTGAATCCATTGTTACAGCAATACAAGTATCTAAAAACCCACTCAGAGATGGGGAACATCACTTACAACGAATTTTTTACAACGCACTACCATTACATCGCAACCATTACAACGCAAACCATTACAACGCAATGCGCTGGGGGGCGCTCTAGGATAGGGAATGTATTTAATATACTATCCAACACCTTCCCTGCTATCCACGGGGACTGGAGTTGGAATAGTAAATTAAATAATTCACTATCCAGCGCCTAAAAGCATTATGCGTTGTAATGGTATGCGATGTAAAAACCGCGTTGTAAAGGCATGCGATGTAAAAGCATGCGTTGTAGTGACACCAATCCCTCAGAGATTCATAGATGTATACACACATCTAATCACTTACCTGTAGATTCACTCATACATGCTGTCAATGAACAATAGAACACTATCAAAAATACTTATACAGCTATATCGACATTACACACCAGCATACAACCTATTCACATATGAAGTTATCCTACTCACTTATGCAAACAATGGATCATACTTACATATTTACTTAGCTACACACTTATACAAACACAACTTCATCTATTCATTTAGATAGTAAGTCATACTTAGTGAATTATCAAATCATTATTACAAGTATACAGTTATCCATACAGTCACTCACACAATCATTGAGTCTTATGTATACTTATTTATATACAACAACTGACACATACACTGCCTTTTATTTTTGTAGTTTGTTGGACATGTACCATTGAGAAATATATTTGCTCATCACCACACCCATAAAGATATTTACTCACCCAAACAACTGTTAGAACATGTCGTTTTAACTTCATATATCTAGTGAATCAACTATTCACACATCTTTGGGCAGTCACACACCCCCCACCGAACCACACACACATTCACTCTCCCATACAAATACTCAGTTAACTAATCAATAACTAATATAGACTTTCACATGGCTAGTAACCAACTGGAGAACCAGTTTACACAACAACTGACAAAGTGATACAGATATTCACGCAGTTAGTCACTATCCACTATAAATTGGTCAAGTAAACAGTCAATTACACTGCTACTAAATCCTCCATCCAAATATTTATTTTTATATATCCACTCATTCTTCAATGCAAATTGCTATATATATAATGCATATTTAAATAACGAAGCAAACCACATTCACTGGATGATGTCATCAGTGATGTCATCAGTGATGTCATTTGAGATGTCATCAGTGATGTCACTGACCATGTCATGAATGATGTAATATGTGACATCATCAGCAGTGGATTCCGGGTGCGCAAAATATACTTAGTACAACTAACTATATAGGAGCAATTTCAATGGTTTTGTATGAGTGAAATGTCCAGCTAACTATAACACCCCTAAAACTTATAGTTTTTTGAGTGAATTTTAAAGGTTTTTTAAATGCTAATTCCTAACTATATAAGGCCTGAAACCTATGTTTTTTCAGTGAATATATATATATATATATATTATATATATATATATATATATATATATATAGATATATATATATATAGATATTACCTAGTTATAGTTAGGACCTAGTTTCCATAGGAAATCCGCAACATTCTATTGGGAATAACTTTGGCACCGGTGGACGAATTTTCGCAAATTTCTCAAAGAAGATGGCCCGCTCCGCTCCTTCCCTGAAAGTTTTGGGGGGATTCGTCAAGTGGGGGCCGAGATAAAAGGGGGGTCCCAAAACGTGTTTTCTCCATGTTAATTTCCATAGGGCGGTTGGACTCACTTTTAGCCCGAACGGCTGAATGGATTCCCACCAAAATTGGCAAAATTGTAGGGACTGGTAGCCCGATGTGCCTTTGCTATGTCTCAAGATATGTGCTCCAGAGGATTTTGAGTAATGTAGGTTAAAAAAATATATATATCTATAAGCGCGCCCCGGTACGCGCACCGGGGAGCGCACCCGGCGCGCTACGCGAGTACGCGAGCGGAAAGCTGATTGGCTCTCGGGTGTCTGTCAACATTCCAAACAGTCCGGAGCGGCCGCCATCTTGTGTCTCGGTAGGATCAAGACACAAGAGGTGGCAAAAACAAAGGGGGAAATGACCAAAAGGGGGCAGGGTAGACCCCCCCTGACCCCCTAGGTTTGATGTGGGGGCCATAAAAGGGCCCCGCGAGGCAAAAAAAAAAAAAATCGATTTTCGCGGGGGGAGCGCCCGGTACGCGCACGGGGGAGCGTACCGGGGAGCGTACCATGGGGAAAACCCAGTGAAACAGTGAAATATTATTTTAAAGTGCTTAGAGGTAGGGTAGCTCTGAATAGAGTTGTTGTGTTGTGTGGGTGATTTAAGTACCAACATGTAGGTACCAATGCAGAGTCTTAAATTCAATGTACACCGTCTCCTCTGTAGATAATTTGCATGTTGTTACAGAAGTTATTGTGGTGTATGGAATCCATACCATAGTCTGTCAGGAAAGCACAAAAAAGTTGCACAGTATACTATAAGTCTCATTTTATATTATAATCATTTTGGTACTATTTCATGAATTACATATAAAAATGAATAATGCCTCGAACAATTTTTAATTATTAAATATAAATTTATTGTTCTGATTTTTCAAAATTTAAAAGAACTTCCAACATTAGATCATCTGGAATCTCCTCATTTTGATTCCATGATTCTATGCTTTCAACACATTCAATTAATTCATGATCCAGAGACTGATCCATAAATTCCAAGTCATCAATATCTTCCTCAGGATTTTTCTCAACCATAATTTCGAAAGAAATATTAATTGTGTCTTGTTTTCCTTCCATTTTCTTGCTGTAAATTGCATAAAAAATAACTATATCAGTAGAGTTAGGGCACTGTTGGATTTTAGTTCAGACAGGTACTTCTGAGTTTTTAACAGTGAAGTTATCTTTGGGCAGTGTATGGTATCAGGCAGGAAGTAGAAATATAAAAAAGTGCATGCGATGAAGCCTAAGTAAATTCATAATTATAGCAGAGAAGCCTAACTCAATCCATAACTATAACAGAGAAGCCTATCTCAATCTATAATTATAACAGAGGGACAGTAAACAACTATCAGAAAACGTTTTTACAAATTAACTTAAAGTGCCCCTTACATATTAACAACTTACCTTATAGAAAGCTGTTGAAGTTTTATGAGAATATCCTTTAAAGATGTACCTCAGGTAGTTGTAGTCAAAATGGCCGTGTTTCCCTCTAATTTTTCATTTATATTCATGTACATAACCAATCAAATGTCAGGAAATAAAAGTAGAAAATGAAAGTAACATTTTAATTGGTTTTAAATTCTAACACTTTATATGTGTTTTTGTCATGTAATTTACCTCAGGATATTTAGACAGGGCTACAGCCCAAATGGCTCAATGGAATTCCACCAAATTTGAGAAAATGGTAGGGACTGGTATGTAGTAGGGCCTATTCTATATTTGGTGAAAGTCTCTCCAGTGGTTTTTGTGTAAATTAACTTTCAAAATTTTTTGGGGAGCGCTTACCGGTGCGCGCCCCGGTACGCGCACCGGCAGCGCTACGGGAGTCCTCCATCTTGTGTTTCGGAAGAATTGAGACACAAGATGGAGGATAAACAACATTGGGAATGGGTAAAAGGGGGCACGATAGACACTCCCTGACCCCCTACGTTTTCTGAGGGGGGCTTAGGAGGCCCATATAGGCCCCAAAAAATAATTAAAAAAAGAATTTTCGCGGGGTGAGCGCCCGGTACGCGCACCGGGAAGCGCACCGGGGAGCGCACCGGAAAGCGTACCGGGGAGCGTACTTTGGTGAAAAACAGTGAAAAAAGTTAGAGTAAAGTAATCATTTTGAGTGATCAGAGGTAGGGTAGCCCTGAAAAGAGCTTTTGGGTTCTGTGGCTGATTTAGGTACCTACAAGTAGGTTCCAATGCACAGTCTTAAATTTAGGAGGAATATTCTATTCCCCTCATCTGAGAAGTGCACATCATCTCCTCTGTAGATATCTTGCATGTTGTAACGCAAGTTATTGTTGTATATTGAACCCATTCCATAGTCTCTCATGTAAGCAGAAACAGATTTATTCACATGTTTCCGTGCTTTCTCAAATTGTGGACAAAATTGGTTGGACCACTTCCATTTCTGTCTTTGGCATATATTGGAATATACCAAGGCAGTTTGTGGAAAAAGTGTCATCAATTGCCCAAAGGTGTCCTTTAGAAGCATTTCCAGACCTACCCCAGTCAAAGTGCCTAGGTAATTTCCACCACAGTGCAAAATTATGAGGTCAGGGTGTGGCAGATGGTAAAAGGTTATCACCAATGGTTTCAATTGATGACATCTCAATCCTCCTCTTTGGCCAATCGACTTGATGTCCACATTTGGTAAATCAAGGTTGTGAACATTTCTGATAGCTGCATACCTTTGAGCCCAGTGGATGTAGCTATGTCCAATAATCCAGACAGAATACATGGTGAGAGGAGGTTCTGGTGCAGTCAGATGAAGTGTAGGAATGAAATGGCAGTTGGAAGAGTAGGAGTTTGCAAAAAAACTGAGGAGTTTCAGTGCTCTTGAATGACAAGCAATGATTGGTGGATTCAGATAGTTGAAAACTGAAAGTTAGGGTGCATGGTTCTGTTCTGTGAAAGAAGTAATTTGAATGGTTAAGAAAAAGTCATTTAAAGAAACATTGCACCGGATAAGCTGGTGTATTGAGAGGTCAAACATCCTTGCTGAGTTCATTTGCAACATTGTAGAATAAACTTTTAACCCTGAGAGCTCAGTGAGGAGGGAGTTGCTATGGTAACAGGTAGAAAGGGCTGAGGGGGTGAAGGGTGTTGGTTTGAAAATAGAGAGGGAAGAGTTTTAATTGGTTAACATGAGGGATATGTGTGTAGAATTAGAGGTTTTCTGTGCCATTCATGGTTGCAGTGCCTGGAGTGCATACCTTTTGCTCTGCTAAAGAAATATTGGTGTGTGTGTCTGACACTGTTCTCAATCTCCCAAAGCATTTGTAAAGGTGAGTAATGATTCATTTAATATAGATAGAGACTTGTATACTCTATGGAGAAGATTTGGAAGCAAAATGTGTTTTTTTAATGTTGCTTTGTGTCATGTTTTTTGATAATGCTTGGTAAAAAGTTTTTGCTGCATAGAGGAAATTAATTTTGTAAAATTGTGAAGTTTCAGTAGTGACATGGAATGCTTGTACATAGGACCTGTGCTGTGTTTCTTAAATGTGATGTGAAAAACGATTTTGGGGCAAATGAATGGCTTTTACATTTTTGAGAAGGAATAAATAGTGTCTGCATGATTAAAGAAATACATTTGAACCTTTCACAATGATGTCACCTGTGTTACCTCAGATTATGAAGCAGATTGAGATTCTTTCTTGTTGGTTTGTGTCATGTTTTTTGATAATGCTTGGTATCAACATTTGCAAGATAGAGGAATTGTATTTTGTAAAATAGTGATGTTTCAGTAGTGAAATTGAATGCTTGTACCTAGGACCTGCGCACTGTTTCTTAAATGTTATTTAAAAAACGATTTTGGGGCAAATGAATGGCTTTGACATTTTTGAGAAGGAATAAATAGTGTCTGCATGGTTAAATAAATATATTTGAACCTTTCACAATCATGTCACTTGTGTTACCTCAGATTAGGAAGCAGATTGAGATTCTTTCTTGTTGGTTTGTGTCATGTTTTTTGATAATGCTTGGTATCAACATTTGTAAGATTGAGGAATTGTATTTTGTAAAATAGTGATGTTTCAGTAGTGAATTTGAATGCTTGTACATAGGACGAGCGCTCTGTTTCTTAAATCTTATTTAAAAAACGATTTTGGGGCAAATGAATGGCTTTTACATTTTTCAGAAGGAATAAATAGTGTCTGCATGGTTAAATAAATATATTTGAACCTTTCACAATCATGTCACCTGTGTTACCTCAGATTAGGAAGCAGATTGAGATTCTTTCTTGTTGGTTTGTGTCATGTTTTTTGATAATGCTTGGTATCAATATTTGCAAGAGAGGGGAATTGTATTTTGTAAAATAGTGAGGTTTCAGTAGTGAAATGGAATGCTTGTACATAGGACATGCGCTCTGTTTCTTAAATCTTATTTAAAAAACGATTTTGGGGCAAATGAATGGGTTTTACATTTTTGAGAAGGAATAAATAGTGTCTGCATGATTAAATAAATATATTTGAACTTTTCACAATGATGTCACCTGTGATAACTCAGATTAGGAAGCAGATTGAGATTCTTTCTTGTTGGTTTGTGTCATGTTTTTTGATAATGCTTGGTATCAACATTTGTAAGATAGAGGAATTGTATTTTGTAAAATAGTGATGTTTCAGTAGTGAAATTGAATGCTTGTACATAGGACGAGTGCTCTGTTTCTTAAATGTTATTGGAAAAACGATTTTGGGGCAAATGAATAGCTTTTACATTTCTGAGAAGGAATAAATAGTGTCTGCAAGATTAAATAGATATATTTGAACTTTTCACAATCATGTCACCTGTGTTTCCTCAGATTAGGAAGTAGATTGTGCAGATGAGGTGAGGCATGTCCAGGGGTGCAGAGGAGGTGAGGCCTGTATCCAAGAGTGCTGTGGACAGGACTCACCTCCTCTGACACTTGGACAAGCCTCACCTCCTCTGTGCCCCCTGGATAGGCCTCAATCTATTGGGTATAATAGATGGTAACAGGGTGCAGATGAGGTGAGGCCTGTCTAGGGGTGTAGATGAAGTGAGGCCTGTCATGGGGTGCAGATGAGGTGAGGCCTGTTCAGGGTTGCAGATGAGGTGAGGCTTGTCCACGGGTGCAGAGGAGATGAGGCCTGTGTTCAAGAGTGTAGTGGGAGAGAGGCCTGTCCAGGGGTGCAAAAGAGGTGAGGCCTGTGTCTAAGAGTGCAGTGGGGGAGAGGCTTCATGAAGTGCATTCCACTGACCTCTTAGACACAGGCCTCAACACCTCTGCTCCCCAGGACAGGCCTGACCTCATCTGTACTCCTGGTCAGGTCTCACCTCATCTGCATCCTGTTACTATCTATTTTACCCAATAGATTGAGGCCTGTCCAGGGGGCACGGAGGAGGTGAGGCTTGTATAGGGGTCAGAGGAGGTGAGTCCTGTCCACAGCACTCTTGGACACAGGACTTACCTCCTCTGCACCCGTGGACAGGTCTCACCTCATCTGCACAATCTGCTTACTAATCGAATGCTTGTACATAGGACGAACGCTCTGTTTCTTGAATGTTATTGGAAAAACGATTTGGGGGCAAATGAATAGTTTTTAATTTTTTGAGAAGGGATAAATAGTGTCTGCAAGATTAAATAGATATATTTGAACCTTTCACAATCATGTCACCTGTGTTTCCTCAGATTAGGAAGTAGATTGTGCAGATGAGGTGAGGCATGTCCAGGGGTGCATAGGAGGTGAGGCCTGTATCCAAGAGTGCTGTGGACAGGACTCACCTCCTCTGACACTTGGACAAGCCTCACCTCCTCTGTGCCCCCTGGATAGGCCTCAATCTATTGGGTATAATAGATGGTAACAGGGTGCAGATGAGGTGAGGCCTGTCTAGGGGTGTAGATGAAGTGAGGCCTGTCCAGGGGTGCAGATGAGGTGAGGCCTGTTCAGGGTTGCAGATGAGATGAGGCTTGTCCACGGGTGCAGAGGAGATGAGGCCTGTGTTCAAGAGTGTAGTGGGAGAGAGGCCTGTCAAGGGGTGCAAAGGAGGTGAGGCCTGTGTCTAAGAGTGCAGTGGGGGAGAGGCTTCATGAAGTCCATTCCACTGCCCTCTTAGACACAGGCCTCAACACCTCTGCTCCCCAGGACAGGCCTGACCTCATCTGTACTCCTGGTCAGGTCTCACCTCATCTGCATCTTGTTACCATCTATTATACCCAATAGATTGAGGCCTGTCCGGGGGCACGGAGGAGGTGAGGCTTGTCTAAGGGTCAGAGGAGGTGAGTTCTGTCCACAGCACTTTTGGACACAGGACTTACCTCCTCTGCACCCCTGGACAGGCCTCACCTTATCTGCACAATCTGTTTACTAATCTGAGGAAACACAGGTGACATGATTGTGAAATGTGCTAATATATTTTTTTAATCATGCAGATACTATCTAATCCTTGTCAATAATGTAAAACCAATTCATGTGCCCGAAATCTTTTTTTAAATAGCATTTACAAACCAGAGCACAGGTCATATGTATAAGCATTTCATTACACTACTGAAACCTCACTCATTTAGAAAATACAATTCCTTTATGCACCAACATTTCTTTACCGAGCATTATCAACAATGTATTAGTCTCTATTATATTCTCTTCCTGACTTGCTCTATTTTTCCACCTGTCCCCTTCTAACACCCTCTCTCTGACTTATTCCTTCTTACATCCTGACTCTGTGTTACACTCTCTTACACTCTCTCTTTGACTTACTTTCTCTTACACCCTGTCTCTAATTTATTCCCTCTCTCTCTTTTTTACAGCAATTTGTAAGTCATACTTTCTCTTACATCCTCTTCCTGATTTACTCCGTCTTACAACCTTTCTCTTTGTAACATTCTCTCCCAGACTTACTCCTTATTACACCTTTTGTCTGTTTTAAACCCTCTCTCCCTCTTTCTGACTTTTTTATTCTCTTCCTCTCTTCGTGTTACACACTCTGTCTGACTTACTCCTTGTTACATCCTCTCTCTGATTTACTTCTTCTTACACCCTCTCTCAAACTTACTCTCTCTCTCTCCCTTTTACAGCCTCTCTCTGTTTTAGTCTGTTTTACATCCTCTCCCATTTAACACCCTCTATCTGTCTTACATCCTCTTACACCCTTTCCCTGTCTTCCACCCTGTTACACCCTTTTTCTGACGTACTCCCTTTCTCCCTTTCTTTGACTTAATCCCTCTCCCTATTACATCCTTTCTGACTTTTTTATTCTCTTCCTCTCTTCGTGTTACACCCTCTGTCTGACTTACTCCTTGTTACATCCTCTCTCTGATTTACTTCTTCTTACACCCTCTCTCAAACTTACTCTCTCTCTCTCCCTTTTACAGCCTCTCTCTGTTTTAGTCTCTTTTACATCCTCTCCCCTTCTAACACCCTTTGTCTGTCTTACATCCTCTTACACCCTTTCCCTGTCTTCCACCCTGTTACACCCTTTTTCTGACTTACTACCTTTCTACCTCTCTTTGACTTACTCCCTCTCCCTATTACATCCTTTCTCTGTCTTACAACATATTATACACTCTCTCTGTCTTTCTCCTTCTCTATGTTTTACTCCCCCTACCTGTTTCTTTGTCTGACTCTCTCTGTCTCTTTGTGTTACTTCCTCTAGCTCTTTTTCTCTGTCTTACTCCTAGTTACATAGTTGCTGTGGTATAAACTTAGATTTGTTGTAAACTAGTGTTTATATTGTTTGCTTATTGTCATAGCTTTGTTGTTTGGTAATAGTGGTCTATAATGTGTTATTTTATTTGTTTACCACAGATTGAAATCAAGATTTCAATAGTAAGGAAATAGGCCCTCAAGGCAGAGGAGAAGGAAAGATGTTCAGCGGAAAAAATCAAAAACAGCAACGGAATTAAAGCACTCCCCTATAACAAATACTTCAAAAAACACCAAACAAGCTCCTGGTAAGACAACTAAGTTTTTTTTCCGGAACATATGTAGATAAAAAAAAATGTTAATGGAAATGTGAATATACAGAAGGAGAGAGCAAATTTGAAAAAGAAGGAGAGGCCCCCAAAAATGTTAATACTGGAGCAGGAGAGAACAGTATGTATAGGAATAGAAGGCAAAACCAATTTAGGGACATTCGTAGACTAATGTTTCGCAATAGGGTAGTTTTAAATTTGTTAAAAAATATTAAGAAAGGTAAACAGAGAGCTGCTTTTTACAAGAAAAAAAAGTGTAGAGAAGATTGTTGATCAGACTTTTGAAGTTAAGAAAAAAATATTTATTTTAGTAATCAATAGAATTAGGATACTTAACAAGGCAATTGATGTTTTCAAATCAAACAGTAGATGCAAAAGAATAATTAATCGGACTATTTTTTGTAAAGTTTTTTCTGGAGAATGGATGCATAGTTCAAGTTGTGAGCCATTTTTTAATGAGGAGAGTTACTTCCAGGAGAATGTTTTGGTGCATGCAGTTGACACCAGTGGTCGAGCATATGAGGTGAAAGACGGTTGTCCGATTGAAAAAGAGAAACTTGTGTCTAGAGATGCAGAGGAGGTGTTAGCTGATGAAGTTTTAGGGAGACGTACTAAGGGTCCTGTGTACACTTGGAAGTGTAGTAGTATTTGTAGTGTGCGACAGGATTCAATCGATTTGCTTCGTAATTTCTTACGGACATATAGTAAGAAAAGTCTAAAACAGAAAATGAAGATGTTGCAAGACTTAGATTCTTGCAGAGTGAGAGAAAACACAGGTTTGCATGGGCATTCACTGGCTTGTCTTTCTAGAAAAGTATGTCAGAGTGTTTTTCATCATTTTAGGATGTTAGCAGTGCATCATACTAAAATGAGGAAATTAGTGAGAATGTTGTATTATGCAAAAAGTCCAGCACTTAAGCTTAAACAGTTAAACAATGCTCTTTTGCATGGAACTGAATTAGATGTGAGGAACATTTGTTAAGATATTGAGTTAAGTTACTTTGGTAAAAAAGAGGACAGTGTAGAAATTGACACAGTAATAGAAGGTAATGTGGAAGACAATGTACAGATTTCAAGTACAGAAAGGTTTGACCAGGAAATTTCCAAGTTTAAGGTGAAATCAAGTGAAAGGCCAAATTTTAGTTGTGTGTGTTGTCGACGAACTCATTATAAGCATCAGACTAGATTAGTTGATTTATATGTAAAAAGCGAAAAGGTAAATAATAATGAGTGGAAGGATTTTGCAACTTATTTGTTGGTAGAAAATTGTTTTGATTTGGGTTCCGATCAACGTATTTGTAAATATTATTATAGTAAATTTAATGAAAACAGAATGCCTGCTAGAGCTGTTCATAATAATCTGGAGTTGGTAGACATTCCTTCTGAATTGATGGATTTAAATACCTATGAGTCTATTCTGATTCAATGTGTGCATCCTTTTCAGGCTATTGTTCGCATGGAGCCTAAGATAGGGAAATTGCCTCCTTCAGATTTACAGAGAGGATTAAAGGGAAGAGTTGTTTATTTGCCTCTAGATTTCAAGAAAAATATTGATACAATTGGTGTAGAAAAAGTGGAAGAGGAACCTCTGGTTATTTTAGTTAATGGGGTTCCGACAAAGAGTAAGAAAATCTGGCAAGATTTAGTGGATGTTAGGAAAGTCAAAAAGGCAACGTTGTATTTGGTCAAAAACAATGAGTACTACAAACATGTATGTGTTGGTGCAGAGGAAACAGTTGCAGAAGAAGACAGTGATTGTTCAGCCGGCCAAATTGAAAAAGTTGATGTGTCTAGAAGTGAAGAAATATATGAACATTATACTGTTCATCCTTTGCATTCCAAAGAAGTAATGGGGAATGCAATTGACTTGTTTCAAATGAAAGCAGCAAAAGGAAGTCCCATTAGTGTATGGGAAGAAAGTTTGGAGGCTCGTTGTTTTCCACAGTTATTTCTAACAGGTCAAGGTGGACGATATGACGATCGACCACTTCAAATTCCTGCATCTGAATACCGGACTTTAAGATTATATGCTGAAGATCCAAGGTTTCGCCAATGCATTCCGTATTTGTTTCATCTACTGTATGAAAGTGACTTGTCTGGGCTTTCTTATGCAGTGAACCATATACTGAAAAGTGGACCACATCTGCAAAATGTTTCGGCGAGGGACTTTATGGAGAAAATCAATCTGCAAGACAATATTTAGGAATCTCAGCTAATCAATCTCATGGCATGTCAACGTGGTACAAACGAGTATTGGTTCCGTCGTCATGGGGAATTGAAATGTATGCTAAGAAACGTAGGAACTCCTACATGGTTCCTCACTCTTAGCTGTGCTGAGTATGCATGGGACGACTTACTTCAATTTCTACAAGAGGCAAACGCAAACATACAAAATATAGAATTCAAAACACCTGGAGAACTGTGTTCTTTGGATCCAGTGAATGTATGCAGATATTTCAATCATAGATTTGAAGCTATGATGTCTTTTATTACCAATAAAAAAAATCCTCCCCTTGGAGAGGTTTTGGATTTCTTTTGGAGAAAGGAGTATCAAGCGAGAGGTGCTCCTCACATACATATGTTGTTATGGATTAAAGATGCACCCAAATTTGGAACAGATTCGGATGACACAGTGATGAGCTTCATTGAAGAGTATTCAACATGTGCTGTTCCGAAAACTACCGAAGAAAACAGTTTAAGGCAACAAGTTTTACGCTTTCAATCCCATCGTTGTGGAAAGTACTGTCGTCGAAAATTCAGAAACAAGGACAAGTTCTATACAAAATGTCGTTTCGGGTTTCCACGACCAGTGATTTCTAAAGGAAGAGTAAATAATTTGATGTCTTCTCTGCGACATACTGTGACGAGGAAATCACCAATAAATACATACAATTTAAAAAGAAACGAAGAGTCCAAGTACATCAACGACTACAACCCAGTGATTTTGTCCATCTGGAATGCTAACATGGATATTCAGTTCGTTGCTGACAACTCTATTGCTGTGGCTCGATATGTGACGTCTTACATCACAAAAAAAGAAAAGACAGAACTGAAGGAAATGTGGGAGGACATTTCACATGAAAAAAGTATAAGTAAAAAATTATACAGTTTCAGTCTGAAGATGTTGTCGCATCAAGAAATTGGAGCATATGAATGTTCTGATCGGTTATCATCAGCAAGTCTCTATGCCAAATCTCGAACAATCATTTGGGCGAGTCTAGGTCTTGCTGCAACACGAAACCGAGTTTTGAAATCTGTACAAGAAATTGAGGATTTGGCGGAGAAAGAACCAGACAGTACAGATATTTTGAAGACAAACATGTTGGATACATACTATCCAAATATAAGTAGTCATCTTGAGAACAGTTGTTTGTATGAAGTTCTGCAAAACTATAGTTATAAGAGGAACATCACAGAAGATATCAATAATGGAATATATGCTGTCATTGGGTGTGAAGGATGTCTAGTAAAGCAGAGAAAAGGCCATTTGATTAATCATCGAAAATTGAGTTGCGAATCTCCAGACAAAAGGGAATTTTACTATTTAGCTCTTTTGCAACTCTTTAAGCCATGGCGTACAGAAGAGGAACTACTTGGAGATTTCCTCTGTTATGAAGATTCTCTTAATGCAACCAAGGATACCATAGAATGTCCTGTTTTTCCAAATTATCTGCAAATGTTGAACGAAGAAATAGAGCAAGAAGCCACAATTGCTGTAGAGATTGCTAGAGACAGTTCTCAAGACAGTCAGAGTTCTACTTCATTGAGTCAGGATCCACTAGGAGGACCAATTATCCAAAATGAAGCTGCCACTGCCATGGATGAGGTGGAAAGAGCTATGGAACAAGCTCAAAAGGATGTAGTTAACTTAGAAGATTTGGTGAAACAACTAAACGTTTAGCAGAAACAGATATATGACGAAGTCACAGAACAGGTTGAACATGGATTCAGTCATGAGAAAAAAGAGTGCTCATGTACATCATTTAAGCCTGTCCGACTGTACCTGAGTGGAGAAGCGGGAACTGGGAAAAGTTTTCTGATAAAAGCAATTGCAACTTATCCGCAGAAAAGGACTGAATCACCGCTGTCTTGTGTTGTTACCGCTCCAACTGGGCTGGCAGCACATAACATTAAAGGGATTACTTTACATCGTTTACTGATGCTACTAGTTGAGCATGATAATAAATTGCAATACCACAAGCTATCTGGAGATGCGTGTTCTGAAGTTTCCAGAGTCCTGAAGAAAATGAAACTTCTTATCATTGATGAAGTAAGCATGGTCTCAAATCTAATGCAGCATATGGGAGCAACAATTATTTTTCTGAAAATTTGAAATCAAAATTGGATTCATTAGAGAAGAGTATATCTAAAACTGCTGGTTTTGAAAAGACTCTGAATGTGTGTTTAAATTGTCGTATCATTTTGAGAAGGAATTTAAATGTTGATAGAGGCCTGGTACATGGATCAATGGGTCATGTTGTTGAATTTCTGAATTACAGAAATAGAGATGGAATTGAATTTTTAAAAATTAAATTTGATGGCATTGAGGAAGTACAACAAATCAGTTGTTGTTCTGCTAGATTTTTGCTTGTAAAAGACTTATATGTTCGCCGAAAACAGTTTCCTGTTTGTTTGGCATATGCGGTCACAATTCATAAATCTCAAGGTTTAAGTGTAGATAGTGCTTTGGTGAACATTGGAAGTTCTGTGTTTAAAGAGGGTATGGCATATGTGGCATTATCACGAGTCAGAACTTTATCAGGATTGTACTTGATTGAGTGTGATGAGACAAAGATTTGTGCAGATCTAGATTGTGTTAAAGAATACAATAGGTTAAGAAGAGAGTATGCTCCACATTTGCCTCAATATCCTCTGTTTGAAAAACGTGTGGTAGGCCGAAAAAGAAGAAATGAGAATAATTGCAGTGAGGTAGTAGCAAAAAGACAAAAAGTAGATGAAACTGTAATTGTAAGCAGAAAGAAAAAGGATTCTGTTGAAGATGTTGGATTTCAGTTTGAAAACAGTTCTGGTGTCAACTGCTATGCTAATATAGTGGTTAATGTTGGTTTTTTTCTTCAAAATTTACAAGAACAGATTGTTGAAAATCGGGATCAAACATTCTGCTGTTTATTGAATTCTGTGTTTGAGAAATGTAGCAGTGATAGAGCAAAAATAGAAAGTGTTTCAGAAATTCGAAATCTTTTAGACATATGTTCTGGTCAAAATCAATTTTCACAGAATATTCAGCAGGATTGTCAGGAATTTTTAATGTATATGTTTGGTGTATTAAGATGAAGGTGTTGATGTAGAAAATCTTTTTGGCCTTTCTTATCAATGGCAGCATGACTGTGACAATTGTAGTTTATCAAGTAGTACTAGAATCGACACTGAAAGATTTATATATTTGACTTTACCAGACTACAAATCAGTGTCTTTTAATAATCTAGTTTAAGCAGCTGATCACAATATGGTGTGTACCCAATGCAAGTGTGCAATGCTGTCCACATTATTTATACAAACTTATGGTCAGTATGTCATTTTAATGTTCCAACGATGTAGACCTGATGGAACTAAATTGACAACTTCTATTAAAAATTTCGTGGCTTCTCAGTTATCAATTTCAGGAAGAACTTTTGCAACTGTAGCTATTATTTATCATGACGGTCCTTCAACAACATCAGGGCATTATACAATGTATTTAAAATGTCGAAAAGGTTGGACTTACTGTAATGCTACTCATTTGACTTTCAAACAACGTTTGCCTTTTGACTTAAAAAATTCTTACCTAGTGTTTTTACAACCAAAATTTAAGTAACGGTAATTGGCCTATGAAGACGGGAGCAGTTAATAAAAGTTAGTCTGCTGTTTAAAATTATATTGTGAGTAAAAGTGTTCAAGATAATATAAAAACTCTAGTTGTCATATAGGTACTGTAAGTGGATCTCATAGTAAGCGATATCAGTATTATAGGAAATGTTGAATATCAGTGAGCCAGAGATGGAAATATGAATATTTAAACATTGTGAAAATGTTGCATGAGCTTTTCTTTCAGAACGTTGGGAAAACGGTAATGTCAGAGTTTGTTTTGAGTAATTTAAAAACATACTAATACATCTGACACTATTTGGCCTTATGGAAAAGTGAAGGAATAAGCAAAGAGTCATGACTGAACACAAGAAGGAAATGAAAACATTGAAAAATATTTCACATGTTCTTGGAGCTTTTCTTATAGAAAGTCGATGAAATGGAAGTTTTAGAGAACAGCAGAGTATTTTCCAACAAAAAGGACCTTCATGATGTACTATTTGGCTTAAAAGAAAAGTAAGTGAATCAAAGATTAGTGTACATATGTGATTTGTAAGTTTATATGTTTTTTTTTAAACACAATCTTTTAGATTGTGGTTTTTTCCCGCTGTCATATGATGAGTAGTTTGAACTCACTATTTTTAGTGAAATTCAATATATTCTGACAACAGCAAAAATAAACTATCTAACATGTTGTACAAGTTATTCTATAGTTTGTATTGTGTAATTTAAATTGTATTCCCATTGTCTCACACTCACTTTCCTTTTTCCACCCTCTTTCAGCTCTCTTTACTCACTCACACTGTCTTTCTCTCACTCTGTTTCACCCCCATTCCTTTACTCCACTTCTTTCACAATCCCTCATTCCCATTTCAACTGTCTGCATCCCCTCTCTCCCTTGCACCACTTTTCAGCTTTCAGTCTCTCTGCTTTACTTCCCTTTTCCGTCTTTTCCTCCTTTGCTCTTTTAGTAATTCCTCTTTACTCACTCGCCTCTTTTATCGCACTCTGTCACTATAATTCACCCACTCTCCCTCACTTATCTTTCTTTGCTCCTTTCTTTTGACCTCTTCTCTCTATTTTCCGTTCACTACCTCTATGTCCTCAGTCCCTCACTCTCCTTGTGTTATGCTCACTTGTGTTTATCTACCTTCTATTATTTCTCTTACAACAACTTCACTGCTCCTCTCTCATCGTTCTTCACCCCATTTCTTTTAGTCCGGTTCCATTACTACCCCTCATTTCCTATCTTTCAGTGTCCTTCTCTTTACTTTCATGACTGAATCACATTCTCTCAGTACCACTGCGTTAGTCCTCTTCCCCTATCTTTCCTTCTTTTGCTCCCTTAGTCATTTCCCTTTCCTCACTCATTGTACTCCACTTCACTCCGTCCTTCCCTTAGTCCCTCTGTCTACTAACTTCCTCACTCCTTTTCCCTTAATCCTTCTATATTATCCTCTCTCCCTTCAACCCTTCACTCTGTGACTCCCCTTCACTCACTCTCAGTCATCTTCCATTCCTCATTCTTGTAAATGCTTCCTCAATCAGACTCCTTTCACTCTCAGTCATTCCCTTTTTACTTACTCCTCTTTCCTGATTTAGTTTTGCTAACTCACATTCTTTTAGTATCTTTCTTACCTTCAGTTCATTTCTCTCTTCTTCTCTTCCTCGCTGTCACAGAATGTATCTACCTTACACTTAGTAATTTGCTCTCCTTCTATTTCTTTTTCCCTCTTTTTGTCCTTCTACATTATTTTATTTCCCTTTCTGTGTCGTACACTCTTACTTTATTTCTTAGTACACTTTTATGATTTTTAACCTCTTGACCTGTCTCTTCTATTTTAAAATATATATTTTACTAATCATAACTTATTTTTTCTTATCACTTTCACAGATACAAAGTGTAGTAAAAACATTTAATTAAATTTACATTAATTATATGGTAAGTGTGACAAAAAATGTAGTTTGTCATCACCCTTTGCTTTAACCTCACTACTATTCTCTCACCCTACCTCACTCCTGTTTCCTTACTCTGCTTCCCTCACTTATTCTTATCCTCCATGTTTACTCCTCTATCCCTTACTCTCCTACCACATTCAACTTCTTTCAGTCCCCCTGCTTTACTTCCCTTACCCTCTGTTCCCTTCATTCGCTCCATCACTCATTCCCTTTCCCTTTTTCACTTACTTCACTCCTCTCACTCCTTCTCTCAGTCCGTCTGTCCTCACACTTCCTCACTCCCGTTCCCTCACTATGTCTCTCTTACCGTCAATGTCTCTGTCCCCTCACTCTGTCACTACTCTTTTGTCATGCTAACTCCCTATAACTCACCCACACTCCCTCACTTACCTTTCTTTGCTGCTTCACTCAGTCCTTTTCAGTCACTCCTTCCTTTACTCTCTCTGTCCTTTCTCTATGTCACTCTCCATGTCTTACCCTTATTCACTTTTATCCACCCTCTTTCACCCCTCTTAACTTACACTCACTGCTCTTTTCTCACCCTCCCACACCGCTGTTCCTTTACTCCGGTTCCGTCACTACCCCTCATTCCCCATCCTTTACTGTCCTTCCCTTTACTTTCAACACCCACTCACATTCTCACAGTACCTCTGCTTTAGTCTTCTTCCTCTCTCTTCCCTTCTTTCGCTCCCTTATTCATTTTCCTTTTCTCACTTACATCGTATTACACCTTCTGTCTGTCTTACTATCTAATACACAGTCCCTCTGTGTTGCTCCCTCTAGCTCTCTTTCTCTTAACATCACTCTCTCTGTGTCCTTCCCTCATGCTAACTCCTTTATTTTTTTATTTTTTTGGGGGTGGGGGGGCGCGCCCCGGTGCGCGTACCGGTACGCGTACCATGGAGATAAAAGAATGACAGAGTTTTTAAAAAATGTAGCATTTTTTTATAAATTGGAGGTAGTTCTAAAAAGAACAGTTTTTTTTATTCTTTTTGTTGTTTTATATTTTTTTATTGTTTTTTTGAACATTTTTTACTTTTTTTGGCTTTTATGAACAATTTTATATTTTTTTTGTAATTTTTATGGGGACAAACAAAAAACAGGGAATTGTAAACGGCTCAACTGGAGAAAAAAAAACCAGGAAAAAATTAAGGTTTCTTTGGGCACTTGTGGTTATCACCAGCATGGTTGATGAGTGTAATACTTTGCTCACCATAGGTAATTGTTTTTCCACAAAATATACAAACGATTTTGTATCCACCAAACTTGGTTTGGATGTTTGGGACCATCTCCCTTGTCTCTGGACCCGATGGAGTGAGTTGTTTACTTTGGGAGGTGCTGGGTGTAGATTGGGAAAGGTTTCTGGTCAGTTCTCTGACCTCTGCCGCAGAATAGTTGTTTGGATGCCGGCGTTGCATGTGGCGAATCATGGTGTTGTTGTCAAAAGAGTATTTTTTGGCAGGGTTCCCCCTGGACAGTACAGTGCCACAGATCAGACAAGTAACCTTTGGCGCATTAACTTTCTTTTGGTCCTTTGGGATTTTGAAAAACTCCCAGACAATGTGCTCCTTTGGCTTATAGGGGGTAGTATGTTCAGGCAGGAACTGCTGCCTCTCCTCCTCTTCCTCTTCCTACACTTCTTCTTCATCTCCACCACTGTGGTGTTGTGTTGGTCCTTGTGGTGGTGGTGGTGGTGGCGGTGGTGGTGCAGATGTTCCTGCTGCTGCTGTAGCCATTTTTCAGTACAAATAGGTACAAATAGATCTGTAAACAGGTCTTCCTCAATCAAAGGACAAAGTGAGAATGAGGAAAAAAGGTGGGGGCTTTCATCATTTGGAAAACAAAACTGTCCGGAACCAATGAAAAGTGTTATTTTCAAATCACATGACTCGGGCTTTCATCATTTGGAAACCAAAACTGTTTTGAACCAATGAAAAGTGTTATTTTCAGGTCACATGACCCGACGCGCTTACGCTACGCGCCCGGGGGCGCGCCCCGGGCCGCGTAGCGTAAGCGCGTCGGGGCGATTACATTGCGCGATCGTATGCGCTCGGGCGCTTCAGGGTGTGCTTACGGCGTGCGTCATAAGACACATCTCGCGGCTTCGCGAAACGTGTTTTATGACGCCCGGCGTCGCGGCTACGCGATACGTCACAATGTTGTTTTCGTTCGTGGCAATAGCGCTAACGGGACGCTTACCAGTACGCGCACCGGGGCGTGCCGCAAGACTGCACTCTCCGGTACGCGCACCGGGAGCGCTCCAGGGCAAAAAAAAAATAATATATATATATGGAAACACAGCTCCTCCTCAGCACGCTCTGCGCTCGCAGCCCACGCTTCCACGCCAGCAAGTAGAGGAACGGACCAGCAAAGTCAGCAAGATGTAGTTTATTTACACATAACCCACAGAACCAGCGACGCGTTTCGGGCCAAGGTGCCCTTGTTCACGCTGCAACATAATTCGAATTTTAATGCTTTTTTATACACTTATGTTAGAAAATGTCACCACCCCCTGGTGGCGACCTCCAGTGTCACATGTGTTATAAACAGTGTAAAAATACTATCGCTGCTAGTTAATCTATAGCATTGCACCTGAGAAAATCGTTACTGGCTAAATCCATGTAATTCAAAGGAAACTCTGAATTTGCAAACTGTTTTAAAACATGTACAAAGACTATTGTTTTGTTAGTCATTACCGATCCAAATTTCATTAAATTAGCAGAATATATAATAACAGTATAAATACGATACTCATGTTTCTAAAAACCACCAACAATTAAGTAATTACCACAGCAAGTTATATGTAGCATTGCTTTTAACATGTGCAAATCTGTGCATAAGCAGCGAAAGATAAAGTGCAAAAAAGTGTAAAAAAGTGAAAAGTGTATGAGTCGCAAAGTGCGAGAATCAGCCGCATTACCATCTGAACGGGGATACCATCAAATTTCATACATGTATAACTTCTCGAATTCTAAATTTCATTAATAACTGTATGGCTGAATTAATAGGTTCCCTAAAATCACAAATGGTACAAAAGTATCAAAAAATTTAAAATGGGCATATGTAAAAATAGTATCATACCCCATAAATAGGTACATGTCATGGCACAATATAACTTGATCTAAAATCCTCTAGAAAAAGTAAAAAGAGATTTCATGATGTGCAAAAACAGTTCATATGTAAACATCAAGGCAAATAAGTTGGGAACTTAAATACAGTGATATATGCAAAGATATCTATATACAATATAAACCTAAGGAGAATAGGAGTGTACGTTACAAGAAAATCTCTACGCAGTAGGAACATATCTAATCTAATTACATCACTCAACTTAAACACCCAAGGCACACTACTCATGTTGACACTTCCACCAATGTTCTAAATCTAGTTTCTCCTAATAGGGAACCTAACTAGGAGAAAATTGCACCAAGAGAGAAGAAGAAAGAAGGAAAGTGAAAATGAACTGTCAATGGACCAACTCAGAAATATCTAGGGATAAACAGTCTAGTGTTATAGGTAGTGGTGCATTTCTTCAATATTGTTGAGCCCATTTGGCCAACGGCTGTCGAGCTCTAAAATGAATCTGCTCTCCAATTTTCTGAGCTGGAGTTCACGATCACCCCCTCTTTTAAGCAGTGGGACTGCTCCAATAACAAAATAGCTCAAGCATGTGAGGTCATTGTTGTGGACCCTTTTGAAATGCCGGGCGACTGGGTAGGCCGGGTCACTGTGTAATATTGCCCGCAAATGCTGCAATATCCTGACATGCACCTGGAGCTTAGTACTGCCAACATATCTAAGCCCACAGGTGCATGTCAGAACGTAAACAGCATGGTCTGTTTTACAGGAGAAGTTACCCAGAATTGGTTTGGCAATGGTGCTGAACGGAGTGGAATAATGCGAGATAGTGGTGCCAAATTTGCAAGCACCGCAGCTTGAGCATTTAAAAAAACCCCGAGCAGGTCGTAGCCAAGGTTTTTTAGTTTTGAGCTCAGGGGCAGCCCTGTCCAGACAGTTACCCATTGTTTTAGCACGTCTGAAAGTGACAGTAGGGGAAGCCGGCAATCTGGTGTTAAGTACATGGTCACTAAGGACAATGGGCCAGTTTTTATTGATGATGGACTTGATTTTCCTATCCTCTCTACTGTATGTGGTAATCAGGCTTGGGCATTCTACTAGAGGATCTGTTATGATAGGGGTTTCTTCCACAGAAGTTACAGTGGGAAAAAGGCTTTCCCTGGACCGAGATAGGGATTTATCGAGGGCTGCTTTTAAGATGGTATCAGAATAACCCCTTGCCTTTAGCCGTATCATAAGTTCTGCTAGACAAGTTTCATAATCAGAAGGAGAACTACAAATCCTCTTCAACCTCAAGATCTCGCCGTAGGGGATTCCTGAGATGGTATGTCTAGGGTGCATGCTGGTTGCGTGCAGCGTAGCATTGCCCGCGGTTGGTTTTCTATGAAGGGTGGTTTTGAATGTGCCGTTAGTAACATACACTTCAACATCTAAAAATTGAATTCTGTTTTTGTCAATGTGCGCCGTAAAGTTGAGATTAAGAATATTACAATTTATCTCATGAATGAATAAAAGGGCTTCCTCTCTGGTACCTCTCCAAGCAATATAAATATCATCTATGTACCTCAAGAAACAACTTACATGGTCATCCATCCACCCCTTATGGCGTACATTGAGGACCTGCTCCTCCCACCAGCCGACGTGCAAGCACGCGTAGCTGGGAGAGAAGCAGGCCCCCATCGCCACCCCTCTAAGCTGTCTGAAAATCTCTTTGCCAAAAGAGAAAAAATTATTGTGGAGGCACCATTCCATGAGACACAAAATGACCTTATTATGTTCATAATACGTAATCGGTCGCTTGGAAAGATAATGCTTCACTGCTGAAAGTCCTTGTCCGTGGTCAATGCTTGTATAAAGCGCCTCCACATCTAATGAGATGAGCCACATATCGTTATCCCATTCAATGGTTGCAATTTTGCTGATAAAATCACTGGTATCACGTGTGAAGCTTGGTAGTGTTTTACAAAGTCTTGGAGGAAAAAGTCGATATACTCCCCCACTTTTTCACCCACACTGCCAATTGCAGACACAATGGGCCTGCCAGGTATCGGTTGCACAGCTTTGTGTACCTTAGGGATAAGGTAAAGAGATGGCAAAACGGGAAAATTGATACACATAAATTTGTACTCCTCAGATGAAATTAAGCCCTCTCTTTTCCACTGGCCCAACATCTTGTGTAGTTTATGCTTAGCATTCTCATATTCTTTGTGTGAGGCTCTAATGTAACAAAGGGGGTCATCAAGTTGACGTTTGGCCTCACTGATGTAATCCTGTTTGGGCCAAATTACTAAATTGCCCCCTTTGTCTGATTTTTTGATCACGATTTCATGGTTGTTTTCCAATTTTTTCATCAACTTGTCATAGGCACATTTGATATGTACCTCTTTTTTTCTATGTTTGTTGTTGACCTTAGTATAAAGCTTTTTAATGTCGTTGGTAACGCAGTCATGAAAGATGTCGATTGCATCTTTAGGCATTAGAGGAATGTATTTGGATTTGCTTCTAAATGGACTTAGGCCTGCACCCTTTTGAGAGATGGATATTTTGCTCAAGCGACTTTGTGTGGCCTCATCAGGATCTGAATTATTTGAAGAGTCAAGCAAGTCGTTTGCATCCAGAAAGGTGTGTGTGTCAGCAGCACATAGTTGGTTAATGCCGCTGGGTACATTTTCTTCACCCAAAAAGTCGGTTTTGTTGAGCTCTTTGGCGGATTGCAAAGCAAAATGTTTTTTCAATTTTAGTTTCCTTATGAAACAAAATAAATCAATCCTGGTCATGGCATAACTAAAACTCTGGACAGGTGAATAATTCAATCCCAATGATAGTAATTGTTCTTCTGCCTTGTTTAAGGTAACATTGGAAAGATTGATAATCGTGTTGTCCATTAATGACGTTTCCCCCATGTTTTTTTCTTTTTCTTTTTCTGTTGCTGTTGTGCACCGGCGTTGTTTCCGTTTGCGCCGTCGTGCTTTCCGACGTTGGTTCCTCCTTTGTCTGTTTGCGAGTTGGGTTGCCATGACCTCAGGGTTTGAAGCCTCTCCTCCACAACAAAATCCATTTCTTGCTGGAGGTTGAGTGTTTCCAGTCCTATTAAGTTTAAATCAGAGTTGGAAGAACAAGACGATAAAGAATCTATACTTGGTGCGCTTGTTAAGGACGAGATGTCGCTGCCAGGTTCATTACTTTCATTATTAACAGCGCCTGATGCCATGGTGTTAGAGCTTGAGGCAGGCATAGTATTAGTATTATTGGAATTACTCCCCGTTGCGTTTTTCTTTTTAGTGTACGCTTGTCTTTTAGCTGTGTTATATTTGCGTGAGAATGTGAAAATCCTGCCATAACGATAATCATCCGCATCTCGAGTGAATTTGGTTGCCTTACTTATCTTTATTTTTTCCTCATGTTTGCGTACCTGTTCATTCATGATGTCTGTCAGTTTCTTTATTTCTTGGAGTTCTGGGCGAGCATTTATCTCCATTTCCATTATTTTGATTTGCCCCAACAACTTAATACGATCGCTGGCAGCATATTTAATCAGTATGCAGACAAGGTTCATCGAGGCGACCAGGTTGCTTTCACCCCATTCCTGCAACATGGCCGGATCAGGATTGTCAAAACTTGGCGCCAAGAGGATACGTATCCCCCGAGGAACGCGGCCAACCTCCTCATATTTGCTTAGGGATTTGTGCTCCCACCATTTAGTGCACTCTGCTTTACGTAATTTTTCCAACTCCTTAAATAGAAACTTTAAATGCCTCGCTTGTGCCGTGTTTGTACTGCTCTGCGATGGTGCCTTGTCATGACCAAAGGGGTTAT
Source organism: Lissotriton helveticus (assembly GCF_964261635.1). Taxonomy (NCBI): domain Eukaryota; kingdom Metazoa; phylum Chordata; class Amphibia; order Caudata; family Salamandridae; genus Lissotriton; species Lissotriton helveticus. Next base: position 969,447,992 of record NC_136061.1, on the reverse strand, counting down.
CAGTCCCATAAATAAAAAATAGTATTACATAAATATACAATATAGGATTCATTATAAAATAGAAATTAGCTATTAAAAAACCTATGAAATTCACTGAAAAAACCATAGGTTTCACACCAGTTATAGTTAGGAATTAGCATTTAAAAAACCTATTAAATTCACTGAAAAAACCATAGGTTTGACACCAGTTATAGTTAGCTGGAAATTTTACTGACATAAAACCATTGAAATTCCCACGTTATAGTTATTTGGACTCACTATAACTTGCGCGCCTGCAATGCACTGCTGATGACGTCACATAATACATCACTCATGACATGGACAGTGACATCACTCATGACATCACTGATGACACCATCCTTGTGACAGAGTGACAGACCTCTTTTCAGTGTAATGTAACCCTTGAAACACATATTCAAAAATAGAAACTAACATTTTCAAAAAAATGGAGATACCCATACCAGTTACAAAAACCAATTCAGTAATTCCACCATCTATATAGACATCCACTCATTCACCAACAGTTCTATATTGTCACTCATACATATACTCACTCATCATATGTAGTGATACACCTATACATCCTGTTACATACCGATACTCATCCATACAGTTACTCACACACATACTCACACATGCAAATAAACTATTGAACATCCATTTATTTGCATATACAGATATACATACACTACCACCTTACTTCTAAGGAAACTTACACATACTTACTCTCTTAAACAATCACTTATAGAAACACATACTTATTAAAACAGGAACTCTTACAATCTCTCACTCTCATATATACTCACTTATATACATCAATACTCACATATACTAGATTAAAACACATGTAGTTACTGATAAAGACACTAGTGAGACAGTCATTCCCTCTCTAACACACACATATACACACTCATCCACCCATACAGTCCTGCACATATGCTGTCTTCAAAACACATACAAACAGTGAGTCAGTCATTGATGCATCTATATGCTAAGTAATACCCCCACCAAACCATACAGACACTCATACTGATACTAAAAAAAATCTAATACCCATATACACATACATGTAGCTACTCACCAACCCATGCAGTCACTTATACACAAAGTGAAACACTGATACATATATTTAAATATTTAAACATTACTCGCTAATATATGTATTCAGTAAGATACACTTAATTAGCCAGTTAACCAGTTAACCAGTTAACCAATCAATTAAAAAAAAAAACCTCCATTTAGACACTTATTTAAACATTTATTCTTCCATCGACCTTTACATATACATATATAAAACATATTTATTTTTCAGAAAGACACACATTCACTGGATGGTGTCATCAGTGATGTCATGAGTGATGTCACTGTCCATGTCATGAGTGATGTAATATGTGACGTCATCAGCAGTGCATTGCAGGCGCGCAAGTTATAGTGAGTCCAACTAACTATAACGTGGGAATTTCAATGGTTTTATGTCAGTAAAATTTCCAGCTAACTATAACTGGTGTCAAACCTATGGTTTTTTCAGTGAATTTAATAGGTTTTTTAAATGCTAATCCCTAACTATAACTGGTGTGAAACCTATGTTTTTTTTCAGTGAATATATATATATATATATATATATATATATATATATATATATATACATATATATATATATATATATATATATATATATATATATATATATATATATATATATAGAGAGAGAGATATAGATATAGATATAGATATAGATATATAAATATACACCTTACTTAGGTCAATGTATTGGGTCTATAATACCAGAAGTACTTTTTGCAGAATATTATCGCTTAATGAAAGCATATCTGGCCCCATTCTTCAAGTAATGAAAAAAATCAGCAGTGTGAATGGACTTGCTAGCCTTTTTCTTAAGTGGAAAACATGCTAGCCTTTTTTTAAAGTGGAAAACATGTTTTTCCATAGAGAAACCCTAATCCCCCACCAATATTCGGGCGGGAGGATGGAGGATAGCTTCCTCCTTCTGCCCTATAAAGGTATTTACTCCTGCCTTTGACGGGTACACATGTCTGACCATTTACAGGGTGGGAAGGTGGTTACAAAATAGTTTGTGAATTAAGACCCCCCCCCCCACTCCAAATGTCAATAACATTCTCGTCCTGAAATAGTCACCCCTCACCCTACGGCAGTGGAGGCTTCTCTGCTAAGGTGGAGGAGCGTCACCCCGCTGCTCTTTAAGCAGTTCAGAAAAATAAAAATAAAATAATAATATGACGTTATTAGCATTTTCTTTTTCACTGCTGACACAGAGCTGGCGAGAGCAGAGGGAGGAGTGGTTTGCACTTCCTAAGTGCGCATGACGGTTTGGGTGGCCTCTTAGGCCAGCCAGTCATGCGCACTTTGCATGTTCCCCACCACACTCTAATGCACAGCCTAGTGAGGATTCTGCACAGGCTTCTGGTCCCTCTCTGAGTGCCGAACCACGATGCTCAGACCAATCACGCCGCTGCTGTAAAGCAGTCTCGTGATTGGCTGGGAGAGTCTGGGAGCCTGGGTGCTTTCGTTCTGCCAGTGCACTGCCGAGAGAAGAGGATGGAGGAGAGGCGGTGGTGGCAGCAGCCACAGATACGTTTATTTTATTTCTCACCCACCCTCTTGTTTGCCCCCACCCGCTCCACCAACCTCATACCGAGGCAGCCACCACTGCCCTACAGGGGTATATTTACTTACATGGAAACGTCTGTGTCAGTTAATCCATTTATAAACCAAGGTCTTTGTTTGGGAAAAGTGGTTTTGCAACCCAGGCTATTTCAGAATGTATGTTTTCTCATTACGCTTAATTTATGTTTTAACACATTCAATTACGATTTGAATGCTCCGTTACTTACCAGTAACCTTCATTACTCCGGGTCCTGTCATCCTCGTCCCATTCAATACAAATGGAGATAATCATCCCCTGACAGAAAAAAATAACAGAGGAATGCAGGGACCCTAACCCCAGCCCCTCCCACTGGGAGTACATAAACAGTACTTACCCAGCATTCCGCGTGAACTGACAAGCCCCCAACAGGAAGGTCGGCCGTCTGGGAGGGAGAGCGGTGCGTATGAATTGGATGAGGGCAACGGGACCCGGAGTAATGAATATTACCGGTAAGCAATAGAGCATTACCCCTATGTCTCTCCTGTCCTCGTCCAATTCAATGCAAGAGGAGAATACCAAAGCAGAAACCCGGCATTCCAAAACCCCCAAGCACACCCAGGAAACCCCACCCAGGAAGCACCTAAGGAAAGCAAAAGGGAGGGCTGAACGAAACAACAAGCAGAGCACCCAGACAGGAAAGCACCCCACCAAAACCAACGGGAGATGACCAAGATGAAGAAGAGGACAACCCATCCAGGACCAACCAGGAATCCCCGAGTGAACAAGGAAGGTGAGAACTAGACAAACAAAAAACCAACAGAGGCTGCCAATACAAAGGACAGCGAGGAGGCCACCCAGGAAGAAAACTTTCCAGTGGCACCACCATCCAGGAAGCCTGCACAGGCCAGCAGGGACACAACCAAGGACCAGAACCCGGGACCAAGGAAAACAGAAGGCGATAGCAAGGAGGCAGCCAACCAGAGACACAAGAACAGAGTACCCTGGCCCTGAAAAGGGAAACCTCAGACCGCTAAGCGGAGGGGCGAAAAGCCAAAGGCGAGATGGAGCCACCCCAAAGAGACCCCAAAGGCAAAGCCCCAGAAGGGAAACAGGTGTCAAGCAACCAACACACCAAAGAGCAGTGGACCAGAGCAGAGGAACCCCAACAGGACACGCCCAAGGGCGCCCACTTGACAAAAAAAAACGACAAGCTCAGCAACACCAGGCCGCCATAAAGGACACCACAGCAGCACCGACCCAAACCAAAAGGAAAGAGGACAGGACCAGCCAACAGGGCAAAGGCACAAACTCAAAGAACCAACCAAGGGAACACCCACACAGACCAAACCAGGAAGAGGGGAAGCACCGGACAGGCACAAGCCCCCCTCCAACTAGAACGACCCAGTCCCAGAGAGCCCGGAGGACAAAGCCCCCCAAACCCCACAGAAGAGCACCCAGGAAAAGAAGGGCCAGCTCAAATGATCAGAGTCGAAAGACAACAACCACCGAGCACCCAGTCAGGGAGGCAAAGCAAGAGCCCAGGAACAGGCCAAGAGGCAAAGGCTAAGGCACTCACAAAGAAAACTGGGGAAACGGGAACACAACCCCTGGAACGCCACCCCCGAGAGGCAGAAGGGAGCTGGCCGACGGAGACCAGAACCCCAGGAAAACAGAGCAAGGCCCCAAACAGAACCAGGGCACGACAACAAAGGGCAGAGCAGCACGAGCCGACGAGGCCAACCCCAAGAACAATGAGACCAGGGGAAATCAACGAAGAAAGGGGAACAAGAGTGAGACCCTACCCCAAACAACACAGCCCCAGCAGAACACCCCAACCGCAAAACCCGGGGTGACCGGAGCAGGAAACCACAGCCCCGGAGAAGGCACACAGCGACCACCGGAGAAAAGGCGCAGCAGGCCCCAAACCAAACAGCCAGCCGACCAAGTGGCCAAGAGAACCCATTACCACAGCAAGGGAACTCCAACCGAGCCCCAACACCCGCTGCAGATGAGCCAAGACCAGAAAGGTTGCAAGAATAAGCCAGCCACAGACGCCCCCAAAGAGACCAGGCAGACAGCTGAACCAACAACAACGTAGCCAGCCAAAACCGGGTGCCAACAACACTGAACCCACAGAGGCCCAGAAGAGGCGGGACAGGGCCAACCACCATAACCCGGAAACCCCAACCCGCAAGGGTAGGGAAAAAGAACCCCAAAAACACCCAAGCCAGAGAGGCAACAGAAGCCAGGGTGGAAGCCAAGCAGACAGCCCAGCACCCAACATTCCACAGCACAGCATGCACCAAGGGAGGGCAGGAGCAAGGGAGAAATCCCCCAGGGCAGAACCAAGGCAACAGAGCACCAAGCAGGCGGGAAGCCAGGGCCGAAACCAAGCAACCTGCTGGAACAGAAGAACCCAGAGGCCCAACCCACACTCAGGAAAGGCCCAAAATGGGGCAGGCCCCAGCAGGGCCCAGGCAAAAGAGAGAGAGAGGCCAGAGGCACAAGACCCCAACCCTCCCCAAACCACAGCAGCAAGCCCAGGGAAACCAGCAGCCAGGCAAGCAGGCCCCCAAAGGGGCAAGACAAACACCCCACGACCGGGGGAGGGGGGAGACAGGAATGACAGACACTGCCAATGGGAGCGAGCCCAAAAAGGGGGAGAATGCAGGGGAGACAGTAGCCGCTGCCCAGGCTAAAGACCGAAGCAGCCGGAAATTGGGCCCGGGCCACAACAGGCAGGACCACCCACCCCTGCAAAGAACGGGACCCGACCGCCGAGGGTACAGCCATCCCCCGGTGGAGACCCCACAAGCCAGAGACCACAGGACCAGGCCAGAAGCCCCAACCAGGAAACAACCAGGCCCGACCCCGTCGAACGCCAGAGGGCAGAGGAGACCAGCCGGCAGCAGAAGCCCAGAGCCCCCGAACCAGCCCGGCCGGCACTAAGCAAGCCACCAGCCAGACCCAATCACCCAAAAAGGTGAGTCGGGACCAGAATATATCAGGGCCCAATACGGCCAACCAGCCGGAGGCAGGGAGGGCCCCACGAAGAAAAACACACCCAAAGGCGCCACTGCAGCCCGTTCGAATCCCAGGCGGACACAGAGGGACCACGCCCAATCCAGCACAACACCCAGAAACCCAGTAAGAACCAGGTTGAACAAGGTACCAACAGCCCCGCCGACCGGAATGCAGCCCCAAAACCACGCCACCCGCGCAGGACCCGCCAGAGAGCCACAGCCCGAGACATCCAATGCGAACCACAAAAGCAGCAGGCAGGAGCCGGGCCGGACAGGGTGCAGGGACACAACCCCACAGCACCCACAATCCCAGGCAGGCACCCAACCAGGGACCAACCGGGCCAGAACAAGCAGAGGGCAGATGCACCCCACACAACAAAACCACAAGATCAACAAGGCAGCGAGGACCAAACACCATAGGAAACGTCGCACAGGAGCGGCAAGGGAAGCGAGCAGGCGAGGAGCCCTGACACACAGGAGGAGCAGCCAGGAAACTGAGTCACCAGCCCCAAAGACAAGACAGAAGACGCAAACCACCACACCACATGGCACACACAGGTGACAACCCAGCCAGGACAGACAGAGTCAGGAAAAAGAACTCCAGGAAGCACAGGACAAGAACAAGGCCCCCCATCCAGTCAGCCCTAGTCGCAAACCCTGGAGCCATGCCAGGGCCGGGAAGGCAAGGGAGCACAGATGGCCGATGCTCCCCGACTTCTCTATCCATGAACAAGACAACCCAAGGAAGAGGAGGGCAAACAAGCAGAAAGCACAAGGAGAAAACAGAGCGAAACGGAGCCCAGAATGCAAGGAGCGAATATGGGAGAGGAGCCACAGCACAGAGCCGCAGTCTGGTACTCGCCTAGGGGGCCTAGAGAACAGAACCAGAACCAGACCACCCTTCCAGCCAGCCCAAGGTGCATCACCAGGACCCACGCCATGGCAGAGGGAAGCATCTCCACAGGTGTGCAACAACAGAACATGGAGCCCCAATGCCTACAGGCCACTCAGAGAGGACGTCCCCAGGCACAGACACCAGAGGGAACCTGTGTGCGCCCAGCAGCGTCCTATACACCAGCAAACCATGAAAGGAGCGCTGGCGAGACACAGCAGGCTGGAGGACTCCAGGGCGGGACTCACCCGGGAAGGGGCGGGATAGGCCCCCCATCACCCGCCAGCAAACACAAGGCGCTCCCCCATTCCCCATGCCAGGGCAGTAAGACAGCAGTAAGGCATTTTGTAAATCAACACTACAATGCGGGACTCACCTGGGGGGGGGGGGGGGGAATGGGATAGAGGCGCAAGGCCCAACCATCCCCCGTCAGCGAACCCAAGGTGCTCCCTCAAACGCCATGCCAGGGCAGAAAGTCAGCTGCGAAAATTTTAATTAACACCGCTATGCGGGACTCACCCGGGGTGGTGGTATACAGGAACAAGGCTCCTCATCTACAGCCAGCGAACCTAAGGTGCTCCCTCAAATGCCACACCAGGGCAGGAAGACAGCAGCAAGGCAGGGAAACCAGAAAACGTGGTGCATCTTCCACCCGGCCAGGCCACAGGAAGACGCTCCCAGCAACCCGGAAGCAACCGGGAGGCCGGCACACCAGCCTCAAAAGGCCGACGGCCATGCAAAATCCAAGCCTCCCAGCCAAGAGGACGACCAGCAGACACTCCACCCACACAGCCAGGCAGCCTGATGGGGAGTCGAAGAAGAAACACCACTCCAGCCCAGCAGGAGCAACACCAGCACTGTGTCCTAATTCTGTCGACAGACAGAAAAAAAGAACAGGCGCAATGCTGGTTAAGTACTGTTTATGTACTCCCAGTGCAGGGGCTGGGGTTAGGGTCCCAGCATTCCTCTGTTCTCTTTTCTGTCAGGAGACGATTATCTCCACTTGTATTGAATGGGACGAGGACAGGAGGGACCTGGGGGTAATGTCCAGGGCTTGTGTTGGCACAGCTTTGGACATCCCCATACACGTTCTATCAGTGAAAGAAGAAAGTTCACATAATTCATAAACTAATCACTTTACTGAGGAGTCTCTGAAGGTTTAAATACTGGGGATTGAATATCGCTATTTACTTTGTGGTATAAACATCCGTACTGAGCCACACAATATAAACTATTTAGAATCGACACAAGCTGTATATTCCACCAGAGAATCCAATATTTTGCTATTATTCTTTCAGTATTTCTCCTTCAGTTTCTTATACAAATCATTTTTGTGTTTTGCTTACTACAGGCACCATAGATATCCTTTAATTACTCTATATATTTTACTTTTCCAGAATGCTGTCGCTTCTCCTTTGTACATTTATAAACAGAATCTGTTAAAAACTTTAGACGGAAAAATGTTTTGATTGAAAAATACAATTAAAGAAATGCATGGAATCAGAATTAGTGTAAAGGTGGGGAGCAGAGTCGCAATAGGAGCTGTGAACCAGTCAAGGGAAACATTGCTTACAACGCGGGGATTACATCGCGATGCTATTACATAGCGGTTTTCACAACGCAAGTCGTTACAACGACTTGCGCTGGAAGGCGCTCTAGGACAAGGAATAGTATAATTTACTATCCAACACCTTCCCTACTGTATGTAGACTGGAGTTGGAATAGTAAATTATACTACTCCTAAGTCCAGCACCCTCCAACGCAAGTCGTTGTAACGACTTGCGTTGTAAAAACCGCAATGTAATGTACTGTGATGTAAATGAATGCGTTGTAACGTCATACATCCCCAGTCAAAGAAAGGCTTCTAGTAAGGGCCAATGTTATGGTTAGAGTAATGTTAGGGTAAAGGTAGGGGATGGTCCAGGGCTAGTATGGAGTCAGAATCAGGATGGACTGCGAATTCAAATGTTTTATAGCACCAGCCCAAAGTTACGTTGAGGAAGCGCGCAAAGCAAGCGATGCCAACATTTTCTATGAGGGTGTCGGGGTATTAGCCTCCTCGCAAATGGGGCAAAGGGCCTTTAACAGCATTAGTTATCAAAGACATTGACTATAAAGCAATAGTTAGAGTTGTTCAAAAAGTCAAATCCTCAGGTTCAAACTGGCACATGTTGGAAGGTAGTTCTGGTGATGGAGAGTGGCAAGTGATCAGTTAGTAAAGGTGATCTGTTTAGTCCCCAGGATTTGAGCGAGAAAATGTGATAACTAGGGGTGGGTGTGACTGGCGCAATTCTCTCTAGCATAATTACGGCAAAACTTTTTGTAATTATGCAAAGTTGTGTGAGAAGCATAATCCAGCATTCAGTGCTATTTTCGTAGAACAAAATGTACAGCTGCATCCAAAATAAGACTGCGGATGCACTGAATGCTACAGGACACAAACAGCAGTAGCCAGCAGTCACTCGATCTCCCTTAGTTCATTGTTCCTCTGCTCCTGTGATAGGATTTTTGCCCCAAATTACTCTTAATTATTCAAGCTGGTGTACTTGTGTTATTTTTGTAATTTCGTATCTCAAAAGCAATGCGTCATTACAGTAATTACTCCAATTTTTGCGGCGTGGTTAACATTTCACCCAGGCCTAGTGATAACCGTGATGCAACTATTCCTTCAAACAGATTCTATTATAGACCACAATGAGTGCTATAAGTTCAATTCCAATGTCCAGCCGGACATGGTTTATTTATTTGATCAATGTAGACGAACAATTTTTGAAATTAGAACACACACAAATAAAGAGGGCACAGTCCTGTACCCAGTATGAGGGAAATAAAAAATGAAGGGAAAGGTAGAAAACAAATTAGATTTTCAGGCAATAACTTTTTGGAGCAGAACGTGGCTTGCATCTTAATACATAGTACTGCAAGCTCAAAAACGTCAGTGTCCGGCTGGACATTGGAATTGAACTTATAGCACTCATTGTGGTCTATAATAGAATCTGTTTGAATACCTTTTTTTAAGCTTAGGACCATTGTTACTTATAAAAATTAGTTACCCGCGGTCTGAAGCGATCCTATCGGGTCCCCTTGTTTGTTTAACTGCAACTATTCCTTCAGCCATTGCTGAGGGTACCGGGTTGACAAGTGAATCTGACTCAACCAATTCCACTGCTGTTCTACCAGACTTTATGTCTCCTAAGCAAGGAGTACTGAATTATAGCGTTTATAAAGTGCTTCAGACAGTCACAAAGTGCCCCCCTTTGCATCAGGACCATGGGCACCATTTTCAGAGTGTAGGGTGGGTGTGCTTTTGATACTAGCCTGAGTACGGTGCTATATGTACTTGGGCATTGAAGGCACCCACCTGTAGAATGTGTAGCGCTTTCTGGAATAGAGTGGACCCTGCATGAATGAGCGTATAGCACTTTAAAATACTGGGGCATTGTGCATACTGGCCTGCGGTTAGTAGGCTATGGACTTGGGCATTGCAAATATTCCTGTGAAAGACCGGCTTGATGGATACAACGTTTGTGCTACTACTTCCAGATCAATATAAGAAAGGTCAGCGTGAAGGAGAAGTGTCGACAACATTGTGACTGTAAGGTTCCCGCTTTTCTCTTCAGTTCACACCCGGCCTGTGACGTTTCTCACATTTGTTTTATTTTCCCCCTTGGTCCCTCACCGATGGTCCTCTATTTTCCTCCTTCTTGTTTTTTATCGATATTTTACGTATTCATTGTGTCTTTCGCCGTCTCGGAGTATTCCCACAGTTATTTTAGGGTTTACCATTGCCATTGAATTTGTAGAGTCCGGAAAGCATTTGTAACATCATTTATGTTTTGTACTTCAAGAGTTTAGGTCTATATGGTGTGTAATTATAAGTTATTTTCCTTACATAGGTTTACCTTTTCTGGCACCACCAGTTAGTGCCGGAGTTCAACCATGTGGCTACCATCCTTGCTGTGCCCGAATGAACTCCTGCAATCTTTAATGCATCTAGGTCTGTACTACGCCGCAGTTGTTGACCTTTGCCTACCTTCTCTCTCTCTTCCATATGCCATGCGATCCTGAGATTCCATTTCTTGTCATCTACTGTTAAGACATTGGGGAGGTTTGGGATTCAGGTCTGAGGGCAAGTGCCAACGCCTTTTACTCTTGGATAGTACTTACATATAGCAAGTATACCACATGGCCTTTATTACAATTGGTATTCCTCAACAGCATCCTAGGGATCCTTAGACCCAAAGCTGTGTAAGGCAAATAGCTTATAAATTACACACCATATACTCCTAAGCACTCCAAGTAACATAAATGCACAGGCATTACACTAGCCACCTCGGTAGAGCCCTTCCACAGCTGGCAGGTCCCTTTGGTTTAGACATGTTCTCCTGCCTATTATCCCCAATCTTCAACATCTCCAATGTTTTGAGATAATGAGCCATATCTGGAGTTTAGCAGACGGGATACTCTGTCACAATATGCCAAATGCCCCGTCCGACGTATTATGAGTGCATTATAACCTATGGAATTTTGTACTAAGGTAGATGGGATATCAGTCATGTTTGGAGGGAGTATCCTGGCTGCCAAACTCTAAGTAAGGCCCAATGTTCTCTCTGTTATCTAACAATGGAGTGAAAGTGGCATTACCTCTACGTCCCTCGTCCTCGACCCAGTCATCACTCATGAGGTATCCCACAAGACAGGAAACAAAACAGGAAACGCTTTTAGGCTCCACACCCCCTCATGCCAGGTGCTATAACACTCCCAACCACTAGAAGCACATCCTGTTTTGTTTCCTGTCGGTAATTTACCTGATGGGAGACGCTTGGGTGAGTACCGGGCACTTACCTGCTTCGCTTGTCCTGTGGATTCCTCCTCTGCTGGGCTCTGGGAGGCTCCCGTGGACCATCATGGGATGCTGTGGAGTTGGGCTGCTGGGCTTCCCTGTCTCCTCCTGGGCTCGGGAGACCTGTGTTGCATGGCTCCGTTGGTCTCCCTGTTCTTGCTGCCCGGTTTCTTTTCATCCTGCATGGTGCCAGTTCGAGTCCTCCGTTTCTTCTGTTCCCGTCATGGGTGAGTGCCGGTCCTGCTGCGAGTGGAGGGGGAGGTAGGCGATTGCTGGATTAGCGCTTGGCCGTCTTTTGGGCGCGCTATTGGTCCGTTTCCTCCCCCGGCGGCGTTCCTCACTGCATTGTCGGTGGGCGCCTGGGTGGGGTCCGGCACGCCTGTTGATGCGAGGGGCTTAGTTTGTGCTCTATGCTTTGGCCGTTGCACGTTACAGGCTTACAGCGGCTTCAGAGTCTTCTATGCTGCAGGATTCCTTGACGGCCTACGCTTCCTGTTTGGCCGAGGGTTCTTTTGGAGTTCCGCCCCTTCCTCTCGCTTCTCTTCACTACGGCCTCCGTTGTGATTGGCCGGCGGCTTGGTTTACTCTCTGCAGCTGTTCCGTTTGGCGCTGGGAGTTTCAGACGTTGGGATTGGTGTTTTGTATTTATTTCAGCCTATTCGGTTCCTTCCAGGTGTATATATATGTTGTACTGGACGGATGTTTTTCTTCTGTTGTTGCTGGATTGGTTTTCCTACTCTTCTGCTGCTGCTGTTCTTGTGTTCCTTATGGGCAAACATCATCGCAAGAGGAAGCATTCTTCTCCTGTGCCTTCCTCTTCCCCTGAGACCAGTGGGGATCCGGCTACTCCTGTGAAGCGTGCCAGAGGGGATGATGATCGGATTAAGCGCCTTATCCTGGAGACACTGTCTGATATGAAGGCGAACAAGAAGTCTGTTGATGGTCATTCTGGTGCTGCTGACTTTTACTCCATCATCTTTGTGGTTCCGAAGGTCACGGGGGGTTTCCGGGTGGTCATCAACCTTCGGGGTCTGAACTTGTTTGTGAGGAAGATCCCGTTCAAGATGGAGACTCTCCAGAAGGTGATTCCACTGATCCAGTCCGGGTGGGTGTTCTCCACTCTTGATCTCCAGGATGCTTGTCTTCACGTTCCCGTGGCTGTGGGAGATCAGCGTTTCCTGCGCTTCTGCCTGGAGGGTCAGCACTGGCAGTTCTGCGTCCTTCCTTTTGGTCTTCGGTCTGCCCCCCGGGTGTTCACCAAGGTGGTGGCTCCATTGGTGGCACATCTCCATCTCCTGGGAGTATCCGTGTTCCCCTATCTGGACGACTGGATCGTCCAGGCCCCATCTCTGGAGGTCATGTCTCGCCACCTTCTATTGACCATGACTACGCTCAGGGATCATGGGTTCTTGATCAACTTGCCAAAGTGCCACCTTGTGCCTGCCACCCGGAGGACCTTCATCGGGGCCGTGTTAGACTCGGTGCTGGACAAGGTGTTTCTGCCAGACTCCCAGATTCGCCGTCTTCAGTTGTTGTTGAGGAAGTTGTTGTGCCGGGCTGTGGCTCCTCTCCTACAATGGCTGGAGGTTCAAGGTCACATGGCTGCGTCTGTTTTCACCGTCCCCTGGGCCAGGGTTCATCTACGTCCTCTGCTGTGGCATGTTCAGAGGTGGGTCCCATTTCCTGTCTTGGTCTATGCTGTTCCTGTGCCTGTGTCTCTGGGCATTGTAGCTTCTCTCCAGTGGTGGCTGAGTTCGTCCCACCTTTTCAGGGGGATGTGTATCCATCTGCCTCCCCCTCTGGTTTTGACCACGGATGCCAGCGCGTCCGGCTGGGGGGCGACTTTGGATCATTGGACGGTACAGGCCCGTTGGCTCCCGTCGGAGTCGCGCAGGTCATCCAACTGGCGGGAGCTGTCTGCTGTGGAGAGGACGCTTCGCTTCTTCCATCTTCATCTGAGGGGTTGCTGTTAGGAGAAGGGCCAACTTCCACGGGAGCGAAGACAAATCCCCACACCTCCAAGACACAGCAGCAGGAATGCGCTAACAAGGTAGACCACACTCCTATCTGCTGTATCCTAAAAGTATGAGGGAATTTACCCAAGGAGTGTCCACCACTCTCCTCATACGTGGGGTAACAGAATAGTAGAAAAGGCGTCTCCGGGGGGGGGTGGTCCAGGCTAGGAAACAAAGATCAAGTTAGGAATAGACACAATCCTTATGTTTGCATGAAACACCATAAAACATTGACAAGTGTGATCACTCATGGATCTTACCCCAAGTGTAGATCGGGCCGGCGTCAACGATGAGTCCAGGTAAATCAGGGAGGGGTCCGAACAGGACTCACGAAGGACTCAACACACCTCTGACGCAAAGCAAATGGTAAGGGTAGGTGAGGTGAACTGGCCGGCTGACTAAAGAGGACCAGGCCAGCGGAGCAGTAACACCAAAACACCAGACAAAACACACGCAAAACAGAAAAGGAGTGAGGGGCACCGACCGGCTGCACAGGGGGCGAATACAGCGGAGCAGCACCCACTCAGGAGGTGAGACACCCGGCCCCTAGGAGGATAGGGCGGAGCGCTCACTCTCAAGAGGAAAAACCACTAAAGCAAAGGGGCAAACCAAAGAGGTAACAGTGGTAGCAAAACCAGTATAAAGCAGAGAGTGAACCGAATACGCCCGCAAAATGCGTGAGGAATAGCAGGGCGTCGCGTTCACTGAAAACGAAGCGGCAAAGAATACCGCTTTCACAACCAGACACCACACGCACCCTCACAGGGCAGAAAAGCGAGTAGCAGAGGGTCAGGAGAATCAGGTATCCGGCGTCTAGAAGACAGAGCCCAGCAGAGCTCTAGACGGCAGCAAAGCAACTCGAACAGGAACCAGGAAGTGGGAAGGGGGCGTGGTCACAGCAAGTAAGCCAAGCAATGATGGGAGGGCCCAGCTCCTCCTTATCCCACTTAGGGAGCGTCAGGAAAGTACGGATTTTGACGCTAAGGGTTCAACTGAAAATGCACGAACCAGAATGAAGCACACTTGCCAATGTTAATTCCTAACAGTACCCCTCCTTAAAGATCTATTCACAGGACCTGGCTTTGTGGGGTGCAATCTGTGGAACTGTCGGATCAACCGCACTGCATGTATGTTTTCAGCAGGTTCCCAAGACCTTTCTTCCGGGGGATATCCCACCCAATCAATGAAGTACTGGAGTTTTCCTCGGATTCGTCTGGAATTCAATATTTTGCTGACTTCATATTCTGTTTCTCTGTCTATCTGTACTGGAGGGGGAGGGATTTCAGGGACAAGGGAAGGTATGTATTTTTTGATCAAGGAACTGTGGAACACAGGATGGATCTTCATACATGGGGGGAGCTGGAGTTTAAGTGTGACAGGAGAGAGAATTTTCTCTATTGGGTAGGGTCCTATGAAGCGGGGTTGGAACTTTTTTGACCCTTCCATTCTAAGGTTTTTTGTGGACAGCCACACCTTCTCTCCTATCACGTATACTGGTTCCGTTCTACGATGTTTATCTGCTTGTCTCTTCATTGCTTCTTTAGCCTTTTCTAGATCTGTCTTGGCTGCTTCCCATGTGCTCTGTATGCGGGCATGTTGTTCCTCTAAAGCGGGTACTGTGTCATCAGGGGGTAACACAATGGGGAGCATTCTAGGGTGTTGGGCTTGAACAAAGTAAAAGGGAGAGACCTTGGTGGCTGCATGACTGGAATTATTATAAGCAAATTCAGCTAAAGGGAGTGCTTGAACCCAGGTAGATGGAATAGTAGTTAACAAACACCTCAGAAACTGTTCTAAAGTTTGGTTGGTTCTTTCGGTTTGCCCATCTGTTTGAGGGTGATATGCGGTAGAAAGCCTGTGATCAATTCCCAACACCTCACACATTCCTCTCCAGAACTTAGAGACAAATTGGGGACCGCGGTCGGAAATGATAACTGTGGGCAACCCATGTAGTTTCACCACAGAGTCCAAGAAAACAGCCACCAGTTCTTTAGAGGAAGGCACTTTCTTTAGAGGGATGAAATGACTCATTTTAGACAAGAGATCTACTACTACGTAAATGGTGGTATAGCCCTGACATGGTGGTAAATCAGTCATAAAGTCCATACTGATAGTATGCCAGGGTGCAGGGGGTATGGCTATATGCTTTAACAGCCCTGTAGGAGCACAATGAGAAGCCTTTTGGCGGGCGCATATGGCGCAAGCGTGTACATATTCCAAGACGTCTTGAGACAATGACTCCCACCAAAACCATCGGCGGCATAACTCAAGAGTCTTCCGCCCACCCGTATGGCCGGCCAAAGGGCTACTATGACACCATACAATGATCTTTTGTCTCAAGGGTGAAGCAGGCACAAACATCTTGTTATCATGGTAATAAATCCCTTCCTTGATGGTGTGAAGAGGATTTTGTAACCATTCATCCGATGGGATGGTGGGTAGTAGGCTTTTGAGGTCTTCTAGAAGTGTGTGATCTTTCTCTCCCACCCCAAGGATCTTATTTTCTGGGATGATGGGAAGCGGTTGTTCTCTGTTGGAATGGTCAGCTAGTCCTAGCAGGGATAACGCATCTGCTTTCCCCTGTTGTGTGCCGGGCCTGTAAGTGATCACAAAATCATATTCACTAAAAAACAATAACCACCTCATCTGTCTGGGCGTGAGCGCTCTGGCGGATTTGAAAAATTGCAGATTTTTATGATCGGAATAAATGGTGACCACATGAGGAGACCCTAACAAATGATGTCGCCATTCTTGGAAGGACAATTTGATGGCCAACAGTTCACGCTCCCCTATGGTGTAGTTTCTTTCTGCAGGCAGCAAGGTCTTGGAAAAATAAGCTATGGGATGCATTTGACCTGTATCTGTGTCTCGCTGGGATAGAATCCCTCCTACAGCATATTGTGATGCGTCAGCCTCCACATAAAAAGGTTGAGAGTTGTCTGCGTGACGGAGAATAGGAGCTGAAGTGAACTTCTCTTTTAAGGCACAAAATGCTTGTTCTGCCTCCAATGTCCAAACAAACGGTACCCCTTTTTTCAATAGTCTTGTGATGGGGGAAACCGTGTCAGAAAACCGATCAATAAAGCGCCGATAAAAATTGGCGAATCCTAGAAAGGATTGTATTTCTCGAACTGAAGTGGGGCTTTTCCATAGTGTCAATGCCTCTACCTTTTTAGGGTCCATTTGAAGGCCACCAGGTTTGATGGTGAAACCCAAGAAATCAACTTCTGAGGTATGAAAGGAGCTTTTGTCCAGTTTGGCATATAACTGATTCTCCTGCAACTTCTGTAAGATTTTCCGGACATGCTCTATGTGTTCTGCTTCGTTTTGAGAGAATATAAGTATATCATCGATATAAACTATAATGAAAACATCGATGTACTCCCTCAGAATGTCGTTAATAAAATATTGGAATGCCACCGGGGCATTGCATAACCCGAACGGCATTACACAATATTCATAGAGACCATATTTTGTGCGAAAGGCAGTTTTCCACTCGTCGCCCGGTTTTATCCTGATCAAATGGTAGGCACCCCTGAGATCGATTTTAGTGAAGATTTTCGCCCCTTTTATCTGGTCTAGAAGGACAGGAATAAGAGGAAGGGGATACTTGTTCTTTATGGTGATTTTGTTCAGGGCTCTATAATCCAGGCATGCCCTGAGCCCTCCTTCCTTCTTATCAATAAAAAACAAAGGGGAAGAAACAGGCGACGAGGAAGGACGGATGAAGCCTTTAGCAAGCATTTCCTCCAGATAATTTTTTAGATAGTCATTTTCTGAGGGAGTCAAGGCATAAATGCGACTGCAGGGTAAGTCAGCACCGGGTATCAGGTCAATCCTACAATCATAGCTCCTGTGTGGAGGCAATTTGGTGGCTTCCTGCTCACTGAATACGTTTGAGTATTCGGCATACTGGTCAGGTAAGCATGCATCCACCCCTGCTTGTACTGCACAACATAGTGGCAAATCTGGTTCCTGGGCTTCTTGGTAGCAGTGTTGCCTACAGAAAGAAGAACCCAACGTAACCGTTCGTTTTTCCCAATCAATCGCAGGGTTGTGGATCTGCAACCAAGGGACACCCAAGATGACACCAAAATTGGGAGCATCAATTAGGTCAAATACAAGGGACTCGGAATGTCCGTTATTGAACACAATGGTCAGTGGAGTTGTTTGGTGACTAATCATTCCAGAGGATAATTCCGAACCGTCTACGGCCCAAATGGCTTCAGGCTGAGGTTTAGCTACAAAGGCAAGCCCCAATTGTTTGGCTAGGTGGATGTCAAAAAAATTACCTGTAGCACCGGAATCTAAGAGAACTGACATGGTGTATGGTTTGTTCTCTAAATACGTGAGAGTAATGGGTACAATGAAATGTTTAACCACTAGGACGGGTTTAGAGGAGATCTGTGGAGGTTTTGAGCTTAAGGAATCGATCTCTCTGTTCCTCAAGCTTTCGAGTTTTCCGAACTAGTAAGACTGCTTACTGATTGCCTTGGATTTTTTGGACGCACAGGACATTCTCTAGCAAAATGCCCTCCCTTGCCACAGTATAGACACAGATTGAGCTTCCTTCTTTTCTCTTTTTCCTCCGAGGATAGAGGCCCGCGTATTCCCCCTATTTGCATGGGCTCAGGGGCGTCTCTGGTTATGGGTTTCTCAGTTCTGTGGAAAACCATTTTGGGCCCAACAGTGCGAGGCCTTTCTCCTTTTCGCTCATGCAATCTATGGTCTAATTTAACAACCAGGTCAATAAAGGAAGCACAATCCTCTGGTGGATCTACTATCTGGGAGAGTAGGTCTTTAAGTTCTTCACCCAACCCCCTGTAAAACAAAGAAGTTCTCTTGTCTTCAGGCCAGTGGGTTTCGGCTACTAGGCGATTAAATTGTGTTATGTACGAGAGCAAATCCTTCGACCCTTGTCGAAGGTTTAGTAACTCAGTGTCACTGGCTTGCATGTAGGCGTGCTTAGCAAAAAGACTTCTCATTTTTTCTTTGAACAGGTCAAGGTCATATAACAAGGGATCGTTATTCCGTACCAGCGGCACCGCCCATTCTGCCGCATTCCCGACTAGATAGGATATGATAAACGCTACCTTCGCAGAATCGTCCGGAAAGGACGCAGCTTTGCACAAGAACTGGAGTTGGCACTGGTTCATGAAAACTTCGTATTTAGAGCTATCCCCTGTAAATCTTTCGGGCATGGCTAGGGGCACAGGGTTAGGGGTGTTTACCGTGACTTGCACAGGGGAGGCCTGAGGATCAGGGCTAGCTCGTGGGTCTTGTTCTGTTGGGGAAAGTGTAAATTTGGCAGGCTGGATATAACTTTTGCGGACTTTAGGGATGGTGCCTGTTCTCAATTGATGTACTTCCGCAACTAGCCTCTGATTTTCTGTACCTAATCTTCCTACTTCTGTCTGTAGGGCCACAAAAGCTGCCATTAAGTCTTCCATGGAAAGGGTCTGTGGGACAGGGCCTGACGCCTCCATAGATGTGTCGGAATTCATCCTCGCTCAGGGGAAGGAAAATTCGTGGGCTTGGCTTTCTGTTAGGAGAAGGGCCAACTTCCACGGGAGCGAAGACAAATCCCCACACCTCCAAGACACAGCAGCAGGAATGCGCTAACAAGGTAGACCACACTCCTATCTGCTGTATCCTAAAAGTATGAGGGAATTTACCCAAGGAGTGTCCACCACTCTCCTCATACGTGGGGTAACAGAATAGTAGAAAAGGCGTCTCCGGGGGGGGGGTGGTCCAGGCTAGGAAACAAAAATCAAGTTAGGAATAGACACAATCCTTATGTTTGCATGAAACACCATAAAACATTGACAAGTGTGATCACTCATGGATCTTACCCCAAGTGTAGATCGGGCCGGCGTCAACGATGAGTCCAGGTAAATCAGGGAGGGGTCCGAACAGGACTCACGAAGGACTCAACACACCTCTGACGCAAAGCAAATGGTAAGGGTAGGTGAGGTGAACTGGCCGGCTGACTAAAGAGGACCAGGCCAGCGGAGCAGTAACACCAAAACACCAGACAAAACACACGCAAAACAGAAAAGGAGTGAGGGGCACCGACCGGCTGCACAGGGGGCGAATACAGCGGAGCAGCACCCACTCAGGAGGTGAGACACCCGGCCCCTAGGAGGATAGGGCGGAGCGCTCACTCTCAAGAGGAAAAACCACTAAAGCAAAGGGGCAAACCAAAGAGGTAACAGTGGTAGCAAAACCAGTATAAAGCAGAGAGTGAACCGAATACGCCCGCAAAATGCGTGAGGAATAGCAGGGTGTCGCGTTCACTGAAAACGAAGCGGCAAAGAATACCGCTTTCACAACCAGACACCACACGCACACTCACAGGGCAGAAAAGCGAGTAGCAGAGGGTCAGGAGAATCAGGTATCCGGCGTCTAGAAGACAGAGCCCAGCAGAGCTCTAGACGGCAGCAAAGCAACTCGAACAGGAACCAGGAAGTGGGAAGGGGGCGTGGTCACAGCAAGTAAGCCAAGCAATGATGGGAGGGCCCAGCTCCTCCTTATCCCACTTAGGGAGCGTCAGGAAAGTACGGATTTTGACGCTAAGGGTTCAACTGAAAATGCACGAACCAGAATGAAGCACACTTGCCAATGTTAATTCCTAACAGTTGCCATGTCCTGGTGAGATCGGACAACATGGTGATGGTGGCCTACATCAATCACCAGGGTGGGACCCGCAGTTCTTCCCTGAATCTGGTGGCCTGCTCCATTTTGGATTGGGCGGAGCGGCATCTTCTGGCCCTCTCTGCTCAGCACGTTCGGGGTGTGGACAACATGGTGATGGATTCCTTGAGTCAGAGGTTTCCTTCGTCTCTGTCCCTGTGTCTGGCTCCCCCGACTTTTCAGTTGATTTGCCAGAGGTTCTGGACTCCGGCTCTGGACCTGTTTGCCTCCCGGTCCAATACAGTGGTTCCCCTGTTCTGCTTCAGGACCCCGGAGCGGGGCGCTTGGGGGGTGGATGCCTTGTCTCTCCTGTGGCCTCCTTAGCTTCTTTATGCCTTTCCTCCCTTTCCTCTGATTCCTGCCTTCTTGCTGAAGGTTCAGCGGGAGGGGGCTCAGGTGGTGGCTGTTATCCCTCACTGGCCGCGGAGATTTTGGTTTCCTCTGTTGCTGGGTCTGGCTGTGGGTCCTCTTGGATTCTACCCCGGTACCCCTATCCTCTGAGGTCCCCGTCTCCCTCCCTTCTGGTTCCTCTCTCCTTGGCGGTCTGGAGGTTGAACGGTTGTCTCTTGGGGTCAGTGGTCTGCCCAACCACATTATCTCTGTGATGTAGGCCTCTCGTAGGAAGTCTACTTTGACTTCTTATTCCAAACACTGGGCTTCTTTTTCTGGGTGGTGTTCCTCCCTTGCTCTGTCTACTACCTCTTGCCCTGTGTCTTCTGTTCTTCAGTTTTTTCTGGATGGCTTTCAGAAGTGCTTTGCTTTGTCTACCTTGCAGGGTCAATGGTCTGCTATCCGTGCCTTCCGGGATCCGGATTCTTTTCAACCTTCGGATGGTTTGTTGGTTTCTCGCCTCTTTCGGAGTTTCTCTCTCTCTTCTCCTTCTGTACGGTCTCTGGTGCCCCCTTGGGATCTGTCCTTGGTGTTGGGTGTTTTGCAGTCCCCTCCTTTTGAGCCTTTGGAGTCTGTGGACCTTAAGTTCTTGTCTTACAAGGTGGCGTTTCTGGTTGCTTTTACTTCTGCGAGACGGCTGGGGGAACTTACGGCTTTGCGTTGTTCTCCCCCGTTTTTGAGGTTTCTGGATGACACGGTGGTCCTCTCTTTGGATCCCGGGTTTCTCCCCAAGATCCGCTCTCGTTTTCATTCCTCTCAGGAGCTGGTTCTTCCTTCTTTATGTCCTTCTCCTTCTTCTCCTTCTCAGCTTTTGCTTCATTCTTTGGATCTGAGACGTGCCTTGTCTATTTACGTTGCTCGATCTGCTGAGTTTCGCTCCTCTGACTCCCTCTTTGTGACCTTTGGTTTGGCTCGTCGAGGTAAAGCTGCCTCCCGTCTTACTTTGGGTCGCTGGATTAAGGCCATCATCTCTCTGGCTTATCTTAGTGCTGGTTTGCCTTGTCCTGCTGGGGTTAAGGCGCGTTCCACACGCAGCGTGTCTGCCTCTTGGGCTGCTTTTCATGGTGTTTCTCTTGATGAAATCTGTTGGGCTGTGACTTGGGCCTCCGAATCCACTTTTGTGAGGCACTACCGGTTGAATTGTGCCCTTTCTGACCAGACCAATTTTGGTCATGGGGTGTTGCAAGCTGTGGGGGTTGCTCCCTCACTCTGAGTCTGTGTGTATATTAAACTTTCATTTGCTTCACTCCTTTGTGTCTGGTCTGTGTTTGCTGTGTTGGGTGTGCCAAAGGCATTCTTGGGCGTTGCTTTGGTATGCCTCATGAGTGATGACTGGGTCGAGGACGAGGAACGTAGAGGTAATGCTATGATTACTTTCGGTAAACCCCATTACTCTTAGTCCTACTCGTCCTCGACCCAGTCATACTTCCCACCCTCCCTCCCTGTCCAGGCCTTTGTTGCTTGGTGTGTCAGGATGTGCTTCTAGTGGTTGGGAGTGTTATAGCACCTGGCAAGAGGGGGGATGGAGCCTAAAAGCGTTTCCTGTTTTGTTTCCTGTCTTGTGGGATACCTCATGAGTGATGACTGGGTCGAGGACGAGTAGGACTAAGAGTAATGGGGATTACCAAAAGTAATCATAGCAATAGAGGTGATTCGAATGTTGTTTGGTTATATTTTTACTAGGAATGCATCACAATTGGTATTCTTAGCACACTTCTTTGCTCTTTGGGTGAATATGGGGGTGCGTCCTGGCTTAAGGTCTGCAGGTGAGTTATTTTACCTAAATTTTAAGCACTATGCTGTCTAAACTTTTCCTCCTAATTAATGTTGGGAAACTGCCAAAAGGCCCGGCTGTCCTTTAGAGTCTTAGAATTACAATTGCCCCAGGTCAGGGGGTAGTTCCTGTGTGTTGGCATTTTAAATACCGTGCTTGCCAAACCATGTTCTTTGACATAGACAAGGACAGCTATAAGTTAGAGTTGATGTCTTACACTAGTAACAGTGAACTTCAAGTGTTGACATTGGTCATTAAACAAAATCAAGACATTCTTCAGGCTTCTCTCCTTTTCTGTCCAGATGATGAAAATATTGTCCAAGCATCTCTTTTTCACATTAATGTTAAGGTATATGGGTTTGTTTTAGGTAAGTACTTTCACTTGCTCTGACTGATGAACATGAAAATTTGCCTTGATTAGCATAAAGATTCAGCCTATTGACGTTCTGCCAATGTCCATGTACACGTCGCAAATCTGAAAAAAATATTCCACAATACCAAACCAAAAGATTCCCTGATAAAGCAAATTGATATTTCGTATAGCCAGTGTGACTGTCTTAGATTTCTTACCCTCAATGTCTCCTGCAGAGATGCTCATGTAGAGTGATTCTACAACGAGGATAACCAGTAGCTGACAGTTGTGGTCATTAGGAAATTCTTTATTTGGCTAAGTCCAGCAGTGATATCCTTGAAGACTCTTAACATTTTACTACTCTGGTCTTAGAAAAAAGCCCAAAAAGTGTGATAATTGTTCAGGAATTGAAAACATAACGTTGGTAGATTTGAATGTTACCAGTAAACAGCAGGTAATTGTTTAAGTTGAACTTAGCAGACAGTATAGGTTTGTGAAGGACATATGGAGGGCATACCAAGAACAAATAAGAGCTCAGAGTCTGCCCATTGTTTATGATTGCTAATTAAAGAAAAGAGGATGCCACGGTATTTTCTTAAGAAGATTATTTATCAAGACAAATACTACTAATTATCTGTCTCATCGCATCATAAATTGTAAGTATCTATCTGTCATCAAATATAACGTTCATCTAATGGCTATTACCAACAACTTAAAAGAAAGGAAAAAACACAACAAAAATTCTGATTTGTAATTTTCTTTTTTTTAAGTTCAAGTAGAATTTTATTAGGAGAAACAAAACTGATAGTACAAAATTGAAACGGTATACAGTATCATCAATATGTAATTTTCTTTTAAAGATCCTTTTTCATTTTATACATCATAAGTACAAATCAGCAAATCACGCAATATTTAATCTTGTGTGAAATTACTTTTCAAAATCCAAAAAGACAAAATATCTTATTCAAGATCCACGAGGTAAAATATCTTATTGTTGTGGACCCTTAATCCAAGGGTTGTGTAAGAAGCCCAATAGTTTATATACAAGGAAAATACTGGCAATGTCTTTTCCTGGCCTTATTTCCTTTTCGAACACCAAAGTAACAAGGAGCATAAGAAGCAAAAACAATGTCTTTGTAGCTTCTAATCACAATAATGCTCCTGGGGATTATATCCAAGCAATTTCTGGAATTACATCGGCAGCCCCTTGACCACCCTAGCTGAAATCGGCTTGAATTTTTGCAAAACTAATATTTGGTAGGTGAAGGGTACATGGCGAGTCCAGTTGTTTTATTCACATGTGTAACATTACACTGGTGGTATAAGCACGGTGATGAAAGAGCTTTTTCACTGAATGTGTGTAAATAAGAATAGAAATTTATGGTGTTGGTTTTCTTTCTAATCACGTTTTCTCTTTTCGGTGTGTCAATAGCTAATGATACCAGAACGTTGAGGAACTTTTCTTCTCATAGTGGGAGTGGCCCCCTAGGGTGCCTGTGTCCGTGAAACAGACTGTCTCTCTTTTTTTAAACTTTAGAAGGATGTAATTAATGATATTGTTAATTTTTGTTTTTGTTTTAGGATCACTTGTATGATTTTTGTTGCCCTTTGTCCTGATGAGGCCTGAAACTGTTTGACAGGCAGAAACGCGTCGACAGTTATCACTAATTTCGACACCTTTTTTGATTTGGAAATTGCTTGGATATAATCCCCAGGAGCATTATTGTGATTAGAAGCTACAAAGACATTGTTTTTGCTTCTTATGCTCCTTGGTACTTTGGTGTTCGAAAAGGAAATAAGGCCAAGAAAAGACATTGCCAGTATTTTCCTTGTATATAAACTACTGGGCTTCTTACACAACCCTTGGATTAAGGGTCCACAACAATAAGATATTTTACCTCGTGGATCTTGAATAAGATATTTTGTCTTTTTGGATTTTGAAAAGTAATTTCACACAAGATTAAATATTGCGTGATTTGCTGATTTGTACTTATGATGTATAAAATGAAAAAGGATCTTTAAAAGAAAATTACAAATCAGAATTTTTGTTGTGTTTTTTCCTTTCTTTTAAGTTGTTGGTAATAGCCATTAGATGAACGTTATATTTGATGACAGATAGATACTTACAATTTATGATGCGATGAGACAGATCATTAGTAGTATTTGTCTTGATAAATAATCTTCTTAAGAAAATACCGTGGCATCCTCTTTTCTTTAATTAGCTGTATTCACCCAGATGCCGCTTGGTCTACCGGGTACCCCCTGTTGTTAATATTGATTTAATTGCACTTTGTAAAGTGTGAGGGTTTGTGTTTGGGATTTCATCTTGGGTCCAGAGAGCTGGATCAAAAGAAATGTTTCTGTACTAGTGTTCATCTAGGGTTATTATTGCTTATAATTTGTTGTTTAATTTGTTATCTTATGTATTTAGACAATCTAGATCACGATTGTTTCACGTAGATACACCTTCCACGGTGAGAGAGAAGCTGACTTATTTTATATAAGAGATGTCAGAACCAATTACGGTCACATATAGTGCAGATGAGATAAATGCATTAATGTCTAAAACACCTTCACTTCTAAGTGGAGATAAAGGAGAGGCCTTAATTGCGAATGTAGACAAAATTGAAAAACTGAAACAACTGAAGAAGAAAAATATACGTACTCAATTACACGCTCGGGTACTTTCTGAACATCTTAAGAACCACACGATTCCTGTTGGTTTACAGGTAAAAAATATTCCTGTAATCTTCATAACAGATAAAACTTATCTTAATAGATTTGGTGGTGTGGGCACTAAATGTTCCATAGATTGGATGGCCCTCTCTGTTGAGACGGCATTAAGATTGAATGAGGAGGAACTCAAAGCAATTGAGGAATTGGAAACTGAGATTCTAGGGGATAGCACGATTAAAGATGCAAAAAAATTACTAGAAGCAGCTGAAAAAACAATTGCAGATTTTGCTATACATAACACCAACCTGAAAATCTCCAAGGTAGCAAGGGATATAAAGAACTTCAAGACAGAAGATATATATCCGTATTTGAAGGACGATTTTTTCACCATAAACAATCCCAACTCTCTGAATTTACAATATCGTGGTAGGTCCAGAAATAAATTCTTAACTTTTTCAGACACTTCATCGGATTCCAGCCAAGGGTCAAATATTGGCTATCAATCCTATCAACAATATCCAAGATCAAGACCTCCTTTTTTCAACAGAGGAAGGTTCAGACCATGGAGAGGGGGACCGAGATGGAGGGGATACAATTACCCAGGGGATGTATATCCCCCACAGATGGTCTTCCAACCAGGAGACCAATATCAGACTCAGGAACCGGAGCTTTTTCAAACCAGGAGAAAGACCTACAGACGATAACACTTCAGACACAGGATAATATACAGAGAGAGACTATACCAATCTATAATCTATCGCACTATACTTTGTCCGAACAGGAGATATCTATTTTGTCTAAGGGCTTAACATTTGTCCCTACTAGACTACAAAATCCCATTGATACAAAAACGGAAGTCTTGGCTTTCCTGAGAAAAATAAGGTTGAAAGCATTCTTTCTAGAACATGAAAGTCTCACAGTACTTAATGTAAGTGGACTTAAAAATAAATCCAAGTTTATACCTGATAGTGTCTTACTACCGCCAGAAATATTAGTTTTTGAAAACCAGGTGCTAAGAGACTTAGACCTACTCCAAAGTAAAAAATGCTTCTATAGATCTAATTGCAGTAAATTGGAAATGCTTGCACTAAAAAATCTATCACAAAACTCTGACATAACCGTAAAGCCTGCAGATAAAGGCGGGGGAATTGTGTTGTGGGATACTGCCCAGTATGAGCAGGGGATTATTAGACAACTATCTAACCAAATGTTTTATAGGCCGTTAGATTCGAACCCCACCCTACGTCTTAAAGAACAAATTAGGAATATCACACAAGAAGGTTTGGACTGTGGTTGGTTATGTAAAAGTGAGTTTGAATTCCTAAACAGCGAGCAGAACAAAATTCCCAACATATATGTTCTGCCCAAAATTCATAAATCATTGACGAATCCACCAGGGAGACCCATTGTGGCAGCATGTGGATCCCTGTTGGAACCATTGGCCCAATATGTGGACATATTTTTGTTCCCATTGGTAAAGGAAATACCAGCTTATATTAGAGATACCATGCATTTGATATCGTGGGTGGAGGGGTTGGAATTTGATCCCAACAAACAATTACTCTCCACCTTCGATATCGAATCATTGTATACAAATATACCTCAGGAGGATGCTCTGAGTGTGTGTGAATTTGTGTTGGACTCAAGGCCACGTCCACACCAAGTGCCGACTAAATTCATTGTTCAATTAGCCCGAATTTGTTTAAAAAACAACTTTTTTAACTTCAAAGACAAGTTGTACCTCCAGGTCTCAGGGGTGGCTATGGGCTGTAGTTTTTCACCCGAAATTGCCAATTTGGTCATGGGGCAATTTGAACAAAGATGGATATATAGGGACACCAACCCATTTTTACATCTGGTGGGTCTTTGGTGTCGCTATATAGATGATATCTTCATGATATGGAATGGGGATTCTGAACAACTGACCGA
Source organism: Lissotriton helveticus (assembly GCF_964261635.1). Taxonomy (NCBI): domain Eukaryota; kingdom Metazoa; phylum Chordata; class Amphibia; order Caudata; family Salamandridae; genus Lissotriton; species Lissotriton helveticus. The sequence goes on along the minus strand of NC_136061.1, from coordinate 969,420,782 downwards.
ATTCCATACTTGGCTTAACCACAGAACCCAAGAGTTTAACTTCACGGTATCAAGTGACCACCTTAAAATCAACTTCTTAGATGTGTACATTGAACACGAGGATGGGAAACTGGCTGTTAGCTTATATACGAAGCCCACAGACCGAAACACCCTTCTGCACTTTAATAGTGGCCATCCCAGGTCGTTGAAAGAAAATTTACCTTATGGCCAGTTCCTCCGTATCAGGAGGAACTGTAGTAATAAAGAACAATACTTTTTACATGCCAATCTTCTTAAAGAAAAACTGACTTTGCGAGGGTACCCTAAAAGATTAATTAAGGTGGCATTGAAAAGAGCGTGGTACATGCCGAGAGAGACTCTGTTGGTACCCAAAGAAAAAGATACAAGCAACACTCCGTTGACGTGTGTATTAACTTATGGTCCCAGAGCAAATAAGGTGAAAAAACTTATCCTAAATAACTGGAAATTGTTGGGTGAAATCGACATTCCGAAACCACTATTCGCTTTCAAAAAGGGTTGCAATATTCGTAACCAACTTGTAAGAGCCAAAACCAATGTGTCAAAACAGGGACCCAAAACTACGAGGGATTTATTGGGATTACCCCCGGTGGTTGGCCATTTCAGATGCCACAATTGTGTGGCATGTGAAATAACGAAGGACTCAAAAGAAATTGACATTAATGGAAATTTGCACACCCAAAGAGCATTCTCCAATTGTAACTCGAAAAATCTGGTATATTGTATCAAGTGTCCATGTAATCGAGTCTATATTGGACAGACGACCCAGACTGTGAAAACTAGGGTCCTCCAACATAGGGGCTCCTTTGGTCAGCCATTATCAGAGTCACAATCACTCATTCAACGACATATACTGGACAGTATTATGCGTGGTATCTAACAAAAACACAGTAGATACTGAGACCAAACTAAATCAATTGGAAGCTAGACTAATTGAAAAATATATGACTTCCAAAACCGGACTTAATGACAGGGACGAAATATGGTCCCTTATCTGCTGAAGGGGTTAGCTGGTTCAGGCCGCTGTACAGATTTATATTTTTATGTCAATCATGAAATGTACCAGTATGGAGTTTGTTTTTGTGTATTTGTATTTCTTTAAAAAATGTTTATAGATGTATTGTTGTTGAATTATGCATATAACCAATGATTTTAGAATGGAAAAGGGGCTTGGTATCACACGGGGTAATGGGTTAAACTCTTTACTTTGCTCTGTAATTATAATTTTTTTTCCTTTTAATTAAAACCTTTTTTCCGCTTAGTTCAGAATGAGTTTGGTTTACGACACGAAGAAAAATCGGTATGAATGGGTTGCGAGCGCAATTGTATGGCGGCCATGTTGGTTGAGTCATACGGGTTGAAACATAGTCCGTTTTTGATTTCTTCTGGTTTCGATGTTTCCGGTTAATGAAATGCGGTAAGGCGGACGTCCGCTTTGAATGGTCTTAGTCCGGCATCCACTTTCCGGAAGCTGGGATAAGCGCCGAGTATTTGAAGACTCTGGCGCGTTTTTGGAGTATTGGCGTTGGTCAAATCATCTTGCGGATGCAGGTAATCCTTGTAAAACTCTGATAAGTATTGAGCGATGCATACTTTTGAACGTAGTTACGCTATTATGTGAATTTTACTCGGGTGTAAGTTTTACTATGGAGGCACTTGTGAGCCTCGGGGATATATTAGTTAGTCCTCACTCCCCTTGTAGTGGGCCCGCATGTGCCGGTACAAACAGATTTACTTTTGACTAGTTTGGCAGATTGATTTCTGTATGAATTCATTGTAGCTATTTTGGGCATTTCATGATATTACCTTTACATCTGGTGATTTAGGTGATTGGATTACATTGATGGAGAGTTAAAGGAAATTCGGATAAGCACAGGTGTGCACAGTAAAGGGATTTCTTACTGCCTGTAGCCAGTAAATTCCGGAATTACATCGGCAGCCCCTTGACCACCCTAGCTGAAATCGGCTTGAATTTTTGCAAAACTAATATTTGGTAGGTGAAGGCTACATGGCGAGTCCAGTTGTTTTATTCACATGTGTAACATTACACTGGTGGTATAAGCACGGTGATGAAAGAGCTTTTTCACTGAATGTGTGTAAATAAGAATAGAAATTTATGGTGTTGGTTTTCTTTCTAATCACGTTTTCTCTTTTCGGTGTGTCAATAGCTAATGATACCAGAACCTTGAGGAACTTTTTCTTCTCATAGTGGGAGTGGCCCCCTAGGGTGCCTGTGTCCGTGAAACAGACTGTCTCTCTTTTTTTAAACTTTAGAAGGATGTAATTAATGATATTGTTAATTTTTGTTTTTGTTTTAGGATCACTTGTATGATTTTTGTTGCCCTTTGTCCTGATGAGGCCTGAAACTGTTTGACAGGCCGAAACGCGTCGACAGTTATCACTAATTTCGACACCTTTTTTGATTTGGAAATTGCTTGGATATAATCCCCAGGAGCATTATTGTGATTAGAAGCTACAAAGACATTGTTTTTGCTTCTTATGCTCCTTGGTACTTTGGTGTTCGAAAAGGAAATAAGGCCAAGAAAAGACATTGCCAGTATTTTCCTTGTATATAAACTACTGGGCTTCTTACACAACCCTTGGATTAAGGGTCCACAACAATAAGATATTTTACCTCGTGGATCTTGAATAAGATATTTTGTCTTTTTGGATTTTGAAAAGTAATTTCACACAAGATTAAATATTGCGTGATTTGCTGATTTATACTTATGATGTATAAAATGAAAAAGGATCTTTAAAAGAAAATTACATATTGATGATACTGTATACCGTTTCAATTTTGTACTATCAGTTTTGTTTCTCCTAATAAAATTCTACTTGAACTTAAAAAAAAGAAAATTACAAATCAGAATTTTTGTTGTGTTTTTTCCTTTCTTTTAAGTTGTTGGTAATAGCCATTAGATGAACGTTATATTTGATGACAGATAGATACTTACAATTTATGATGCGATGAGACAGATAATTAGTAGTATTTGTCTTGATAAATAATCTTCATAAGAAAATACCGTGGCATCCTCTTTTCTTTAATTAGCTGTATTCACCCAGATGCCGCTTGGTCTACCGGGTACCCCCTGTTGTTAATAATAAACATTGTTTATGATTGGTGAGCTTTCCTGTCACTCTCATTTACCTGCTTCTTATTTGTATCTCAGCTTCTCAATCTTGTGTTTGTCACTCCCGTGGACCACAGCCTTTACACAGTGGCTTTTAATTTGCTGACATATGCTTTCACTGGTTGCTTTTCAAGCACTACTTTTTTTCTTTTAGATTAAACACTTTGAATTGATGCTCTGAGTGCATGCGCTTCCTAGCTGTCTCCTTTGTGCACTTCTGACACTGCACTCTGTCTTGCTCTCTGCTTCTTCCTGCACCTCTTCATGTTGCGCTCGCCCTTTTGTACTTCACTGCTTCCTTTCTTGCCCATATGCTTCTCCCGCTCCCACTCCATGTTGCTCACTCGCCCGTTGCTGTTTATCCCAAACGCTGTGTTGCTTTAATCCACCAAACCCCTCCTTCTCTCCTGCATGTTACTTCTCCTCCCCACCCTTGCCCTCTGTTCTTCTCCGCCATCCACTTGCGCCCTTCATGTTGCCCCATCCACCCATGCTTCAAAGAAAAACATTCTTTCTCCATCTTATTCTATTTTTTAAATGTATTGATCCACCTCCATAAGTAAAAAAATAAATTGCTTGCATAATTTTGTTGGCATGTGCATGAGTGGGGTGTGCGCCTACAAATGATGTGACCTCCACACTTTTTTTAACTTTGTTTTCTTTTGCCATGCTGCATAGTGAAGTAGTGTGGCTCACTGGTTAGAGGCGGCAGACCCGAGAGCAGAGGACGGCCCGGGACCAGGGTTCGATTCCCGGCACGGCAGGTTTCTGGACCAGGGTCAGCGGACTCGATAATTCTCTCGCCTCGGTGCCCACTCTGATCAGCGTTCACACTCGGCAACTCTGGGCATTAGCTTGCCTCATCTTCACTAACGGCCCCACCAGACCGCCGGGGATGCCTGGTCTCACCCTGGAGATACCCATTAAGGGACCATCTCTCAGGGAAGCCAGGAAGGGTTTCGCAGCGGTCGAAGCGCCTTGGGACCCTACGGGTAAGTAGTGCGCTATATAAATGCCTATACATTTACATTTAGCATCGAAGATGTTGTACATCATGATTAACAATCATTGACAAAGCCAATAGGTTCCAATTTAGAGTTTAACTAACACCAAGAAATATATAGGGCCTGATTTAAATATTCCATCGCAATGGCAATTGAGTTCCCTCCTCGCCAATATAGTGGTCCGCCCACCACATTTAATTGTGGGTGGACATTAAGTTTAGCCACACGGAGACTCGTCTGTCTCCACTGTGGCCAAACCTCTCTGATGGCTCTGGGGAGTAAGGGCCGTTGGAGAAATGGCTACCTGTCTACCAGACCAATTTAGAAGGATGGACATGTTGTCATATTTACTGTTTTTTCCGCTAGTTAAAACCTGGCGGTAAGGAGCAGTAAAACCACTCTAATGTTCTCGCCGCCATTGAAGAAGCCTCCCATTATGAGGGGAGTGTTACTTTTTTCTTTAGAAAAAGGAAATCGTGAAACAAGGTTTTCCTTATTAAAAGAAAAAACATATACTGTTTGCTGCAAGGCTGTCTTCTGACGCAGCCCTGCAGCAAACAATAAAATGTATTGACAGGAACAGCTGTGATGGCGTTCTTGCCAATTCCTTTACAAATTACTACTTGCTTGGCGGTCATTTATAGATTAGGTGGGCGGCCTCTCCACCACGGGGACAGAGTATTTTACTCCATCCCCCTGGCGAACCCCCGGGCTGGCCCGTCCACCACAGTCTGAATCAGGCCCGTAATTAGGTAATTCCCTCTCGGCCTAAAAAACTTTTCACACTAATGGTGAGTTCCAAACAACGTAGGTAAAAACATTCAAACTGTTTTAAAGTAGTTTAGCACTATTAGACACCACAGAAAACGAATACCAAACAGACGACACTGTAAGAGTGAATGTAAACACGACAGATGATTCTATTTGGCGTTTGCTGGGACATAATAAAGTTCATTGTTTTTACCACAAGGGTGTTCATAATCACGTTCTACTAAAGCAGTCCAATTCCTTATTTTACTGATAGGCCGCATTTTTCATTTGGGGCCTTGAGAAAGCTGAAAGAGGTCTTTGTGCTGAATAACGTAAAACGAGAGCTGGGCTGACCCAGATTTTTATCTTTGCAAAGTACAAACTCAAAACAAAGAAAAAAGTTCCCCGCTGGCTGATGTGATCCTCTGCAGCCCCAGCCCCCGTGGTACAATGTCTTCTAATGGCTGAACTTAATTTTGAACATGCCAAGCAGGTGTGAGCTATTTTAGTGTTGTTTTGCTATTCAGTAATTGACTATTCGAATAATCTCATCTTCGTGACGCTGCACCCTCTTTACAGGTCTACTTCCTTTTATCAATTCCATCCTCTTCTCCACAGTTCCAGGGTTTTAAAGGCAAGTATAGAGCTTATACACTTCCGAAGACAGTTGAAAACATGACCATATCCTAGATAACAGCAGCACGACCCACATCCTGGCAACAGAGCCCAGTAAACAGTTGCACCGTCAAGCACAAACCTCAGCTTACAACCCACAAATTACAAACAACTCAACCAGAAAACTGCTTTCAATATGCTGCTGAGCTAAGAAGAGCTGAGCTTTGGTTCACAATTGCATTTTATAATTATGTACTTCCATATATAACAGTTATAGCACACAATAATACACAAATATATTGACCCGCAGTCAGCAACAAATTGTAACTTGTGTCTCTTAAAATCACTTTTGACATATCTGCTATGAGGGTTGTCTATCACCAGCATTGTGCAGCCAAAAAACAGCCATCACCAAACAAACAGGCATGGAATAACTTAAGCGATCTGTCACAGATTGCTGGACAATTTGAAGGACTTTAATATAGTCCACCATTGCAGGACCCAAATATACACAATCTGGCTGTTTCTTTACATCTCGCAAAGACAGTCAGATATGGGATGGTAATAAAAATGCCCATCCCAATAGATATCTCGCTCAAAACATGCCAGCTCAGGACCACAACTATACACAAAATACCAGATTGGACAACCCAGTGCAGTAACCAACTAAACAGACTATACCATATGAAATAACATAAAGGAACCTGCAGAGCTGTTCGAAGCGACCAGCATACTCAAAACCATAAAACTGTGTGCCTGTCTCTCACGCTTCATCATCCAACACACTGCTACACACTGAGTCTCATTAGACGATAGCCTCACCTCGGTGGACACCACACACAATATGGAAACACTTCCCACGTAGGTTCTGAACAAAGACAATATCCTTCCGACCACACGCCCTTCGAGGTATATCATGCTACTCATGCAGGCATGTGCTTCAGCGCCCCACATAGCAGTAATGAGTGCTATATAAATGCTGCAAGACAATACATTACAATCCGTCTGCATTCAAATCTCACGGTGTTTGCAGTATTTTTTGTTCTTGCGTGATTTTCCTTACAGTGTCTGTGCCGGACCAGCTGCTCCAGCTTGATACATCCTCACAGATTGAGGCATGGAATGAGGAAAGCGCTCCAGAAGGCAATGGGTTGATTACTTTCGAGCAGGGACAACTAGTCCCAAACTTTGGGGAGGAGGGGCTCAGATTTTGAAGGGGGGCGGAGCCATCTTAAGACCCCACATCAAAATTACCCATGAGGCAGAGTCATTTTACAGTGATAAATGTTGCATTTTAATACGCATTAGGGGATTTGATCTGACAGGATGTAGAATTTAGTGTTACATTCAATAGGACAATCAATGACAAATGGAATAGTCGAAAACACGCTGGGCCCTGTTGTATTGGTCTCAGCATAATAAGGTACTGTTATGCAATTGTTCTGGCCATACTGCATTTAGCAGCATACAATATCATATTTTCAAGATAGGATATTACTGTCAAAGACAACTCTCTTGCAATCGTGGGCATGGTACCTCGAATCCAGGCACCAAAAGCACAAAGGATGCTGAATCTGCAATCCTTTTTTCATGCATAGCAACCCCGAGTTCTAGCTCCTACTAAATATTCTTGCTTTTAATATGCACAGGCTCTCCCATAGTCTGAATGAAAAATACATTTGAAAAGATGTTGGCTGTAGAATAATACAACGCACAAAAGATTAGCACAAAGTAGCTATGGTGTTGCCACAGTAAAGGCCAGATGTTCGAACTTGCAACATAATCATGAACACTAGTGGATGCAGAATAGAAAACAGTAACACGTTTTGTGAAAATGTAGGGCAGGGGTGCATGAAGAACACCTTTATTTCTGTGGAAGTTTTACAAATGCTCTCCGCGATGGCACATTAAGTGTATTTAGGTATGATTCTTATACTAAGTGGTGATATCCTGAAAGAAGGATTTTTAAGGGACTACAGTGGTGTAACAAACTACTTGCCAAAAAATATGGTAAATGCATAAACTGGTGTCAAACAGGAGTAGTGGGGAGAATCAGGAAATATGATTTTCAGAGTGGGAGGACTGCTTCTTCCTAGCAGGCAGCAGGTACTCTCAGACCTGCACTTGGAATGATCTTTTTCAAGGACCATCCTCCTGCAAACCTTACGTTCTCCAAGTGAGCCACCTCAAACCTCACACTCCTAACTCTGGTGGTGTCCGTCCTCCCAGCAGCCCAGTCCTCCAACCCCTCAACTATCCCAAAAATAGAAGTCCTAGGACGTCCCGTCCCGGCGCTGTATAACGCTGTGGAACCCTTCCTGGCTCTCCCTGTGAGATGCCTCTCCTGGGCACCCCCAAGGTGAAGCCAGGCATCCCAGTGTTGTAGGGGCCGTTGTGGAGACTAAGCAAGCTATTGCCCAGAGTTGCAGCGTGGGACCCATGATTAGAGTAGGCGCCGATGTGAGAATTATCGAGTCCGCGGACATTGAGCCCAAGACCCCACCGCGTCAGGACTTGAACCCTGGTCCCGGGCCGGATCTCTGCTTCAGAGTCTGCCGCTCTAACCAGTGACTAGCAAAAAAATGGTCAGGGGTTCTGCCCATTTAACCCTCCCATACCTGAGCAGGAGACATCCTAAGATGAAAAAGTAGCAACAAAGGGTACCGAAGGGATTGATCCAAATTTAATTTTCAAACAAGAAACAATTAATTCTCTTGTGAAACAGAAATTAAACATGAAAGAATTACATATATAAATTCATCAACACACATATGAGCGGACATCAAGGGGAGCACAACAACCAACAGTCTATCTACAAAATATCACATATACATATATACAAATATACATCACATTTACAATATCACGTTCTATGTACCCCAAACAAAACAGAAAATATATATAAAAAATATATATATATATATATATATCCTAATTCGGATCGGTGCCTCCACTTAATTTATAATGAGAGCACAACACAATGGTAGTCCCAAGAGTAAAGCACCTGGGGGTTACAGAATCAACCCAATCTATATTTGTATAGGTGCCAATCAGAAAAAAATCAAACAACTTATTTCATCGTAACAAGGGACTCCAATTGAAGCAAAAGGTGTCGACGCAGTCGCGGTCGCGTTTCAGCCAGATGATGTAGGCTTCATCAGGACAATGGGTACTCTATACTTGTCGGTCCTCGTAAATTCTCGGATAGGTGTTGGCAGCCCGCAAACACACCCACCCTCACGGGGGTGTGGGGCTGGGGCAGAAATCACTATCTGACCCCAGGACAGGGAATTCTTCCTTTATATACGCAGTGAGTCCACTTGGATAAGGCAAGCGTAGGACAGGCGTGGCTTAAATTCCACGTACTTTCTGCAGTTACAAGACTCAGGCGACACGGACAACCGGTGTTCGCTACGGCGAGATTGAAACTCCAATTGAGCCACACTTCTCCACTTCTGCACTCACCTGCTCCATGATATTGTGCCTTTTCCTTCCCTCCCTGCTTGTTGGTCAGGCGCCTATGGCCAGCTATCAATAAAGCACTCTATCTTCTGTCTTGGGAAAGACCACCCCATTTGCAAGTCTCCTTTCTCATTTCCTTTAGTGTTTCTCCTCCTTTCCAACCTCCTAGCAACTCATTTCTGTTTCTCTTGTCTCATCCTTCTGTTGAGAGTGCTTTGAGATCAATTTATGGTCAATTAAATGATTATACAAATTAGCAACATAATAGTTTAGGGCAGCCACAGCCATCAACCACAGTCGCTCTGCATTGCCATTCTATGTTATGTATATTTTAAAGCAATATTGGTTTCTCTCACTATCACTATTGATATAACAAGGACTTTGTGTGTGTGTGTGTCTTTCTCTCTGTCACTCTATCTATCTATCTATCTATCTATCTATCTATCTATCTATCTATCTATCTATCTATCTATCTATCTATCTATCTATCTATCTATCTATCTATCTATCTATCTATCTATCTATCTATCTATCTATCTATCTATCTATCTATCTATCTATCTATCTTTCTATATATCTCAATATATTCATAAGAGAAATTGAAAAGTAATATGTAATTCTCACCAAACAGTCCTTCGTCTCTCCCCATCCTCTTAACACACATTCCCTGCTCACCCCCTTTTAGCATCTCCCCCACCTGTGCAACACATTCTACACTACACCATTCAGTAGCTCCTCCTCGGTCCCTCATCCTACACCTACATAGCATTACTCATCCCTTATTCACCTTCCTTAGCAGTTGCCCTCCCATTATCTCCTCAGGCCTTTCCCTTGCACACAACCAGTGATTAGTTTGTGCCTATGGATGCAGATGGTGGACACAGCCAGTGACGTAGCTAGCCCTTTGGCCGCTAGTGGCGGTCCCTGCATTTGTCGGCTGCAGTGGCATTGCAGAGGAGGAGGGGGGTGGGTGTTAGGGGTGCTTGCGAGATTTCCACGATTACCACCCTGCAACCGCCACATTATACAGCGTGCAGGGGGGTGCTGGCGATTGCCGCCCAAGACGGAAACACAACAAGTATTTACAATGCAACGGTCTCGCCTTTGCAAAAGTTAGAGCTATTCGCATTGTAAATGACAAACATTTTATTTATGTGTTGGTTCTGAAAACAGATAAATAAATGGCATTGTCATTTACAATGTCAATAGCTTAATCTCTCGCAAATGCGAGACCTATTGCATTTGCACACACACACACACACACACACACACACACACACAGCTACACACAAAGAGCCACACACACAGAGCCACACACACACACAGAGCGCAGAGCCACACACACAAACAGGGCCACACACACACAGAGCCACACACACAGCCACACACAGCCACATAGCCACAGACACACAGAGCCACACACAGCCATAGAGCCACCCACACCCACAGAGCCACACACAGCCACAGAGCCACACACAGCCACAGAGCCACACACACACACACAGCCACACTCCAAGCCACACACAGAGCCACACACAGAGTCACACACAGAGCCACACACACACACACAGAGCCACACACTCACTCTTACCCAAAATAGTATACAAATGGGTTTACAATGGACATTTAGCAACACTACTAGTGCCTTAAATGTTTAATCCCCATAGTCCAGACCCTTGAGTTTATGAAGGAAACAAGCGTCAACAGCCCCTTTCAATCTCACCCAAATTAGGAACAAAAGTTGAGAGCACGCCACAAGTTGGAGACCACCCTGCTTCTGTCCCTGAGATCACCTTGATTTGCAAGAGAACATCAAGCCCACACCGCCGGTAGCACCTCACACTCATTGAATCACAGTGGAGGCCATGCAACACGTGCTAATCAAAGCTTTAACACTCATTCAATTCGTAACGGCACAGTGTGCAATTTGTGCATACAAATGCTGCCTCATAAGAGAACTCTAGTGTTGGAACAAGAGGCATTGGGAAGAGCATGACACGTTTAAATACTACCCTGGATATTTTGAAACATTGTTTTTAAGAGGGCAAACATTGAAATAACAGGTGCATAAGAACCCTTCATTGAAGAAGCATCTCAGGGAGCATACGCCAGGACCCTGGCAGGCAGCAACCGGGAGCGCCTGTGAAAACAGTCAAGCCACATTCTCTAATCATGGGGGGTGAGCAGCCCAGTGTAGCAATTTGGTGGGCCCAACCCCAGCTCCATAACGTGGTGAATTTAGCTCTGCGAGGCAGCTCTTCCCGGCTGGTCAATTTCACCCTCAGCTGCACCAGCGCAGGCCTGACGTGAAGGCTTCAGGGTGGCGCAGGAGAGGTGAGCGGCGCGTGCCGGCAAACGTACAGAGAAGCACTCACAGGGGGGTGTGAAACGCCTATGGCTGGGCGGCGTTGGGCCTGAACGCATGGGAACACTCGCGGCAGTGGCTAGCGGCGAGGCAGGCCATGAAGCGGGAGGGGATGTCTGAGACACGACCAGCATCGAGTGCAGACGAGACCGCGGGCAGCAGGAGATGATGTCCCATGACGTAGGCAGAGGCCGCGTGGCTCTGATCAGGGGAAAGTGACAGGGAGGCCGCTGCGTAGCTGGGTTTGAAAGAAGACAGACTGAGATTGCCTCTCGTGCCAGTCACAGTTGTCTTCCTGCTGGCTTGAAGTCTATCACACGGACGGACAGGCTAGATTTTGGGCCCGCAGTTAACAACGCAGAACCGATTAGTTATTTAGTACCGAGCGCCCCCCGCACAGCCATGGATCGGCCCACCCGCTCTCGGGAGGCGGGCCGTTTTGTAAAAGGGCTGCATTCTAAAGGAGCACAATTTTGTTCTGCGCGCACCGAGCAGTGATGCAGCCGAGCGGCGTGGGTGCGTCACGGCAGCGCACCATTGCTATGGCTGTCGGTCCGAGGCAATCGGTACGATGAAGCCACGCGGGTGAGTGTTCTATTGATTTTTGTGATTTAACAGAGCGCTTCACAAGAAAGTTAGAACATACCAATTTAAAATTGTACACGTACATCAAAGGTGAAGTGAAGTCCTTGTTATGGGAACAAAAACAATTTAACCCACGTATCTTTCAAAGAGACACACGTGGTCACACAGAAGGTTGGAGGGAGCGTATCTTTGCGTGGACATCTTTCTCTCTAAGCCCCGTCCCTTGCAGACTGGGTGACCCCGACTTCCTGCTGTGGTAAAAGGCTCCTTATCTTCTTTATGGGGCCATCTGGACCCATAAAGAAGATAAGAAACCTTTTACTTCAGCAGTAAGTCAAGGAACCCTGTCTGAAAAGGACAGGCCTTAAAGAGAAAGAAGAACGTCACGAGGACCTCTTTTCCAATAGCTGGCCACCGTTTAGGACGCCAGCCAATGGAGAAGAGGGGCGGGGATTAACCCTCGCTAGTGAAGTACACTCTAAAACATAAAATCTTGCGAGCTCGACTACCACGCGAAACCTAAAAAGGGAGAAAGAGCGAGGGAAAGATAGGATAACAGTACCAAATTGAGAAAGCAGGGGTGAAGTGCAAGTGCAAAGTTACGAATGAAGTGCAGAGTGGTGAAAGAAAGAGGTATAAGGTAGAATTCGTTTTGGCGTATGCCAATACTGGCAGCACCACAGCCGGCTGATAAAACATTTGAGCCCCTGTGCTTCTCAATATTTTGTTTAATAAATGAAGCATGCTCTCAGCCCCTTTTCTCCCTGGGCTCTTCTCCTGCTATCATCCCTCTCTCCTCAACCTTTCCGCTTCCAACCTTTAACACTTGCCCCCATATCTTCTTCTTTCACTCTTCTCCTTTCAGCACTTTCTCTCATCCAACCCTATTATGTTCCCCATCACGTGGCCTCCTACAATTATTCCGCCGTCACCTTACAGTCCTTCTCCCGAGGACCAGGACACAAGATTCCTGCAATTCGGGGTCATTTCCCATTTATTTCTTCAAAAGTTTCTGGGAGTGAATCTTTGACTGTCAATGTTTTCAATACTTGACACACTCCACAGTGTCAGAAATGTGATCATTTTGATTGGAGGGGGTGCAGGTTGTCAGAAGGTCACCATGTCTGCTTCCAGCAGGCAGCTCAGAGCTGATTGGTCTCTTTGGGGTCTGTGATGCCTCTGTCAGAAGTCTGTTTAGAGCTGCAAGGCCTGTGATGGGGCTTCAGGTCTCTGGTGCCTCCAAGTGGACTGGGTTTTTGTATAGCAAGGTGTTTCCTGAGGTTGTTCTGCTTCTTGTGCCACTCTTTGTAGAGGAAGATTGTGATTCAGCTTTTCTGAGAGTTTTTCTTTTTTGTTACAATAAACCCAACATGCATTTTAGGAGAGTGGAAGGCCCACCCCTAGAATCTATTTATTCTGTTGAAAGATAATAGACGGAAATTGCTATGTTACTCAATTTTACTTATTTAATCGGCTTGGGAAGAATGAAAGGCTATGTTGGCCCACATGGATTTGAACCTGTGATCATGGAAGTCAAATCTGAATATGAATCTGAAATATGAAAGCCCCCTCACCTACACGTTGGTGCTCCAATCGAAAGCAGACAAGGTGCTGGCACTGCTGAGTGTGTCCAGGTGTCTGAGAATTACACCGGGATAAGTTCAGCATATTTCAGTGAGGCCCACTTCTTGCAGGGTGGACAGCATCCACCTGTTGAAAATAGCGTATACCCCTAATTTGTGCCTTGTAATTGATCCACATTTGTGCACCCCTATAAATGCATGAACAGGTCTCCTTCATTTGTGCTGAGCTATCTCCCAGCCTCACACCTTGAAGCAAATGCAAGAGAGGGGAAACAAAGGCACACAGCTTGTTCTAATCAATTCACACATACTTAAGAGAGGCATGCTTTGTATCTTGTTCAATTCTTTAAATATGTTCCAGTATTTACACAACTAACAATTTAAATACCACTATTTTGTTTTTACCAATACTCATCCAAATGCAGAGTGCTTTACGTCACTCGTATACAATATGCATTGACATTATATCCTGTAAATGTGTAAATCAATGTACAGGATGTGTTACATAAGACAGTGAGGTTTACAAGGTGTAGGAGTCACATGTCCTTCATAGCTTGCTGTGCTATATTAGAAGGAATATAATGTATGAACTGTTAATAACAAAAGGATCTCTGTGTTAAAAGCAGTAACTCACTTACCTACCTACATAAAATAGAAATCTGTCATCTGCATGTAAGATTTGCTTTGCAGGAGACACATGATCCGCCAATCGCAACGTCAAAAGTGGGACTAGAGAAAACAAAGGTCTCTCCAGCAACTATGTTACCCTCCAAACTTATTTTACCATTATTATTGTTCTCCAGGATTTACTGGGCACGCAAAGGTCTCTGCAGCAGGTGCCTTAACCCCATAAGATATTTTAAAAGGCAGACTTTGCAAGGAATTATGGAGAATAGATGTATTGCTATGTTTATCCTTGTTGCCAACTTTTTTGTGGCAGAGTTAAAAAAAAAAATGTATGAACTGAGGCCCGCATTTTGCGTCGGAGTTGTGTCACTTTTTTGGCAAAACCTAGATCCAAACCTCATTTGTTAAATCTCATAATGCACTCAAATGTACTCATGATAGACTAGGGAAACGTGTGAGAAGTGTTAAGATCTGACGTCACTTCTTTTGATGTCACTTCCTGTGAGGTCATGGGTTGTAATGTCATTTCCTGAGAAGCCTTGATTTTGTGCTGTGATGTCTTTACAATGATGTCACTTGCATAGTGCCTAACTTGTTTAGTTCCCTGACTTCCGTTTTTTAGATCACCACCCAAAATATTATTCCTTACCCGCATCTCTTCGCCCAAAGACTCAGAGCCGGGATTAGTAAATGTGCCTGGCTGCACTGGTAACTGGCGTTCCTCAAGTTGTAATGTGATTTACTTGGTTAAGCACCCACTGCCGAGATGCGTGTGTAACGTCTAGGGCACGGGATCGATCCCGCAGATGAAAAAATAATGCACTTTTTAAGGAGCGCTACCAATGACAGATATGTTCAATATGCCAAGCGCAGTGAAATACACAGATTCATATGAGATTATCACTTATTTTAAATGAAAATGAGAAAACCTCACATTTTAAACTTTCGCGAAAGGTTAGACAGACCCTCCAGGATTTCACGAATTCGCGATTTCGCGGTTTGCCGCGAAATCGGCACTTTTGTAAAAATGCCGCGATTTTTACAAAAGTACCGGCGAAATCGGCACTTTTTAAAAAATTCGGCGGTTTTTACAAAAGTGCCCGCGAAATGGAAGGCGTGCAGGGAAAAGGTTGTATCTGTATGGGAGGTGATTGTGGGGAGCGTGAGGAAGGTCAGACTTCGACCAGGTAGCGGAAGTGTGTGTAGCGTGAAAAAAGCAAAGCGGTCACCAGGGACTGTAACATCTGTGTTGCACCACCCTCTTGGGGAGGGCAGGGGCGCATGGCAGTAGGTCTAATTGCTCAGACTATTATTATGAGCACAAGTAAGAGTGTGGCCAGGAGCTGTGGTACACAGGATCCTCAGAGTCAGGGTTGAAGTGTTTGCAATAAAAGAATTAAAAAAATTCAGTCGGGGGTGTTTTGGGATCATGGCCTCGCTAATCCACAATAGTTGGTGGGTGTGATCTTGACATGGTTATGGCCGTTCAAATATGCCAACTTGTCAGGTGTATAGAAAACACAGCCGTAATTGACGGGGGAGGGCAGACGCCCGAGTCTGGCAGTGAGTATGATAAAAATAGTGAGGTTGATAAAAACAGTGACAAATATCATCGTAATCCCCTTCATCAAGATATGGTTGACAGAGGGAAGGCAAAACAAGGGATGGGGTTGGAGGGGTTTTGAAGTTCATAGTAGAGAGGGGGGGTCAAAAAGTCCTACTTAATCAGGTATCTGTGTAGGCTCCATCTCCGGGGATAGAAGGGGTAACGGTATCTACGAGAACAAACTCACCCTATGAGTGTGGAGAAAAGCCCTGGTTGGTGTGGTTCACGGGCGTAGACATTGGGGGGGAGCAACTTAAAGAGAGGAATTAATTAATAATGTTAGCCCAGGGTATGTCGTCATTCAATCCCTGAGTGCTGGATCTCAGACGAAACACCCAGAGTTGTTCCTGTGTGAACAGGGTTCTCGCTGGCTAGCTAGGGTTGGAGTCAATCAGGCGCGCAACACCCATTGGGCTCACGGGACTTCAGCCCCCACCGTCGTGTGTGTCAGCCCGGGCGGACACAGCTTCGCAGGCTGGTGAGCATCTAATTGCAGTCACACCCGCGTACTTAACACGTCTTTAAAAGACTATTTACTTGTAAATGAGGCTTTTGTTGTGTGTTCACCCCTTCTTACAGCCACTCTGTCTATAGTTGGAAGAATTAGCCCCCCCCCCGAAATATTTTTCAGCCCCCTCCCTGCCCGCCTGGAGTCAATAATGGTCCAGCACAAACTGTCTGGTGTGTGGTGTGCCTCAAGGAAGTGTGAGCACCTTTCGGTATTTGTTTTTTTGCAGCGGATCATGCTGCGCTGCTCGCTGATTGGTGATTTTACTGGTCTCGTTGTCATTCCCACACAACAAAGTTGGCAGGGGCATGTTGTATCGTTTTAGTGGGTGAAATTCCATATGCTTTACCCTCGGGTGAAGAAGGAGATGACACCCTTAAGGGCAGAATGGTGGCACTTGGTGGAGTGGGGCAAATGGTAGGAGAATTATCCCTGACCCATGGGACCAGAGCCAGATACCAGGCATACTATAAGTTTTGTTGTTGTTTTTTTAAATCTTTATTTTCAGTTTTTGCATAAATGAAAGAAAAAAGGAAAGTGATCATTACAGTACATTCAGCAGCATTATAGAGAAACAAATCATGTAAATGAAAGGTGTCTTGCAGCATAGGTGCATGTAACATTGCGGATAAGAAAAACTCAGCACGATAATTGACAAGGAAATACAAACACGTAATGCCATGTTAAAGTACAGCAATATGAAAAAAACTGTAATCCCCATTGTGATCGACCGTCCTCAATCGCAGCATAGTCCCAGGACCAATGGACAAAGATACAGTTCCGTGGCCCAACATTCCTCCCCATCCCAATGCCTAACCAACACCCTCAGGACTAATGCCACTCGACACTGGGGAGTCCTGCTCCGATCGTTTTTTCGCTATGTAGTCCCTGTAAGGTCCCCAGATATCCACAGGGCGGGAGGCAGTAGGAATCAGGGTGGAATATTCTTCACAATTAGTGTTGCAAAAAGCCAAATTACGGAGCCATGCCTGCAAAGAGGGTGCTCCGGCATGCTATAAGTTCAACTCGGTGATGCAGTCCCAGGGATAGGAAGAGGGCCATTCAACGGTTAGAAGAGAGCAGGAGTTTGTGCTTTCCCAATACGTGCGGCCTTGGGAAGATAGGCTAGGAAGGAGGTGAAGTTGCCAGACCAGAGGTATTATAAGTTCACATTGGTTTTAGAGCCACTGAGAGCTAGGAATAGCAATGCTATGCAGCTAGCCATGTCGCCTACAGGGCTTCTCAGATCCTACACTAAAGCAAATGGAGGATTGCCTTTCCTAGGGATAACAGCCTTCACCTGTGGGCTGCTTCCTCTGTTCCATATTCCAGGCTGCCTATTTCAAAGCGGAATACTCTGCTAAAACAGTTTCCATTGATTTAAGGCTGAAAATAAATGATTATGAGTAAAATAAATTACTGCAAAAATGCTGCTAAATTTCCATATTTGTGCCGCTAAATTTCCATATTTGTGCCACTAAATTTGCTAATCCATGGCGCTATATCCTGGGGGGTCTGGTTAGAAGCAGAATCCTGTGAATGGAACACTATGTTGTAACAGGCCCTCCACTGTGACGTCACGAGGTCCGGGGTACGGGAGGAGGGGAGGACTGCGCCGCATAGAGGCCATTGTTAGGGAAGACTGTCGGGTTGATGGACCCTCTTTCAGGTTCGTATTGGGATAATTTTTGTTAATAAATACTTGGATTTTCTCAAGATATTGGACTAAACAGATGCATTGCCTGCTCCTCCTGTAAAACTGAAACACATGGTATCACCCATAAAGAGGTGATCTATGAAGACATGCTGAAAAGTCTCCACTGTGACGTGTGTTTAATATAACAGGCTGGTAACCATGCAGCTGCAGCATTGCACTCGGGAACACCGGACGGGGAGGAGCACTGCCAGCGGGAGCTGGGGGCAGGGAGAGGTCGAGGACGAAGCTACAGGGGCTTAGCAGGTTTCAAAAAGGAAGAGGGCATGGGTGGGTCAAAGGGGACAAGGTGAGTACATAAATCAACTGAAAACTGAACTTGAAACCAATTTGAAAGCTAACTTGAAACTTACTTGAAATTCTAATCCTCTTCCCTTTCCTATACCCATCTCTTCCCTATTTCTCCCCTCACCTCCCGTCAACTCTATACTCCCCTAATCTTCCCTTCTCCTTCCCTTTCCTTCCTTTTCTGTCCACTTACTCTCATCTTCTCTCTCCTCTCCCATTCCCTCCCTTCACTCCTCTCCACTCCCTCTCTCGCCTCTCCCTTAGCTCTTATACTTCCATATACCCCCTCTTTCTTCTCTCCTCTTCTCCCCTTCCTTTCCCTCGATTCCTTTCCTCCCATGATTCTTTGATCCTTTTCACTTTGTCCCCATCCCATCTAACCCCTCCATTTCCTGTCCTACCACCCACCCCTCCAGACCTTCCTTTTTAGGTCTCGCCTATTCTATCCCGCAGGGAAAATTGGCAAGATTATAGTAAGCGGATAAGAAAAGTCTACCTAGCTGCGGATCGCGTACAGTTCGTGTGAGCTATGCACGTGCACATCATTGCCAGCCACATCACACGCCACCATTTGTCTGTGCCTCGGCATCAGACTTCAAAGGCTGCCGCTCCCCCACCCCCGCATCAGACTTGAAAGGAATGCACTCCCCCACCCCTACCACAGCAATGCCGAGAGCTTTTTTTTTTCTACATGGCTTGTTTCTTATTTCCTATCTCTCTCTGGCTCACATTTTACTTTCTTCTATGACTCATGCTTTTTTTCATTGGATCGTGCATTTCTTTCCCCACTCTTTTGTTTGCTAGTGCTTGTTTTCCCCACTCTTTTCGGCTCAAGCTTTTTTCCCCCCACTCTTTCGTCGGCTCAAGTATCCCCGCCCCCACTCTTTCGTCGGCTCGAGCTCCCCCCACTCTCTCAGTGCATTTTTCCCCCCACGCCTCACACTGCTGCACGCCGCACACTGTTGCACGCCTCACACTGCTGCACGCCACACACTGCTGCATGCCACACACTGCTGTACGCCTCAACTGCTGCACGCCACACACTGCTGCACGCCACACACTGCTGCACGGCACACACTGCTGCCCGCCTCACACTGCTGCATGCTGCATACTGTTGCACGATACACTGCTGCACGCCACACACTACTGCATGCCACACACTGCTGCACGCTGCACACTGCTGCACACTGCACACTGCTGCATTACTCACACTGCTGCATGCTGCACACTGCTGAATGCTTCACACTGCTGCACGCCTCCCACTGCTGCACGCCTCACTGCTGCACACCTCACACTGCTGCATGCTTCACACTGCTGCACGCCTCACACTGCCACACGCCTCACACTGCTGCATGCTGCACACTGCTGCATGACACGTGCTGCACGCCACACACTGCCGCACGCCTCACACTGCCGCACACCTCACACTGCTGCACGCCTCACAATGCTGCATGCTGCACACTGCTGCACACCACACTGCTGCACGCCACACATTGCTGCACGCCACACACTGCTGCACGCCTCACACTGCTGCACGCCTCACACTGCTGCATGGCTCACACTGCTGCATGCTGCACACTGCTGCACGCCACACACTACTGCACGCCACACACTGCTGCACGCCTCACACTGCTGCATGCCTCACACTGCTGCACACCTCACACTGCTGCATGCTGCACACTGCTGCATTACTCACACTGCTGCATGCTGCACACTGCCGCATGCCTCACACTGCTGCACGCCTCACACTGCTTCACGCCTCACACTGCTGCACGCATCACACTGCTGCATGCCACACACTGCTGCACGCCACACACTGCTGCATGCCATACAATGCTGCACGCCACACACTGCTGCACACTGCTGCATTACTCACACTGCTGCATGCTGCACACTGTTGCATGACACAATGCTGCACGCCTCACACTGCTGCACACCTCACACTGCTGCACGCCTCACACTGCTGTACACTGCTGCATTACTCACACTGCTGCATGCTGCATGCTGCACACTGCCGCATACCTCACACTGCTGCATGCCTCACACTGCTGCATGCTGCACTCTGCTGCATGACACACTGCTGCACGCCACACACTGCTGCACGCTACACACTGCTGCACGCCTCACACTGCTGCACGCCTCACACTGCTGCATGCTTCACACTGCTGTATGACACACTGCTGCACGACACACTGCTGCACGCCACACACTGCTGCACGCCTCACACTGCTGCATGCATCACACTGCTGCACGCCTCACACTGCTGCACGCTGCACACTGCTGCATTACTCACACTGCTGCATGCTGCACACTGCTGCACGCCTCACAATGCTGCACGCCTCACACTGCCGCACACCTCACACTGCTGCACACTGCTGTATTACTCACACTTTCTTCTCTGACTCATGCTTTTTTTCATTGGATCGTGCATTTCTTTCCCCACTCTTTTGTTTGCTAGTGCTTGTTTTCCCCACTCTTTTCGGCTCAAGCTTTTTTCCCCCCACTCTTTCGTCGGCTCATGTATCCCCGCCCCCACTCCTTCGTCGGCTCGAGCTCCCCCCACTCTCTCAGTGCATTTTTCCCCCCACGCCTCACACTGCTGCACGCCGCACACTGTTGCACGCCTCACACTGCTGCATGCCACACACTGCTGCATGCCACACACTGCTGTACGCCTCACACTGCTGCATGCCTCACACTGCTGCACGCCACACACTGCTGCACGCCACAGACTGCTGCACGGCACACACTGCTGCACGCCTCACACTGCTGCATGCTGCATACTGTTGCACGATACACTGCTGCACGCCACACACTACTGCATGCCACACACTGCTGCACGCTGCACACTGCTGCACACTGCACACTGCTGCATTACTCACACTGCTGCATGCTGCACACTGCTGAATGCTTCACACTGCTGCATGCCTCACACCGCTGCACACCTACCACTGCTGCACGCCTCACTGCTGCACACCTCACACTGCTGCATGCTTCACACTGCTGCACGCCTCACACTGCCACACGCCTCACACTGCTGCATGCTGCACACTGCTGCATGACACGTGCTGCACGCCACACACTGCCGCACGCCTCACACTGCCGCACACCTCACACTGCTGCACGCCTCACAATGCTGCATGCTGCACACTGCTGCACACCACACTGCTGCACGCCACACATTGCTGCACGCCACACACTGCTGCACGCCTCACACTGCTGCACGCCTCACACTGCTGCATGGCTCACACTGCTGCATGCTGCACATTGCTGCATGACACACTGCTGCACGCCACACACTACTGCACGCCACACACTGCTGCACGCCTCACACTGCTGCATGCCTCACACTGCTGCACACCTCACACTGCTGCATGCTGCACACTGCTGCATTACTCACACTGCTGCATGCTGCACACTGCCGCATGCCTCACACTGCTGCACGCCTCACACTGCTTCACGCCTCACACTGCTGCACGCATCACACTGCTGCATGACACACTGCTGCACGCCACACACTGCTGCACGCTACACACTGCTGCACGCCTCACACTGCTGCACGCCTCACACTGCTGCATGCTTCACACTGCTGTATGACACACTGCTGCACGACACACTGCTGCACGCCACACACTGCTGCACGCCTCACACTGCTGCATGCATCACACTGCTGCACGCCTCACACTGCTGCACGCTGCACACTGCTGCATTACTCACACTGCTGCATGCTGCACACTGCTGCACGCCTCACACTGCTGCACGCCTCACACTGCCGCACACCTCACACTGCTGCACACTGCTGTATTACTCACACTGCTGCATGCTGCACAGTGCTGCATTACCTCTCACTGCTGCAAGCCTCACACTACTGCACACTGCTGCACAGCACACACTGCTGCATGCCTCACACTGCTGCACGCCTCACACTGCTGCACGCCTCACACTGCTGCATGCTTCACACTGCTGCACGACACACTGCTGCACGCCACACACTGCTGCACGCCACACACTACTGCACGCCACACACTGCTGCACGCCACACACTGCTGCACACCACACACTGCTGCACGCCTCACACTGCTGCATGCTACACACTGCTGCATTACTCACACTGCTGCACGCTGCACACTATGCAACAAATCTAGCTCAGTGAGGTTACGTACTACATTTTTTTTGTGATGAGGAAGTAGTAAGTAAGAGAAAAAAACACCCCACAAGACTGAACCTACATGTACATGTGCGTACAACTGTTATGGAAGATGCTGCTGAGCATGCTGTGATGGCGTAGATGATCGGAGCAGCAGGAAGTCTCGGGACACACACAATCAGCTCAACAGGAGCCTCCAGTTCTGAAATTAGCGATACCTGTTCAGGTCAGGTGTCTGTGTGTATGTGTGGGAGGTCCAGTGCAGGACAGCCAGCATCCAGAGGTGGAGGCAGAGTACACTGTGTTCCTCATGGGCAGATGGGGAGGACATTTTCGTCGGCCAGGCACTGTCAAGGAATTCAATGCACCTGTGCAAAGGACATCACACACAGATGCAGCAGCCATTTTAATATGGCATCATCGAGGAAGGAAGGCATGCATGTATGTGGTGCCCATTTTAATAGGCCAGGCATTATCGATGAATTCAACATGCATGTGCGGCTGACATCACGCACTGATGCGGTGGCCATTTTAGTTTGCCAAGCACCAGGCAAGTTCAACACAGCACTTTTCATCTACATGGCAGACATTTTAAGCACTCTTTTCACATTTAAATTTAAAATCAGTGGTCAAGTTGAATGACAATATACTATATGTTTTTTTAGTTCTACTTGGCAGGAATATCTTATGATCATTAAAGGTGAACAGCAGCAACAAAGCTACGACATTAAATAAACAAGCATTGTTGAACTCTTACACTATTTATACCAGTGCAGCCACTACTGTAGTCCCAGCACTCATTGAGCAAATTAATCTTTGTTTCACAAAGCCACTGGAATGAAAGACTTTAGGATACATTGCCCATGTTTTGAAGCATGAGGTGAGGTGCACACTAGCAGGTTGAGAGATAAGCTTAACTACCAGCAGTCAATCACTTGTGATTATTGTACACAGTGATGTGCACACTGTTACGTGCACAAAGGTGTTCCTATTGGTGGATTTAACATGTTCCACAGCTTTGTTTAATATCCATTTAGGGTTGCCTCGCTCTTTAAACCATCTGCACATGATTTCTCATAAATATAGTTCTTTTGTACTGCCATTATGTTTAGCTCTAAGGAGTTCCCCTTAAGAATACTACATTTGAGTGTCTGAGGATAACGGCCAAGCGCATGGAGTACAGTGTTGCCTGTTGTCAATGTTCTATGGAAACTGGTCACTACTTTGTTGCCTACAATCCTAATATTGACATCCAAAAAGTCAATACTTTCTGTACTGATAGTATAAGTGAAATCTAAATTCAGATTATTTTACTTCAATGTGCACACCTTTATGTGCACACCAAACAGCCACCAGTACATCTCTTCAGAATATTACACGCTGTGTTGTGCCCTTTATGCATACTGTAAGACACACATTTTTAATTGACCTGTATAGTCACAAACTTTCCTCTACAGCAACAACTTACAGGAGTTGTTCTCTGGCGTGTTTTTAAGTTCTATGTTTGTTTTGCTTTCACTATGGAGTCAGTGAATCCCCCACCGACATCTTTGTCTAGGTGAGCCACTAATTCCTTGGAGGAAATGACTTGAGAGGCTCCTGAGGTATCAGGGTTTAGATCAGAATGAAATATATTTTAATTACTTTATTCTCTAGGTTTCAAAGGAAGGTCTAAATTTAAGCATCTTCCAGATGTGGAGTTCGTGGAAGGTGAAGAACTCAACGAATTTCAAGAGGCTGTGAAGCAGCTGGTGAACATGTTTGGTGAACATGTTTGATGTACCACCTTGTTTGTTGGTTTCTAGACATACATTTTTCAAGAGAGCCCAAAAACTCAATGAAGATGTGGATACGTACGTCTCTCCAACTAGGTGCTGAAGGTCTAGTCGAGAACTTCAGTGACCAACGTATTCATGCCCAGTTTATTAATCATTGTACTGATAAAAGAATTCGGGAAAAACGACTTTCATTAGATAACCCATCATTGTTATAGAGCATTAAAATTGCTAACAGCATCAAAACGTCTTTCAAATCAGCTACAGGATTAGATTATAGAAGCAGTGAGCATGTGAATCCTGTTCGCTGTAAGGAGGAAAGCGAGAAAAGGAAAAACAATTCTGAACAAAGATCCAAGAAACAAGATAGCGCTCAATATGTGCAGAGGGGTGTACGAGAATGTAGATTTCAGTTACGGTACAGATGATTCTCTTGGCAGTTAATCCGAGCGGTGCATTTCCCTGCCCAAGATTGTCTTTTTTCGCGAAGTCTTAGTGACCAAAGATATCACTATATTTCTTCTTACATTTTTCAACAACTACTGAACGGTTTGTACCAAATAACAACAAGCATTTGCAATGCAATAGGTCTCGCATTAGGAAAGTTTGGGCTATTGGTCTTGTAAATTACACATTTTTATTTATGTGTTGGTTTTGAAAATAGCGAAATTAATAGCTTTGTCATTTACAATGCCAATACTTTTAACTTTTGGAAATGTACACCTATAGCATTTGTAATGCAACATGTTTTGTATTAACGTGACTTAGATGTATTGATA